>NC_088377.1:48797500-49397500 GCF_037993035.2 Macaca fascicularis
ATTTCCAATCGACCAATGCAAAAGGGACACGTGGTTCTTCTTTTCTAACCAAAGAGAGCATACGCATTAGACTGGAAAGACCAGAGTTTCCTAGTGCTAAGTTATCAGGCTGGGGACCGAGTGCCACTGGAAATTTCCCAGACAAAAAGCTGCTTGGAGCCTCCAGGGTCCGGCATCCGGTAAGAGAAGGCGCTGCAGGAGCCTCCAGCTTAGCCCGCCTCTCCTGGGTACTTCGCCCTGGCCCCGCTACCTCCAGGCATCCGAGCGGCCGCTGTTAACTTTCGTGCCCTTTGGCGCCGCCTTCTGCAAGCCCGCGGAGCAGCAGCCGTCTCGACTGCCGTCCCTCTCCCGGGAGCGCAGCAGCCTCTTTAATTTCTTTTTCTTTTTCTTTTTCCTTTCCTTTTCTTTTCTTTTCTCTTTCTCCTTCTTTTCTCTCTCTTCTCTTTCTTTCTTTCTTCTCTCTCTCTCTTTCTTTCTTTCTTCCTTTCTTTTTTTAGAGACAGAGTCTTGGGCCGGGCACAGTGGCTCATATCTTCAAGACTCCATCTCATAAATAAGTAAATAAATAAATAAACTTTATGTAGCCATGAGGTATCACTGTGTTGCCCAGGCTGGTCTTGAACTTCCAGGCTCAAGCGATCCTCCCACATCATATTCCAGAGTAGCTGGGACTACAGGTACACACCACCATGCCTGGCTAATTTTTTGTTTTATTTTTTATAGAGATGGGGTCTCACTATTTGCCTGGGCTCAAGTGATCCTCTCACCTTGGCCTCTCGAAGTAGTGGGATTACAGGCATGAGCCATTAAATGCGCCCAGGCTGGAAGGAGGTTTTGGTTCACCAAACATAGTCCTCCTCTTGCTGGCAGGTCTCCAGCAGTTGCTCCACTTGTCTTATACCGGTTCTGACCCAAAGCCTGGTGTCTAAGCCACCACCAAACACATCTGCAGGTCCCTTCTCGTGTTTAAACTATATGTCTGTGGCTGGGCATGGTGGCTTACGCCTGTAATCCCAGCACTTTGGGAGGCTGAGGCGGGTGGGTCACTTGACATCAGGAGTCTGAGACCAGCCTGGCCAGCATGGTGAAATCCTGTCTCTACTAAAAATACAAAAATTAGCTGGGCGTGGTAGCACACACCTATAATCCCAGTTACTCGGGAGGCTGAGGTAGGAGAATCGCTTGAACCCGGGAGGTGGAGGTTGCAGTGAGTCAATTGTGCCACTGAACTCCAGCCTGAATGACAGAAAGAGACTCCGTCTCAAAAAACAAACAAACAAAAGCAATTATATGTCCGTGGGTTTTGCTAAATCCCACAGAGAATAACTCGCATCTCTGTCTCCTGGTCCTCATTGGTGCACCTGCACACCCTTCCCTTGCCACCAGAGGGGAGTCTAGGCTTGCCTCCAACTCCCTGGTCTCCAGCTCTCCCTACCCCGACAAACCCTTCCTTCTCTGGGCCTCAAAACCTGGAGTAAATCCCCCTTTTCCCTTCTATCTCCTCTGTTGGCAACCCAGCCTCCACCATCTCCATCCCAGACGTAGAACAAGGAGCTTGTTTACACATAGAAGAAAGAGAAGTGCTGAGTTAGGGAATAACTAATGAAACTGAATCTCTGAGGTCCTTGGGATTACTTGCACAGTGGGTTAAAAAGAGAGAAAGATGCCAGAGAAGATGGACAGATCACAAAGGGCAAAGCTGCATAAATGCACAGGTCGAAGGGAGAGCTGGGAAAGTGTTACCAGATGGTGCTGTGCAATTCCAGGCTCTTGGTGTCCCGAACAAAGAACTGGACAAGGCACACACAGATAGCAAAGCAAAGCAGCAAAACTGTATTAAGCACAGTATTCCACTCTCAGAGGGCAGAGCAGACTGATCTCTGCCAGATGAGATCAGCATTAGTTCAGTGTCCTGTTTTTTTTTTTTTTAGACGGAGTCTCTGTCGCCCAGGCTGGAGTGCTTTGGCGCAGTCTCGGCTCAGTGCAATCTCCGCCTCCCAGGTTCAAGCAATTCTCCTGCTTCAGCCTCCCGAGTAGCTGGGATTATAGGCACACGCCACCATGCCTGCCTAATTTTTGTATTTTTAGTAAAGATGGGGTTTCGCCATGTTGGCCAAGGTGGTCTCGAACTCCTGACCTCAAATGAGCCGCCTGCCTCGGCCTCCCATATTGCTAAGATTGCAGGCGTGAGCCACTGCGCCTGGCCAAACCTCTGCTTCTTATCTTGCTTCTTGCTCACCCCCGCCTTCATCTTGCTGTATTTTTTATTTTTTTATTTATATTTTTTGTCTTTCTTTTTTTTTTTTTTTTTGAAACGGAGTCTTGCTCTGTCACCCAGATTAGAGTGTAGTGGCGCGATCTTGGCTCACTGCAAGCTCCGCCTCCTGGGTTCATGTCATTCTCCTGCCTCAGCCTCCCGAATACCTGGGACTACAGGCGCCCGCCACCTCTCCCGGCTAATTTCTTTTGTATTTTTAGTAGAGATGGGGTTTCACTGTGTTAGCCAGGATGGTCTGGATCTCCTGATCTTGTGATCCGCCCACCTCTGCCTCCCAAAGTGCTGGGATTACAGACGTGAGCCACTGCACCCGGTGCTATTTGTTTGTCTTTTTTGTATTCCTTTTGTTCACCTTGCTTTATAGCAAAGTAAAAGCACTTTGCTCTCTGCTTTTAGTTATTCTGACCTTTAGCCAACTTTTAATTCCCTTTGCTATTCTTCTGCCTTATGTTCCTTATTCTCCTGCCTCAAAAGGAGTGGGTGGGCTCCCGCTCTCTCTTTAGCCCCCAACAAAACTCCCAAGTCTCCAGTAAGCATGAGCCTAAGTTGGCCCTGCCTCATGGGAAACATATCCACATGGCTTGAAATTGCAGGACAAACAAAGGCTCAGCAGTTCCTCCCAGGGAAGGAAGCTAGTCAAGGTGCGGTGGCTCACACCTGTAATCCCAGCACTTTGGGAGGCTGAGGCAGGAGGATCGCTTGAGCCTAGGAATTCAAGATCAGCTTGGGCAACATAGTGAGACCTTGTCTCACAAAAAATAAAAATTAGCTGGGCATAGTAAGGCGCACCTGCAGTCCCAGCTACTGGATAAGCTGAGGCAAGATCGCTTGAGCCTGGGAGGCAGAGGTTGCAGTGAGCCGAGATCACGCCATGACACTCCAGCCTGGGCAACAGAGTGAGACCTTGTCTCAATATAAATAAACAAAGACACTACCAACAGGCTAAAAAGGCAATCCGTAGAATGAGAGAAAGTGTTTCCAAATAATCAACCCCTGATAAGGGATTGATATCCTAAATATGTAGAGAACTCCTAAAACTCAAACAGTACAAAACAAACAACCTGATTCAAAAAAGGGCACCCAGGCACAGTGGCTCAGGCCTGTAATCCCAGCACTTTGGGAGGCTGAGGTGGGTGGATCATGAGGTCAGGAGTTTGAGACCAGCCTGGCCAACAGGGTGAAACCTAATCTTTACTAAAGAAACAAAAAATTAGCCAGGTGTGGTGATGCATGCCTGTAATCCCAGCTACTCAGGAGGCTGAGGCAGGAGAATCGCTTGAACCCAGGAGGCAGAGGTTGCAGTGAGCTGAGATTGTGCCACTACACTCCAACCTGGTGACAGAGGAAGACTTTGTCAAAAAAAAAAAAAATGCAAAGGACTTGAATAAACATTTCTCTAACGATAGGCAGCATATAGTCCCAGCTACTCAGGAGGCTGAGGCGGGAGGATTGCTTGAGCCCAAGAGTTTGAGGCTGCAGTGAGCCATGATTGCGCCACTGCACTCCAACCTGGGAGACACAGCAAGACCCTGTGTTAAAAAAAAAAAAAAAAAAAAAAAAGGCCAGGCACTGTGGCTCACGCCTGTAATCCCAGCACTTTGGGAGGCCGAGGCAGGCAGATCATGAGGTCAGGAGATCGAGACCATCCTGGCTAACACGGTGAAACCCCGTCTCTACTAAAAATACAAAAAATTAGCGGGACGTGTGGTGGGTGCCTGTAATCCCAGCTGCTCGGGAGGCTGAGGCGGGAGAATGGCATGAACCCAGGAGGCGGAGCTTGCAGTGAGCTGAGATCGCGCCACTGCACTCCAGCCTGGGTGACAGAGCGAGTCTCTGTCTCAAAAATATATATATACAAAGGCCAACAGGTACATGAAAAGATACTCAGCATCACTAATTAGAGAAATGCAAATCAAAACCACAATGAGATCCTACCTAACATCCATTATGATGCCTACTGTCAAAAAACAGAAAATAAATGTTGGTGAGGATATGGAGAAATTGGAACTCTTGTGCACTATCACTGAGAATGTAAAATAGTGCAGCCAATGTGGACAACACTATAGTGCTTCCTCAAAAAATTAAAAATAGGCTGGGCGCGGTGGCTCATACCTGTCATCCTAAAACTTTGGGAGGCCAAGGAGGGCGGATCACCTGAGGTCAAGAGTCGGAGGCCAGCCTGGCCAACATGGTGAAACCTTGTCTCTACTAAAAGTAGAAAAATTAGCCAGGTGTGTTGGCAAGCACCTGTAATCCCAGCTACTTCGGAAGGTGAGGCAGGAGAATCGTTTGAATCCATGAGGCGGAGGTTGCAGTGAGCCGAGACCATGGCATTGTATGCCAGCCTGGGCAATAAGAGCGAAACTCCATCTCAAACAAACAAGGCCAGGCACGGTGGCTCATGCCTGTAATCCCAGCACTTTGGGAGGCCAAGGCAGGTGGATCACCTGAGGTCAGGAGTTCAAGACCAGCCTGGCCAACATGGCAAAACCCTGTCTCTACTAAAAATAGAAAAATTAGCCAGGCGTGATGGCATACGCCTGTAGTCCCAGCTACTCAGGAGGCTGAGGCAGGAGAATTGCTTGAACAGGGAAGCAGAGGTTGCAGTGAGCAGAGATCATGCCACTGCACTCCAGCCCAGGCGACAGTGCAAGACTCCGTTTCAAAAAAAAAGGTTAACATAGTGAATTTCATGTTATATGTATTTTACCGCGATAAAAAATAAAGAAAGGAAAGAAGGGAGGGAGAGAGGGAGGGAAGAAAGAAGGATAGAAAGAAGGAAGGAAGAAGGAAGGGAGGGAAGGAGGAAGGAAGGGAGAGAGGGAGGAAGGAAGAGGGGGGGAAGGAAGGAAAAGATTCTCAGCTTCGCCAGAACTAGTCACAATAATATTGACTTATCTGAGGCTAAACACTGAGAAGTTTGAATTAATGTCCAGAAAAAAGAGATACTGTGGAGGCAACTCAGTTTGAAGCCAATTGTTATTTAGTTTAATATAAGTGGTTTGTTGCTTTGTAAATACGTAGGTTTATATCTTTGAGCTTCCTTCTGCTTTCTCCCCCTATTTATTCCTAGTAAAGCTCTTTTTTGAAGAATTACAATTTTTTTCCCCCCACAACTAAGAGGAAAAGAAAACCTCTACTTTTGCACCAAGGTAGGGAGAGAGTAGGGTATTCTTCTAGACCAAGTATGAAGGTCACAGTGACCTCAGTTTTAAGAACTGGAGGCCGGGTACGGTGGCTCATGCCTGTAATCCCAGCATTTTGGGAGGCTGAGGCAGGTGGATCACCTGAAGTCGGGAGTTTGAGACCAGCCTGACCAACATGAAGAAACCCCATCTCTACTAAAAATACAAAATTAGCTGGGCGTGGTGGCACATGCCTGTAATCCCAGCTACTTGGGAAGCTGAGGCAGAATCACTTGAATCTGGGAGACAGAGGTTGCGGTGAGCTGAGATCGCGCCATTGCACTCCAACCTGGGCAACAAGAACGAAACTCTGTCTCAAAAAGGAGAAAAAAAAAAACGAGAAAAACTGAAAAGGAGCTGGTTGAGTTGGAGGAGAAATGTTACAGCCTGGGAAAGAGAAAGCATGAATAACTTAGATTTCTATTATCTCAAACAAACTCTTTTGGGCTAGTGTTTTGGACTCCCTTACAGCTACCTCTGCCTGATACAATTTGCTCACTCATTCTCCTTTCTTTCTTTCTTTCCTTCCTTCCTTCCTTCCTTCCTTCCTTCCTTCCTTCCTTCCTTCCTTCCTTCTTTCCTCCCTCCCTCCCCTTTCTTTCTTTCTCTCTTTCTTTTCTTTCTTTCTTTGTTTCTTTCTTTCTCGTTCTTTCTTTTTTCTTCTTTCTTTTTTCTTCTTTCCTTTCTTCCTTTTCTCTCTTTTTTTTTTCTGTTTGTTTGAGACAGGGTCTTGTTCTATCACTTAGGCTGAAGTGCAGTGGTGCTGCCTCAGCTCATTGCAGCCTCTACCTCCTGGGCTCAAGCGAATCTTACACCTCAGCCTCCCAAATAGCCAGGACTACAGGTGCCTGCCATCAGATCCAGCTAATTTTTGTATTTTTTGTAGAGACAGGGTCTCCCTATGTTGCTCAGGCTGGTCTCGAACTTTTGGGCTCAAGTGATCATCCTGCCTCGGCTTCCCAAAGTGCTGGGATTACAGGCATAAGCCACTGCACCCGGCCCTCATTCTCTTTCTAAGAACTTGTTCCACTCTGACACTTCTGCTCCTGGATTAATAGCGGGAAATAGAATGAAGAAATGGAGAGCTTTTCTCAGCCTCCTTGTCCCAGATTAGAGGAACTACTTCAAGCTTTAAGGGTGGAGAGAGAGAAGCAGAAAGAGAAATACTCACCCAAATTGCAATGGCTGATACCACAACCACCGTCTTATGCCACTTGAACTGTCTGACCAATAGGTCTGTGGAAGCCTAGAGTTGTTTATTAGACATCGGACCTGTGCTCAAGACCCTAGGTAGAAAATTTTTAAAATCCAAGGGTCTGTGAGAAACCATCAATGTAGGAGATGTATATCAATAATGGCAGTTTTTGAAGTTTCCAGTTGCATGATTAAATAATTAGAAGCTGTGTTCAGCAGTGTTTGTAATACATAATGAAATAATTCTACAACTTGTCAGTGTTGTAGAATCAGTGGAAGCCCTGAGCTTGTTTTCCTGCAACTAGAGACCAGCCTGGCCAACATGGTGAAACCCTGTCTCTACTAAAAATACAAAAATTAGCTGGGCATGGTGGTGCACGCGCCTGTAATCCCAGCTACTCGGGAGGCTGAGGCCGAAGAATCGCTTGAACCCTGGAGGCAGAGGTTGCAGTGAGCCGAGATTGTGCCACTGCACTCCAGCCTGGGCAACAGAATGAGACTCTGTCTCAAAAAAAAAAAAAAAAAAAGAAAAGAGAAGCAACTGCTGTCTACTCTCTACTTTCTCTCCCTGCAGCCCCACCTTTAATTGGGAGTTTTTGTCCTTCTCAGCATTTAGTTTTCGGGGCTAAGGGAAGACCCAGGAATTCAGACAATCATCCCTTAGAAATTCCAGACATCCTACCACTCAGTTGATCCTTTTCTTTCTTTTCTTTTTCTTTCTTCCTTTTACTTTTTTTTTTTTTTTTTTTTTTTTTTTTTTGGAGACAGGATCTCGCTCCGTCACCCAGGCTGGAGTACAGTGGGGGTGATCATAGCTCGCTGCAGCCTCAACTTCCCAGACGCAAGCTATCCTCCCACCTCAGACTCCCAAGTAGCTGGGACCACAGGCACTTGCCACCATGCCCAGCTAATTTTTTGATTTTTTGTAGAGACAGAGTCTCTCCCAGGGTACTGGGATTACAGACGTGAGCTGCCATGCTCAGCATGAGTGCTTTTTTTCTAACTCTGAATTTTCATTGTCTTTTTTTTTTTTTTTTTTTTGAGGTGGAGTCTCACTCTGTTGCCCAGGCTGGAGTGCAGTGGCGCGATCTCGACTCACTGCAAGCTCCGCCTCCTGGGTTCACGCTATTCTCCTGGCTCAGCCTCCCAAGTAGCTGGGACTACAGGCGCCCACCACCATGCCCGGCTAATTTTTCTGTATTTTTAGTAGAGACGGGGTTTCACCGTGTCAGCCAGGATGGTCTCGATCTCCTGACCTCGTGATCCGCCCGCCTTGGAAAGTGCTGGGACTACAGGCGTGAGCTACCGCGTCCGGCCTTCTTTTTTTTTTTCTGAGACAAAGTCTGTCTCTGTAGCCCAGGCTAGGGTGCAGTGGCGCCATCTCGGGTCACTACAACCTCTGCCTCAAATGATTCTCCTGCCTCAGCCTCCAGAGTAACTGGGACTACAGGTGCATGCCACCATGCCTGGCTAATTTTTGTATTTTTATTTTTTAAAATTATATATATATATATATATTTTAAGACAGAGTCTAGCTCTGTTTCCCAGGTGGGAGTGCAGTGGTGTGGTGAGATCTTAGCCCACTGCAACCTCCGTTGTCCGGGTTTAAGCAATTCTCCTGCCTCAGCCTCCCGAGTATCTGGGATTACAGGTGCCCACCACCATGCCCAGCTTATTTTTGTATGTTTAGTACAGAAGGAGTTTCACCATGTTGGCCAGGCTGGTCTCGAACACCTGACCTCAGGTGATCCACCCGCCTCAGCCTCCCAAAGCGCTGGGATTACAGGCATGAGCCACTGCGCCCGGTCCGAGATCATGATTTTAATCCATACTGATTGCTTGACAAATAGAAGAAATACACTGCTTCCTAAACCTGAGTCTGTCCCTGTGTCTCTTTCCCCTGCCCACATTTTCTTTCTGAAACTTAAATCCCCTCCCCCCATTGCAGGATACTCCTCAACCCTTGTTCTTTCTCTCCTCCCTCTGTAAGTCCCCAAAGCCTTGTGTCCTCTTTTCATAAAAACTTACAGGGTAGTGTCCTGGCGATGTTTTATCTACTGCCAAAGTACAGCATCTGAAAACGTGTGGAAGATGTGGCCGGTCAAGCACCCAGAAGGAAGTTCAGTGGGAAGAAAGGCAGCTGCCTTAGGAAGGAGAGAACCACACTTCTTAGCAGAATCAATTTAGAGTCTGGGAATGCAAGCGCAAAGAAGGAATAAGTCTGCTGGCAAGAGGAACCTAATGACTGTGGAACTTTATGGTCCAGAACCCCAGAAAAAAAATAATCACCTCCTCCTCCCACGCACCCACCAGAAAGCAATTTTGTTGTTGTTGTTGTTGTTTGTTTGAGACGGAGTCTCATTCTGTCACCCAGACTGGAGTGTAGTGGCATGATGTAACCTCCGCCGCCCGGGTTCAAGAGATTCACCTGCCTCAGCCTCCTGAGTAGCTGGGATTATAGGCACACGCCACCACACCCAGCTAATTTTTGCGTTTTTAGTAGAGATGGGGTTTCACCATGTTGGCCAGGCTGGTCACAAACTCCTGACCTCAAGTGATCCGCCGGCTTCGGCCTCCCAAAGTGCTGGGATTACAGGCGTGATCCACCACGCCTGGCCCAGAAAGCCTTTTCTACTGGATATCTGTAGAAGAAAGCAATGCCCTGGGGAGAGGGTTGTGTTTGTCTGCCTTCTAGAGAGAAACTGGACTTGAAGTCAGTACCTAAGTATATGAAGGAATTATGCAGGGATGGATGATATATTGAGCTTGATGGTTTGAGCGCAGGAGTTTGAGGCCAGCCTGGCAGCAAAGTGAGACCTTATCACTACAAAAAATAGAAAAATTAGCTGGGCATGGGGGTGCACACCTGTACTCCCAGCTACTCAGGAGGCTGAGGTGGGAGGATCACTTGAATCCAGGAGTTGGAGGCTGCAGTAAGCTATGATTACACCACTGCACTCCAGCCTAGGCAACAGAGCAAGACCCTATCTCAAAAAAAAATAAAAAAATTAAGAAATTAAAAAGTTGCTTCATGTTAGCAATATGTTTTTTATTTTTTTTGTTTTTTTAGGATGAGTCTCCCTCTGTTGCCCAGGCCGAAGTGCAGTGGTGCCATCTTGGCTCACTGCAACCTCCGCCTCCTGAATTCAAGTGATTCTCCTGCCTCGCCCTCACAAATAGCTGGGACTACCGGCGCATGCCACCACACCTGGCTAAATTTTGTATTTTTAGTAGAGATGGAGTTTCACCATGTTGGTCAGGCTGGTCTGGAACTCCCGCCCTCACGTGATCCGCCCGCCTCGGCCTCCCAAAGTGCCGAGATTACAGGTGAGCCACTGTGCCTGGCCAGAACGATATGTTTAGACTTAAGTTTTCTAGCAGCAAGGCCAGCACTAAAGGTTATAAGATGTTTTCTTGCTTTTTAAAATTTGTTATTTAATTATTACTTTATTTTATTCTTTTTGAGACGGAGTCTCCCTCTGTCGCCCGAGCTGGAGTGCAGTGGCGCAATCTCAGCTCACTGCAAGCTCCGCCTCCCGGGTTCACGACATTCTCCTGCCTCAGCCTCCGGAGTAGCTGGGACTACAGGCGCCTACCACCACTCCCAGCTAATTTTTTGTAGTTTTTAGTAGGGACGGGGTTTTACCGTGTTAGCCAGGATGGTTTTGATCTCCTGACCTCGTGATCTGCCTGCCTCGGCCTCCCAAAGTGCTGCGATTACAGGCATGAGCCACCGCCCCCGGCCCACTTCTTTTTTTTAAAAAAAAAAACACATTTATATATATATATATATATATATATATATATATTTTTTTTTTTTTTTTTTTTTTTGAGACAGAGTCTTGCTTTGTCGCCCAGGCTGGGGTGCAGTGGCCGGATCTCAGCTCACTGCAAGCTCCGCCTCCCGGGTTTAGACCATTCTCCTGCCTCAGCCTCCCGAGTAGCTGGGACTACAGGCGCCCGCCACCTCGCCCGGCTAGTTTTTTGTATTTTTTAGTAGAGACGGGGTTTCACCGTGTTAGCCAGGATGGTCTCGATCTCCTGACCTCGTGATCCGCCCGTCTCGGCCTCCCAAAGTGCTGGGATTACAGGCTTGAGCCACCGCGCCCGGCCCAATTTTTTTGTAGCGACAAAAGTAAAATGTTTCATTTCCCTGTAATGTAAGATACAAATTTGTCTGGAGGAAAAACTCCTGTTAACTAAAATATTAATACAAGGTACAAAGACAAAAGTAGAGTTCTTTGGAGAAAACTTGAGATGATAGAGACCCTGAGGGTAAAGTAGGGTCATTGTTGCAGAAACTGAGGGAGGAAGGTTGTGCTCAAGGATTTGTAAGGTAGTGGTTCAGCATGCTGGTTTCTTTCCAGGTCAGTAGGTTCCATCATAAACCGTGGTCACATTCAGCTACCTGTTCATTGAGTGATCAAACAAGACTGGGAGCTGAATACACACACACCAAAAAAAACTTCACCTGAAGCCCTGCTACTAGTCCAGGAAGTAACTTTGTGTGTCTAGACACCTACACCTTCCTGAAGCACGTTAGTCGTCCCATCTGCCAGGAAATCAATCTTCCAAAACATACAAACCTTTTTTTTTTTTTTTTTTTTTGAGACAGTCTGGCGCGTCACCCAGGCTGGAGTGCAGTCACACGATCCCGGCTCACTGCAAGCTCCGTCTCCCAGATTCACGCCATTCTCCTGCCTCAGCCTCCCGAGTAGCTGGGATCACAGGCGCCTGCCACCATGCCTGGACAATTTTCTGTATTTTTAGTAGAGACGGGGTTTTACTGTGTTAGCCAGGATGGTCTCGATCTCCTGACCTCATGATCCCCCCGCCTCAGCCTCCCAAAGTGCTGGGATTACAGGCGTGAGCCACCGCGCCCGGCCACAAACCTTTTTACAAAATAAAGCCTGAGCTTCAGCTGAGATGCTTCGGGAGAATTGAATTGTTCAGTGGCAATGGCGCGATCTCAGCTCACTGTAACCTCCACCTCCCGGATTCAAACAATTCTCCTGCCTCAGCCTCCCGACTAGCTGGGATTATAGGCATGTGCCACCACATCCAACTAATTTTTGTATTTTTAGTAGAGATGGGGTTTCTCTATGTTGGCCAGGCTGGTCTCAAACTCCTGACCTCAGGTGATATGCCTGCCTTGACCTCCCAAAGTGCTGGGATTATAGGCATGAGCCACTTTGCCCAGGCCTCACAGGCTCACTTTTTTTTGTTTGTTTGTTTTTGAGACAGAGTTTTGCTCTTGTTGCCCAGGCTAGAATACAATGGCGCAATCTTGGCTCACCGCAACCTCCATCTCCCGGGTTCAAGAGATTCTCCTGCCTCAGCCTCCCAAGTAGCTGGGATTACAGGCATGCGCCACCACGCCTGGCTAATTTTGTATTTTTAGTAGAGACGGGGTTTCTCTATATTGGTCAGGCTGGTCTCAAACTCCCTACCTCAGGTGATACACCCACCTTGGCTTCCCAAAGTGGTGAGATTACAGGCGTGAGCCACCGAGCCTAGCCCATAGGTCACTTCTAATCATGACAGTCACCATATAAAACTGAAGCTGCCAGTTACCAGGGCAGCACAGTCACACACTCTGATTAGTCATTGCTTTTCCTCTCAAGAAATTGAAGCTAATTCTGGCTGATTACAGATAAAGGGAATTAATAAAAGTATCCTGGGCAGCCCATACAAGTATTAGGAGACTGGAGATGAAAACCTGAATGCTGATCTTCCAGGAACTATGCCCTAAAATCATGCTCAGACCTCCATTGCTGCAGCCCTACTCAGTGGGGTAGGAGAGACTCCTGCTGTCATTCACACTGCACCAAGGATGCATGCCTTTCTGTGCCAGGAGTCTAGCCTTGCAAACTACCACCACTATTGAGGGCCAGGTGCCTCTAATACCACCCTCACCAGCAAAATAGATCCCGTGTGGACCTCATTTTCAAGTTGCTCATGTGTGCATTGAAGGAAGTGACATTATGAAAGCCAAGAGGAGATAAGATTTCCCAATAAAGGAAGGCGTGGTTGGTCTATGCTGTTGACTTTAAAGTGGGAAAAAAAAACCCAATAATCTTCAAATGAACTGTGGCTTTTGGCCTGACTACCCCCAATAAAGACAACTGAAAAAAGATTTAAAATAAAAATATTTATGGCTGGGCATGTTGGATCACACCTGTAATCCCAGCACTTTGGGAGGCCAAGGTGGGTGGATCACCTGAGGTCAGGAGTTCAAGACCAGCCTGGCCAACATGGCAAAACCCCATCTCTACTAAAAATACAAAAATTATCCAGGTGTGCTGGCACACACATGTAATCCCAGCTACTTGGGAGGCTGAGGTAGGAGAATTGCTTGAACTCAGGAGGTGGAGGTTGCAGTGAGCCAAGATTGTGCCACTGCACTCCAGCCTGGGTGACAGAGTGAGACTCCGTCTCAAAAAATAAAATAAAATAAAAATATTTAAAAAGCATCAAAGACCTTGTATGACACTGAAGAATTATCAGGAGAGAACTGGGAAAAGGATTGGAGCTCAAATAGATGGCTTAGAGTTGATTCTAAACCAGGGATATTTGTGAGTAAAGACAGCAGAGACATAAAGCTTGGCTTTTGTCATTCTCAAGAGTAGAGTGGGCTGGGTGCAGTGGCTCATGCCTATGATCCCAGCAGGTGGGAGGCCGAGGTGGGAAGATCACTTGAGCCCAGGAGTTTCACACCAGCCTGGGTAACATAGTGAGACCCCATCTTTTTTTTTTTTTTTGAGACGGAGTCTCACTCTGCCGCCCAGGCTGGGGTGCAGTGGCTGGATCTCAGCTCACTGCAAGCTCCGCCTCCCGGGTTTACGTCATTCTCCTGCCTCAGCCTCCCGAGTAGCTGGGACTACAGGCGCCTGCCACCTCGCCCGGCTAGTTTTTTGTAATTTTTAGTAGAGACGGGGTTTCACCGTGTTAGCCAGGATGGTCTCGATCTCCTGACCTCGTGATCCGCCCATCTCGGCCTCCCAAAGTGCTGGGATTATAGGCTTGAGTCACCGCGCCCGACCCCATCTTTAAAAACAAACAAACAAACAAACAAAAAACCAGCCAGGTGTGGTGGCATGCACCTGTAGTCCCAGCTACTTGGGGGGCTGAGGCAGGAGGATCTCTTGAACCCGGAAGGTCAAGGCTGCACTGAGCTGAGATTGTGACACTGCATTCTAGCCTGGGTAACAAGGTGAGACGCTGTGTCAAAAAAAAAAAAAAAAAGAAAGAGAGAGATAGAGTGAACATGGGTGAAAGTCCTTCAGCAACTGGGAAGGTAAACTTTAGAGAAGCATCTTCTGCTGTTTGTCAAGACTCTAATCCATGGGCATTCACTGAAAGGCAGAGATGTATTTTTGGTGGCTTCATGCATTAGAGCAATGGGAGTTGGAGCTTACCATTCACCAAATGGAAGACGCTATGTAACAGTTGCTATACTGGGTTGAAAACTGAAGAATTTTACTCTGTTTGTTGGGGTGGACTGTACTCCCAGGAATTTTTCTGTGTGGCCACAGAACTTCAAACTATGTGTCTGAACTGTTAAGTACCTTAGATATCTAATAGCGGAAACTGTTTAGAGTAAGATAATAGTGCCTTAGGTCTTACAGTATACATAAAAGTATTTTTTCAAATAAAATGTCCAGAAAACAATCAAATATCACAAGGCATGTAATAAAGCAGGGCAGCCAGAACAATAGAAACAACAGACTACAGAAACATGTACACACACATACACACACAGACACACAAGGGCTCCAGATGTTGGAATTATCAGACACAGATTGTAACGCTTACTATGTTCAAGGAAATAAAAGTCTAATTTTAAGATCTCAGTGGCCGGGCAGTGCAGGTCACACTTGAAATTCCAGCACTGTGCAAGGTTGAGGCAGACAGATCACTTGAGACCAGAAGTTCAAGACCAGCCTGGGCAACATAGCGAGACCTCATCTCTATAACAAACAATAACAAACAAAAATTTAAAAATAAATTCGTGGATTTAGGCATGTTTGTTATGTTTCAATTCACTGCAGTTATTGTACTGATTGATTTCAAAATATTGTTTTTTCTTTTTTGTCCAGTGGAAGCCTCTTCAAGTTGGCTTTTGAATTCTTTTGACACAACCCTAGTCACCAATAAAGTTATCTTTTTATTGATTGATTGATTGATTGATTGAGAAGGAGTCACGTTCTGCTGCCCAGGCTGGAGTGCAGTGTCATGATCTCCATTCACTGCAACCTCTGCCTCCCAGATTCAAGTGATTCTCCTAAGCCTCCTGAGTACCTGGGATTACAGGCACATGCCACCACGCCCGGCTAATTTTTGTCTTTTCAGTAGAGATGGGGTTTCAACATGTTGACCAGGCTGGTCTGGAATGCCTGACCTCATGATCCGCCTACCTCGGTCTTCCAAAGTGCTGGGATTACAGGCGTGAGCCACCGTGCCCGGACCTAAAGTTATCTTTAACTTCATTCTGTAGTTTTATAATTGCTTTCTTTTTTTTTGAGACTGAGTCTTGCTCTGTCGTCCGGGCTGGAGTTCAGTGGTGCAATCCTGGCTTACTGCAACCTCTGTCTCCCAGGTTCAAGTGATTCTCCTGCCTCAGCCTCCTGAGTAGCTGGGATTACAGGTGCCTGCCTCCACATGCAGCGATGTTTTGAATTTTTATTAGAGACAGGGTTTGGCCACGTTGGCCAGGCTGGTCTCAAACTCCTGAGCCAAAGCGATCTGCCCGCTTTGGCCTCCCAAAATGCTGGATTACAGGTGTGAGCCACCGCACCCGGCCTCCATCTTTTATCTATCTACAGCTTCTGCCTGCAGAGTGGCCTAGAAACTATGTTATCCCATAAAAATGGGCACTCACAATCCCCAGATATGCATTTCCAATTCCTCACAAATCCTCAGAGAATCAACAAATTCCAAGTTTGGGGCATAAATAGGTACAAAGTGAGCCTGAGAAGCTTCTTTTTTTTTTTTTGAGACGGAGTCTCGCTCTGTTGCCCAGGCTGGAGTGCAGTGGCACGATCTCGGCTCACTAAAACCTCCGCCTCCCAGGTTCAGGCAATTCTGTGCCATAGCCTCCCAAGTAGCTGGGATTACAGGTGCCCACAACCACACCCGGCTAATTTTTTGTATTTTTAGTAGAGATGGGGGTTTCTCCATCTTGCCAGGCTGGTCTTGAACTCCTGGCCTCGTGATCCACCTGCCTCGGCCTCCAAAAGTGCTAGAATTACAGGAGTGAACCACCATGCCCAGCCAAGTCTGAGAAGCTTTCTAATGCCAGAGTTACGTCAAAAAGGACACAAGCCAACTCAGCAAAAATTGTGAACATTTGAATATTAGAGAAAACAATGATTGTACTGATTGAGCTACATCAAATCAATAAAAATCTATGTGTCCATAATGGCATTCAAAAAGGTAAAGCCATTTGTCACACTGGACATGGCAGCTCACACCTATAATCCCAACACTTTGGGAGGCCGAGGCAGGCGGATCACTTGAGCCCAGGAGTTCGAGACCAACCTGGGCAACATGGAGAGAACCTGTTTCTACAAGAAATAAAAAAATTAGCCAGGTGGGGTGGTGCACGTCTGTAGTCCCAGCTTCTCAGGAGGCTAAGGTGAGAGGATTGCTCCAGCCCGGGAGTTCAAGGCTGCAGTGAGCCATGATCACACCACTGGACTCAAGCCTGTGCAACGGAGCAAGATCCTTTCTTTAAAAAAAAAAAAAAAAAAAAAAAGGGCTGGGTGCAGTGGCTCACGCCTGTAATCCCAGCACTTTGGGAGGCCGAGGCGGGCGGATCATGAGGTTAGGAGATCAAGATCATCCTGGCTAACACGATGAAACCCCATCTCTACTAAAAATACAAAAAAAATAGCCGGGATGGCGACATGCCCCTGTAATCCCAGCTACTTGGGAGGCTGAGGCAGGAGAATTGCTTGAACCCGAGAGGCGGAGGTTGCAGTGAGCTGAGAGTGCACCACTGCACTACAGCCTGAGCAACATAGCGAGACTCCATCTCAAAAAAAAAAAAAAAGTTGAACTGATACTTCACAAAATATGATATCCCAAAAGACAAACCTGTCTGAAAATGTGATCAACCTCATTAATATTTAGGTAAATGCAAATAAAAACCACAATGAGAAGCCATCACATATCTAAAAGTGTGGCAATACTGGCTAGGTGTGGTGGCTCATACCTGTAATCCCAACACTTTGGGTGGCTGACGTGGGCAAATCACGAGGTCAAGAGATCGAGACTATCCTAGCCAACATGGTGAAACCTGTCTCTACTAAAAATATAAAAATTAGCTGGGTGTGGTGGTGCGCTCCTGTAGTCCCAGCTACTCAGGAGGCTGAGGCAGAATTGCTTGAACCCGGGAGGCGGAGGTTGCAGTGAGCCGAGATTGCGCCACTGCACTCCAGTCTGGGCAACAGAACGAGACTCTGTCTCAAAAAAAAAAAAAAAAAAAGTGTCGTAATACCAAGTGTTAATGGAGCTGGAGATAACCGGGAACTCTGACACATTGCTAGAGGAGTGTGAGTTGGTCTAACCGGTTTGATTTGCAGATCATAGATAAAAAAGATAGGGAACTCTGATTCATTTTTTTCTGGCAACCTGCTCTATCTACCAAAAGCAGATAAATAATATACCAAAAAGAAACTATAGCCCAATCTCATTTATCATAATGGATTTTTAAAATTCTAAATAAAGCAGTACAACAAATGGGTAGTATAGTTTGTTCCAGTAGATTTTATTCCAGAAACACAAAGATAGTTAAATATCACTTGATCTTAGCCAGAAGGTCGAGAAGCGATAAAGATGGTTAAATATCAAGAATACTGCCACTGGCTGGGCACAGTGGCTCACGCCTGTAATCCCAGCACTTTGGGAGGCCGAGGCGGGTGGATCACCTGAGGTCGGGAGTTCGAGACCAGCCTGACCAACATGGGAAACCCCGTCTCTACTAAAAATAGAAAATTAGCTGGGCCTGGTGGCACATGCCTATAATCCCAGCTACTAGGGAGGCTGAGGCAGGAGAATTGCTTGAACCTGGGAGGCGGAGGTTGCGGTGAGCCGAGATCGTGCCATTGCACTCCAGCCTGGGCAACAAGAGTGAAACTCCGCCTCAAAAAACAAAACAAACAAACAAAAAAAAGAATACTGCCACCATAATTTATTACATCAAAATCTTTTTTTTTTTTTTGAGACGGAGTTTCATTCTTGTTGCCCAGGTCAGAGTGCAATGGCACAATTTTGGCTCATTGCAACCTCCGCCTCCTGGGTTCAAGGATTCTCCTGCCTCAGCCTCCCCAGTAGCTGGGATTACAGGCATGTACCACTGCACCTGCCGATTTTTTTTTTTTTTTTTTTGTATTTTTTGTAGTGATGAGGTTTCACCATGTTGGCCAGGCAGGTCTTGAACTCCTGACCTCAGGTGATCCACCCGCCTTGGTCTCCCAAACTGCTGGGATTACAGGTGTGAGCTACCATGCCCAGCCTTGATTGTTGTTTCTAACAAGTCTTAAAAGACACCCAGACTTCAACAATTGTTACTATATTCAGATTTTTTTGGTTTGTTTTTGAGACAATCTTGCTCTTTTACCCAGTCTGGAGTGCAGTAGCATGATCATGGCTCACTGCAGCTTCAAACTCCTGGGCTCAAGCAATTCTCCCACCTCAGCCTCCCCGGTAGCTGGGACTACATGTGCGGTATCATGCCTGGTTAATTTTTAAATTTTTAGAGATGGGGTCTTGCTATGTTGCCCAGGCTTCTAGAATCACTCTTCATATTACTCACTAACACTGCCTCCACCACATTAATACGGCAACAGGTCTAGAAATTATTTAAAACAAAAATTTCCAATGTTTACATTGTGTGATGTATGTATGTATGTATGTATGTATGTGTGTGTGTGTGTATCATTCCAAGGTACTGTTTCTAATTTTTTCCTGCAGAGAATATTCAGTATTGTATCTGCATTGGCTAGCTGGTGATTCTATTCACCATCACATTGTCCCAGACTGAATCTGAAGACAAAAAACCACTTTGGGAACAAAATCTTTTTTTTTTTTTTTTTTTTTTTTTTTGAGATGTAGTCTCGCTGTCTCCCAGGCTGGAGTGCAGTGGCGTCATCTCGACTCACTGCAAGCTCCACCTCCCAGGTTCGCGCCATTCTCCTGCCTCAGCCTCCCGAATAGCTGGAACTACAGGCGCCCGCCACCACGCCTAGCTAATTTTTTGTATTTTTTAGTAGGGACAGGGTTTCACTGTGTTAGCCAGGATGGTTTCCATCTTCTGACCTCGTGATCCGCCCGCCTCGGCCTCCCAAAGTTCTGGGATTACAGTTGTGAGCCACCGCGCCCGGCCAAGGGAACAAATTCTTGTCTTCAACAAAGAGCGGTCTTGAGTAGGCATAAAAGTAGCATTTGAAGGTTGGGCGCCCAGCCTTGAATAGCTTTTTACATGCATTGCACGTTATTTCCTTTTATTATCACGTTTTTTGGGTCCAGTCTTAAACCTGGGAAGGCATTCGTTTGGGAGGTCACACTGGCGGGCATCCTGGTTCAGGCGGAACCCAGACTCTAGAAAGCGCGCGCGGAGCCACACGGTCAACCCTGTCCCACTCCTGGCCCTCCCACACCGTCCCCTCCGCGGAAGCACTCCCGCCTCCTCTCGCTCAGGCACTGACTGAGAGGCGGAGAGATGGGTGTTAAAGAGGGGATATCACCAATCAACGTGCGCCTCCGGGAAGGAGCGCTTCGCACTGGCTGGTTGGGTCTGACGACGTGGCCACGATCCAATCCTCATGCTAGAGGCGCGGCTAAAGGGTAGGGAAGCAAGCAGAAGGAGGAGCGCGCCGGGTGCGAGCACGTGACCGGGGCCTGAAGCCGGAAGCTACCTATCTGGTAGGGAGCTCCACCAGCACCGAAGACTGCGATGGTGAGTGAGGACGCATGCGCGGGAGGACCCGCCGGGGGTTCCGCGTCTCTGCTCCCCAATCTGTGTGGTTTCCCCCTCGTGGGTCTGCGCTCCACCCTCACCTCCTATCCGCTCGGGGAGGAAGACGGGATGGAGATGGGAGGGATGGCGACGGGAATGCTGGGGAGGGGTCTGTGGGAGGGTGTTCTGGGGCTGCGGGTAGTCTGCAGGTCAGGGGCGGGGAGGTGGAGAGAGGGTCTGGGGGCAGGGGCCAGTGGGGCAGCGAAGTCCCCTCGGAGTAGCATAGGTGGAGCGTGGAAGGCCAGGGGAGCCCGGGGGCCGAGAGTGGGGGCAGATGGAGGCTCGGGAAGATCAGTATTGAGGACCATGTAGGGGGAAGGGAGCCGGGAAAGGACCTGGCTGGGGAATGAGAAAACCTGGGGCCATCGCCAATCAAGAGACTTGGGTTTGTAGGTGAAGGGTATCAGGGGCCATCCATCCCTCTAGCATGCTTCTCACTACTTGCATCTTTACCCACTAGACTTCTGCACTGACCCAGGGGCTGGAGCGAATCCCAGACCAGCTCGGCTACCTGGTACTGAGTGAAGGTGCAGTGCTGGCGGTGCGTTCTGGAAAAGGGAGGGGGTCCCTTAGTGCACACAGCCCGGTAACCCCTTCTAATATTGGCCCTTCTTTTCTCGACTTTTACCTGGTTTGCGGTCTGGCATCTATTAGGTTGGTACAAAAGTATTTGCAGTTTTTGCAATTACTTTCAGTAATCAGTCTGTGGAATCTTAGTCTCCTAACGGTTGCGGTTTATTTATTTATTTATTTATTTACACTTTTTGAAACTGAGTTTCATTCTTGTTGCCCAAGCTGGAGTGCAGTGGTGCGATCTCCGCTCACTGCAACCTCCGCCTCCGGGGTTCAAGCGATTGTCCTGCCTCAGCCTCCAGAGTAGCTGGGATTACAGGCATGTGCCACCACGCTCGGCTAATTTTTTGTATTTTTAGTAGAAACGGGGTTTCACCGTGTTAGCCAGGCTGGTCTCAAACTCCTGACCTCAGGTGATCCACCTGCCTCAGCCTCCCAAAGTGCTGGGATTACAGGCGTGAGCCAACATCCCTGGCCTTTATTTGATATTTCTTAAAGAGTCATTTGTATTTTGTTCCATAGTACTGTATAGTGTTAGGTCTCTAGATGTTTTTGATTTAGCTAGAGACAAAGCTTAAGGTTAAGTGTTGAAAACAATACAGGTGGTAAAAGACTATTGAAGGAATCCAGGATATTAAAAATTCAACATGTTATGACAAGGTAACTAACTTCCCTGGAGGTAGGAATTCAGCCCAGCTTAAAGGAGAGTATTTACAGTGGGGAGGTGGACATATTTGCAGGTGTGTGGCACTGACCTTTCTAAACTGATGGTAAGTCTGTGCTGAAAAGATTTGGGAAGATTTGAGGGAAGAGGAAGATATGGTCAGGGAGGATCTGATTGTGAAGGATCTTCAAGGCCAGGTTAACACACTTGAACTTATTCTTCTTGGAGGTAATACAGCTTGAAAGGTTTTTTAAACAGAAACAAGACCCAGTGAGGTGGTTGAGCAATATTGTTGTTAGTGATGTGAAGATGGGCAGAAGGAGGCATCATTAAGAGATTAGACTGGGCCAGGCATAGGTGGCTCAGGTCTTTAGTAATCCCAGCATTTTGGGAGGCCAAGGCGAGTGGATCACGAGGTCAGGAGAGCTAGACCATCCTGGCCAACACGGTGAAACCCTGTCTCTGTTAAAAATACAAAAACAAAATTGGCCAGGCGTGGTGGTGGGCGCCAGCTACTCGGGAGGCTGAGGCGGGAGAATGGCGTGAACCAGAAAGGCGGAGGTTGCAGTTAGCCAAGATTGCACCACTGCACTCCAGCCTGGGTGACAGAGCAAGACTCCGTCTCAAAAAAAAAAAAAAAAAAAAAGAGATGAGACTGGGCAAGTGGCAGTAAGAAGGAGCAAGGAGAGAAGAGTTTTGTTTTTGTTTTTGTTGTTTTTTGAGACAGAGTCTCGCTCTGTGGCCCAGGCTGGAGTGCAGTGGCATGATCTCAGCTCAGGGCAACCTCCGCCTCCCAGGTTCAAGCGATTCTCCCGCCTAAGCCTCCTGAGTAGCTAGGATTACAGGCGTATGCCACCACACCCGGCTAATTTTTGTATTTTTAGTAGAGATGGGGTTTTGCCATGTTGGCCAGGCTGGTCTCGAACTCCTGACCTTGTGATCTGCCCACCTCAGCCTCCCAAAGTGCTGGGATTACAGGCATGAGCCACCGCGCCCGGCCCTTTTTTTTTTTTTTTTTTTAGGACAGAGTCTTGCTGTCACTCAGGCTGAAGTGCAGTAGTGTGATCACATCTCATTGCAGTCTTGAACTCCTGGGCCCAAGCGATCCTCCCACCTCAGCATCCCAAGTAACTAGAACTATAGGCAAGCACCACCACGCCCAGCCATTAAAAAAAAAAAAATTTATAGGGACAGGGGTCTTGCTATGTTGCCCAGGTTGGTCTCGAAGTCCTGGCCTCCATCAGTCCTCCTGCCTTGGCCTCCCAAAGTGCTGGGATTATAGGTATGAGCTACTGTGCTTGGCTGGGAGAAGATATTTTAAAGGAGGAATCAGTATATCTTGCTAATGACTAGAAATAGGTAATAAAAGAAATACTTCTCTAGCTAGAACTCTAAAGCCTGGAAGAGTGATGATGCCTTAAGAAACATGTTCCTTAAGGCCGCGCGCGGTGGCTCAAGCCTGTAATCCCAGCACTTTGGGAGGCCGAGACGGGCGGATCACGAAGTCAGGGGATCGAGACCATCCTGGCTAACCCGGTGAAACCCCGTCTCTACTAAAAATACAAAAAACTAGCCGGGCGAGGTGGTGGGCGCCTGTAGTCCCAACTACTCGGGAGGCTGAGGCAGGAGAATGGCGTGAACCCGGGAGGCGGAGCTTGCAGTGAGCTGAGATCCGGCCACTGCACTCCAGCCTGGGCAGCAGAGCGAGACTCCGTCTCAAAAAAAAAAAAAAAAAAAAAAAGAAACATGTTCCTGTGTGGTGGCTCACACCTATAATCCCAGCACTTTGGGAGGCTGCTGAGGTGGGTGGATCACTTGAGGTCAGGAGTTTGAGACCAGCCTAGCCAGCATGGTGAAACCCCATCTTTACTGAAAATACAAAAAACTAGCCTGGCATGGAGGCACATGCCTGTAATCCCAGCTACTTGGGAGGTTGATGCAGGAGAATTGCTTGAACCCAGGAGGCAGAGGTTGCAGCGAGCCAAGAGTGCACCACTGCACTCCAGCCTGGGCGATAGAGTGAGACTCCGTCTCAAAACACAAACAAACAAATCAAAAAAGGAAGTAGACTGGAAAGGAGGTGGATAAGGATAAGGTGAAATTTGATGGCCCAACTTTAGACATTGAGTTTGATGTAAAATAGCAGTTAATATATATTGCTAGCTCAGCAAAAGGAACTAAATCTAGTGGAGGCCCATATCAAGGAAGAGGGAAGAGGAAGTTGAGACAGTCACCAGAAAAGAGGAACCCTAAGCCACTGTCCCATCACTTACTCTAGGGGTCAACAGAGGGAGGGATTCAAGGACAAACGGAATGTTTATGTTGGAGATTGTGCAAACAGGGCAGCAAGTGTGAAGATTGAGAAAAAGATGGAGCCATTAACAGGTCAGTGGTGGGCAGGCATTCATTTCGGAGAATGTGGTTTTATCAAATAGGCAGGGACATGGGAGAAATCCAGTTTCACGGGGTTAGAAAAGCATGGTCAATAAAGACATGGATGGCCAAGCACGGTGGCTTACGTCTGTAATCCCAGCATTTTGGAAGGCTGAGGCGGGCAGATCATTTGAGGTCAAGAGTTTGAGACCAGCTGATTAATATGGTAAAACCTCGTCTCTACTAAAAATATAAAAAATTAGCCAGGTGTGGTGATGCTGGTATATACCTGTAATCTCAGCTACTTGGGAGGCTAAGGCAGGAGAATCACTTGAACCCGAGAGGCCAAGATTGCACCACTGCACTCCAGCGTCGGTGACAGAACGAGATTCCGTCTCAAAAAAAAAAAAAGAAAAAAAAAAAAAAGAGAGATGGATAAGTTGCTGCTCATCCGGGAAAGTCCAGTATTACGGGAAACAGGATGGCATCTGGAGGGTGACAACATAGGGGGAGATTTCAGGTTTTTTCCAAAGCTGGGTGACCCAAGGGTACTGGCAAGCCAAGGGGGAGATGGTCTAAATGTGAGAGCCAAGGGGACTGTGCCTGGAATTCCGTCCCGAGCCTGTGCCGTAATCCCCGCCCCCTCCCTCCTCCGTCTGCATGCAGTCATCTGGGGACCTGGAGAATGACGAGCAAGCAGCCAGTGCCATCTCTGAGCTGGTCAGCACGGCCTGCGGTTTCCGGCTGCACCACGGCATGAATGTGCCCTTCAAGCGCCTGTCTGGTGAGCCCCTGTCCCTGCCCTTGGTGGTAGTACTGGGAGGAAGGGCCGCTTCCAGAGGCTTCTCTTCTTCCTCCCAGCCTCCCACCATCTCCTCCTGGGGTCTCTGGTCTGGCCACTTTCCTCCCTTTGGGACTCCCCTGTATTAGAATTGTGAATGAGAAGGCAAGAGAAAGGAGATGTAGCAGAGGCCACTCATCTTCAAATCTCTGAGCCTGGAACGATAGAATTTCTTTGGCTTTGATCCCAGCCAATGTGCGTGTGGCCCCGCCCCATGGAGTCTGTTGCACCCACTAACTCTGTGCTCCCTTCCCTCTCCTGGGGCGGGGGAAGGTGTGTCTCTCCTCCAGTGGTCTTTGGAGAACACACGCTGCTGGTGACGGTGTCAGGACAGAGGGTGTTTGTGGTGAAGCGGCAGAACCGAGGTCGGGAGCCCATTGATGTCTGAGCCTGCCGGAGGGCGAGGGTCGGAGAAGCGGATTGGGTCCTGGGCCTCTGTGATGAGGCAGGCACAGCCGTCAGTCTTGGCTTGCTGCTAGAACTAGGGCCTTCTGCTCGCCCACCTCCCACCCCTACCTGGATGGGCCGAAGCTTGGAGACTGTGAGCTGTGTTAAGGAGAACAAGGGCAAGGAGACCTCCCTTTGTGCTCCCTCTCTCCCTCCCTAATAAACATGAGCCTGATGTTCTCTAGCCCAGGGACATGTGTGTTTAGTGTGGGAATGGTTACACCCCATGTCTGTCTTCCACCTTCTGGGGAGAAAGTCATGCACTTTAGCCCAAGTTGGGTGTGGCAGGGGTGCCTCTGTGTGCTATAAAACTGGGAAATAGAAAAAGCTGGAGGGGAAGGGAGTCACTCTGAGCCCTGGCGACTTCTGCTCTTCCCATCAGTACACAAACTAGTCATCCTTCTCCCTCCTGAACAGGCATTTAATAGTCTTATTTCAGTTGGAAGCAATAGTTGGAGAATAAGTTACAGGAACAGACCAAAAAAAAAAAAAAAAAAACCACAACAACTTAAAGTGCTTCAGGCTGCAAAAGTAAACATGAGGGGCAGGAGGCCACCTGCCTGGCCCTGTCCCCAACCCCTGAGACAGGACGGTCACTGTCAGGGGCCCTTAGCCATCACCACCCTCTAATCTCAGCCCTGCAGGAGGGAGGGAGGGAATGTCAGAGGTGGGAAAGAACTCAAAGGGAATGAGGAAGATACTTTGTAAACTTAGAACCAGGGTAAAGGGCGGGGGGCAAGGGAGCTCTGGAAACCCTTGCCCTGGCCTAGGGGTGGGGCCAGCCCCCCCCACAGGAACTCGGGGAATACTGGTGGCTTAGTCCCAGCCATGCCCGCCCACTTCACAGCTTTTCCCCCGTCCCTGATCAGCAGACACAGACAGGCAGCTCTGCCAGGCCTCTTCACCCCCGTCTGGGAGGCATCCCAGGGGAGGCACAGCCCGGGAGCAGGGATCCCCTCTGGGGGCATTGGGTCTCTGGAGTGTAAGAGGGAACAGAGCTGGCACGATGCTACTTGACGGGTTCCACCACCAAGACCTTGCACTCGCGCTTGGCAATCTTGTCCAGAGACAACACAGCCTTGTCCGGGGGCAGGTAGAGGGGGCGGCCAACAGGAGAGGCCACAGGGGGCGTGATGGCCCTGCGCTCCATCACACTGCCCGACCTGGGGGAAGGCAGAGGCTGTGGGCGCTGGTCAGACCCGGCACCCTCCCTGCTCCCAGCCTCTACCCCATCCCATGCCACGCCCCCTGGTTCTGTACCTCATGAGGTGGCTTCGGGAAGGCTGCTGGTGGGAGAAGGACTGGGAGCGGCCCAGGCTAGCCTGATGCCTCTCCACCAAGTCCCGGACAGCAGGGCTGCTGGGGCTGCTCTTGCGGGAGAGAGGCCGGGCCTCGGGTGGAGGGTGGGACACGCTGGCGGTGAACTGCAGCTTCAGTTTCATGTGCTGGCTTAGCTGGGGGGAGACGCAGGTCAGCATGCCAGCTCGGCTTCCAGGGCCCAGGCCTCCTTCCAAATGGTCTTCCCCATGTGACAGACTGATGTCAAATCTAAATCCCACATTCCCTCTGCCCAGCTTTTTATTTCATCCCTAAAATCTAAGGGTCCTGCCTCCATCCACCCCAGCATTCTGCATCACTCAGCACTCAGCTCAGACCCTCCCCAGCCCACCTCGAAAAGTCCCGTCCTCAGAGCCTGGAAGGCCACACTGAACGTGAGAGCGCTGCCCTTCCGGGAAAAGCCGAGGTTGTTGAGAGGCGTGTGGCAGACGATGGAGTCAAGGGCAGCCTGCATGGCCCGGCGCTCCTCCTCACACAGCTGCTTTCCTGGGGGCAGAAACAGGGACCAGCAAACACTACAGCGTTCCTCATTCCCACAGGGCCTTCGCCAGCACATCTGATTCTCAAAGCCACTCTGTGGAGTAAACTGAGCAAACGTTATCTTTTGTGCATGTTGTAGATAACAACGGCTAATACTTACTGTGTGCAAGGCATGTCATGTATATTAACTCAGTATCTGCATGACAACCCCATGAGATATGAGTTGCTGTATTTTAGAGGTGAGGACTCTGAGGCCCAGAGAGGTTAAGTAACTTATTCAAGGTCACACAGCTAGCAAAAGAGAGAAGTAGAGTTCACACCAGCAAGTGCAGCTCCAGTGTCTATGCCCTGAAAGTCACTCTGCCCCACTGCCTCTCTAAACTCTCCATCTAGGACACTGGGGAGATGACCCAGGTACAGGGCGGAAGCCACCTGCCACAAGTCACCTCCTGTGGTGGGGCTGGCACCAAGTTTGGCTGTTATCACTGTCCAGCCTTCCTGACTTTTTCCTTTCTTTTCTCCTCCCTGGGGATCAGATCCCCACCTGGCAGCTGACCTACCAGCCTGTGCATGCTCTGGGGTCCACACGAGCCTCACAGCAAGGAAGTCTTGGAGATTGTTGAGCAAAGTGTAGGTGACAGTGAATCGCTCGTAGGTCCGAACAGGGGACTCACAAGAAGCGGTCATCACGAAACACGGGCGGTCCAGGCGGACACTGGGCAGGCTAGGAGTGGTGAGAGAGGGATGCTGGCTGTGTGTGTTAAGCCACAAAGGCGAATGCCACAGTTCCTCCGGGATCCACACTCACCGGTAGTGGGTGTAGATGCTCTGAGTGAAGGGCAGCTTTGGGGTGGACCACTGAACCACAGCAATCAGGGGAACTTCCAGGCCCTGCGGGAGGGACAAAGGGGGTTGGGGCAGGTATTAAGAGTGCCCCTCCCATCTTGAGTCAGCTGCATGGTCTTTCCCTCCCACTGCCTTATCACTTTTCTTTGAACACACCAGCCCCTTATGCTCACCTCCTTGGCCCCTGGAGGGGGCTGCTCACCCCCTCGCAGCTGAAACAGGAAGTTGTGTTCCTCCAGGGCATTCAGTGGGCAGGGGAAGCAGCCAGAGGTCCCAGGTAGGCGGCAGAAGGAGCCCATGGAGACTTCCCCAGACTGGTGACTAGCTCAGAAAAGAGAACAAGGCATGGTCTCCCCATGCCAGAGCTCAGTCCCTGAAGCCATCCCCACCACTTCACAGCCTCGCCCCTCCCAGGACCTCACCAGACATTGTCCACCAGCAGCACAGAGCCATCGGGCATGACAGGTAGATAACTGGCGTTGAAGTTGGGGAGGATTCGGATATCCCAGATGGAGATTTCCTCCTGAGAGGAGCTGTTCAGCACTGTGGGAGAGGACCAGCTTGGCTCAGAATAGCTGGACCCCTCAGGCCCCACCTTTACCCAGAAAAAACCGGACCCCACCAGCCTGCCCAGAGGAACTGCATCCAATCAGTTCCCTTGCTGCTCCCCGAGGCTGGAGCTGGCAGACCTGCTTACCCTTGAGCACGGTCAAGTGTTTTCCAGCCACAGTGAACTGCCGGCATCTCAGAACCGGAGGGGGCAGCAGAGTCAGCAGCGTGCTCACTGCGGGAGGGGTTGGGGGCAAGAAGTGATGGTCTGGGGGCTGACCTCACCTCCAACCCAGAATTCTCACCTTCCTCTTCTCAGAGCCCATTAGCCACTTTCCAGTGTGACCCCTCCCCTCTCTCCCTCAATTCCGAGAGACTCTAGCCCTTCGCCTCTTCGTCGTCCTGCCCACCTTGGGCCTTGAAAGCGCTCTGCTCGCCCCGGAATGTCTCCCCAGGAGATCGGGTCTGCAGCAATCGCAGGTAGCCTTGATCTCTGACCTCTGGTGCCTCAACCTCCCGCTTCCACACAGTCACTACAATCTGTCAAGAGGAAAGACAGATGGCTGAGCCCGGAAAAGGTGTCTTAATTAGGACAACAGCTCCACTCCTTGCTCATCTTACCTTGGCCTTAGGTGTCCCTGGGGGCAGTCTATCCAGTGAAACGGTGAGTGGGAAGATGACCTCATCTGTGGAAACAATCGGTTCCTCCACAGGCAGCTGGGGTTGGGAAAGGGATGAAGAGGTCAGGAGCAAGTCAGAGGCAGCCTGCAGCCTTTCCCTTTAAGACCAGCAGGTCATCTGCCTCCTGCTTTACGCCCCCAGCAAACCCCCTCCGCCCTGTGCCGGGTCCCCCAAAGCTCCTCACCGTGGTCGCTCCCCCTGAGGTAGCAGGGCCCGGGCCGTGGGTGAGAAGGGGGCTGCAGCCTCGGAACAAACCCCCACCCCCAGGATCCCCTCCCCCTGGGGGCTCCGAATCCTGGTCGCCGGCACCGCCGCCACCCGGCATCCCGCCTCCGGCGCTGACCGAGGCCAGGGCGGCCAGGGCGGTTGCCAGTTCTGCCCAGGCTCCTCTGGAGCCCAAGCCCGGGCTGCCCCCGGCGCCGGACCCCGCACCGCCCCGGCAGCGCAACACCAGCAGAAACCGGACAGTCTCCCCCAAGTACAGATGGTTGCGCCGGGGCAGCGCCCGGTACCGGCCCGGGTCCCCTGCCAGCTCCGCGCGCGGCGGCAGCGGCACGGCCGGGAAGTACATCGAATAGTCGCACTGGGACTCCATGGGGCGGCGAGGACGGCGCGACCGGGAGCCCGGACCGGAGGCCGACCCCCAGCGGGGCCCTCTAGGGTAGGTCCAGAGGGTCCCGACACCTCGGGCTGCTGCGCGCGGCTGGGGCGGCCCGAGAGACCGGCCCGGTCCCGGCACCCGGGCAACAAATCCGGAACCGAGACCCGGCGGCGCCGGAACCGGGGTACTGAGCCGAATGACTGGAGAGAAACCGGAAGCGGAAGGGAGGGGGCGTGGCCGCCGTGGCCCCGGAATCTGCGGGTGCCCGGACCGTGGAGGAGGGGGCGGGGTCCCGCTGCTCTGAGGCTGAGAGAATGCAGGCCGGGGCTGCGGCCAGGCGTCTTGGAAAAGAAATGTAAGAACCCTGTCGGCCAGGCGTGTTGGCTCACGGCAGTAATCCCAGCACTGTGGGAGGCCGAGGCGGGAGGATTGCTTGAGGCCTGGAGTTCAAGACCTCCCTGGCCAACATAGCAAGACCTCCTCTCTGCAAAAACTTTAAATAAATTGTCCGGGTGCGGTGGCGCGCGCCTGTACTCCCAGCTACTTAGAAGGCCTAGGCAGGAGGATCCTTTGAGCCCAGAAGTTTGAGGCTGAAGTGAGCTATGATTGGGACACTGGTGCAGCCTGGATGACAGAGTGAGATCTTGTCTCAAAAAATGAATAAATAAATAAATAAATAAATAAATAAATAAACCTTCCAACCCCACTTCTTCCAGGAAGATTCTCCATCCCTCCCCTTTCCATCCTCCATAAATCAAGTAGAAGTTTCAAATTATTTATTCATTCAACAAATATTTCAGAGAGAAATGAACAGTCTAGTAGCAAATATTTCATAGAGAAATGGATGTATCATTCCAACTCACCACGCCTCAAACTTTCTGTGGCTCACTCCATCTTTTGCCCACCTAGGGAGCTTTGGTGATGTGGATCTGCCTTGGGGCAAGAAAGGGGAAGGGGAAGCCAGGCGTAGTGGCTCACGCCTATAATGGCAGAACTTTGGGAGGCAGAGGCGTGTGGATCATCTGAGGTGAGGAGTTCAAGACCAGCCTGACCAACATGTTGAAACCCTGTCTCTACTAAAAATATAAAAATTAGGCCGGGTGCGGTGGCTCACGCCTGTAATCCCAGCACTTTGGGAGGCTGAGGCGGACGGATCACAAGGTCAGGAGTTCGAGACCAGCCTGGCCAGCATGGTGAAACCCCATCTCTACTAAAAATTAAAAAATGGCCGGGCGCGGTGGCTCAAGCCTGTAATCCCAGCACTTTGGGAGGCCGAGACAGGTGGATCACGAGGTCAGGAGATCGAGACCATCCTGGCTAACACGGTGAAACCCCGTCTCTACTAAGAAATACAAAAAAAAACTAGCCGGGCGAGGTGGCGGGTGCCTGTAGTCCCAGCTACTTGGGAGGCTGAGGCCGGAGAATGGCGTGAACCCGGGAGGCGGAGCTTGCAGTGAGCTGAGATCCGGCCACTGCACTCCAGCCTGGGCGGCAGAGTGAGACTCCGTCTCAAAAAAAAAAAAAAAAAAAAAAAAAAAAAAATTAAAAAATTAGCCGGGCATGGTGGTGCACACCTGTAGTCCCAGCTACTTAGGAGGCTGAGGCAGGAGAATCACTTGAACCTGGGAGGCGGAGGTTGCAGTAAGTCAAGATGGTGCCATTGCACTCCAGCCAGGCAACAGAGCGAGACTCTGTCTCAAAAAAACAAAACAAAAAAAACATTAGCCAGGTATGGTGGCACACGTCTGTAATCCTAGCTACTCTGGATGCTGAGGCAGGAGAATCGCTTGAACCCGTAAGGCAGAGGTTTCGGTGAGCCGAGATCATGCCACTGCACTCCAGCCTGGGGGACAGAGCGAGACTCTATCTCAAAAAAAAATTAAAAAAAAAAGAAAAATGGGGAAGAAAGAACAAAATGAGTAGAGGGTGAAGAAGGAAAGCACTGTTGGGAGCCCAGCAAAGAGGACGCTTGCATCAGGACAAAGACTCATCCCTCTGGGAGATGCAGAAGTGGCATCTTGCTGCTCCCCACTCATCACATGTGCCCTTCAAACGTGGCTGCTCTTCCACCTAAATCTGTAGTCTGATGTCTATGGGGAGAGTGGCCTTGAAGTCTTGAGAGGCAGTGAGACGGTAGGGGGGAACTGCTTGGCATCCAGCTTGTCCTTATACTGGAGCTCAGGGGTAGCCAAGCGCTCACACTCCTCTTGGTCCTGAGGGCTCAATCCACTCCGAAGTATATAGCCCAAAACCTTAGCTGACCCAAACTGGAAGGGGCGGAACCGGTGATCAGTGATGTATTTGGGGTCAGAAGCCTCACCCCCTGCCAGACAATGTTTGGCTAGGGCCTCTCGGCGAGCCCGGAGCTCGGCTACAGCTGTCTGCAGCCGGCGCTGGCCGTATTTCTCTATCCGTGCCCAGAGACTGCGGTTGAAGTGGACGTAGAGAGCCCAGTCCAGGTTGTTCCAGGCTCGGGCCCGTGCAGTCAGCTGTTGGTCCTCTGCAGTCAGTCCAGTGTTGCTGAAAGTGCTGAGGTCTTGCTTACGTCCAGCCTGGGCATTGTGCATGAAGCCCACCACGTCATCTAGACCCCAGCACAGGGCATCTGCCAGCAGAACCAATGACTCATCGAAGTACTCAGCCACCATGACCAGGTCAAAGACAGAGTCCAGCCAGGCCAGACCCCACTGGATGAAGGATGAAGACCCCAAATCGAAAGAGGCAGGGCTTGATATCTGGCTGCGATGATCAGCAACAGTGGAAACAGGATGGATGAGGGCATTGGGATTGAGGGTTTGGGCTCGAGGGCCAGCACCAGAAGGCAAGACCTGAAGCTGTTGGGGGTCGGGGTCTCTGGGGGGATGAAGATTCCCTCTCTTGGCCCTCTTCTCTGGGGGAAAGGGCAGGCCAAAGTCAAACCATAGTAAGTTGCGAGCGTAGTGGTCCCCACGGGCCCCAGGCCTGTAGAAGGCTCGAGGATTGGCCAGGAAGGCAGCCAAGGATGGTGACTTGCGGAAGGCTGATGAGGTGGATTTATAATAAGAGAAGGCAGAGCGAGCCAGAGCCGCTGGGTCTCGGACAATGGAAAAAAAGAAGCTGTCAGAAGGCATGACTTGAAGTACCTGCAGAGGAGGGAAGACAGAAGAGAGAGAATTGGGCTGGGGAGAAGGTATGCATAAGTATGCACAAGCCATGTGTCCACTGACCCGGCCTCCTCAAACCTCCTTCTCCCAGCTCTGCTAGGAATCCCCAGCTTCCATCACTTGTTGCGTGGCAAGTTACTTAACATCCCTGAGACTCAATTTGCTTACCTGCAAAATGAGGATAATCATACTTTCCCAAGTGATTATGAAAGATACATGAGATAAAACATACGAAGAAACCTGGAGGATGGAGCCAGGCATGTTTTGTGTGCCTGTCGATGCAGCTACTCGGGAGGCTGAGGCAGGAGTATGGCTTGAGCATTGCTATGTTGCCGAGGCCAGCCTGGACAACATAGCGAGACCTTGCCTCTACAAAAATAAAACTAAAAAAATTAGCAGGGCAATCAATGATAGACTGGATAAAGAAAATGTGGCACATATACACCATGGAATACTATCCAGCCATAAAAAAGAATGAGATAATGTCATTTGCAGGTGCATGGATGAAGCTGGAAGCCATCATGGTGCTCAGCAAACTAACCTACTCCAGCAAACTAACACAGGAACAGAAAACCAAACACCACGTGTTCTCACTCGTAAGTAAGTGGGAGTTGAACAGTGAGAACACATGGACAGAGGGAGGGGAACAACACAAACTGGGGCCTGTCGGGGTGGAGAGCAAGGGGAAGGAGAGCATTCAGACGAATACCTAATGCATGCAGGGCTTAAAACCTAGATGACGGGTTGATCAGTGCAGCAAACCACCTTGGCACATGTGTACCTATGTAACAAACCTATGTGCTCTGCACATATATCCCAGAACTTAAAGTAAAATAAAAATAAATTAGCAGGGTATCCTGGCACACACCTGTAGTCCCAGCTACTTAAGAGGCTGAGGTGGTCGGATTGCTTGAGTTCAGGAGTTCAAGACAAGCCTGAACAACATAGCAAGACTCTGCCTTGAAAGAAAGGGGCCGGGTGCAGTGACTCACACCTGTAATCCCAGCAGTTTGGGAGGCTGAGGCAAGTGGATCACAAGGTCAAGAGTTCAAGACCAGCCTGGCCAAGATGGTGAAATCCCCGTCTCTACTAAAACTACAAAAAATTAGCTGGGCACGGTGGCAGGTGCCTGTAATCCCAGCTACTCGGGAGGCTGAGGTAGGAGAATTGCTTGAAGCTGGGTGGCAGAGGTTGCAGTGAGCCGAGATCGCGCCACTGCACTCCAGCCTGGGCAACAAAGTGAGACTCTGTCTCAAAAAAAAGAAAGAAAGAGAGCCAGAGCAAGAGGGGGAAGGAGGGAAGGGAAGAGGAGGGGAGGGGAGGGGAGTAAAGGGAGGGGAAGGGGAGGGGAGTAAAGGGGAAGGGGAGGGGAGTAAAGGGAGGGGAAGGGGAGGGGAGTAAAGGGGAAGGGGAGGGGAGTAAAGGGAGGGGAAGGGGAGGGGAGGGGCTTGTCAGGGGATCGGGGGGCGGGGCAAAGGAAGAGAGAGCATTAGGATGGATGCCTAATGCATGCAGGGCTTAAAACCTAGATGATGGGTTGATAGGTGCAGCAAACCACCATGGCACATGTATACCTATGTAACAAACTTGCATATTCTGCACATGTATCCCAGAACTTAAAAATTAGCCAGGCACTAATTTTTAAGGGGAGGGGAGGGGAGGGAAAGGAAGGGAAAAAAAGAAAAAGAAAAAAGAGAAAGAAGGGAGGGAAGGAAACCTGGAGGATGGGAAACTCCTGGAGAACATTAATTTCCTCGGGCATTTCTGTCTGCCTTAGTCAGTAAAACCTCTAGAAACCAACCTTTGTACTCATTTCTCCAGCAAAAACCTGTTGAGTGCCTGGGAGAGGCATCACTGGCAGCAAAGGGGCAACTATAATGCCATCTCAGGCATAGGCAGCAGGTGGGCAGGCCAGGCCCAGAATCACTGAGGGGTAAAGCACTTCAGGGACTCCTGGGCATCCCAGAGAACAAAAGACACCCTGGGCCGGGGCACTGGGAAGCCACCGCTGCCTGGTAGGATGCTGCCCTGAGGGCTGGGACATGTGATTCCACCATTCTGCGAGAAGGAAGGTGGAAATCAGGCTGCACCACACCCTAACATGGCCCTGCAGGCTGATGCAGGTCAGAGCCTAGCTCCTGATCTCCTTAAAGGGTTTCTGCCTCCAAAAATGACTTCCATCATTGAATCTGACTTCTGTCATGGTGTTCCTCAATCGGCTCTGCAAATATGGCACACCTGAATAGCAGCCTGTGAACGCTCTTTTTTTTTTGGGGGGGGGGACAGGAAATTAGTATTTTTCTTTTTTTTTTTTTTTTTTTTGAGACGGAGTCTGGCTCTGTCACCCAGGCTGGAGTGCAGTGGCGCGATCTCGGCTCACTGCAAGCTCCGCCTCCCGGGTTTACGCCATTCTCCTGCCTCAGCCTCCCGAGTAGCTGGGACTACAGGCGCCCGCCACCTCGCCCGGCTAGTTTTTTGTATTTTTTAGTAGAGACGGGGTTTCACCGTGTTAGCCAGGATGGTCTCGATCTTCTGACCTCGTGATCCGCCCGTCTCGGCCTCCCAAAGTGCTGGGATTACAGGCTTGAGCCACCACGCCCGGCCCGAAATTAGTATTTTTCAAATAAAACTTTTCAGTGTTTATTTTCTTCTTATTCTTATTCTTCTTACTTTTTTGAGACGGCGTCTCACTCTGTCGCCCAAGCTGGAGTGCAGTGGAGCGATCTTGGCTCACTGCAAGCTCCGCCTCCCGGGTTCACGCCATTCTCCTGCCTCAGCCTCCTGAGTAGCTGGGACTACAGGCACCTGCCACCATGCCCGGCTAATTTTTTGTATTTTGTTTAGTAGAGACGGGGTTTCACTGTGTTGACCAGGATGGTCTCGATCTCCTGTCGTCGTGAACCGCCCTCCTCGGCCTCCCAAAGTTCTGGGATTACAGGCGTGAGCCACCACGCCCAGCCTCTTATTATTTTTTAAGAGACAGTGTTTTCTTGCTCTGTCACCTAGGCGGCATATCATAGCTCACTGCAGCCTTGAAAACTCCTGGGCTCAAGGGATTCCCCAAACTCAGCCTCCTGAGTAGCTGGGACTACAGGCACACACCAACATACCCTGTTAATTCTTAATTTTTTTTGTAGGGATGGGGTCTTGCTATGTTGCCCAGATTGGCCTCGAACTCCTGGGCTGAAGTAATCCTCCCACCTTAGCATGAAAAAGCACTCGGATCACAGGCATGCGCCACCATGCCTGGCCCTGCAGGTCTCTTTGAAGGCAGAGGGGAAAGTGAAGAAAACAGTCTTTGGCATCTGGACCTGGAATAAAATCCCACTCTGCCATTTACTAATTCTGTGACTTTGGGAGGGTTATCGAAGGTTTCAGAGCCATCATTCCTCCATCTAGAAATCGGAGTAACTGGGTAACACTTACCTGGAAGAATGTGCAAGTGTCTGGAACATGGTAGATATTCAGTGAATGGTGGTGTCAATGAAGGCCATCATCCTAGCCTCTGGAGAAACCTACCTCAAAGGTCACTGTCATTGCCTCACTCCTGCCAGTGGCCTTTCGCTGCCCATTAGAGCATGCCCATGTCCTCAGCTGGTGTCTCCAGCTCCAGCTTCAACAAGGGTGACTTTGCAGACCCTGCAGAACTTCCACCCCAGTACAGACGTTCTCCCTTTTATATGCACATACACACATTTACCCCACCATGTCCTTGCTGGTGTTTTGCTCCCTCTAAGAATGCCTCATGCTGTCCTTACCACAAGCCACATCCACCTTTTCCTTTAAAACCCCCTACTCTCGGCTGGGCACAGTGGCTCACACCTGGAATCCTAGCACTTTGGGAGGCCGAGGCGGGCGGATCATTTGAGGTTAGGAGTTTGAGACCAGCCTGGTCAACATGGTGAAACTCCATCCCTACTAAAAGTACAAAAATTAGCCAGGCGTGGTGGCAGGTGCCTGTAGTCCCAGCTACTTGGGAGGCACGAGAATTGCTTGAACCCGGGAGGCACAGGTTGCAGTGAGCTGAGGTGGCACCGCTGCACTCCAGCCCGGGGAAAAGAGCAAGACTCTGTCTCAAAATAAATAAATAAATAACATCAAAATTAAATAATAAAGTAAAATAAACCCCCCTCTCCAGAAAGCCTCACCTCTTTGGTGAATACTCTTCTCACCATTCCAGATACAAACGCACGCACAAGCCACTTTGGAGTGCGTGGACCTGGGCTCAACTTCCAGCTGGAGCCTTGACTTTGGAGTGCATGGACCTGGGCTCAACTTCCAGCTCTGCCACTTTCATTTTCAATTTTATTTATTTATTTATCTTTCTTTCCTTTTTTTTTTTTTTTTTCTTTTGTGAAACGGAGTCCCACTCTGTTGCCCAGGCTGGAGCACAGTGGCACGATCTCAGCTCACTGAAACCTCTACCTCCCAGGTTCAAGCAATTCTCCTGCTTCAGCCTCCCAAGTAGCTTGGATTACAGGCATGCACCACCATACCTGGCAAATTTTTGCATTTTTAATAGAGACAGGGTTCACCATGTTGGCCAGGCTGGTCTCGAACTTCTGACCTCAGGTGATCTGCCCACTTTGGTCTACCAAAGTGCTGGGATTACGGGTGTGAGCCACCGTGCCCAGCCTATTTATTTATTCATCTTTCAAGACAGGGTCTTATTCTGCCACCAGGTTGGTGTACAGTGGCATGATCTTGGCTCACTGCAGCGTCGACTCCCTTGGCTCAAGTGGTCCTCCCATTTCAGCCTCCTGAGTAGCTGGGACTTCAGGCTTGCACCACTGCCCTTAGCTATTTTTATTTATGTTTATCTTTTTGTAGAGACGGAGTCTGCTATGTTGCCCAGGCTACTTTTGAACTCCTGGGCTCAAGTGATTCTCCTGCCTCAGTCTCCCAAAGTGTGAAGATCACAGACGTGAGCCACCATGCCTGGCCTTAATCTTTATGTTTTTGGCAATAGGATCTTGCTTTGTCACCCAGGTTGGTGTGCAGTTGCACAATCATAGCTCACTGCAGCCTCCAACTCCTGGGCTCAAGCAATCCTCCTGCTTCAGCCTCCTGAGTAGCTGAGACTACAGGCATGCATTACCACACCTGCCTGATGTTTTAAATTTTTTGTACAGGTGGGGTCTCGCTATATTGGGCAGGCTGGTCTCAAACTGCTGGGTTCAAGTGATTCTCCGCCTCAGCCTCCTAAAGTGCTGGGATTATAAGTGTGAGCCACTGTGGCTACTGGGTGCCATTTTCTAACTGTGAAAGTGTCTTCACCTCCCTGAGACTCGAACTCCACATATGTGTAATGGAGACACTTAAAATGCCTTCTTGGCAAGGTGATGGGAAGATTAGTACTCAGCATTGGTAAATATTCAGTTTAGTTTCTTCCCCGTATGTTTCAATTACACATTGATTTTCTTCCTATAGGAGCCCTCAGCTTCCTGTGTGTGTCTGAGTATGTGAATGTGTATGTTCTTCTCTCCCCCATTAGAATAGAAGTTCCTGGAGGTCAGGATTGGGCTTCCACCCAGCTATTCTCAGCTGACCTCACGTGATCTGCCCCTGTTGGTTTCCCAAAGTGCTGGGCTTAGCCCCGGGCTAAACGTACAGCTGATCCTCAAAATGTGGCAGACATGGTGAGGAGGTTGAAGAAGACAAGTCAGAAGGCAGTGGGGGAGCTGGGGCCCTGGTGTGACAGTGGAAGGGAGGCTAAGAAAGGGAAGGGACGTGTTGTCCTAGGTACTTGCGAGGCTGAGGTGGGAGGATTGTTTGAGGCCAGCCTGGGCAACATAGTGAGACCCCATCTCTACAAAAAATAAAAAAAAATTAGCCAGGTGTGGTGGCGTGCACCTGTAGTCGCAGCTAGTTGGGAGGCTGAGGTAAAAGGATTGCTTGAGCCCAGGAGTTTGAAGTTGCGGTGAGCTATAATTGCACCACTGCATTCTAGCCTGGATGACAGAGTGAGACCCTGTCTCTCTCTCTCTCTCTCTCTCTCTCTCTCACACACACACACATATACACACAGAGGCTGGGCAAGCTCACTTCTGTAATCCCAACCCTTTGGGAGGCCAAGGTGAGCAGATGGCTTGAGCCCAGGAGTATTTATTTATTTATTTAAGCCCAGGAGTTTGAGATCAGTCTGGGCAACATAGCAAGACCCCATCTCTACAAAAAAATTAGAAAGTAGCCATGTGTAGTGGCACATGCCTTAGCCCTAGCTACTCAGGAGGCTGAGGTGGGAGGATCCCTTGAGCCTGGGAAGTCAAGAGCTATGATTGTGCCCCTGTACTCCAGCCTGGGCGACAGAGCAAGACCCTGTCTTCCAAGAAATAAAAAAAAAAAGAAGGGTAAGGGGCACCTGGAGGGAGAGTTGGAGGCTCGGAATTGGCAGGGCACTGATGCCAGGGAAATACATTGGTGAAAGAGAGAGACTGTAGTAAGCGCCAGAGAGAGAAGGGAGAGAGGAGGACTTGGGCTCCCAGAAACTTCGGGGGAAGGGACACCTGTAGAGAGGATGGCAGGGAGCCCCACCTTTATGGCCCCCGTGTCCAACTTTAGGGTGAGATGATGCCTGGGGAGCCCTCAAGTCTGGGCCCCCTCCCTTGGTGGTATCAGCCTGAGCCCATCTCTTGCTGGTCCCTCCCACCCCTGCGACACTCCTTACCTCTTTCAGGTTGAACCTCATGTGGTGACAGAGGATGTGGAAGGGGAGCTGGGTGCCTCCAGTCTGGGGGCGGTAGCCTTTTACCCTTGAGGCCTGGAAGAGCCTTGGGTAGCCAAACTGGTAGCGGGCAGGGAGGGCGAAGCGCAGCCCGTGCCGGTCCCCGTAGCGGTGAAGCAGGCTCAGCACAGAGCTGCTCCCAGATTTATGCGTCTTCAGGAACACCAGTCGCTGCCGGGGTGGGCAGGACGGAAGGGCTGGTCGTAGAGATGGGGCCAAGGGCTGTCGGAGCTGTGGCCCTGGTAGCCTGGGAAGAGATGCAGGGGGAGTGTCCTGTCCCTCAGCAGCAAATGGGTGGAAGGGACAGAGGACATGGAGGCTTCCGAGTCCCTAAGAGTCACCAGCCCCAGGCGGGATGGGGAAGAGCAAGTGTGGGGCATCTAGAAGGAGCTGGGGCAAAGTGGGAACTTACCTCCTCTGGAAGGGCCCTCCCAAGAGCTGGAGTGCAAAGCCAATGGTCATGAAGACTCCCAGAGCCACCCCTAGGCTCCGAGGTCCCCAGAGCCGCAGCGTCCTGGCAGGAGACAGAGGGCCCATGTGGCACAGGGAAGGGTGAGATGAGAGAGGGATGGAGCCAGGGCCAGGAACAGGGGCAGAGACAGCTGGAGAAAGCCGTGCAGCCGCGGAAGGCGCCGGTTGCAGATCGGGGGGTCATTCCCCAGGCCTGTTTGCAGTCTTGGTTGAGTCTGCCCCCTGAGTTAGCAGATTTTTGTCTCTGTCAGCGTCTAGGAGGGAAATGAGGGGGGAAGAAGGGAAGTCTAAGGAGAGAGGCAGAGTGAACCTTCTCTCCTGCTGCAGCTGAGACCTGATTCAGGGAAGGGGAGTGGCTGGGAATGCGGTCTACACCCAGACTGTCCTAGGTGGCCCCACAACTACTCCCTCCGCTCTATCACTGTCTTATCTCCAATTCCCCCAGCTCCCCACCTACAGTTGTCCCTGAGCCTCAGGGACTTAGAAGGGAAGGAGAGAAAAAGCCCCAGCTCATGAATGAAACAGCCAGCAAAAGAGAGATCAGACCAATCAGCTCATTAAGACAGTCAGGTCAGACTATGGTCGGGACCCTGGCTTCCTCCTGAGCCCCTCTGGGTGTCACAGATGGGGATGAAGAGCCCTATCCCAGGGCCAGGAAGGGAAGCCATGCAGTGGGAATGAGGATCAGACAGGACACAGGTGGATGAACCCAGGCAGGAGGAAGGGAGGTTGGACTTCCAGGAGTGGCATTGCAATGGGCAAGAGCCACTGTGTTCTAAATTCCCACACCTCTTTTTCCTCTGTCTCAGCATGGGGCAGACCCCCATGTGCAACAGGGGCTGGGGGAGACGTGTGGCTACTTGTGAAGCCCAGATTCCCGGACTTAACCCTCCATGCCACTTTCCAACCTTATCAGTGCACCCGGAGAGACTGAAAGGGTGGGGCTGGAGAGGGAGAGAGAGATAGAGAGAGAGAGAGAGAGACAGACAGACACAGAGAGACAGAGAGACTATGACACAAAGATATGGAGAAAGGCACAAATACTAACTGTAGAGTTCCTTCTCAAGCCCGAGCTTCCTAATCAACCAGGAGTCCAGCCCCGCCCCTTCAGATTACAACTCACGATCAAGGACCACAGCCCCCTCCAACAAGCCCCGACAGCTCCCTGCTCCGATGAGCCAGGGGTAACCCCAGGCAGAGAGAAGCCACACTTTTACTCCCGGAGACCCGGCCCCTCTGGCATCACTCCCCAATTCCCTCCCCGATCACAGCCTCTGGGGTCCAGCTGTGTCTCCCCTACCCAGAGCCCTTCATTTCCTTCCATCCATCTCTCCCTTCCCATGATTGGAGATCCCAGCCCTCTGTCCCCTCCAGCTTTGGTGACTGCCCAGTCAGTTGCCCCTGCCGGGGTCCCATGAACCCCTCACGTCTCCTCCCATAAATTAGAAGGTCCCTCCACTGGTCCTATCCTTGGTTTCACTTCCCACTCACCAGGCCACAAGGGGAGCAGCAAGGGAAATCAGGCCGGGCCCTCCCGCCCTCCCCAGCCACCGCCCCACTCTTGGCTCAGCTCAACTTTCCCCAAGAACTTTCTCAGCGCCCAGGCTCCTCCCTCCTCCCTTTGTCCCGCCAGCCCCAGCAGCTGCTGTAGCTTTGATCGCAGTTCTAGGTCTCTCCCCCGCTGCTTCTTCCCCTCTCCGGCAGGGCACCCAGACTCCCCTTGGAAGACACCACTTCCACCCCCCTTTCACACTTGGGAATCAATCCTACCATTTTCTCTTGGCTTGCCGCAGAACAAAAGATTCATTCAGGCGGCAGAAAGAAAGAAGGAAGGAAGGAGAAAGTGATATTTGAAAGCAGACATTGTCAAAGATATGGCAAGGTAGCCAGAGACTGATGCTCAGAGAACAAGGCCTCCCATCCTGAAGGCAGGGGACAGTGGTGTGGTCACCTTAATAATGCCTCGTGGCCGGGCGTGGTGGCTCATGCCTGTAATCCCAGCACTTTGGGAGGCCGAGGCTGGCGGATTGCTTGAGGTCAGGAGTTCGAGATCAGCCTGGCCAACATGGTGAAACCCCGTCTCCACTAAAAATACAAAAACTAGCTGGGTGTGGTGGCAGGCGCCTGTAATCCCAGCTACTCAGGAGGCTGAGGCAGGAGAATCATTTGAACTGGGGAGGAGGAGGGAGGTTGCAGTGAACCGAGATCGCACCATTGCACTCCACCCTCACGACAACAGTGAGACTCCATCTCAAAAAAAAAAAAAGCCTCATGTTCAAAGAGCATTTTGCAGGTGACAAGGTGCTTTTTCACACAGATTCTATTTGGTCCCCACAATTCTCCCTGTTGTACAAACGAAGATACTCAGAGGCCCAGAGGGTGGGAGATCAGAGGTTATTCCCTAGACCCGCCTCCTGGGGGACAGGTGCCAAGGGAGGTGAAAAGCTGGCAGAAAATGAGCCAGTCAGAGAGGCTCTGAGACCTCTGCTGGAAGCCAGGGCTCAGGCACTGACGGTGACAGCACAGAAGCCACACATGGGGTCCAATACATTACCATTTATTTACAGAATAAACACAGACTCGAACACTGAAACATGGAATTTGTGAAGGATGTGGGTGGCAGAGGTCACGAGATGAGCACCCCCCCATGTTGTCTTTTTTAAATTTTGGTTTAAGAAATTGATACTGAAAAACCTCAACAGAACCCAGGCCCATGAAGCCTCACATCCTACTCAAGCACCCCCAGTCCCCTGCCCCACACCCTGTCAGCATCCAGCTTTGTCCATTTCTGAGACCAGATGCCCCCACCCCTCCCAACTTCCAACTTCCTTCAACCCCCTTCCCCAGCTGCAACTCTAAACTCCTCACTTTCTCTGTTGGGGCTGATCACCAGCCCCAGCCTTAGAGGGCTGGAGATTATACCCTCTAAGGAAACCACACTGCCTCCTAAATAAATACCCCAGGCCCCCCTCCCATTACCAAATGAAAAAATAAATATTGTGAACACCCACCCACCTCTGATGAAAATCTCCTGGATTTGGGGCCCCAGCCATTCACCTGCAAAGTCCCTTCTCTACCTTCTCTGCAGCCCCCTTCGACTCCTCCCCAGGCCCAGCTGAGGGGGGAGGAGGGGAAAGGGCCATGAACCCTTCTGATGCTAGGGCACCCCTCCCCTGTTATCGAGGTCCAAGCAGGGCCAGGGCTGAGACGGAGAGAATGAGGATGGTTTGGGTGTGAAAACCAATAGATGCCCCCCCACTCCTGCTCCGGCCCTGGTTGTAGCGGGCACTGCCACCTCCTCCTTTGCCCCCAGAACCATCCCTTCTAGGAGGGTATGGAGGCCGAGGAGGCCGGGCTGGGGGAGCCACAGCCCCAGCCATCCAGTCATCTGCATACTGCTGTCCCCCTCCAGAGCCGCTGGCATCCTCATCTGCAAGGAAGAAGAGGGACAGAGACGGGATGGGAGGGAGAGGCAGAGGGAGACAGAGAGAGAAAAAGAAATTGAGATAAAAACAGAAAGAGAGAGGCAGGGGAGGGAGACACAGGTGGATGCCGGGTTGGGTAAGGGAGAAAGACCATGAGTGATAGGAAGGCAGGGAGAGAGGGAAAGAGAGAGATCCGACAGCAGACATAGCGGGGAGAGATCATGATGGGAGGCAATGAGACAGAGAGAAAAAAGACAGGCAGATGGGGAGATAGGATAACAGGAAAAAACAGAAAAATCATAAGTACACAGAAGCAGAGAGCAGCCAGGAAGAGGGGTGGGGGAAGTGACAGAGACAGAAGAGAAGAAAACAGTGAGTGTCTGTGCCTTGCCTCTCTGTCTGGCAAATTCCACTCTGGGGAGGCAACCCAATGTCACCTACCACCCTGGCTTCCCAGCCTCCCCCAAGTTGCCCCCTCCCCCATTTCCCACTGCCCTTTGCCCATTATAAGGGTCTTCCCACTGTTCTGTAAGAATGTTTTCGTGTCTTCCCTACTGGCCCGAAAGGATAGAGATCCCCTCATTGATCTGTTACCCCCAGTCTTTGAGGTCAACCCTCAATAAATGCTCGTTGAATGAATTAATGAATGAATGAATGCTAAGAGCAGAAGCACGGGCGGGAACTACCAGGAGAGGGGAGAGGCTTAAGGGCAGTGGGCGGGGCTCAGGCTCAGGAATGCCGGGGTCTCACCCGCGTCCTGCCCGTCCAGGTCGTGTCCCAGTGCGGCTGCCTTCATCCTGGCCGTGGCCGCCCGGAGCTGTAGCCGACGCCGCCGTGTCGGGACATCGGGGCCCGAGGTGTCCACCTTGAGCTCGGGGTTGTTGACCTGCTCGGCCAGGGAGCCCCCGACCACCGGCGGCAAGTACCTGCGAGCAGAGCAGCCCCGAAGCTCTCGCTCATGCGCGCGGCCCCGCCCCTCCCGGCCGCGGCCCCGCCCCCTGCTGCCCCACCACGCCCCCGAGGCTCACCTGCCCCGCCCGGCTCCGGTCCAGCAGGGCGCTGCCTCCAGCGAGGCGTCCACTGCCATGCGAGAGTCTCCGCACACCGTCAGGGACTGCCGGGCCCAGAAGCCCCGCATCCGGGCCAGACGCTCGCGGAGCTCCCACACCTGGGCAGGAGAGAAGGGGCGGGGCGAGCTGGAGCGCAACCCCCATCCCCATCCCCGACCCCGCCCCTCCCGCCCCCAACTCCTTGGTCACCCCACGCACCAGCCGGTGCAGGTTAGTGCCCGCGGCCGTCGTGGGCCGCTCCTCCTCGGTCACCATCGACCACAGCCGGCCCGCCTCTTGGGGCGGCGGGGCTCGACGGTTGCGGGCCGGCACCGGGTGGGGGGGGCCACACTCCTGAAACACCTGCGGCACGGGGAAGAGACCTCACAGTCACCCTTGGGGGAAACCACACTGCGTCCTCACTCTGACCCCAGAGTCTCTTCTCAGATCCCCTATACTGTCTCCCTGACACCCACACCGTCCCCGCCCTGGGTCTCACCTCCACCCTTCTCTCCCCCGTACCTGGGCGGACACCTTCGCACTGTTTTCCTGCAGGTACATCAAACCCTCTGAGATCTTCACCCCAATAGACTCAGCCGCCAGCTCAAAGGAAAAGGGGCCCTGGAGTTTATCAGCCAGGATCAGGAGACCATCTTAAGGGAGGCAGAGAAAGAGAAAGGATGGGATGAGTGGTGATACTGAACTAGGATGTTCCCGAAAATCCTCAATCGGGCCTTAGAGAAGCAGTAGAGTGTTTCGGGGAAACTTACATGAGCTTCCTCCCACGTTTTCTCCCAGTTTGGCTTTAGAGCCCCTCTCCAGTTCACCCCTAGCCTTACTCAGGACCCTCCCCCATTCCAGACTTTTTTAAAATTTAAATTTAAATTTTAGGATTTTTTTTTTTTTTTTTTTTTTTTTGAGACTGAGTCTCCCTCTGTCACCCAGGCTCGATGGAGTGCACTGGCGTGATCTCGGGTCACTGCAACCTCCGCCTCCTGGGTTCAAGCAATTCTTCTGCATCAGCCTACAGGCGCCCACCACGATGTCCGGCTAATTTTTGTATTTTTTTTTTTTTTTCTTTTCAGTAGAGACAGGATTTTACCCTATTGGCCAGGCTGGCCTCGAACTCCTGACCTTGTCCTTGTGATCTGCCTGCCTCGGTCTCCCAAAGTGCTAGGATTATAGGTGTGAGCCACTGTGCCTGGCCAATTTAAGGATTTTTTTTAAAAGACAGGGTCTTACTCTCTTGCCCAGGCTAGAGTATAGGGGCACCATCATAGCTTACTGCAGGCTCTAACTCCTGGGATCAAGGGAGCCTCCTGCCTCAGCCTCTGGAGTAACTGGGACAACAGGCATGTGTGCCACCACGCGTAATAAGTTCTTTCTTTCTTTTTTTTTTTTTTTTTTGGTAGAGATGGGGTCTAGTTACATTGCCCAGGCTGGCCTCCAACTCCTGGCCTCAAGTGATCTCCTGCCTCAGCCTCAGGAGTAACTGGGACTACAGGCGTGGGCGCTACCACGCCTGGCTAATTTTTTTTTTTTTTTCCTTCCTCCCTTCCTCCCTTCCTCCCTCCCTCCCTCCGTCCCTCCCTCCCTCCCTCTCTCTCTCTCTCTCTCTCTTTCTCTCTTTCTCTCTTTCTTTCTTGAGATGATGTCTAGCTATGTTGCCCCTGATGGGTTCCAACTCCTGGCCTCAAGTGATCCTCCTGCCTTTCAGCCTCTCAAAGTGCTGTGATTACAGGTGTGAGCCACCATGCCTGGCTCCAGGCTTTCTTGAATCCCCTCACCCAAATAGTTGCCCCAGTCAGGCTCCAGTCCCCTGCTGCTGAGACAGCCACGAACCACGTTGAGGCAGAAGCCCTGGCAGGGCATAAGTGAGGGGACTCCCCGGCAAAGGGGACAGCCGATGAGACGCATCAGAGCCTGGCTACAGCCTTCAGACAGCGGCACCTGGGGGCAGAGAGTGGGGCTATGTCCTCCACAAACATTGTGGCTTCTCTCAGCCCGGCTTGGTGCCAGGCACAGACAGAAATCATATACCCCACCCCACGCCTAGGGCTGGTGACAACATGTGGCAGCAGGTGAGATTGTCACAGATCTGAGGAGGGAGGTTCCAGGTTGCTGACACTGATTCGTGGGAGGGGTGGAACTAAAGAGGCAGTTAGGGGTGGAGGGAAGATTCAAGGACAAGAGTGAGCCCATCACAGCTGGGGAGGGAGGAGGCGGTCAGGAGGCAGAAGGTGAGGCTGGGAGGTCAGGTAGAGGATGGGCAGTGAGAGAGGCCAAGCCAGGCATCTGGCCTTCAGCAGCAGGGAAGTGGAGTCATTGAGGGCTCCTGGGGGGTTGGGCAGGGGCAGTATCCAATCTCTGACTGCTATGGAGATGAGCAGGCCCTTGGGGACTGATGGGGGTTAAGGGTCCACAGAGGGTAGGAGGGGGTCAGAGATCATGGATCGTGGACCAGTGGAGGTTTCACTCCAGCTCCCTCCTTCCTAATTCATCCTGGGACACCAGGGCCTAGAGGCAGACAGAGCCCCAGGCCTGTCGTGCTGGCTGGTGGCTAATTCTTCCTCGTGGGGTCTCTCTCACTTCCGCCTCTCCCTCCCTGGCCCCTGCCCACACTCAGGCCCCCTCTAACCTTAAGCGCTTCGCTGACCACATTTCTTCCAGTCTCCAGGCCCTGCACAAAGGCTCGGGCAGCCACCAGGGTCCGGGTTATCTGGGAGAAGGCAAAGAAGATGAGAAAAACCACAAGGGTGTTATGGGTCAGTCAAGGCTGGAGCCAAGAGACTGCATCAAGAGCAGTGAGGGTTGGGTTTGTGGGGTTCTCTCAAAGTGGGTTGAGTGTTGGGTGGTATAGAGAGGCAGGTTCAAGAGCCCCACAGGAATTATAGTCTTAAAGAAAACCAAAGGAAGGCTTGGGAAGAGATGGAGGGATTATGTTGTACAGGGCTTAGAGATAGAGAAATTGTGTATCGGAACTAACACTGAACTTGAAGCCAGAAGACCTGGATGTGAGCCACGGTTCTGCCATTTACTGGCTGGAAAGCTTAACCTCTGGGAGCCTCAGTTTTCTCATCTGTAAAATAAGGGCATGACTCTCTACCTTGCAGGGTGATGATGACAACTAAATGTGATACTATAAAAGAAAATACCTTTTGCATATTGAATACATAATTCCTGTTTAGTTGAACCAGAGGAAGTCAAGGTGTTAGGATTAGGGAGGGGTTGGCACAAAGGTGGCTGGAGGTTAAGGGTAGGTGAGTGTTTGTGTGAAACTAGGGCACAGAATGGGAGGTGGCAGGGGTTGGGGCATCTGCTTCAAGAAGACCAAGGGGCACTGGGTTGGGCAGTGGTAAGTAAAGCTCAGGATAGGCATCACCAGGTCAGAAATGGCTTCAATGCAGGATGGGAGGATCACCAGGTCAGAGGTGACTGGAACACACCAGTTTGGAGATGAGTGGTGCACAGTTCAGGGGTCACTAGGTCAGAAGTGGTTGAAGCTCAGGCCTCAGGATCCCTCACCTGCAGGCGGAGGCGGCGGGGTGAGTCCCCGAAGGGCTGCAGAGAGCCATCGGTAGATGAGGCCAAGCGTGAGAGGCAGAGCAGGTAGTCAGGGGGGAAGCTGTACTGTGGGTGCAGCAGCGGGAACACTCTCTCCAGGAGCTGTGCCCAGAAATCCGCCAGGGTGTCATCCAACCCCTCACCAGATTCCCCATAGAAGTCTCGCAGCCGAGAGAACAGGCCATTGAATATGAGAGCGTGCTGGGCATACAGGCGGCCGTAGGAGTGGGAGAAGAGCTGGGTCAGAGAATGCTGGGCTACTGAGAGCATCTCCAGAAAAAACTCTGCAGCAAATGCAGGGAACAGGTGGAAGGTGGGTGAGGCCAGAGAAGGGAAGAAAAGTGAACAGGCAGAGGCAGGAGGGGATGGGAGAGAAGAGAAAAGACAAGTGAATCAGAAACTGAGTAACTCTCAGAGATGGGGCAGACAGGGAAGGAGGGAGGGCAGGGCCCTGGAGATAGAGTCTGGGGGGTGGGTGGGCTAAACCAGGGCTGGGAGGGGATGGAGTCTTCACAGACGGAGTAAGGAGTGGGGACAGGAGGCTTGCTGGGGTCCTAAGCGCCGAGAAGAGCTATGAAGCTGAGTTTGGGGACCCCAGGTCCTCACCATCAAATTTTCTGTGCCTGGCAGCCAGTGTGTGAACCAGAAAGGAGCCGCTGTCCTCCACCAGGCTTCGGAAGGTGGCCTCAGTCTCCCTGATCAGCCTCTGTTCTGTCTCACTGGAACAGCAGGTGTACTCCTGGGGACAGACCCGGAGGTGCTCACCTGGACAGAGGAGACGTGAAGGAATGGTGGGAAGTGAAATCCTAAAATTCCTTCCATTTTCCGCCTCTCTCTGGGGACGATGCCTTCTCTTCTACCTGCCTGGTCTCTTTTCTATTGTCTGCACCTTCTTCCCCACCTGACCCTATCCCCCACCTTATTGTCTCCTCACCCATCCCAAGTTCACTCCCATTAGCCACGGGATCATCTATTTAACAGCTGCCCTGAGGGCCAAGTCAGTGGTCAGAGTGTCCTCAGGTGACCCTCCCCAACGTCCACACCCCAGACCTCGAGGGACTTGGAGGACAGCTTCTAGGGGATGAAGAATGGGGCTTGGAAGGGTGGGGTTACTGGGTGAGCAATAAAGTATTCTCATAGAAGGGGCTAATAGAAACAGCGAGAACATGGCTGTGAAGAAAGAAACACATAGGGGGGTGTTAATTACGAGGAGGGGATTCCTGGGGTGGGGATGGAGTAAGAGCGCTATTCTGTGCATAGCAGGGTTATTGTGATCCCGGTAAGAAGTTACAGGAGGAGAACAGACACTACTGTGGGATGAAAAGATTAGTATAACGGTCACTCTGAAAGGGAAGAGAGTTATTGTGAGATGAGGAGGCCCCGCCCCCGCCCCCACCCCCAATTCTCTAGTCTTCCTCTTTCTCCTCACCTGAGATCAGGGCGGGAGGGATTAGGTTTAAGCTATATCCCCGGGCCCCCAGCACCTGCCGGGTCTCTGCACAACTCCGGGTGACCTTTGCCTCGCTCCCGGGTCCGGGACCAGGACCGGGACACAGAGGCAGCAGCAGAAGCACGAGAGGTCGCAGCGGGAACATAGCTGCAGCCACCCTGGGACGGCAAAGTGGGTCCTAAGGAGGAAAGAAGAGCCTCCCAAACTCGGGAATCCGGTACTCGGCCGTGGGACCGTTCAGCGGGCCAGAGAAAGAGCGCTACCCCCGAAAACTGAATACCGAGCACGATAGCTGGACCAGGCGGCATCTGCCGAGACAATGGGAGCGGGGAGCTGGACAGGGGGCGGGGTCCGAGGCGGGGCCCCGCCAATAATGGCTCGGAGCCGGTTTCAGGGGCGGGGGCAAGGAAGAAATTAAGCCAATGTAGCGCAGAAGCTCGGTAGGGGGGCGGGACCCGGCTGGCACTGAGGAGGTTGGTAAAATAGGGGCGTGGTCTCCCTTGGGGGCGTGGCGATCCTGTTCAAAAGGCGGGGCCTGGGTGGAATCCAGCCTATGGCAATTGAGAAGCCAGATTAAAGGGGTTACTACGAGTCTGGTCCGAAACCCGTCCAATGGAGGGGGAGATTGAGGGTTGCGGGGGTGGGGCCTGGGTGGGGGCGGGGCTAAAGCGGGCCGCACGCGTGCCCAAGCCCACGTGACAGGGCAGCACGCCTGAGAGCTTGAGGCCACACGAGGCTGTGGAGCGGCGTAACTCAAACGTGGCGCGCACCAGCTCGCACACTCCCAAGCCTCGCGATAGCTACTGGCCCTGGGCGAGCCGTTGGGATTGCGCTTGCGCCCAGCGTGTTTCGTGCCTTCCCGCGCTTTTCTGAACTCTTTCGCCACCGGAAGGGCAGCGGCGGGCGCCTGTGCGGAAGGTGGGGTGGCGAGAGACACCCGAGGGACCTGAGGTGGGGGTCCTTCCCTGAACCCTGCTTCGCCAGAAGTCACTCTTCCAGGCTCTGACAGTGAGGTTTCTCCTTGACACAAGAACACACCGTCTCGCGACCCTCCCGGCCCTGATACTAGGAGCCTTCCTGGGCTGTGCCCCCAATGGCCTCTGCCACAGAGCCCGAGAATCCCCTCCCCAGGCCTCCATAGACTGAGAGTCCACTCTCCTAAGCGCTTGGAAGGCTCCTCATCCCGAAGCCGGTTACCCCAGGGGCAGTCGTAGATATTTTTACCTTCTGGAAAAATAGGAAACGCGCGCCTGCCTTTACTCCTTTTGCTTTTCCAGCTCTATTCTCATGGCGCTTCCACCCCCACATCCTTAAGAGCCTCCCATTCCATTCCAGGTGGAATCAGGTGCTAGTCCTCTAGAAACGTAAGCCTGGGGTCTTTCTGTATTTTTTTTTCTTATTTCTTTATTGGTTTAATTTTATTTCATTTTTTAAAACCTGTAAGTTCCCTTGCAGCAGGCAGTTTATACTTCTGAAGCCTCCAGAGAGGGGTGTGTCTGAAGCTGCCTTTCTGTTTGCCTTGCTTGGCTTTTTTTTTTAATTTAATTTAATTTTTTTTTTTTTTTTTTAGAGACAGGGCCTTGCTATGTGGCTCAGGCTAGTCTTGAACTCCTGGGCCCAAGCGATGCTCCCGCTTCGTCCTCCCAAAGTACTGGGATTATGGGCGGGAGCCACTGTGCACCACGCCTCGGCTTTTGGAGAGCAATTCCAAACTCACTGCCGAGTTTCTGGGGGTCTTGGTGTCTGTAATCCCTTGGTGCTTTAGGGCCACTCTTTGTCTTATTTATTTCATTACTATTTTTTGAGACAGAGTCTTACTCTGTTGCCCAGGCTGGAGTGCATGGTGCAGTCATAGCTCACTGCAGCCTCGACCTCCTGGGCTCAGGTGATCATCCCGCCTCATTCTCCACAGTAGCTGGGACTACAGGTGCACCACCACGCCTGGCTAGTTGTTTTGTTTTGTTTTGTTTCGTAGAGACAGGGTCTTGCTCTGTTGCCCAGGCTGGAGTGCATGGTGCAGTCATAGCTCACTGCAGCCTCGACCTCCTGGGCTCAGGTGATCATCCTGCCTCATTCTCCACAGTAGCTGGGACTACAGGTGCACCACCACGCCTGGCTAGTTTTGTTTTGTTTTGTTTTGTAGAGACAGGGTCTTGCTATGTTGCCCAGGCTGATTTCGAACTGTTGGGGTCAGGCAGTCCTCCTGCTTCAGCCGCTCAAAGTGCTAGGATTCCAGGTTTGAGCCACCGTGGGCGCCTTGCCTTTTTTTTTTTTTTTTTTTTTTTTTTAAACCTATGAGTTAAATTCCCTTGCAGCAGGCAGTTTACACTTCTGAAGCCTCTAGAGAGGGCTGTGTCTGAAGCTGCCCTGGTGTGTGCTTTGCTCAGATTTTTTTTTTTTTTTTTTTTGGACGCATCTCATGTTGCCAAGTCTGGTCTCAAACTGCTGGGCTCAAGCAGTCCTCCTGCCTCAGCCTCATGAGTAGCTGGGACCACAGGTGTGCGCCACCACACATAGCTAGTTTTTGCTTATTTTTTGTAGAGATGGGGTCTTGCTATGTTGCCCAGGCTGGTCTTGAACTACTGGGCTCAAGCAGTCCTCCCACCTCAGCTGCCTAAAGTTCTGGGATTATAGGTATGATCTGCTGCACCCAGCGTGCTTTTTTTTTTTTTCTTTTTTTTTTTTGAAGAAAAAACCCATGAGTTAAATTTACTTGCAGCAGGCAGTTTGCACTTCCACAGCCTCTAGAGAGATGTGTCTGAAGCTGCCCTGGTGTGTGACTTCCTCAGCTGTTGGAGAGCAACTCCAAACCCACTGGCCAGTTTCTGGGGTGTTGTTGTCCTTAATCCCTTGATGCCTTAGGTCAGCTCTTTGTCTTATTTATTTATTTTGAGAGGGAGTTTAGCTCTTGTTGCCCAGGCTAGAGTGCAATGGCACAGTCTCAGCTCACTGCAACTTCTGCCTTCTATGTTCAAGCGATTCTCCTGCCTCAGCCTCCCAAGTAGCTGGGATTACAGGTATATACCATCACACCCGGCTGATTTCGTATTTTTAGTAGAGACAGGGTTTCTCCATGTTGGTCAGGCTGGTCTCGAGCCCCCGACCTCAGGTGATCTGCCTGCCTCGGTCTCCCAAAGTGCTGGAGTTACAGGCATGAGTCACTGTGCCCAGCCATTTTTCTTATTTATTATTACTTTTTTTTTTTCTTTTTTTTCTGGGATAGGGTCTTGCTCTGTCACCCAGGCTGGAGTACAGTGGTGCGATCATAGCTCACTGTAGCCTTGAACTCCTGGACTCAGGCAGTCCTCCCACCTCAGCCTCCTGAATAGCTGAATACAGGCATGCGCTACCACACCTGACTATTATTATTATTTTTTGTAGAAATGGGGTCTTGCTGTATTGCCCAGGCTGGTCTTGAACTCCTGGGCTCAAGCCATCCTCCTGCCTCGGCCTCCCAAAGTGCAGGGATTATAGGCATGAGCCATGGTGCCCAGCCTTTGTCTTAGTTTTTGGTCCCCCTCACCCAACCCCAGAGTTGTAGAACCATTCCCTTGGAAAGAAAGGGACTGGTCAGGGCTGGGGATGGAGAAGTGCTGTGATAGGAGCCCTTTCTTATATTTCTTTCTTTCTCCAGCTGGATCTCCATACCTACCCTGCAGTCCTCATCGTCCTGGCCCCGTAGCTCCTCTCTAAGCATGTCCTCCCCACTGCAAAGAGCTGCGGGAGGTGCCAAGACGGCCTTGTCTGCGTCTTCTAGTTCCTCTGCCAGTCTACCCTTTGATGACAGGGACTCAAACCATACATCAGAGGGGTAAGTAGATGTTGCATTGTGCAGCCACTTCCTGTGTCTGTCGCAGCCTTCTCCCTCTCGTTTCCCCACATTGATGATAATATGCGTGGGACTGTGTGAAAACACCAGAAGTGCTATACTCGTTCAGCACAGTGACACCCTCCCTCCAGCTCTAGGTGTGTTTTTTTTTTTTTTGGTGGTCCTAGGTGTTAGGTGTTGTAGACATCAAAATAGTAGTACATCCTGCTTTTTTTTTTTTTTGGAGACGGAGTCTTGCCCTGTTGCCCAGGCTGGAGTGCCATGGCGCGATCTCGGCTCACTGCAGCCTCTGCCTCCTGGGTTCAAGCACGTCCTATTTTTAATCCATTCCATCTTGTCTAAACCTCTCTTAAACACATTTCTGTGTTCAGCATGTACAACCCCTGGTGGGGGCTGAGAGGTGGCAGATGGGGGAGTAAAGAGTTCTTTATTTGTTGCCTGGCAAATTATATATACTTTTTAGTCGGTGTCCCCTAGTTCTCCTACTTGAGGATTTTGTAAACAGGTCTGTGTATCTTTATTTATTACCATATGAGAGTTTATTCTGTGTAGGTTATAATGATATATCTTGGTTTTTTATGTTTTCAGAAGGAAAAAACCTAATTTCATATAGATCTGCTTTATCCCCTGGCTGTTTTAATTGGCTTTCTCTGAGTCATTTCTGTTTCTGTCAGTGCTACTGTGGGGGACCAGGTTATATCAATGTTATAAACTTGAATTGATAAGACATGTGGTTTATGTTTCAAGGGGGTGAAATTTAGGTACATATTACTCTTCCATTTATGGTTGAGTGATAGATGACTTCCTGAGCCATGATTATTTTTCTCTACCTGCTAAGTGAGTATCATTTGATTCTCTTATTCGGAGAGAATACTAGGAAGGGTTGTCCTTCCCCTGTCTCATTTCCTCATTCTTCGTCTCCATTGCTTTCACATTGAAAGTTTTCCTTTAAGACTTCGTCTCAGCCGGGTGTAGTGGCTCAAGCTTGTAATCCCAACACTTTGGGAGGCTGAGGCGGGTGGATCACCTGAGGTCAGGAGTTTGATACCAGCCTGACCAACATGAAACACCTGTAATCCCAGCTACTCGGAGGCTGAGGTAGGAGAATCGCTTGAACCTGGGAGGTGGAGGTTGCAGTGAGCCGAGATCACGCCATTGTACTCTAGCCTGGGTGACAAGAGTGAAACTCCGTCTCAAAAAAAAAAAAAAAAAAAAAAGGCCGGGCGCGGTGGCTCAAGCCTGTAATCCCAGCACTTTGGGAGGCCGAGACGGGCGGATCACAAGGTCAGGAGATCGAGACCATCCTGGCTAACACGGTGAAACCCCGTCTCTACTAAAAAATACAAAAACCTAGCCGGGCGAGGTGGCGGGTGTCTGTAGTCCCAGCTACTCGGGAGGCTGAGGCAGGAGAATGGCGTGAACCCGGGAGGCGGAGCTTGCAGTGAGCTGAGATCCGGCCACTGCACTCCAGTCTGGGCGACAAAGCGAGACTCTGTCTCAACAACAAAAAAAAAAAAAAAAAAAAAAAAGATTTTGTCCCAACTTCCTACGAATAATAAGCTCATTTTTTCTTAAAATCTGAATATGTTTTTCTCATGGAGATGGGGTGCGGTGAGAGACAGAGAAACTATAATTCATTAGCCTTTTATATGGAGGGAATAGGATGGTTGTATTTAAAGAGAACCATATTTTCTCACAGGAATAGTGACTCTTTGTTAGCTGATGAAGGCAGTGACTTTGAAGATAGCTTGAATCGCAGTGTGAAGAAGAGAGCAGCAAAACGACCACCGAAAACAACGCCGGTGAGTCAGCCAGTTTTCTTTTGTTTTTGAATCTTGTGGGGGAAGCAGCCCAGCTACTCAGGAGGCTGAGGCAGGAGAATGAAGCCAGAGGGCAGAGCTTGCAGCGTGCCAAGATCGTGCCACTGTACTCCAGCCTGGGCGACAGAGCAAGACTTTGTCTCAAAAAAAAAAAAAAAAAAAAAAAAAAGAAAAGAAAAGAAAACCTAAAAGAGGTTCAGGTGATATGGTTCATAAAAGGACAAGATTTACCAAGTATTAAGGGACGGAAATAGGAAGAAGAGAAATTTCGAAGATAAAAGAATAAGAGAAAAGGATGTTAGGATGTAGAGATACAGGAAAGGGACTCAAGAACTTTTTTTTTTCTCCTAGAGAAAAAAGTTAATAAATTTCATAACAGCATAAAAATCAACTATTTCAGGATTGAGTCTAACTCAGATTCTGCTGTGGAATTGGCAGCTTAAGCCTACTTGTGTGATAATGATGAAACCAAGTGTTAATGTCACTTTTACCTTTTTTTCATATTTCTAATCTCTTTATACATATCAGGTGGCAAAACATCCAAAGAAAGGGTCCCGAGTGGTACATCGTCATAGCCGGAAACAGTCAGAGCCACCAGCCAATGATCTTTTCAGTGCTGTGAAAGCCGCCAAAAGTGACATGCAGGTAAAGCAGTGTCTTACTTCTGTTGATACCATCTCACTTTTTGTAAGGTGGTAAGGACAAATGTCTACAAACTTGATTTGATATGAACATTTTAGTGAGTATAACATATCAAAAAAGATAAGATTATGGGGTGAATCCTTGGAGTGATAGGAAGGTAACCTTGAATGAGACAGCGTGTTCTTTTCTTTTTTTTTTTTGAGACACAATCTCTTTCCATCGCCCAGGCTGGAATGCAGTGGCACAGTCTCCGCTTACTGGGTTCAAGCGATTCTCATGCCTCAGGTTCCCAAGTAGCTGAGATTACAGGTGCATGCCACCACGCCCAGCTAATTTTTATGTTTTTAGTGGAGATGGGGTTTCGCCATGTTGGCCAGGCTGGTCTTGAACTCCTGACCTCAGGTGATCCGCCCACCTCGGCCTCCCAACGTGCTGAAATTACAGGCATGAGCCACTGCATCCAGCTTTGAGAGACCATGTTCTTTTCTTAAAGGTATCACAGGAGTGATTACGCCTTTATTGATTGATGGAGCAGATAAGGAGAGGCATTGCATGACATAGGAAGGAAGTTTGGATGTGGGTGGCACCTTGTTCACCCATGTTATTTTTTAGCTCCATCTTGACAATTGTACTTAATTATTTTTCCCTCTCTCTGTTTCTTTTTTTATAATTTTATTGAAGTTCTAATATCCAAAAGTGTACAAAGCTTATATGTAGTTTTAAAAATAAAAATGATCACCCAGATCTCTAGCCCCAGCTCAAGAAATGAAACCTTAATAGTGCTGTAGAGATCCTTTGTGTACCTTCTTTCTGCCCTACCTCACAGTCTCCTTATTACCCGTCGGTAGACACTAGAGTGAATTTTGTGTTAATCTTTCTCATCTTTCATTATAGTGTTACCACTATGAATGTGTTTTTTAGTTATGTAAATGAATCCATTATTCAGGCTTCTGTGATTTAATTATTTCAGTTAACATTGTTTGAGATTTATACACATTAATGTGTAGTCTTATAGTTTCTGGGAAAATATTTAAATTTTCAAACATACAGAATTTTGCTAGTTATATTTTCGTTATTTGATTTCTAACTTTATTGCATTGTAGTTAGGGAATGTAGTGTTTGAAATTTATGTAGGGGCTGGGCACAGTGGCTCACACCTGTAATCCCAGCACTTGGGGAGGCTGAGGCAGGCAGATCACTTGAGGCCAGGAGTTTGAGACCAGCCTGGCCAACATGGTGAAACCCTGTCTCTACTAAAAATACAAAAATTAGCTGTGTGTGGTGGTGTTTGTCTATAATCCCAGCCACTTGGGAGGCTGAGGCATGAGAATTGCTTGAACCCGGGAGGCAGAGGTTGCAGTGAGCTGAGATTCTGCCATGGCACTCCAGCCTGGGTGACAGAGTGAGACTCTGTCTCAAAAAAAAAAAAAAAAGAAAAATTTATGGAGACTTAGCCTTATGGCCTAGTATTGAGTTGGTACTTTCATTTTATCTTTTCTGTTTCTTTTTCCCCCTTTGCTTGCTTTCCTTTGGATTTCTTATCTTCTACAAGGACCTGAGCACATTTGAATTCCAGTTGTCTTTTCCATCTTACATGCAGTTGTACAGTGTGTTAGTTTTTTTTGAGACAGAGTCTTACTCTGTCGCCAGGCTGGAGTGCAGTGACGCGATCTTGGCTCACTGCAACCTCTGCCTCCTGGGTTCACGCGATTCTCCTGCCTCAGCCTCCCTAGTAGCTGGGATTACAGGCTCATGCCACCGCGCCCAACTAATTTTTGTATTTTTAGCAGAGACGGGGTTTTACCATGTTGGCCAGGATGGTCTTGATCTCTTGACCTCATGATCCACCTGCCTTGGCCTTCCAAAGTGCTGGGATTACAGGTGTGAGTCACCACGCCTGGCCTTTTATTTCTTTTATTTTAGCCCATTCTCCCCCTCTATAATTTTTAAAATTTTATTACACGTAGTCATTTTATAATCTATCGTAGATTATTATCTGAAGATCTTTGTGAATATAATTCTGTCAGTGCCTTGTTTCTTTGTATGTTTTACTAGATTTTATTGTGAGCCACTCATTTTCCCTGGAGTTCTTATGTGTTGGAATTTTTTGGGGCCTAGGTCAAAGGTGTTTTTTTTTTTTTTTTTTCCTTGAGATGGAGTCTCACACTGTCGCCCAGGCTGGAGTGCAGTGGTGCGATCTACACTCACTGCAAGCTCCGCCTCCCGGATTCACGCCATTCTCCTGCCTCAGCCTCCTGAGTAGCTGGGACTGCAGGCGCCCGCTACCACGCCCGGCTAATTTTTTGTATTTTTTTTTTTTTTTTTTTTTTTTTTTTAGTGGAGACGGGGTTTCACCGTGTTAGCCAGGATGGTCTCGATCTCCTGACCTTATGATCTGCCTGCCTCGGCCTCCCAAAGTGCTGGGATTACAGGCATGAGCCAACACGCCTGGCCAAAGGTGGGTTTTTAAGAGAGGATCCTGCTTTTGCTTTGACAGTTGCCTGGGGACACCCCTGAATCACTTTTTTTTTTTTTTTTTTTTTTTTTGAGACAGGGTTTCATTCTTTCTAGGCTGAAGTGCAGTAGTGCTATCACAGCTCCCTGCTGATTCGACCTCCCTCAGTGGGGAGGTGGTGATCCTCCCACCTCAGCCTCTCTCATAGTTGGGACTATAGGCATGTGCCACCATTCCTGACTAATTATTCTGTTTTTGGTAGACCAGCCTGGGCAACAGGAGTTTTACTTTACTTGGGTTACTGCTTCCAGCCTGAATCACTTTTAATTATCTGAATGATTATTCTGGGCTGAGTGTGGTGGCTCATGCCTGTAATCCCAGCATTTTGGGACGCTAAGATGGACCTTACTTGAAGTCAGGAGTTCGAGACCAGCCTGGCCAATATGGTGAAACCCTGTCTCTACTAAAAATAGAAAAATTAGCCGTTAGCCAGGAGTGGTGGCGCACACCTGTAATCCCAGCTACTTGGGAGGCTGAAGCAGGAGAATTGCTTGAACCTGGGAGCTGGAGGTTGTAGTGAGCTGAGATCATGCCATTGCACTCCAGTTTGGGCTACAGAGTGACACTGTCCCCCCAAAAAAAAAAAGAAAAGAAAAGAAAAAAAAAGATTATTCTGATCATGTATGTGATATGAATCTTGACTGCAAATCCAAATCTGAGGGCTCACTATGGTTATGAATTCTCAAAGAGAATTATTTTTTTTTCCTCCACTGCACCCTCAGGTCATAACAAGCTAGTTTTCTTGCTGTCCCTATCTACCCTGTAGGTTTAGTGTTCAGTCTCACTTCCTTGAGGATGTGACTTTTTGCAGGACCCAGCTCTATTTAGGTGCCTCCTCTTTGACTACTCATCTTGGAAAAAGCTTAGGCTCTATCTCCTGTGCTCTGCATTCCATGCAGCCATCTGGATACAAAGTCAGGGTCCCCAGGGATTAATGAAACTTTTAGGGCAAAAGTCAGTTTGCTTACCTCCCAGGGTTGCTACTTAGACCTCATTTTTGCCCTGTATGAAATTTTACCTTTCATTCTAGTTCACCAGTACATTGTGAAAGATGTTTTAAATGTTTTACAGAAGTTTAGATGGTTCAACTGGGAAGATCATATGGGATTTCTGTTCTGTCATGTTGCCAGAAATAGAAGTCATCTACATTTTTTTTCCTAGTCTTTGGTAGATGAGTGGCTGGATAGCTACAAGCAAGACCAGGATGCAGGATTTCTGGAGCTTGTTAACTTTTTCATACGATCTTGCGGATGTAAAGGTGAGGAAACTACTCTTTCTAATTCCCAGCCTTTTGTTCCTATGTCATGAAATTCTTTCTCCATTTAGATAAGTAGGATTAGACATTTCCTAAATAAAGGAAGATGGTAAAGCATTAGAAAAGTTTTACTTATTTAGGCTGGGCACTGTGACTCACACCTGTAATCCCAGCACTTTGGGAAGCTGAGGTGGGTGAATCACTTGAGGTTAGGAGTTTAAGACCAGCCTGGGCAACATGGTGAAACCCTACTAAAATACAAAACATTATCTGGGTATGGTGGCTCATGCCTGTAGAATTGCTTGAACCCTGGAGGTGGATAGTGAGCTGGGATAGCACCACTGCACTCCAGCCTGGCGACAGAGCCAGACTGTCTTCAAAAAAAAAAAAAGTTTCACTTATTTAACTAATTTTTTTATTGATAAATACGGGAAGTGATCCAGTAGGGAACCATGTTGGTTTAGAGGCAAGACACTTTGGGGAAAAACAAGTAATCATGCTTATGTTATGGCACAAATTTGAAGACACCCTTTAGTCTTTCTAGATGCAATAATCTGTTATTTTCATACTCTTTATTTCCCAGCTACTTTGCCCATATTTCTCCTCTGTAGCTGTGGTACCCCCAGAACTCTTATTGTCATGACTTAATTTATTGGGACAGATGGTCTCAGTCAGGTTGTATTATATAAGAAATCAGCACCTGGCTTAGTTTTATTGCTCTCTTTGTTTTCTTTTTTTTGTTTTTGTTTTTTTTTGTTTTTGTGGTTTTTTTTGAAACAGAGTCTCACTCTATTGCCCAGGCTGGAGTGCAGTGGCACAACCTTGGCTCACTGCAACCTCTACATCCTGGGTTTAAGCGATTCTTGTGCTTCAGCCTCCCAAGTAGCTGGGATTTCAGGCGTGTGCCACCAAACGCGGCTAATGATTGCATTTTTAGTAGAGACGGGGTTTCACCAGGCTGGTCTTGAACTCCTGACCTCAGGTGATCCACCTGCCTCGGCCTCCCAAAGTGTTGGGATTACAGGCGTGAGCCATCGCATCCAGCCTATTTTTGTTTTGTTTTGTTTTGTTGTTGTTGTTGTTGATGTTTTTGGCACAGTTTTTCACTGCTTGATTCCTTTTTTTTTTTTGAGACGGAGTCTCACTCTGTCACCCAGGCTGGAGTGCAGTTTTTTTTTGTTTTTTTTTTTTTAAACAAATTCTGCCTCAGGTTTATTTGTACAAATAGTGCAGGAGGACACCAGTCCTCCTGTCCTCACATTGGAGACGGAGATCTCTACTCTGAAGCCTTTGTACAGCCTGGGGCACCTTTGGGAGCCTGAGCTGGAACTGAAGCTGGAGCTGCAGCCTGGGCCTTCATTTGATCCTTGGCCTTTGGCTGGCACAGCCTGAGCCCCTTGGCATTGTGGGCACAAGCATGCTTCTCAAGCTTGGGGTGGGCAGTGTAGGCAAGTGGGCTTAACTTCCTTGGGCTTTACGAGAGGCTTGATAGCCTTGGCATGTGCAGTTGTGGCCCTGGCATTGTTGCCCTGCATCATCTTCTTTTTTTTTTTGAGACAGAGTCTCACTCTGTTGGCAGGCTGGAGTGCAGTAGTGCAATCTCGGCTCACTGTAACCTCTGCCTACCGGTTTCAAGTGATTCTCCTGCCTCAGCCTCCCGAGTAGCTGGGATTACAGGTGCCCACCACTATGCCCAGCTCATTTTTTGCATTTTTAATAGAGATGGGGTTTCACCATGCTGGCCAGGCTGGTCTCGAATTCCTGACCTCATGATTCGTCCGCCTTGGCCTCCCAAAGTGCTGGGATTACAGGCATGACTGACTGCGCCCAGCCGGCCTGCATCTTCTTTAGGCCCTTCTTGTTGTGCTTCTTGGCAAAGCACATACTCCTCAGGAACTTGGGGTCCATCCCCTTAAGAGATTTGTATCTTTGTGATTGGGGTTTCTTGATGCCATTTCTGTGCAGTTTTCAGCCTGATTGTGTGAGGTGTGGTTCTTGGATTTGGCCATGTCTACAGCATAAACTGTGGCTCCCTTCCTTTGGGTTTTTAGAGAGATTGCCTTATAGCAAATACATAGTTGGATGTTGCTAGACTGTTGACCAGGGGGTCTTCTGATTCCCCACCTAGGCTGTTTGCAGAATGTTTCCTTGCTCATCTTCAGGTATATCTGTAAATAATCATAGCATCCTGTTATTTTGCTCGTAAGCACCTCATATCCTTCATTCTTTAGGCACCGTGACCCCTGAGATGTTCAAGAAGATGTCCAACTCAGAGATCATCCAGCACCTAACAGAGCAGTTTAATGAGGTGGAAGAAGACGACCGGGATCCTCTTATTCCTCTTATTTCAAAACAATGCCTATTATCCCCTTCTTTTTGATTCTGTGAAATAGGGTAGCTTTTAGAAGGAGGAATTCAGTCTCTTGGGGGTAAAAGAGATCTGAATATGCCTCTCAAATTGGGGAGAATACCTGGAAATGAGGTGTAACAGAGGTATTTTTACTAGACTGTTGGGTTTTGACATCCAAGCCCATATGACTTCATGGACCTTGTGATAACTTTCCCATCCTTTTCATACATCCTTTTGTAGGACTCAGGGGACTATCCTCTGACAGCTCCAGGTCCATCCTGGAAGAAGTTCCAGGGCAGCTTCTGTGAGTTTGTGAGGACACTGGTCTGTCAGTGCCAGTACAGCCTCCTCTACGATGGCTTCCCTATGGACAACCTCATCTCCCTGCTCACTGGCCTCTCAGACTCACAAGTCCGCGCCTTCCGTCACACTAGCACCCTGGCTGGTGAGCATTCATTTTTACTCTGGACATTCTCCCGGGGATTTATAGGACTTTCCTCTGTTCTCCGATTCAGGGTCTTATTTCCTACCTGCATCTTGGCTTTTCACTTCAAGGCCATGCCTCTTTTATCCTAAACTTCAATCCAGTTTCTCACTAGTAGAGTTTTGAGAAGGGGTAGATCACAGGAACAATTTCCAGGCTTAATATTTTTGTCAGAGCTCACCACTAGGGGTATGCTAATGGTTAGAAGAAGACCACAAGAGTTAGAGGGAAACAGTCTGCTCCAGGACAGGCAGTCTTAGGATTTTAGGGTCACCCTGCTCTGGCTTCTCATTTTCATTCTGTTTTTTCCTTTGACTCATCCTCTCTCCTCTGACCTAAATAATGATTTCTTTATCTCTTTTTCCTTACTCAAAGCCATGAAACTGATGACCTCCCTGGTAAGAGTTGCCCTCCAACTGAGTCTGCACCAAGATAACAATCAGCGTCAGTATGAGGCTGAAAGAAACAAGGGGCCAGGGCAGAGGGCACCTGAGCGGCTGGAGAGCCTGTTGGAGAAACGCAAAGAGGTGAAGAGTGTTCCCTGCTTCTTCCTTCCCTTTTTCCCAACTCACATCCACTTCTGCCACAGACAGGCCCTGGGCAGTCTTTCAAGATCATGAATAACAGAGTCTGGCAGTAGTTTCATAGACCCATCCTATAAGGGGTCATTGCATGCTCATCTTGTTTCTGGGTTGTGGGCTCAATAAATAATGTGTAATTTAGAGTTCTCTCTAATTCCACTTTTGCTCAGTTTTTCTTTGTCAGCACTCATTGTCAGAAGTGTTTAAGTGCTATACCTGCCTGTCATGCAAGGAATTTTTGACCTACTTGTCAAGTGTGCATGCAGTGTGCAAGTGATCGCAGGAGTACTAAAAGCCAACCATGGACAAGGGAGGCCAAATTTTCAAGGAATGGAAAGAGCACAGGCCTTCCAGTGAACTCCTGGCTTTAAGTTCTGTTCCACTTAGTCACTAGCTCCATAGCCTTATGTAACCTCTCTTCAGTTTTCTTTTCATTAAAAAAAAAGGGGGATAATCTCACCTTTTTGTGAAGAATAAATGAGATGATGAGTAAATTGCCTCAGCTGGCACATAGTAGATACTTGTTTTGTTTCCTTTTGAACTTAAGGATGACTACTGGAGGGCATAAGCCATAGCAAAATCTTTTACGCTGATGAAATCTTTAATCAGCTGGGTCTATCATAAGAGTAACACTACTGATGTTTTCACCTCACTCTCTGTTAGTGTCTTAAGACACCTCCTGTGAGGCTGGCAGGACTCACCATGTCTGACCATATCATTTGGTTGTTTCTCCAGCCCTCACAAAAGATCTCTTCCATTCTAAATCACTAGAGAAGGAAACTTTCTACTTCCCTCATTCTCTTTTGTTATTTTTCATTGTCAAGTTGATCTTAAAAGCTTATGTGTATTAATCTGTCCTGGATTTCAGATTATGTACACTAGTGCAAATCTTCCTTTTTTTTTTTCTTTTTTTTCTTTTTTTGGCTTCTCCGGGGTCTAGCTTAATCAATTGTCATTATAATTCCCCCATTTTATCCTTAATTTCTTTCTCCCCACTCTTTTCTTCTCTCCACTTATAAATGTATATAGGCTCTTGAATCTTTATTTCATTCTTCTCCTCTGTGAGTTACTCTTTTTTCCATCCTTCCTTTTAGGATAGTATTTCCTTACTTCTTTTTTTTGAGACGGAGTCTCGCTCTGTCCCCCAGGCTGGAGTGCAGTGGCACGATCTCGGCTCACTGCAAGCTCCGCTTCCCGGGTTTACGCCATTCTCCTGCCTCAGCCTCCCGAGTAGCTGGGACTACAGGCGCCCCCCACCACGTCCGGGTAATTTTTTGTATTTTTAGTAGAGACGGGGTTTCACCGTGGTCTCGATCTCCTGACCTTGTGATCCGCCCGCCCCGGCCTCCCAAAATGCTGGGATTACAGGTGTGAGCCACCGCGCCTGGCAAAATTTTTTTTTTTTTTTTTGAGACGGAGTCTCGCTCTGTCGCCCAGGCTGGAGTGCAGTGGCCGGATCTCAGCTCACTGCAAGCTCCGCCTCCCGGGTCTACGCCATTCTCCTGCCTCAGCCTCCCGAGTAGTTGGGACTACAGGCGCCCGCCACCTCACCCGGCTAGTTTTTTGTATTTTTTTGGTAGAGACGGGGTTTCACCGTGTTAGCCAGGCTGGTCTTGATCTCCTGACCTCGTGATCCGCCCGTCTAGGCCTCCCAAAGTGCTGGGATTACAGGCGTGAGCCACCGCGCCCGGCCATTTCCTTCTTTAATGTCCAACTAACTGAATCCTTTTTGCTACCTAGCTTATTTCCCTATTTTTCTTTGAAACTGTTCTTTCCAAACCAATGATTTCCTAATTCCTAAAGCCGGTAACCTTTTCTCAGTCTCCCTTTCCCAAATATTTTACATATTCGCTTCACCTATTTTTGCTAATTTACTGTAAAATATGGACATACAGGTACTTCAGCCCTAATGACTTAAGTATGTCCTGTCGAAAATGATACGTTGTTCTTACATAATTGAAGAGGTGGGGTCTGTTGTCTTAAAGAATGTTCCCTTTCTCCTTATAATTCTGTTTCTTTGGTATCTATTGTTCATGTGATCCAGGATTTTTCAACAATGGCATTATGGATGTTGAGGGGCTGTCCTGCCATGGTAGGATGTTTAGCAGCATCTCTGGCCTTTTATCTACTAGATAGATACCAGTAGTACCCTGCCTGCCGCCCACCAAGTTGTGGCAGCTAAAAAAATCTTTAGACACTGCTAAATCTCCCTTGGAGAACAAAATTAGCCCCAGTTGAGAACCACTGATCTAATCCCTTTCTTCTCATTTTTGCTAGTTCCACTTCTATTAAACGAACTGCACTTAACTAAAAATTTGTTTTCCAAATTGTTAGAAACATATGGGCATCATACCTCGAAGATCTTGCAGGTTCAATTCTAGACCATCACAATAAAGTGAATGTTGAAGTACAATGAGTCACACAATCAAAAAATCGAAATTTTTATTTCTCAGTGCATATGAAAGTTATGTTTACACTGTAGTCTGTTAAGTGTGCAAGACTATTGTCTAAAAAACAATGTATGTACCTTAATTAAAAATATTTTATTGCTAAAAAGTGCTAATGGCAATCTGAACCTTTAGCGAGTTACATCTTTTTGTTGGTGGAAGGTCTTGCTTCCATGTTGATGGGTGCTGACTGATCAGGGTAGTGGTTGCTGAAGGTTAGGGTGGCTGTGGCAATTTCTTAAAATAAGACAACAGTGAAGTTTGCTGCATCTATTGACTCTTCCGTTTACAAAAGATTTCTCTGTGACATGAAATGCTGTTTGATGACATTTTACCCACAGTAGAAATTCTTTCAAAACAAGAGTCAATTCTCTCAAGCCCTCATGCTACTTAATCAGCTAAGTTTAGGTAATAGTCTGAATCATTTGTTGTCATTTCAACAATATTCACAACCTCTTCACCAGGAATAGATTCCATTTCAGGAAACCGCTTTCCTTGTTCATTCATAAGAAGTAATTCCTTATTTGTTCAAGGTCATGAAATTGTAGCAATTCAGCCACATTTTCAGTCTCTACTTCTAGTTGTCTTGCTTTTTCCACCGTATCTGTAGTTACTTCCTCTACTAAAGTCTTAAACCTCTCAAAGTCATCCATGAGGGTTAGAATCAACTTAACTCTTGTTAATGTTGATATTTTGACCTCCTCCCATGAACCACAGATGTTCTTAATGGCATTTAAAATGGTGAATCCCAGCCAGGCACAGTGGCTCACACCTGTAATCCCAGCACTCTGGGAGGCCAAGGCAGGTGGATCATATGAGGTCAGGAGTTTGAGACCAGCCTGGCCAACATGGAAAAACCCATCTCTACTAAAAATACCAAAATTAGCCAGGTGTGGTTGTGTGTGCTTGTAATCCCAGCTACTTGTGAGGCTGAGGCAGGAGAATTGCTTCAACCCAGGAAGCAGAGGTTGCAGTGTGCCAAGATCACACCACTGCACTCTAGCCTGCACTATGGAGCAAGACTCCGTCTCAAAAAAATAAAAATAAAAATAAATAAATAAATTAATTAATTAATTAATTAATTAAAGTAAAGTAAGATGGTGAATCCTTCCCAGACAGGGGGTTGGGTTGTTCTGGTTTTTGTTTTTTGAAGACAGGGTCTTGCTCTTTTGTCTAGACCAGAATGCACTGGTGCAGTCACAGGTTACTGCAGCCTCAACCTGCTGTGCTCAAGTGATGTTCCTGCCTTATCCTTCCAAGTATCTGGAACTACAGATTGCATACTACACCTGGCTAGTTTTTGTTTTGTTTCTGTAGAGACAGGTTCTCACTATGTTGCCCAGGCTAGTCTTGAACTCCTGGGCTTAATCAGTCCTCCCACCTCAGCCTCCCAAAAAGTTGGGATTGTAGGCATGAGCCACTATGCCTAACCCCAGGAGGTTTTAAATGGACTTTGCCCAAATCATCAGAGGAATCACTGTGGCAGCTATAGCCTTATGAAATGTATTTCTGAAATAATAAGACTTGAAAGTTGAAATTACTCCTTGGTTCCATGGGCTGCAAAATGGATGTTCTGTTAGTGGGCATGAAAAAAGCAACATGGATCTCCTTGTACATGTTCACCAGAGCTCTTGGGTGACCAGGTACATTGTGATTGAACAGTAATATTTTGAAAGGAATCTTTTTTTCTGAGCTGTAGTTCTCACCCATGTGCTTAAAATATTCAGGAAACCATGCTGTAAACAGATGTGATATCAGTTAGGCTTTGTTGTTTCATTTATAGACATAGGGAGAGTAGATTTAGCATAATTCTTAAGGGCTATAGGATTTTTAAAATGGTAAATGAGTGTTGGCTTCAGCTTAAAGTCACCAACTGCATTAGCCCCTAACAAAGAGTCAGGCTGTCCTTTGAAGCTTTGAAGCCAGGCATTGACTTCTCCTCAATAGCTGTGAAAGTCCTAGATGGCATTTTCCAATATAAGGCAGTTTAGTCCACATTGAAAATCCATTGTTTAGTGTAACCACCTTCATCAATGATCTTAGCTAGATTTTCTTGATAACTTGTTGCTTCTCTATCAGTATTTGCTGCTTCACCTTGTACTTTTATGTTATGGAGAGGGCTTCTTTCCTTAAACTTCATGAACTAACTTCTAGCTTCAAACTTTACTTTTGTGGCTTCCTTAGTTTGCTCAGCCTTCATAGAATGGAGTACAGCTAGGATATTAATCTGGATTGGGCTTTGGCTGAAGGGAATGTTGTGGCTGGTTTGATCTTCTGTTCCGACTACTAAAACTGTCTCTGTATCAGCAATAAGACTGTTTAACTTTCTCACCCTTTGTTCCCTGGAGTAGCGTTTTTAATTTCTTTCAAGAATTTTTCTTTTGCATTCACAACTTGACTGTTTGGTACAAGAAGCCTAGCTATCAATTGGCCTGTCTTGGCTTTCAACTAAGCTTCATCATTTCTTTTTTCTTTTTTTTTTTTCTTTTTGAGACAGAGTCTCTCTTTGTTGCCCAGGCTGGAGTGCAGTGGCTTGATCTCGGCTCACCACAACCTCCGCCTCCCAGGTTCAAGCGATTCTCCTGCCTCAGCCTCCTAAATAGCTGGGATTATAGGCACCTGCCACCGTGCCTGGATAATTTTCTATTCTTAGTAGAGACAGGGTTTTGCCATGTTGGTCAGGCTGGTCTTGAACTGACCTCAAGTGATTTGCCCATCTCAGCCACCTCACCATCCCACCCAAAGTGCTGGGATTATAGGTGTGAGCCACCACTCCTGGCCTCTAAGCTTAATCATTTCTAACTTTTGATTTAAAGTGAGAAACATGTGACTCTTCCTTTCTTTTGGACACTTAAGAGGGTTATTAATTGACCTAATTACAATATTTTTGTGTCTCAAGGAATGAATAGGGAGACCTGAGGAGAGAGAGACAGGGAAACTCTTGTTGGTAGAGTATTCAGAACACAGACAACATTTGTTAAGTTTGCCATCTTATATGGGCACAGTTCGTGGTACCCCAAAACAGTTACAGTAGTAACCTCAGGCTGGGTGCGATGGCCCATGCCTATAATCCCAGTACTTTGGGAGGCTGAGGTGGAAGGATTTCTTGAGCCCAGGAGTTCAAGACCAGCCTGGGCAAACATAGGGAGACCCTGTCTCTACAAAAAAAATTTTTTTGAATTAGCTGGGTGTGGTGGCATGCATCTGAACTCCCAGCTACTTGGGAGGCCGAGGCAGGAGGATCTCTTGAGTCCAGGAGGTGGAGGCTGCCATGAGCCATGGTCACACCACTGTACTTCAGCCTGGGTGCCAGAGTGAGACCCTGTCTCATTAAAAAAAAAAAAAAAGTAACATTAAAGGTTACTGATCACAGATAACCATAACAGGTACCATCATGAAAAAGTTTAAAATACTGTGAGAATTACCAAAAAGTGCCACAGGGACACAAAGTGAGGATATGCTATTAGACAAATGGCGCTGATAGGTATACCCAATGCAGGGTTGTCACACACCTTTAGTAAACAATGTTTGCAAAGCGCAATAAAGTGAGATATGCCTGTATAATACCAGCTAGGGCTTCTGAATAGTCAGAATAGCCACATGCAGAGGGGATATTATTTTTACTACACACAAACCTCTGAGGCATTAGTTGACTATACAGCTTCTTCCAGAATTAGAAGGTTTAAAAGAGAGCATAGGATTACAGGGGTTCACACTATCCTATGATACACAGGAAGTAGGTGGAAGTTGTACTTTTTTTGTAACTTCAGGGCCTTATGCTTGTTAGGGTATAAGAGATTAATTGGCCGGGCGCAGTGGCTCACGCCTGTAATCCCAGCACTTTGGGAGGCCGAGACGGGCGGATCACGAGGTCAGGAGATCAAGACCATCCTGGCTAACACGGTGAAACCCCGTCTCTACTAAAAAATACAAAAAACTAGCCGGGCGAGGTGGCGGGCGCCTGTAGTCCCAGCTACTCGGGAGGCTGAGGCAGGAGAATGGCGTGAACCCGGGAGGCGGAGCTTGCAGTGAGCTGAGATCCGGCCACTGCACTCCAGCCTGGGTGACAGAGCGAGACTCCGTCTCAAAAAAAAAAAAAAAAAAAAAAAAAAAGAGATTAATTCGTTTCTCCCTGTCCCCCAGCTCCAAGAGCATCAAGAGGAGATTGAGGGGATGATGAATGCCCTCTTCAGGGGTGTCTTTGTTCATCGGTACAGGTGAGCTAATGGGATTCTCTTATTGAAGCAGCAGGCCTTTGGTTATGGAATCTGAGGAAGTGAACAAGGTTTTCCCCCTCCAACCCTTAGTTATTTGGTTAGTCCCGGAATTAATGCGGCTGGAGCAGAAACTCTTAACAAATGTTTCAAATTGGTGAGGTTTAGTTTATCACCACCTACAAAGGATCTTGTAAGTGCTTCTGGGAGAAAATAAGAAAGTAAAGCATTGCTGAGTATTTTCCTGCTCCAGTTTTGCCCCAGATCTGCCCCAACTCCTCATCTTTCTGGGGTTGGAGACTTGAGAATAAGAGCAGAGAACAGAAAGGCGGGACTTTTCTGAGGGATGCGTGCAGCCTGGTGAGCCTTCTCCTGGCCCAGCCTGCTGTCTCACTGTGCGAAGGGCAGGGGAGTTTTATATTCTTTAAAGACCTGATCAAGTTAAGTTAAAGAGTATCTGTAGGCTGGGCGTGGTGGCTCATGCCTGTAATCCCAGCACTTTGGGAGGCCAAGGCAGGCAGATCACCTGAGGTCAGGAGTTCACAACCAGCCTGACCAACATGGAGAAACCCCATCTCTACTGAAAATACAAAATTAGCCAGATGTGATGGCGCATCCCTGTAATCCCAGCTATTTGGGAGACTGAGGCAGGAGAATCGCTTGAATCCGGGCAGTGGAGGTTGTGGTGAGCTGAGATCATGCCATTGTACTCTAGCCTGGGCAACAAGAGTGAAACTCCATCTGTCTGTCTGTCTGTCTGTCTGTCTCTCTCTCTCTCTCTCTTCCCCACTCCCCCCCCATATATATGGTATCTGTAGATGTTTGTCACTCTTACCTCGGTTTCACTTCTGCCTTTCCAGACCCTTTCAGCTGATTTAACCTTTTCTTAGTGTGGAATTAAAACACACTCAGGGCCGGGCATGGTGGCTCACGCCTGTCATCCCAGCACTTTGGGAGGCCGAGGCAGGCAGATCACAAGGTCAGGAGATGGAGACCATGGTGAAACCCAGTCTCTACTAAAAATACAAAAAATTAGCCGGGCCTGGTGGCGGGCATCTGTAGTCCCAGCTACTCAGGAGTCTGAGGCAGGAGAATGATATGAACCTGGGAGACGGAGCTTGCAGTGAGCCGAGATGGCGCCACTGCACTCCATCCTGGGCAACAGAGCGAGACTCCGTCTCAGAAAGAAAAAAAAAACTCCCACACTTTGGCCAACAGCTGAATGAACCTTTTTTTTTTCTGGGACAGAGTCTCACTCTGTCGCACAGGCTGGAGTGCAGTGGTGCGATCTCGGCTCACCACAACCTCCACCCCCTGGGTTCAGGCGATTCTCCTGCCTCAGCCTCCCAAGTAGCTGGGACTACAGGTGCCCCCAACCATGCTTGGCTAATTTTTGGCCACCATGCCCCGCCTGAATGAACTTTCAAAATTGGTTTTTAAGAGAGGTATGGAGGCCGGGTGCAGTGGCTCACACCTTTAACCCCAGCATTTTGGGAGGCCAAGACGGGCAGATCATTTGAGGTCAGGAGTTTGAGACCAGCCTGGGCAACATAGTGAAACCCCATCTCTACTAAAAATACAAAAAGGTAGCTGGGCGTGGTGGTGCACCTGTAATCCCAGCTACTAGGGAGGCGGAGGCAGGAGAATCACTTGAACCAGAGAGGTAGTGGTTGCAGTGAGCCGAGATTGTGCCTGGGCAACAGGTAGAGTGGAGAATTAGGCTTTACAAGGCTGGTGTTTAACTGTTTTATGGTTTGGTAACAGAAAATATTTACTAACTGGTTACGGCACATTTTTGTAGTCCTAGCCACTTGAGAGGCCAAAGTGGGAAGATAACTTGAACCCAGGGGTTCCAGGCCAGCTTGGGCAACGTAGCAAGAGACCCCATCCCTTAAAAAAAAAAAAGAAAAAATATTTACATGTATTTTGCTATATATATATATATATATAGAGAGAGAGAGAGAGAGAGAGAGTATTTACAGCGGGAGGAAGAAATGAAAGGCCTGGGTTGGATGGTATTTCAAGAAAATAAATTCTTCCATGAGAGGGAGTTATCTGGTAGGATGGAAAGTGAGTTTGAAGAGAGGGTGACTATAAGAGTCAACTTATCTGTCTGTGCCTAGGGATGTCCTTCCTGAGATCCGTGCTATCTGCATCGAGGAAATTGGGTGTTGGATGCAAAGCTACAGCACTTCTTTCCTCACCGACAGCTATTTAAAATATATTGGTTGGACTCTGCATGATAAGGTGGGATTCGAGTCAGTTTCCTTTTCCGTTTCCCTCATCTTTTTCTTGTCCTAGGACACCTCACCTTTTCCTGGGCCTGCCACTGAGATATTTTACCTAGTGAGCAATGATTAACCCATCAAGGCACTGAACCTTGAAACTCTCCTAGCACTGGGGAGGGTAGGATAAGGTAGAGAGAGACATATCGAGGAGATAAAATGACTCAAAACATGAGGTATGGGGAGAGAGACTTTCCCATGGAAGAGAGTTATTGATGAATGGTAATACAAGTGCTAAGGGGCAGCCAAAGTATCCTTCTCATGAGTACTGCTGTGATCCTTTTGTTTTTAAGTAAGAAGACACTGTTAATTGTTTCTGACATCTCAGAGTCCTCAGTATAGGAGACACCCAAGCTAGAATGAGGGATCGGAGAGGGGAGTCTGGAGGCTCAGTAGGGGTGAGTAGAGTATGGTTAGTCTTGTTTCCATTCTCCTGGTTTTCCCTCCTCATCAGCACCGAGAAGTCCGCCTGAAGTGCCTGAAGGCCCTGAAAGGGCTGTATGGCAACCGGGACCTGACCGCACGTCTGGAGCTCTTCACCAGCCGCTTCAAGGTGAAATGTGTGGCGCTCCTTGGCTTGGCTCTTTGTTGTGATTCCCGTTTCCCCACCTTGTATCTTTCTACTCCTCATGCTCTAAGATGTCTTGGCTATCCCAGCATCTTCCTCTGTGTAGGCACTCTCTTTAGGAATTTCTGATTCTAAGAGAGCAGAATGTTTGGAATTTGTATAATGAGATATTGAGTGACTTTCTCCTTTCTGCAGGACCGGATGGTTTCCATGGTCATGGACAAAGAGTACGATGTGGCAGTAGAGGCCGTCAGATTACTGATACTTATCCTTAAGTGAGTCCTGGGAAGAGGGGAGGCCAGTGTCTCAGACCTTTGCCCCTTCCAGGGTCCTCTCCCTCCACCTGTCATAGCTGACTCTTCCATCTGTGCAGGTTGACTGAGGTCATTCCTGAGTTGCAGTATCTCGAGTGGGAAATATTTCTGTCTTCTCTAACTCCCCCTACTCCTTTGTCTTCCACTCTTCATTTAGAAGTTCTTTGTGAGTTATGTCCTCGTTGCTTTTGCCTCTTTTTGTTTCTAGCCTTGGTTGTGCCAGAAGACAATGTCCCTATTCACACACTCTTTCTGCTTTTCTGTGGGCAGGAACATGGAAGGGGTGCTGACGGACGCAGACTGCGAGAGCATCTACCCCGTTGTGTATGCCTCTAATCGAGGCCTGGCCTCTGCTGCAGGCGAATTTCTGTACTGGAAGTGAGTAGGGCCCCTTTTATGTTTCTTTAACACCACCCTCTCGGTTTCTCTCCCCCATCTGCTGCTGCCCTACCTAAGGCCTCCGCATCTCCATGGAAGTCTCTCTGGTGTCTCCTTTCCTCTCTCTGCTCCTTGGGGCTTTCCTTAGCTCTGCACCTCCTTTTCCTTTATCATCTCCTTGGGCCATCTTCTCCCTCTGTGGTCATCGTTACACCTCCTTGTTTCCTCCTGTGCTGAGCCCTTTCCTTGTGTCCTTTCCACCAGACTCTTCTACCCTGAGTGTGAGATAAGAACGATGGGTGGAAGAGAGCGACGCCAGAGCCCAGGCGCCCAGAGGACTTTCTTCCAGCTTCTGCTGTCCTTCTTTGTGGAGAGTGAGGTGACATACACAGAGATGAAGTCTGGCTGTTGTGCATAGGACCGACAAGTGGACTGGGCTTGGTGGCTCACGCCTGTTAGCCCAGCACTTTGAGAGGCTAAGGTGGCAGAATCCTTTAAGCCCAGGAGTTTGAGACCAGCCTGGGCAACATAGTGAGACCCTGTCTCTACTGGGAAAAAAAAAAAAAAAAAATGGAGAAGGATGGGGGTGGACACTGTAGGAAGGAGAGCGATATTTAATCAGTGACCACTTCCTAGGATATTTTAATATGCCATCACTAACTCCCATGCACCTCCTTCCTCAGCTCCACGACCACGCTGCTTACTTAGTAGACAGCCTGTGGGACTGTGCAGGGGCTCAGCTGAAGGACTGGGAGAGTCTGACAAGCCTGCTGCTGGAGAAGGACCAGAGTGCGTGCCACATGGAGCCAGGGACAGGGACCTTCCACTTCCTAGGGTGAAACCAGGAGAGATTGCTTGCCTGACTTGTACAAGGCAGCAATGGTGGCATGGGGTGGCGGGAACTTGGAGTTAGAAGGTGGCTAATCTTTGATTCTGTGTTTTTGATCCTCTTGGCACTCCAGACCTGGGTGATGTGCAGGAGAGCACACTGATAGAAATCCTTGTATCCAGTGCCCGGCAAGCTTCAGAGGGGCACCCACCTGTGGGCCGGGTCACTGGAAGGAAGGTATGGCATGAGGGTGGAGTGGGTAGGTCAGTAATACTCAATCCTGACAGGCATTGTGCATCCTTACCCTTCAGGCCGGGGTTAGGGTGCTCCTTCTACCCTTTAAAGAATTTCATTTCCAGAAAAAAGGGCTGGGTGCGGTGGCTCATGCCTATAATCCCAGCACTTTGGGAGGCTGAGGAAGGCGGATCATGAGGTCAGGAGATCAAGACCATCCTGGCTAACATGGTGAAACCCCGTCTCTACTAAAAATAAAACAAAAAAATTAGCCGGGCATGGTAGTGGGCACCTGTAGTCCCAGCTACTTAGGAGGCTGAGGCAGGAGAATGGCATGAACCTGCGAGGCGGAGATTGCAGTGAGCTGAGATCGTACCACTGCATTCCAGCCTGGGCAACGGAGCGAGACTGTCTCAAAAAAAAAAAAAAAAAAAGGAATTTCATTTCCAGAGAGAAGAAATCTTGTGGGAGCTGCCGAGTTTTCTTTTCCTTCCAGGCAGATAAGGTCACGGGGAGGAGGACTGCACACACCCCCTGCACCAGTGTTTCTCTACACCTCCCCCACCCCCAAGTGACTCTCATTCCAGGGCTTAACCTCTAAGGAGCGCAAGACCCAAGCTGATGACAGGGTGAAGTTGACTGAGCACCTCATCCCCCTGCTGCCCCAGCTCCTGGCCAAGGTACCACTGCCCCTCCACTCAGCATCACACCATGAGAAGTGAAAGGAAATGGCCTCTGTGGGGGTGGGAGTAGGAATTAGCAATGTGTCAACTCGTAAGGAGGCCTCCCTGTCAATCATCACAGTTCTCAGCTGATGCAGAGAAGGTCACTCCCCTGCTCCGGCTTCTCAGCTCCTTTGACCTCCACATCTACTGCACTGGGCGCTTGGAGAAGGTAAGGAGATAGATTTCCTATACCTTGCTTCTTGCCTGCTGGGGCCAAAGGGTTCTATTGCCAGTATCTTTTTTTTTTTTTTCCCAAGAACCTGGGTTCCAGAAAAATCAGCAAGCCTTTTCTTAGGCATCTTGTCCTTGAAGTTTAATGTTTTTAACCCTGTTCCACTTCCCTCCAGAAGAGTGCCCTCCTCCCACCCCCACAGCACACCATCTTCTGCCTTTTCTTCTCAGCACCTGGAGCTGTTCCTGCAGCAACTCCAGGAGGTGGTGGTGAAGCATGCAGAGCCAGCGGTACTCGAGGCTGGGGCCCATGCCCTCTACCTGCTCTGTAATCCGGAATTCACTTTCTTCAGCCGGGCCGACTTTGCCCGCAGCCAACTAGTGGATCTGCTGACTGACCGCTTCCAGCAGGAGCTTGAAGAGCTGCTGCAGGTAGAAGCTGGGACTGGACAATGGGACACCTCAAACAAGGGTGGGAGGGGCTGCAAGACAGGGGACATGGACTGATGAGTTCTGGGGGAAATGCTATTGTGGATCTTCTTTCCTCCTTAGTCGTCCTTCTTAGATGAGGATGAGGTATATAATCTGGCAGCCACTCTGAAACGCCTCTCTGCCTTCTACAAGTGAGTGGCTTTCCTCCTCTTTCCCATCCCGTTTTTACTGGTGTCTGTGGAGTTGGTTCCCTCTGTTCTTTTCCAGTATAACGTTCCCCTTTCTTTCACAAAGCGCTCATGACCTGACTCGCTGGGAGCTCTATGAGCCATGTTGTCAACTCCTGCAGAAGGCTGTGGACACAGGAGAGGTTCCTCACCAGGTGAGTGGATAGGCTAGAGATGGGTTGGGGGCTGGGGGGCTAGATTTTAAGGACCTATGTTCTAGGTGGCCACCAGGTACATCAAGTCTCAAGGTGTAGAGTAGACATAGCGAGGAAGATCAGGTCAGGGGGGTCACCTCTTACATTCCTCTCTTAGGTGGTAGACTCTACTTCCAGTGTCATCTTGGATTTCCTGGAAGCCAAGGATAATATTGAGGGATTCTAGGAGACGTAGAGTAAATTAGGGAGCGGTAACATTTCTACTTCGTATAGAAGCCTCTGAAGAGTGTCCATAATATCATTCATTTTCCACTGGAAAAGGAATTGGCTCTCCCCTTACTCATTTTCTCTCCTCTTCATTGGTGTGTGTCTACCTATCTGTCTCTCCCTCTCCTGACCCAAACCTCATTTTTCAAACACTTTGTTATTACAGGTTATCCTGCCAGCCTTGACTCTTGTCTATTTTTCCATTCTCTGGACATTAACCCACATTTCTAAATCAGATGCTTCCCAGGTGAGTGTGGGTCTTAGATGGGGGAGTGGGAACAGAGGAGTCTGTGTCTTCATTCTTCCCTTTCAAGCCACTGTGCCCACAGAAGCAGCTGTCGAGTTTGAGGGACAGAATGGTGGCCTTCTGTGAACTCTGCCAGAGTTGTCTCTCAGATGTGGATACTGAGATCCAGGAGCAGGTGAGCACTGACTCAAGTGGGAGCAACAAGGCGAGTATCCCTGCCCGCATCCCCCATTCCAAGGAGAAATTGACAAGTGTCATTTCTACCTTGGGAAACATTCTGTCCTTTTAAACATCCTTTCTTTTCCCCCTACAGGCTTTTGTCTTATTAAGTGATCTACTTCTCATCTTTAGCCCTCAGATGATTGTCGGGGGCCGTGATTTCCTTAGGCCACTTGTCTTTTTTCCTGAAGCTACTCTCCAGTCTGAGCTAGCCAGCTTCCTCATGGACCACGTCTTCATCCAGCTGGGAGACCTGGGCAGTGGTGCAGTGACTCTATACCTGGGGCTCAGTAAGGGCTGGGGCTTGGGTGGGGCTCAGGAATATAGGGCAGGAAGCCTAAGTCTGTGATTCCCTTCTGCCTTCCATGTGAGCCAGGTGATTCCCAGGAGGATCATTTACAGATAGAGCGGCTACACCAGCGGCGCCGCCTCCTGGCTGGGTTCTGCAAGTTGTTGCTTTATGGGGTGCTGGAGATGGACGCAGCCTCAGATGTTTTCAAACACTACAACAAGGTACAGCAAGGCCCTACAGAAATAAAAGAGAAGGGAGCAAGTTGAGCACAGCTATGACTTCAAACACGATAGCACTACAGGTGGGGGATATCCAATGGTATCAAGCTTAAAGGAGAAGTAGGAGGGAAAGGCACTGGGAGTTCAGAATAAGAGGACAAAGAAAAGAGACTTAATAGTAAATAATTATGGAGAAAAAGCTGTGAAGAAATTCAGTGGAGGGGAAATAGCTTATTCTTCCTGTCAAGAAATATTTATTTTTCTCTGACCCCTGTCTATGGAATGGGGTAGCATAAGAAGGAAAAAAGAATAAAAGAGGGATCAATCCTCGCAGGATACCTAGATAGGTGCCCCAGTTTCCTAAACCCACCAGTATTGATTTATGCTTATTGAGCACCTGCTGTGTACCAAGCACCATTCCAGGAACTAAGGCCACAACAGTGAACAAAACACACAAGTTACTATTTGGTGGAGCTTCCGTTGTAGTTGGAGAGAGACAAATAGTGAAGGTGTCAGTGCTGTGTGAGAGGGCACTCTCAGGCTTACTTCTCTTCTCCAAGAATTGGGCTTGGGCCAGTGTTTGTTTCTTTTTTATTTATTTATTTATTTATTTATTTATTTATTTATTTATTTTTGAGATGGAATCTAGCTCTGTCGCCAGGCTAGAGTGCAATGGCAGTATCTCGGCTCACTGTAACCTCCACCTCCCGGGGTTCAAGCAATTCTCCTGCCCCAGCCTCCCAAGTAGCTGGGATTACAGGCACGTGCTGTCATGCCCAGCTAGTTTTTATAGTTTTACAGGCACGTGCTGTCATGCCCAGCTAATTTTTATAGTTTTAGTAAAGACAGGGTTTCACCATGTTAGCCAGGGTGGTCCCGATCTCCTGACCTTGTGATCCGCCCACCTCGGCCTCCCAAAGTGCTGGAATTATAGGCATGAGCCACCGCACCCAGCCTGTTTCATTATTTGTTTACCAAAACTCTGATTTATTTTAGGCTTTGCACCTGTTGATTAGAGATGAAGTCTAGCCTGAATTATTTTATGCTTCAGTTCGTGTTTCCTACCTAAGGCAGTTTGGGAGGGAGGCATGATTAGTGATGTGAAGGAAGAAACAAAATGGTCTTTTCCACTGGTCAGACATTACTTTCCCCACTCTTTCCCCTCAGTTCTACAATGACTATGGTGACATTATCAAGGAAACATTAACTAGAGCAAGGCAGATTGACCGAAGTCATTGTTCCCGAATCCTGCTGCTGAGCCTCAAGCAGGTACGCCCTTCTGCCTTGAGGGCATGCCCTCTCTGTTGTCCCCAAGTCTCTGTCTACCCTCAGCCACTCAAAATGTAAGATCCTTCAGAGCAGTAACTTTTCTTGTTTTGACTCTTAACTTTACATGATAGGTTCCTTCATTCAAATACTTGGAAAGTTTTTTTTTTTTTTAACTGACTGGGCAACCCCATCAAAAGTAACTTATCAGAACGTTGGAACACCAACAAGGAAGTGATAGGGAATTCCTAATTATTTTTCAGTCTGTTCTCTTTCAGCCTCCTTCAGTTACTTATAGACATTTTTATTTAATGTTACAGAGTAGAGGTGATGGGCATTGTCTGCTGCAGGGGTTAGTATCAGGGGAGTTCCTTAGAAGGAAAGAAAGAGTAAAAGTAATAGATGGTGTCCCAAGGCCTTTGGAATTTCTGAGTAGAGAAGAGAATGCTGGACTTCTCTGTTTCCGCCATGTTCTTCCCTTTCCCACATGCACCATGTCTCCTGGACACAGCTGTACACAGAACTGCTGCAGGACCATGGGCCCCAGGGCCTGAATGAGCTTCCCGCCTTCATTGAGATGAGGGACCTGGCCCGGAGGTTTGCCTTGAGTTTTGGACCCCAGCAGCTGCAGAACCGTGACCTTGTGGTCATGCTACACAAGTAGGAAGTATTGGTTGGAGGCCGTGTTCACGGAGGGCTGGGAACAAGGTCTTGGAGGGAGGGTATGTGTGTCAAGGAATAGCAGTCAGGTTAGTGGTGGGTATGCCTTTGGAGACAGGCTGGGGACAGAGGGAGGGTGCACTGGCACAGGATATCTCAGCCCTGGGAGGGAAGTGGGAAGAGACTTTCTTCCTAAAAGAATTCTGCCCAACCAAGGGAAGGCATCAAGTTCTCCTTGTCTGAGCTTCCTCCAGCTGGCTCCTCTGATCAGCCTCCAAATCTGGCATTCCTGGAGCTCCTTTCAGAGTTTTCCCCCCGACTCATCCATCAGGACAAACAGCTTTTGTAAGTTGGTGGGTGGATAGAGATGTGGATTAGGGAAGGGCCTGCTGAGGGCCCAGTAGCCCCTTCAGCCTTTTGGTTCCACCTCTTTCTTAGACTGTCCTACCTAGAAAAGTGCCTGCAGCAAGTCTCCCAGGCACCTGGCCGTCCCTGGGGCCCAGTCACCACCTACTGCCACTCCCTCAGCCCTGTGGAGAACACAGCAGAGACCAGCCCTCAGGTCCTCCCCAGCTCCAAAAGGAGGCGTGTTGAAGGTAGGGTGCTGTGTGTGGGTATGGGGCTGCCCAGCGTGGATAAGTGCAGGTGGTTTTTCGCTGCCTTCAAACTTATTTTGTCAAATATTTCATTGAGCATCTACGTCATTCAGGATATTAATTTCTTTCAAGGTTTAGTCAGCTGAAAACCTGCATCAAAAATCAAATAGAGGGCCAGGCGTGGTGGCTCATGCCTGTAATCCCAGCACTTTGGGAGGCCGAGGTGGGTGGATCACGAGGTCAGGCGTTCGAGACCAGCCTGGCCAAGATGGTGATACCTCTCTACTAAAAATACAAAAATTACCTGGGCGTGGTGGCACGCACCTGTAATCCCAGCTACTCGAGAGGCTGAGGCAGGGGAATTGCTTGAACTTGAGAGGTGGAGGTTGCAGTGAGCTGAGATTGTGCCGCTGCACCCCAGCCTGGGCGACAGAGCGAGACTCTATCTCAAAAAAAAAAAAAAAAAAAAAAAAATATATATATAATGAAATAGAAAACCGATGATAAAACCAAATATTGAACTAAGAAATCTATACATTCAGAGTACCCCTCCTCAACGTCTCGTATCCCATTATTTTCCAAACTTTAGACACTTTTATTTTATTTTTTTATTTTTTTATTTTTATTTTTTTGAGACGGAGTCTCGCTCTGTCGCCCAGGCTGGAGTGCAGTGGCCGGATCTCAGCTCACTACAAGCTCCGCCTCCCGGGTTTACACCTCAGCCTCAGCCTCCTCCTCAGCCTCCCGAGTAGCTGGGACTACAGGCGCCCGCCACCTCACCCGGCTGGTTTTTTGTACTTTTTAGTAGAGACGGGGTTTCACCGGGTTAGCCAGGATGGTCTCGATCTTCTGACCTCGTGATCCGCCCGTCTCGGCCTCCCAAAGTGCTGGGATTATAGGCTTGAGCCACCGCGCCCGGCCACTTTAGACACTTTTACACAACCTTCATTATTTTTTCCCTTCAGATCACCTGTTGTCTTATAAGTTGCCTAAGATTTGTTTTGTTTTGTTTTGTTTTGTTTTGTTTTGTTTTGAGACAGTCTTGCTCTGTTGTCCAGGCTGGAGTGCAGTGGCGGCGTGATCTCAGGTCACTGCAAGCTCCACCTCCCAGGTTCATACCATTCTCCTGCCTCAGCCTCCCGAGTAGCTGGGACTACAGGTGCTTGCCACCACGTCTGGCTAAATTTTTTTGTATTTTTAGTAGAGACGGGTTTTCACCATGTTAGCCAGGATGGTCTTGAATTCCTGACCTCGTGATCTGCCTGCCTCAGTCTCCCAAAGTGCTGGGATTACAGGCATGAGCCACTGTGCCCGGCTGCCTAAGGTTTTTTCTTTGCTTTTTAAAAAACAGCTGCATATTAAGTAACATTGTAGCAATTATTTCATATGCAAGTATGTGTTTTCTAGTGTACATCTTTAAAATGGGATTTTGTGTGACAGCTTTATTGAGATACAATTTACATATCATAAAAATCACCCCCCCCCCTTTTTTTTTGAGACGGAGTCTTGCTCTGTCACCCAGGCTGGAGTGCAGAGGCGTGATCTCGACTCACTGCAACATCCGCCTCCCAGGTTCAAGCGATTATCCTGCCTCAGCCTCCTGAGTAGCTGGGACTACAGGCTCCCACCACCACGCCTGGCCAATTTTTGTATTTCTAGTAGAGACAGGGTTTCACTATGTTGGCCTGGCTGGCCTCAAACTCCTGACCTTGTGATCTGCCTGCCTCAGCCTCCCAAAGTGCTCCCAAAGTGCTGGTGAGTCACCGCACCCAGCCAAAAATCACACTTTTAAAGTGTACGCTTAGCATATTCACTGAATTGTACAACCATCACCTCTATCTAATTTTAGAACATTTTCATCATTCCAAAAGAAACCACATACCCATTCGCAGTCTCTGCCCATCTTCCCAGCCTTAGGTTAGTATCACTAATATAATTCCTATCTCTTGATTTGCCTATTCTGGACCTTTCATATAAATTGAATCATATAATATGTGGCCTTTTATGTCCAGCTTCTTTCACTTAGCACAGTGTTTTCAAGGTTCATCCATACTTTGACATATATAAGTATCTCATACCTTTTTATGTTCAAAACAATATGCCATTGTGTGGATATGCCACATTCTGCTTACCCACTTGTCAGTTGATTGACATTTGGGCTGTTTTATGCATAATGCTGCTAAACATGCGTGTACAAACTTTTGGGTAGATGCATCTTTTCAGTTTTCTTGAGATATACCTGGGAGTGGAATTGCTGGGTCATATGGCAATTCTATTTAAGTATTTGAGGAGCTACCACACTGTTTTCCAAAGTACCTACACCATTTTACAATCCTACCAGCAATGTATGGGGCCCCTGGTTTCTCCATGTTGTCACTGGTACTTATTATTTTTTATTTTATCCATCTCCTAGTTACTGTAAGGTGTGGTATCTCATTGTGGTTTAAATTTGCATTTCCCTAATGACCAGTGGTATTGAGCATCTTTTCATGTGCTTATTGACAATTTGTTTATCTTCTTTGGAGAAATGTCTGTTCTGATTGTTTACTATTTTAAAATAGGGTTGTCTTTTTATTGTTGAATTTTAAGTATTCTTTATATATTCTAGACATGAGATTTCTTATGATATGCAAACATTTTCTCCCGTTTTTTGGGTTGTCTTTTCATGTTATTGGTGGTATCCTTTGAAACACAAAAATTCTTGAATTTGGTGAAATCTAACTTACTTTTTCCTTTTGTTGCTTGTGCTTTTGATGCCCTATCTTGAGAAATTGTTGGCTAATTCAGGGTCACAAAGATTTACTCCTGTGTCTTCTTCTAAGAGTTACAGTTTTAGCTCTTGATTTAGATGTGTGATCCAGTTTGAGTTAATTTTTGTGTATGGCGTGAGATGGGGTGTGATTTCTTTTTGCTGTCTTCTGTGTACCACCTAAAATTATATCTTGTACCACCAGGAAACTCTGCTTTAATCAATTAATACGTATTTGTTAAGGACCTACTATATGCAAGATACTATGTTCAGTGTTTTAGGGGCCATGAAGAATCCTCCAGCAGCTTATCATCTAATAGGAAAAGGGGAAATTTTAATTATGGAAAACCCAAATTATGAGCAATTGCCAATAAATAACTGCCTGAAGGCTTGTACAAATGAATGCTGTAGAATTCAGAGAATGACGAAGGCTTTACCAAGAAGACGGAAATGCTGGAGCTTAAAAAATAAGTAATATTTGTGTAAGCTGAACAGAGGAAGGAAGAGCACCATGGGCTGGCAGAATAGCACAAGCAAAGCATAGAACGCTGTGTGCTGGGCGAAGCATGGAGGTACATAGATCGCTCTGCCTAAAGCGTAGGGTTTGTGAAGGCAAGATAAAACTGAAGAGATTGTTTCTATTCATTCAATAGATACTGAGCACCATGTGCTGGGAATACAGCAGTGAACAAAAAAGCCAAAAATCTCTTTCTTTAGAGGGTGTCAGATAGTAGTAAATGCTATGGCAAAAAACAGGGAGGAGTATGAGGAATCCTGGTGGGGATTGCAGTCTTACAAAGACTGATCAAGGGAAGACTCAAGAACACAAATGTTGGACAAAAAGCCTAAAAATAAGTTAAAAGATACTCTTAGGCACATTAAAATTTTAACAGGTTTATTTGAGCATTCAGCAATTTATCAATCAGGCAGTGACAGACCGCAAGCAGTTCAGGGTGCCACCACTGAGGAAACCAGAGGGGTGTCTTACAAGGTGTCTGTGGGAGCAAGACAAAGAAAATATTTAATTGGTTAAAGTGGAAAGTTCATATTTAGAGGTTAACTGACCATAAATCTCTTGTTAGAGGTTAGTCGGTAGTTTCTGACTGGTTAAGCTTAAGTTTCCTTCTCCTAGGTTACACACAACACTTTCACTCTGAGTTGAGTTTCAGTTTGCTGACTTAGGAACCCAAAGTGCAAGAGACGTTTCAGCCTATTGGCCTCCCAGTGAATTTTTTTCACATGTGAGGGAGGCTGCTTAGTGTGTATCAGAATAGCATAGCAAAGGAAGCAGCCAGTCCTGAGGCCATGAGGGGATGGGGGGAATGTTCAAGGAACAGCAGAGAAGACCATTATGGCCAGAATGCAGATGGTAGGATATGAGACCAAATAGGGTACAGGATCCCAGAGCATCTAAGGCAGAGATTGACTTTTACTCTGAGTGCAGTAGGAAACCATTGGAGGATTTTGAGCAGAGGAACGATAGGATCAACCTCTGTTTTTTTTTTTGTTTTGTTTTTTGTTTTTTTTTTTGAGACGGAGTCTCGCTCTGTCGCCCAGGCTGGAGTGCACTGGCCGGATCTCAGCTCACTGCAAGCTCCGCCTCCCGGGTTTACGCCATTCTCCTGCCTCAGCCTCCCGAGTAGCTGGGACTACAGGCGCCTGCCACCTCGCCCGGCTAAGTTTTTGTATTTTTTTTTAGTAGAGACGGGGTTTCACCGTGTCAGCCAGGATGGTCTCGATCTCCTGACCTCGTGATCCGCCCGTCTCGGCCTCCCAAAGTGCTGGGATTACAGGCTTGAGCCACCGCGCCCGGCCTCAACCTCTGTTTTTAAAGGATCCTACTGGCTGCTGTGTTGAAAACAACAGAAGATGGGGGAAGGCTTGAAGCGGGGAGACCAGCAGGGAGGCTGTGGCAGTTGTAGGAATCCAGCCCAAGATTCAAGATAAGAGAGCTTCTTAGGCCAGGGGCAATGGTGGAGGTGCCGAGAAATGGCCAGATTCTGGGTGCATTTTCAAGGTATCTCTAGTAGGCTTTTCTGACAAACTGGATGTGGGATATAAAACAAAAAGAGGAGTTGAGAATAGCTCCAAGTTTTGGCCTGACAGAAGGATGGAGTTGACAGTATCTGAGATGGGGAAGGCAGAGAGTGAAGATAGCTGTGGGGGAAGGTTGGGGCATTGGTGTTGGCCACAGGATTACAGGCGGAGATGTTGAACAAACCGTGGGGGCTGTTAAGATGGAGTTCAGGGGAGAGCTGAAGGCTTGAGATCCCTTTGGGATGTGGCAGAGTGTAGGTGATATTTAAGGATGTGAACCTCAGTGGCTGGGTAATCTAGTGAAGATGGGGAAGCCAGTGAAGATGGAGAAGAGGAGAGCCTCAAGGGCCCAGCCCTCGGGCATCACACCACTAATAGCTCGGGGAGATCAGGAGGACACACCTGGGGCCCCAGGGTTTCCTCTCTGGGCATACAAGCCCAGGGGTATGGCTCTTCTCTGTTTTCTGTAGCCCTCTGCTTAAACCCATAGCAGCTCACTTTGGGATTATTGTTTTCAGTGGATGAACATGGCCATGGAGAAGGAGGGTAACGGGGGAGTGACTGTTTACAGTTAACAGACTTAATATCAATTTGATTGATGCTTTAAAATAGTATTGCCTGGGTTTTCTCAGGTAGTGAGAATCTTTAGATTCTTTCTCCTCCTCTACCTTCTCCGATCTCTGTAGGAGCTAAGTCCCCCTTCATATCATATCAATTATACTGGCATTGTAATCACTTCATTTTTTTCTAGCTTTTAGAAAACCCTGTCTCCCATTTTCCAGTTCTTTCCTGGCCCTCATGAGTCCACTCTAGCCTCTGGTACCAAAACTCTGTTGTCATGTTAAGCTTTTTCTGACCTCAGAAATCTTGGATAGGAGCTCAAATGTCTTCATTGGCTAACTCAGACCTCTCAATCTTAGAGACTCCAACCCTCCCTCATATTTGTGTTCACCTGTTCACCTGTTACAGTTTATCTGTGAAATGTATATTTACATATCTTTCCATCTTGTTTTCTAAGCTGTGTAGCAGGTTTTCCTTGCACAAGGCCTAACTACAATTCTCTAAGCCTTACTTTTTGGTACATAAGGCTATGTATTTAGTACATAGGGCTATGCCCATTTGAGGGCAACAGAATGAGGCTGTATAGGTCTTCCATTCTCTTCTTGATGGCTTTCCCTTACTAAATCCTGGGCAGGTCTTGGAAAGAGAGCACACCTGTTGCAGGCCCTGGGCTGTGGCTAATGTGTGCATCTGCTTGGCAGGGCCTGCCAAGCATGACAGAGAGGACGTCTCCTCATCCCAGGAAGAAAGTCTGAAGCTGAACAGCATCCCGCCCACGCCCACCCTCACCTCCACCGCCGTGAAGAGCAGGCAGCCCCTGTGGGGGCTGGAAGAGATGGAGGAAGAAGATGACTCAGAGTTGGATTTTGCCCAGGGGTGAGGCCATGGAGGGAATCTGGGTGTCTGAGTTCCCAGTTTGGTGTCTGGCTACCTCCATCTTGCTGTTTCTGTTTTGTAACAGAAACAACCCTGCTGTAGCAGTCCCTCATTGTTGGGTTCTTCTCTAATCCTTCTCCATTTTTTAGCTTTAAAATGCATCTCTCCCAACACTGAGCTTTTCTCCCCATTAACACCAGCTGCCTTACATCCTCCTCTTCTTACTCTTGATTTTTATCCCATCATTGATCCTGCTTCATTCCCAGCAGTCAGCCCCTCGCAGGCACCCAGAGGTCAAGGTTCTTGGGTCCACAGTATTTCCAGACTCCACGCAACCCTTCAGGTCCTGGTCTGGGCAACCAGCTGATGCGGTGAGCTTCTCTCATCTCCTGTCTTCACTTCAGATCTGTTGCCCACTGTAAGGGGATTCCTGTCTCACCCATTGCCTCTCTGTGGGTGCTTTTTGGGCTTGTTTTAGCCACAGAGCACTTCCTGTCAGCACAATCTGGAAACCTACTATGTTGTACTTAACTTCTCCCACCCCGAATGTCTGAGAAACTCTCAGGGGTCCTCAAAGAACAGTTTGAAAAGCCTGACTCTTTGCCCCTACATCAGACTCAGCCTTATGGAAGAGAATGAGGAAGAAGAGTTAGAAATTCAGGATGAGTCGAGTGAAGAACGGCAGGATACAGACATGGTGAGTGGACCACCCTGCCCTTTCTCTCAAGAACTAGGGGCTGATGTGCCAAAGAGAAGCCAGGGTGCTTCCCCTCTCCCCACTCGGTGATCCCTGGTCTCTGAAAGCTGAATGAATCTAGAGTAAAGGAGGACAGGTTATACATTGGTTTGGACTTGCTTAGACTCTACTTTTAGTAAAGAATAAGGAAAAGAAATTACAAATACCAAAGAAGGTTGGAATAGCACTCTTGCTCCCAATCCCTAAGTAAATGTTGTTGCCTCTGAACCTCCTAGGAATTGGAAGTCCTAATGCTGGAGGTGGGAGGTCATTCAGTCCAGGTGGCAGCCCCTTTCAGTGTCTCTCCTCCCAACACATTACCCCCTGTCCTCCCTCTCCCTACTAGAGGACTTCCCCTCCCTGTCCTTCCCTCACTCCCCTTCTAACCTAGCCTGTTTCCCCAGGAGGAAATGCTGCTGGTGTACTGGGAAAAGCCTGGCATTTGGAGTGAGGTGACCTGAGTGCTAGTCCTCAACTCCATGTCAAGTTAGCACTTTACCCCTTCTCAGCCTGCATTTTCTCACCTTTATTTTTGATTTATTTTTATTTTTTGAGGTAGAGTCTCTCTCTGTCGCCTAGGCCGGAGTGCAGTGGCACAGTCTCGGCTCACTGCAACCTCTGCCTCCTGGGCTCAAGCGGTTCTCCTGCCTCAGACTCCCAAGTAGCTGGGATTACAGGCGTGTGCCATCATGCCTGGCTAATTTTTTTTGTATTTTTAGTAGAGGTGGGATTTCACCATGTTGGCCAGGCTATTCTCGAACACCTGACCTCGAGCGGATCCACCTGCCTCAGCCTCCTTTAGTGCTGGATTACAGGTGTGAGTCACTGCGTGCAGCCCATTTTCTCATCTTTAAAACAGAACTGTTAGCCTGTAGTTCCAGCAACTCAGGAGGTGGAGACAGGAGGATCAATAGTCCAGGAGTTGGAGTCCAGCCTGGGTAACAGTAAACTCCTGTCTCTTAAAAAAAAAAAAAAAAAAAATCAACAATTCAAAAATAAATAAAATGGACCTTTTACATAAAATATAAGGTAAAACCACTTTATACATGGAAAGGGGCTATGTCTGAGTTCAGGCTACTGTAATGGAATTCCATAGACTGATATCTTACAAACAGCAGAAATTCATTTCTCACGGTTCTGGAGGCTGAAGTCCCAGGGTTGGGTTCTGGTGAGGGCCTTCTTCCAGCCTGCAGACTGCTGGCTTCTAGTTGTATCCTCACCTGGAGGAGAAACAGCAAGCTAGCTCTCTGACCTGGGCTTAGAAGGCATTCATCCATCCATGAGGGCTGCACCCCTGTGACCCAATCATCTCCCAAAGGCCCCACTTCCAAACAGCATCACACTGGGGGAAGGATTTCAACGTGCGTGTTTGGGGGGACACAGATATTCAGTCCATTACAGGCTCTGCATCTTCTGTTATTCTTCTGTTCTGTTCTCTTCTCTGCAGGGAGGGAAAAAGAACAGAATAGAACAGAACAGGGGAGTCTTGTGCTTAGAAGGAGAAACCAAACAATGATACCTTCAAACCAGAGACTAGAGAGCAAGGCCTCTGTTAAAATATTATTTCCTAACATCTCAGGAAAAATCCATTTTCTGGTTTCCAAACCAAAGGCATTGAAGGGGCTCAGTCAGCAGGCCAAGAAGTGCTCTGCAGTCAGGCCCGATCCTTGTGTCCACACTAACATCCCTACCAGGAGGTGCCATAGGGGCCTGCTGTGCCCATATTTGTTCTTATGAGGCTGGGAAAGGAACTGGTTTTTTTGTTTGTGAAGTGATAGAAGTGTGGAAAGGCCTTTTTGAGTTTTTTTTTTTTTTTTTTTGAGACGGAGTCTCGCTCTGTCACCCAGGCTGGAGTGCAGTGGCCGGATCTCAGCTCACTGCAAGCTCCGCCTCCCGGGTTCCCGCCATTCTCCTGCCTCAGCCTCCCGAGTAGCTGGGACTACAGGCGCCCACCACCTCTCCCGGCTAGTTTTTTGTCTTTTTTGGTAGAGACGGGGTTTCACCGTGTTAGCCAGGATGGTCTTGATCTCCTGACCTCGTGATCCGCCCGTCTCAGCCTCCCAAAGTGCTTTCATTACAGGCTTGAGCCACCGCACCCGGCCCCTTTTTGACTTTTAACCTCATTCTCTCTAGCAAGCAAGTAGCTACTCTTCCCCCAGTGAGCGTGGGCTGGACCTCTTAGATTCTACAGAGCTGGATGTTGAGGTGAGTGTCCCCAGAGCAGGAGGAGTTTGTGTCCTTGGGAAATGCTGGCAGGCAACCCATGTACTCATCAAATTGACAGAAAGGCCACAGCCTGGGGGTGGCCCTCTGAGCTGTCTCTGGGGCTTTTACGGTAACCCAGGGGAGGACGGTCTGCCCATTGGCCTGTTGCTGTGTCCTGTGTATTCCTTTCATCTTTCTCATTATAGGATTTCTGACATGACTGGGCCCCTCCCCAGCTCCACTCCCTACCTCAAGGATGTGACCATTTGGAAAAGGCAAAGAGAAAAGGAGCAAAATGAAGCATTCCCCCAGGCTTTTCCCTGGGCTCTGAGGGGAAGGAGTTGGGCATTGTTTTTCTAACCTAACCTTTCCCTCTGGTGATATTGGGGTAGAGAAGCTGAGAGACCCTGTCCTCCCTAATGCACTGTGACCCAGTCCCCCTGCCTTTTTCCTGTTCTGTTTGGAGTGGAGAGGGGCAGCGCCTCTCTGTGTCTAATGGAAAGGGCCCATAGTTTCCTGGATTTTTGGAACATCTTTCTCAGCCTATTGTTTGTCCTAATGATTCGCTCAATAAACATGTTTGAATCCACACGTTCCCAAGGTGTGGCTTGAGATCATTAAACTGATGGAGGTCAGGTTCTTCGTCTGCCTTGTCCCATGGCCCAGTGTATAGGTGTCCCCATACCCTGCAGGTGCTTTGTCTACAGGCTCTCCAGGAAGTATTGCTTAGTAACTGAGAGGCGGGGTGAGGCAGTGGAGATAGGGAGGGATTGACTGCCTGTGAGTAGTTTATCTAGTGGCCACAGCCTCTGCAGCAGTGAAAGTTGTGCTGACAGATGGGAGAGTATAGCAGGACCTTGTAAATCTGCCAGTCTCACCCACGCGGGCCACGCCAGGCCATGTGTCCTGGCAGCCTTCACCCAGGGGTTCTTTCCAAAGGAAATTTTATCCTGTCATCCCAAAGGTACCTGTCATAATTTGGAATTTGATCAAATCACAGTATCTGAGAGTTAAAATGAAACTAAGGAGTTACTGTAAATGTCCAACCCTAAAATCCAAGTGATGTCACCTTCACTCTTGCCTTCTCCAGCTAGTTCTTCACCAAGTTCTGTCAAGACTTGGTGAAAAATATTCTCTGGCCTATGTCCTCCACACATTGTCACCATCATCTCTCACCTAGACTGCTGCAGTGCAGCCTCAGGGCCAGTCTCTTGAAACTCAGACAGACGTTTGCTCTTGTTTTGCCTTGTTGAGCAGCATAGCACCTCTATTCTGTCTTGTCCCTCTGACAAGCAGTATTTGAAGACAGCTGTTGTCATTTTGTACTTTCACTGTTTTCTTCTGTGGTTTAAGGAACGCTTCAGCCTCTCTCTTTAGGTATAATTTCCAGTTCTTCCCATCATGGGCACCTGCTTTAGTGACAGGTTCTCACTGTGGTCTCCTAGGCCAGACACAGCCATCCAGCTAGTGATCTGTGCAGAAAGAGCCCTGACTTCCTGCGATCAGGTCACTTAGCCAAGACTGCCTCGCCCCTTTTATTCTCCCTCCCTGCCCCCACCTGTCCCTCCCAGATAAAAGCTAGAAGAAATTGGCTGTGGGTCTCCTTTTGGAAAGGAGTCTGAGGGAGTCAGAGCTGGGTTGGGGGGAAGGCTAACTCATTGAGAGATCACAAGAGGATAAGAGCAGCTTGGGGGCTTTACATCAATATGGACACCTGTGTACAGCCAGGCAGCTCAGTGCACTGGGTTGAGTCACAGCCTTTGAATCTGGGAGCTTGACACCATACTCCCTAAAGATTTTGACACTGTTTATTGAGAGGCTGGGTCTAGGTTATCTCCTTGAATATGGGCTCTGTGATGCTTGACTAATAGAAGATGATAGAAATGATGCCGTGCTAGTTAGTGGGCCCAGATTTTAAGGAAACTGGCAGTTTCCATTTCCTATCTCTTCTTGTACTTGGGTTCATGCTTAGAACCCAGTCACCATTCTGTGAGCAAGCCCAGCAGCTGAAGGAAAAGGCCGTGTGTAGGTGTTCCTGCCAGCAGCCCTCACCGAGGTCCCAGCCAACATCCATGTTGGCTGCCAGACTCAGTCCAGACAGGAATCAGATGATTCCAACTTCCCCTGTTTTTCAATTTTCCCAGCTGAGGTCCAGGCATCAGGGAGCAGAGACAGCCCATCTTTTCTGTGCACTTTCCAAATTCCTGACCATGAGCCCATGAGCATAATAAGATGGTGGGTTACACCACTCAGTCTGGAGGGGTTTGTTATGTAGCCATAGCAACTGGAACAGGGCCTTAAAGTCATAAGACTCCCAACATTTGGACATTTATATCAGTTTTTAAAAAATTTTAAGTTATATAAACATATACTAATTCTATATTATACACATTTAAAATGTAACAGATGAGTTGATGAAATAAGTGTTTTAAAATATTTCATTGGTTAACAGTGCAAAATACCTTTTTGCTCTTAAAAAAGGGTTTAGTGAGAGCAAAGTGAGCAACATTTTTTAAAATCATGGTTCAACATTTTCTGAAGTTCAGTTGAAAGTTTAGTTTAGGGCTGGGTGCGGTGGCTCATGCCTGTAATCCTAGCACTTTGGGAGGCCAAGGCAGGCAGATCACGAGGTCAAAAGATTGAGACCATCCTGACCAACATGGTGAAACCCCGTCTCTACTAAAAATACAACAAAATTAGCTGGGTGTGGTGGCGTGCACCTGTAGTCCCAGCTACTCGGGAGGCTGAGACAGGAGAATCACTTGAACCCGGGAGACGGAGGTTGCAGTGAACCGAGATTGTGCCACTGCACTCCAGCCTGGCGACTGAGCGAGACTCCGTTTCAAAAAAAAAAGTTGTTTATTCTGATACTAATTTTAATGACCTTCATAACTTCCAGGAGTACCTCTCAAAAACAGGCAAATCCAAGTGGATTAGGTTCCTCTTTGCTGTTAATTGCTTTTTAAATAGATCCAAACCCACTGAAAATCTTCATCTGGAAGACTTGTGAACAGGTCAGAGGATGATTTCCCAGTGCAGACAACAGTGCCCTCATGAGACTAGGCATTGTTTGGGAGCACAAAACCTGAAGTGCATGAGCTGTGGTGTGTGGTGATGGGCTGGGGGTTTGCCTCTCTTCCCTCAGGATACTGATCGTATTCCAGGGCAATCATGACTTACAATGTTTTTATCTACACTTGATCTTGGCCAAAAGGCCAAGAAGCGATACTATATTTTTGTCTTAAAAGATTAGAATTTTTCTTTATTTCTGCTGCACAACATCTGTGGATATTTTTTGTGCACGCCCCCACCTTGACATGCTCAGCTGTGACGGGTTCATGACAGCGAGCCCCCTGCCGGCCGGCTGGGACAGCCCAGGGCTCCGGCTTCTCAGCAGCATCTCCCACTGGCCAGGCCCAGGCCAGGCTGGACCGAGCTGAGGTCAGCTCAGGTAGCAGGCACGGAGGCCTTTGCCCAGCCTGACAAGTGATGCAGAGCAGTGCTTTTCAGGGTCTGGCACTGTAGGGTCCAGCCCTACTGGGTCTGTGGGTTTTTTTCCTCATGTGTGGAGACAAGAGATTGTAGAAATGAAGACACAAGACAAAGAGATAGAAAAGACAGCTGGGCCCAGGGGACCACTACCACTTAGATGCGGAGACCAGTAGTGGCCCTGAATGCCTGACCGCGCTGCTATTTATTGTATACAAGGCAAAAGGGGCAGGGTAAGGAGTGTGAGTCATCTCCAGTGATTGATAAGGTCATGTGAGTCACGTGTTCACCGGACAGGTGGCCTTTCCCTTTTAGGTAGCCGAGGCAGAGAGAGAGAGGACAGCTTACGTCGTTATTTCTTCTATGCTCTTCTCAGAAAGATGAAAGACTTTAATACTTTCACTAATTCTGCTACTATCTAGAAGGTGGAGCCAGGTGTACAGAGCGGAACATGAAAGTGAAACAGGAGCGTGACTGCTGAAGCACAGCATCCCAGGGAAACGGTTAGGCCTCCGGATGACTGTGGGCGGGCCTGACTGTCAGGCCTTCCACAAGAGGTGGTGGAACAGTCTTCTCTAACTCCCCCTGGGAAAGGGAGACTCCCTTTCCCGGTCTGCTACCCCTAGACCAAGGTCTGTTAAGTAACGGGTGCCTTCTCAGGCACTGGCGTTACCACTAGACCAGGGAGCCCTCTAGTGGCCTTGTCTGGGCATGACAGAGAGCTCACACTCTGGTCTTCTAGTCACTTCTCACTGTGTCCCTTCAGCTCCTATCTCTGTAGGGCCTGGTTTTTCCTAGGTTATGATTGTAGAAAAAAGATTATTATAATATTGGAATAAATAGTAATGCTATAAACTAATGGTTAGTGATATTCATATATAATCATATCTATATTCCTAGTATAACTATTCTTATTCTGTATATTTTCTTTATTATACTGGAACAGCTTGTGCCCTTGGTCTCTTGCCTTGGCAGCTGGGTGGCTTGCCTCCCACATGGCACCGCTGGGCATTGTCTGTTAATATCGAATAATTGTTTTAAGATTACTTTTAATGATTTTCAATAAGGCTTTACCTTTTTTAACTTGCACTGTGGCCATGAGCTCTGCCGGAAGTGACTTGTTGGTGTCTCCTGAGTTATAAAGTGAAGAGATTTTTTTTTTTCAGATTACTGAGAGTCTTCAGTTACTAGATAAGTCGCCCCATCCTTGTAACTCCAGGTGACACTGGGGTTTATGGGATGAAAGAGGAATGTGTGCTTGGATGATAGGGTGTGATAGTGAAGGGGTGAACGGTTTCTTCTCACACATAGACATCGTGAGGTCTTCCTTGAGCTCTTTAGAGCCTTCCCTCCGGATAGGATGAAATACTGAGATCCTAGAAAGGATTCATAAAACGAGTCACTCATCAGGTCAGATTCACCAATTACCCCTAGATGTATGTGGGATTTGGATGTCAGAGAGAAACAGGCACTGAAGATTTTTGGTCAGGATGGGGCAGAGAAATAAGGAGAAGAGCTGAAAACTCACCAAAGGATAGATAAACCCGGGGCATTTAGAGAAGACCTGTAGGGTGCAAAGGAGACCAGAATCCTGGGGAAACTTGAAGGGAAATATACTTAATTTGATTCAGTAAGTTAGGCCCAGTGAAGGGATCGGGTGGCATAGGTAGAAGCCGAAAAATAAAGCATCTTGTATTGCTGGAGTAGCCTCTGTCTCTGAGGTCACATCCGAACTTAGCAAGTCAGCTTAACCTGGTGAGAGACATGGGTTCAACTCCCGGCTTCTGCACTGCCAGGGCAGAAAGGACGACTGCCGTTTGCTGACACAATCTTGCAGTTCAATTTTATTTTTTTAACCAAGGTGTGGGAGAAGGCAGCTCCGCATAATGCTGAATATTATGGGTTCTGAAGTGAAAATTTTTGTCAGGGTTTAAATTTTGGCTTCACTGTGTAAGTAGCCTTTCCACCCTGAGCAAGTTATTTCCCACATAAAGTGATTGTTAAGTATGGAACTGATGTATGTGCATCACTGAGAATGGGTTTAGCACATAGTATCCACTGAAGACACTACCTCACATTAGCTGTATTACTGTGATAAAGGGTAAGCTGTAATTAAAGTTACAGAGGAACAAAAGTGGCCCTTTTCACAACATTAAAACATACATGTAAAAATAAATGCAGCAGTCACAAGTCTTACTCTACAAACTCAGATGAGCAGAAACAACTTTATTTTTCCTCTAATTTCAAGCTCTTTTTCTGCCCAGCTGCTGAGAAAATTTAACTCCTGAGTCTTCTTGGCTTCCTTCCTTTTCCCTAAGGTTGTGTCAAGTGCCAAAGCATTTAGGGGAGGAGGAGGCCTCTAGTCCTCTGTCAAAAATATTTTGGATTTTTATAGCCATTTCCCTTTCTCAGTGGTGAGACTAGGCCCTCCAGGACCCTGTGTTTTGGCCCCAGGAATTGAGGCCGTCCAAATCAGCTGCTTGGGTTCCTATCTGCAGTGGGCCCCATGGGCCTGCAGAAGAACAGGGGCTGCTCAGGGCTGAGCTGTTTGCTGCACAGAACCAAGGCTAGGATGGAGGAGCTCGGACTCTTCCAGTGGAAGCAGTTATAGGACTGAGACAGCCACCCCTGAAGAGGGGACATTGACATCCAGTTGATCTAGGCTCACTGCAAGCTCCGCCTCCCGGGTTCACGCCATTCTCCTGCCTCAGCCTCCCGAGTAGCTGGGACTACAGGTGCCCGCCACCACACCCGGCTAATTTTTTTGTATTTTTAGTAGAGACGGGGTTTCACCATGTTAGCCAGGCGTGAACCCGGGAGGCGGAGCTTGCAGTGAGCCTAGATCGCACCACTGCACTGCATCCTGGGCGACAGAGCAAGACTCTGTCTCAAAAAAAAAAAAAAAAAAAAAAAAAGTTACTATGTGCACACATGTGCACAAGTCATATAAAATATATAAAAAAAGAAACAGCCAGATGGTTGACACTTTTTATAACCATCTTGAAATTACAGAAATAATGGGAGGCCTGGAGCACAGCAAAACAGGTTAAAGGAAGGGGAGAGGAGGGACTTGGCTAGCAAAGGTCTTGTTCTGCAGGTGACACCTCACAGCTGGTACTCTGCGGAGCCTGTGGTAAGCAAGTCCTTCAGACCCTTAAAGGGGTCCCGCCTCTCAGTTTGTCTTTCCTAGATCCAGACATGGAGACTGCAGAGAAAGGCTGTGTGCATCTGCTGTCTATTCCACCATCTCCTCTGCAGAGGCGGATTTCCCTAACTGAAGACCACGTTGCAGGCCCACAGCTGCCTACAAGCCCTCTGGGCAACCATCCCAAAATATGGCTAAGAAGCCTATTCTGAGGTTAAACATTTTTGGTTTCTTTCAGTGAGAGGCAAGGGTCTTTCAGACTAGGGAGGTAGATATGCAGCAGCCTCAGGTGCCCTAGGTGCTTTGCAGCTATGCTGGCCAGGGCACCCGAGGTAGGTCCCCTCTGCACCAGTCTCACACCCTGCCTGGGGGACAGTAGTGGAGAAAGCGGTGAAAGCAGGTCTGAGGCAGGTGTGGAGATCAGTACAGGTGGCCTGGGCGAAGGGCAAAGGGTTAAAAGAATGTTGGGAGCCATGGGTGACTGGCTGCATAGGTACCATGAAGACCACTATGGGCTGCAGGGTGTGGATGAGGGGACAGTTTGCCCCAGAGACCAAACCTGGTTTGTGTCAAACATCACAGGATTCTTATTTTGTATTTTTTTAATTTTTAATTTTTTTTTTTTTTTTTTTTTTTTGAGATAGGGTCTCACTCTCGCCCATGCTGGAGTGTAGTGGCATGATCTTGGCTCACGGCAACCTCTCCGCCTCAGCCTCCCGAGTAACTGAGACTACAGGCGAAACCCACCACACCCAGCTAATGTTTATTTTTTGTAGAGGCAGGGTCTCACTGTGTTGCTCAGGCTGGTCTCAAACTCCAGGGCTCAAGTGATCCACCCACCTCAGCCTCCCAAAGTGCTAGGATTATAGTCATGAGCCACCACATCCAGCCAGCACCACAGGATTAAGCAGACATGATGAGTCTTTGACACGGGCAAACCAGGGCCCAGAGAGGTGACTTGGGACAGGGCTGTCTCTTCAGTCCTTACCACACCGTGGACAAGATCAACCTTAAGACAGCACCCTGGGCTCTCACTGGACCCTGGATTCCAGCTCACAGCACACAAAGCAAACTGATCCCTGGACACCTGTTGCTGCCTAGCAGCATTCTGGTCAGTTTGCATCCTTGAAGTGACATGAGCAGGGAACCAATTCAGAGCAACATTTATTTATCAAGACAGAGTTTCACTCTGTCACCCAGGCTGGAGTGCAGTGGTGCAATCACGGTTCACTGCAACTTCTGCCTCCTGGCCTTAAGCGATCCTTCGACCTCAGCCTCCCAAATAGTTGAGACTACAGGTGCCTGCCACCACGCCTGGCTAATTTTTTATTTCCTTTTTTGATAGAGATAAAGTCTCACCATGTTGCCCAGGCTGGTCTTGAACTCCTGGACTCATCCTAAAGTGCTGGCCTCTCATTCCCTGTCTGTGCACACCTCACGGCAAGGGCCAGCCCGTTTCCTCCTGGTCACCTCCAAATCTTGCTGCTTTTAATTCAACTCAGAGGTATGCACGTGAGGTAGGAGGGCAGGGGAGGTGGGGATGGCAGGACATGGATGGTCCTTGAGGCGTCGACTCTGGGTGTCATGGGCTGTGAGAGTCAAGAAGGGCAGTGGCCTGCCTAACTTGGGTTCAAAAGTGTCACTCTGGCCACTGCGGTGAGAACTGAAACCAGCCAGGCCAATTCTCCATTGTTTCTGCTCTTCCAGGCAGGAGAATATTAGGCCTGGAGTCAGAATGTAGCAGTGGCTGGGGATTGTCGGGGGGTGTTGGGAAGAAGTGGTCCTTTGGTCAGGGTGGGAAGCCAACAGGATTTCCTGGTGCATTGGAGGTGAAAGCGAAGAGGCACTGGTGGCTGTGCTTTGGTCCTGAGCAGCCAGAAGCCAGTTGCCATCACCTATGACAAGGGAGACGGCACCTGGAGCAGAGCCCAGTATGGGGTGCGTTCAGGGTAGATCAGGAGGTATGAGTGGGCAGTGGGCAAGTGAGGCTGGGGGTTGTCGGGGAGGCCTGGGTTGCAGGTGTAAGCGTGGGACCCACGTCAGATTGGTGGCGGGTCACGCACACTGGGCTGGCTTTCAGGTCCTCCTTGCTGGCTTCCCGCTCCCAGGGACTTTCTCCTCCCAGATTCCTTAGCTGGGTAAGGGGTAGGACAGAGCCCTTTCCTAGGGAAGCCCGTCATCCCTTGCTGTCCAGGGAAGGGGGAGTCCTTCCAGACCCTGGCAGCTACTCTGCCCCTCCCCTGGCCTCCCCAGGCCTAGCCAGGGCTGGGTTCTCACCCACCTGTGCCACCCTGCCTTGTTACCCGGAAGCACAGCCTTGGAGACTGAGCGGGCCCTCACTGTCACTTTAAGAAGGGAATCAGCCACCTTGTGTTCACCACCTCTGGGGAAGGTGTGAGAGGGGAGAAGGAAGTGGCTGTTTGGCTGCTGACAACATGAAGACTTCCTGCGATGAGAACAGAGGCACAGGTGCTGGCCCTGCAGTCCCCAGAACCCGGACTGGAGGGGGCCATGGGGCGCCGGACCCTGGCCCTGCCCTGGGTGCTGCTGACCCTGTGTGTCACTGCGGGTGAGTGCCAGCACCAGAGAGGGGCAGGGGCTGCAGGGAGGGCGATGTAGGACAACAGCCCACCAACCTTGCTGCTGTTCCACAGGGACCCCGGAGGTGTGGGTGCAAGTTCAGATGGAGGCCACTGAGCTCTCGTCCTTCACTGTCCATTGTGGGTTCCTGGGGCCTGGCTCCATCTCCCTGGTGACTGTGAGCTGGGGAGGCCCCGATGGTGCTGGGGGGACCAAGCTGGCTGTGTTGCACCCAGAACTTGGCACCCGGCAATGGGCCCCTGCTCGCCAGGCCCGCTGGGAAACCCAGAGCAGCATCTCTCTCGCCCTGGAAGACTCTGGGGCCAGCAGCCCCTTCGCCAACACCACCTTCTGCTGCAAGTTTGCATCCTTCCCTGAAGGCTCCTGGGAGTCCTGTGGGAGCCTCCCGCCCAGCTCAGACCCAGGTGGGGCCAGGGCGAGGAGCCCAGGAGGGCAGGGAGGGGCTTGGGCACTGGCCACCGATCTGATTCCTATCTCTGTGCCCAGGGCTCTCTGCCCCGCCAACTCCTGTCCCCATTCTGCGGGCAGATCTGGCCGGGATCTTGGGGCTCTCAGGAGTCCTCCTCTTTGGCTGTGGATACCTCCTTCACCTGCTGCGCCGACAGAAGCACCGGTGAGACCTGGGCCCTGTTCACATCCCCCTGACACTGGGCTGGCCACATGCCCTGCAGAGCTCTGACCATCCTCGCTCTCTCCCAGCCCTACCCCTAGGCTACAGCCATCCCACACCAACTCCCAGGCACTGACAGCACAAGCATGGGTGAGGAGGGGGGCTGCTTTGGGGACGAGGTGGCAGGGGAAGGGGGGCCAGGGCTGGACCCAAGCTGTACAGACTCACTTGACCCTCCTTCCCCCGTGCAGGCGCCCAGCCAGGCCTCCCAGGCTGCTCTCCACGACCCTTATGCCACTATCAACACCAGCTTCTGCCCAGCTACTTTGGACACGGCTCACCCCAACGGGTGGGCATCGCTCCCCACCCACGCCGCACACCAGCCCCAGGGCCCTGCCGCCTCGGCCTCCACACCCATCCTTGCACGTGGCAGCTTTGTCTCTGTTGAGAACGGACTCTACACTCAGGCAGGGGAGAGGCCTCCCCACACCGGTCCCGGCCTCACTCTTTTCCCTGACTGTCGGGGTCCCAGGGCCGTGGAAGGACGCTTCGGAGTTCGATGAGAGAGACCATGAGGCCACTGGACTTTCCCCTTCCCTGGCCTCCTGGGCGCCACCCCCTTACTTTATTCTTGGGCCTCCAATAAGTGTACCACGGGTACTTGGCCAGGCCCACCTGCTGCGGATGTGGTCTGTGTGTGTGCATGCGTGGGGGTGTGTGGGCACAGGTGTGAGTGTGTGCGTGACAGAACCCCATTCCAGTCGTTTCCTGCCGTGACGAAGTCAGCAACACAGTTTCTCTGACTTGGGCCTTGACTGTGCTGCTTCTTTGGGGGTGAAGAGACTGGGGAGGCAGTCTCCACCCCTGGAGGAAGAAGCCAGGTGAGAACCAGAGTGGGTTGGGGCCTCCTTGCAGGGTTGGAGTTGGCCCAGGGAGAGGGCAGTGTCCCAATCTTAGAGATCTGTCCTGGCTTCTTGGGGTGGCGGGGGGTTGGGGGAGCTTCCTGAGGGACACTTCTAGCTGCCTAGATAGAACTGGGGGATCCCAGCAGGATGGTTTCTGCTCCAATCCCACCATGTCCTAGGACAGCTGCAGTGGGGCTTGTAAGGTCTCAGGGGAAACCTAAAGGGGATCTCCAGAAAGCTGGGTATCTCTAAGAAGCAGACAAAGGGGGGCCGGGCGCGGTGGCTCACGCACGCCTGTAATCCCAGCACTTTGGGAGGCCCATGCGGGTGGATCATGAGGTCAGGAGATTGAGACCACCCTGGCTAACACGGTGAAACCCTGTTACTACTAAAAGTACAAAAAACTAGCCGGGTGTGGTGGTGGGCGCCTGTAGTCCCAGCTACTCTGGAGACTGAGGCAGGAGAATGGCGTGAACCCGGGAGGCAGAGCTTGCAGTGAGCCAAGATCGCGCCACTGCACTCCAGCCTGGGCAACAGAGTGAGACTCTGTCTCAAAAAAAAAAAAAGGCAGACAAAGGGGGAGCTCTGAGGGACCCCCTGCCAGGGCCACTTGCCCATCACACAGTGGAGGAAGAGTCCCCTGGCCTGAACCTGTCTTCCATAAGCTTAGGAGGCTGCAGCCCAGCCTGGTCCCTGTGGGACTCAGAGCCAAACACCTTGGGACCCAGAAAGTATCCCGACATCCAGCCTGCTCCGTGCTGCCCAACCTCAAGTGTGAGAGCCAGCAGCAGCGACAAAGGGCGCCCTGAGAGTGTGTGGTGCACTGTGCTGTGGTGCATGGTTGAGCCTGAGACCCAGAGACCAGAGTGCTGTTGGTTCAGTGTGCATGGAAATTGAGGCCTGAGGGAGCTGATGTGCTCCAGGGGAAGAGCTGAATCAGCCCAGCAGCAGCACCTGCTTCCCCTCCAGTGGCCCCAGGGGCCCAGGACAAGCCCCAACACCCATGGCCCACAGTAAGGTTTCAGCTTTGAATGGACCTGGGTTTGAATCCTGGGGGTCCCTCCCTGGCCGTGTGGCACCCATGTGACTCACGTTGAGCATCAGGTACATGAGAAGGGCGAGGAGGCCTGCAGGGATGTGAAGATTGTAAACCAGGAGGCTCCCAAGGCCTGAGCAACTCTTCCCAGATGGTCTTATCTTACAAGTCAGGAGGTGGGTATTTTCAGGATGTCCAATTTGACAGATGTGGAGCCTGAGGTGCAAAGCATTGCCGTAACCCGCCCAGGGGTCACAGGGCTGGGAGGAAGAGGAGTTCTTGGGGAAGGAGGGCAGGGGGCAGGCCTGGACAAGCATGTTCCTGGTGGGTGGAGGCGCAGCTGGCTGATGAGGGTGCTCTAAGAGCAGTCTCACATCTACACCAGGTGGTGTGGCTGACATTGCTTGGGGGCCAGGCCAGATCATGTCTGAAAGGCCTGAGTGTCAGGGCCTAAGTCAAGCGTGAGATACACCATGTTCATATATCACAAGGCTCATTGTTGTTTTGGTGGTGGTGGTTTTTTTTTTTTTTTTTTTTTTTTTGAGATGGAGTCTTGTACTGTCACCAGGTTGGAGTGCAGTGGCGCAATCTCAGCTCAGTGCAACCTCTGCCTCCTGGTTTCAAGCGATTCTCCTGCCTCAGCCTCCTGAGTAGCTGGAACTATAGGCGCCCACCACCACGCCCAGCTAATTTTTGTATTTTTAGTAGAGACGGGGTTTCACCATGTTGGCCAGGATGGTCTTGATCTCCTGACCTCATGATCCGCTCACCTCAGCCTCCCAAAGTGCTGGGATTTCAGGCGTGAGCCACCGTGCATGGCCTAGTGGTGGTGTTTTGGGACAAGGTCTCACTCTGTCATCCGGGCTGTGCAGTGGTGGGATCTCAGCTCACTGCAGCCTCAACCTCCTGGGCTCAAACGATCCTCCTGCCTCCGGCTCCCAAGTAGCTGGGACCACAGGCACGTGCCACCATACCTGGCTAATTTTTGTAGTTTTTCTTTTTTTTTTTTTTTTGTAGAGATGAAGTTTCATTGCCCAGGCTGGTCTCAAACTTTGGGCTCAAGTGATCTGCCTTCCTTGGCCTCCCAAAGTGCTGGGATGACAGGCATAAGCCACTGTGCCTGGCTAAGGCTCACTGTTAACAGGTCAATATCCCCAAATTGATTTTTTTTTTTTTTTTTTTTTTTGAGATGGACTCTTACTGTCACCCAGGCTGGAGTGCAGTGGTATGATCTTGGCTTACTGCAACCTCCACCTCCCGGGTTCTAGTGATTCTCCTGCATCAACCTCCCGAGTAGCTGGGACTACGGGTGTGCACCGTTGTGTCCAGCTAATTTTTGTATTGTTCTTTTTTTTAGTAGAGACGGGGGTTTCACCATGTTGGCTGGGCTGGTCTTGAACTCCTGACCTCAGGTGATCCGCCCACCTTGGCCTCCCAAAGTGCTGGGATGACAGGCATAAGCCACTGTGCCTGGCTAAGGCTCACTGTTAACAGGTCAATATCCCCAAATTGATTTTTTTTTTTTTTTTTTTTTTTTTTTTGAGATGGACTCTTCCTGTCACCCAGGCTGGAGTGCAGTGGTATGATCTTGGCTTACTGCAACCTCCACCTCCCGGGTTCTAGTGATTCTCCTGCATCAACCTCCCGAGTAGCTGGGACTACGGGTGTGCACCGTTGTGTCCAGCTAATTTTTGTATTGTTCTTTTTTTTAGTAGAGACGGGGGTTTCACCATGTTGGCTGGGCTGGTCTTGAACTCCTGACCTCAGGTGATCCGCCCACCTTGGCCTCCCAAAGTGCTGGGATTACAGACATGAGCCACTGTGCCCCACCTGAATAAGAACTTCTTTTTTTTTTTTTTTTTTTTTTGAGACGGAGTCTCGCTGTGTCGCCCAGGCTGGAGTGCAGAGGCCGGATCTCAGCTCATTGCAAGCTCCGCCTCCCGGGTTTTTACGCCATTCTCCTGCCTCAGCCTCCCGAGTAGCCGGGACTACAGGCGCCCACCACCTCGCCCGGCTAGTTTTTTGTATTTTTTAGTAGAGACGGGGTTTCACTGTGTTAGCCAGGATGGTCTCAAACTCCTGACCTCGTGATCCGCCCATCTCGGCCTCCCAAAGTGCTGGGATTACAGGCTTGAGCCACCGCGCCCGGCCAAGAACTTCTTAATCAAAATTTCAGCATGGCTCCTGGTCAGAATTGACCAGCTGATTTAATAAGTTGATGTAAAAATTTTACAGTCGGCTACCCCTGGGAGGGGGAGTCTCTCCCTAGTCAGTGAGGTACCAGATGCCAGAGCATTGGCAGTGTACAAGGGGCTTAGCCCTGTGGCTCATGTGTGTAATCCCAGCACACTGGGAGGATGCCTTGAGCCTGGGAGATTGAGGCCAGCCTGGGTAACAGAGTGACACCACGTCTCTGCAAAAAAGAAGAAAATTAGAGGGGAACTGTGGTGCATGCCTATAGTCCCACCTACAGGCAGAGCGAGACCATGTCCCCCACTAAAAAAAGGCCAAGAATGCAGGCAATATAGAAAATATGGGCCCTGTGATGGGTGGAGGCCAAATAGATCAATACAGAATTGAAGAAGACACAAAACACTTGTATTTCCAGCGTAGCACACTGGCTAGGACAGTACTGTGAAGGGAGGCAGTGAGAGCAGACGTCTGTGCCTCATTCCTGATCTCAGAGTGGGTGCCAAGGAGCGGGGGGCAAGGGGCTGGGGCAGGGATAGACTTGGCTGGTGAGGAAAGGAGGATAGTTTTTGAGGGAAGGTGGGGACATACAAGCAGCAGTTCTCAAAACGTGGTTCAGGGTCCTGGTCCCCTCCCTCCCCCTGCACCTGAACACACTGCATCCCACGCCTCTCCCATGGCCACCTGCTGGGCTAACAGGCTGCATTTAGGCTCTGCCCCTGTTGGAATCATGCCCTCCTCCAGGGCTGCCTTCTCCCAAAAGCCCCCTCTGAGAGACAGCCACAGCCCCAGGCTTAGCCCCAGGCCCTGTCACTGATGTTGGGGGAGGGAGGATGAACCACCCAGGAGACCTCACACCATCCTAGAGCAGAAATCCTGACGCAAAAGGAATCTCCCATGGGGGTTCAGCTGGGTCCAGGGCCCGGAAAGTGACATAAACGTGTACCTTGCATCTAAGAACGCACGTGGCGGTACCAGGCCTGAGGCCCTTGGGGAGGATGTGCCCTCCAGAGCTACCCAGAGGCTGTTGGCTAAAAGTTCTATGTCACCCCCTCCTCGGGCAGCCTGGTAAGCAGGTGACCTTCCAGCTGGGTCCCATGGCTCATGGGCAAGGCAGGAATGGAACCAAGAGTCAGTCCTCAGTGGCTGGGCGTCGTATCCCATGCCTGTAATCCCAGCACTTTGGGAGGCTGAGGTGGGCAGATCACTTGAGGCCAGGAGTTCAAGACCAGCCTGGCCAACATGGTGAAACCCTGTCTCTACTAAAAATACAAAAATTAACTGGGCATGGTGGCACGCACTTGTAATTCCCAGCTACTTAGAAGGCTGAGGCAGGAGAATTACTTGAACCCAGGAGGCAGAGGTTACTGTGAACCAAAATCGCACTACTGAACTCCAGCCTGGGTGACACAGTGAGACCATCTTAAAAAAAAAAAAAGTCCTCAGGTAGGGTGGACCACCCTCTCAAGGCCCTGCCCAGACAGCCAGGGGGCCCCTTGTCCTCTCTTCAGCCCACCGTTGCATGTGGGACCAGTTCAGTCCAAAGCCCCCATGCCTCCGTTTTCCTGTGGGTTGAATGGGGAGAATGAGGCATTGAGGGCCTGGCTCAGACGGAGGGGTTTCCTGAGCACAGGGGAACATGTTTCCTCCAGCCTGTGAAGGGAGGGAGGGAGGGCAGCCTGGCTGGCCCTGGGAAGCACAGAGGAGCCTACTGGGGCCAGGGAAGAGACTAAGAGAAGGGAGGCCCGTCCCTGCCTGCTTCTGTCTCAAGAAGGCTGATGCCATTTCCTCTGACGAAATCCTGTCTTCCTGCCCCCACGGCCCCTTAGCTGGAGGGGCCACCTCACCCTGGAGAGGGTGGGCAGAGCCTCCTACGGAGGGAGCCCTGGGGGCCACCAAAGCTCCCCGCTCCAGCGACCACCCCAGGCAAAGGCCAGCAGAAACCCGTTAGAGATGGGTCCAGGACTGTGTGCGGGGTGCCCACTGTTGCTCTGAGCCTTCACTTCCTTCTGTGTCCAAGGAAGCTTCTGGATCAGCCAAGGGCTCAGGTGTGTGGAGGGAATGACCTGAGGTGCTGTATGAAGGGACGGCCTCCTGTCCTGCACTCAGAAGTTGAGGCCCAGAGATTCTGCCCTTCAGCCAGGCCAAGACGTCTGGGTAGAGGGAGCTCTGGTCCTGGAACTGCCACTGCAAGTCACGTGGCCTGGGGCAGGGCTTCTTGGAGCCCTGTCCCTGCCTGTGTAGGATGGGGAGGTCAGAGGGGAGCCTGCAGATCCAGTCTCACGTCTAGGAGGTGAAGGGGTGGCCTCCAGAAGGACCAGTCTGTGTAGGGGACCATCAGCCCCCTCACCCCTTGAGCAAGGTGGGGTGCTTGCACCAAGGGAGCGGGCCTGGCATGGGAAGAGGCCAGCTGGGCCCTGGTGGTGCCTGGGGACTGCATGGGAGTCCCTGCCGGAGAGAGAGGGAAAGAAGACAAGCTGGGGACTCTGGTGCTTGGGCTGGGGACTGAGCGCCTGTGACCTCCACCGGCTTCCTCCTCCTCCTCCCTGAGGACTGAATCTGGGACACAGAAGGGCAGAGATTCAGGCCTGCCTTTCCTCTCCCTGAAAGATCCTGTGCTGGCCCTGGGCAAAGAGAAGGATGAGAAGTGAAGCTGAGTGAGGTGGGGCTGCAGGGATCCAGGTAGGAGGGGCCCAGCCAGCCAAGGTCAGGCCCGGCCCCTCAGCAGGAGGATGGGCACTGGGGCCCTTGGGCAGGGCTGACTTGACACTGACCACAAGGGAGGCCCTTTTGCAATAAGAGGAAAAAAACCAGATGGATAAAGGAAGTGCTGGTCATCCTGGAGGTGCACGGGTTTGAGGAAGGCTCCCGGCCCCCACAGCCCTCTGTGGAGCCTGAGCCCGGCTGCCCCCACTCACCTCAACCCCCAGGTGGCCCCACCACAGGGCCCCTCTCTGCCTGGACGGCTCTGCTGGTCTCCCCATCCCCTGGAGGAGAGCAAAGCCATGGGCCGGCCCCTGCTGCTGCCCCTGCTGCCCCTGCTGCTGCCGCCAGCATTTCTGCAACCTGGTAAGTGCCCAGGACCGCCCAGATGTGGGCTCTGCCCAAACCACAGGAGGGGCCAACCCGAGACAAAGGTGGGACATCTTGGGGAGGGCCCAGGCTCCCACCACCAGGAAACGAGGGCGGGTCCCACAGGGGCGGGTGCCCCCATCCTCTCTCTCCCATACCTGAAGAGTGGGAGACCCAGGCCAGAAGTCAGTCCAGCCACCTGTCACACGACTGCCTGTGGCTGAAGGTGCAGGAGGGTCTGGGGTCACCCTCTTTGTGTCTTGCGGTGGCTTCAAGGTCTCTCCCCCACTCTCTCCCTCCCACCTCTAGGTGGCTCCGCGGGATCTGGTCCAAGCGGCCCTTATGGGGTCACTCAACGAAAACACCTCTCAGCCCCTATGGGTGGCTCCGTGGAAATTCCCTTCTCCTTCTATCACCTCTGGGAGTTAGCCGCAGCTCCCAACATGAAAATATCCTGGAGACGGGGCGACTTCCACGGGGAGTTCTTCTACAGAACAAGGCCAGCTTTCATTCACGAGGATTACTCGAACCGGCTCTTTCTGAACTGGACAGAGGGTCAGGACCGCGGGCTCCTCAGGATTTGGAACCTGCGGAAGGAGGACCAGTCTGTGTATTTCTGCCGAGTCGAGCTGGACACACGGAGATCAGGGAGGCAGCGGTGGCAGTCCATGGAGGGGACCAAACTCACCATCACCCAGGGTGAGTCCAGCTGCCCCGGCACGCGCCTTGCCCACTGCAGTCAGGGTTTTTGGTGACTGGTGACGTCTTCACATTTAAACCCAGTTGTCTGGATTGAGAGCTGTCAGCATTTCACCTTGCTACCCCTTCCCTGTGTGGGCTTCTGAGAGCGGCTTGCTCATCCTGAATGTCCCCCAATCTAGAAAGCAGCACACCATGCCTTTCACCCTGATGCCCCGCACCCCCAGAAGAGGGTCTGCTCATTCCTCATCTCTCCCCAGCTGTCATGACCACCACCACCTGGAGGCCCAGCAGTGCAACCACCACAGCTGGACTCAGGGTCACAGAAGGCAAAGGGCACTCAGAATCATGGCACCTAAGTCTGGACACTGCTATCAGTGTGGCATTGGCTGTTGCTGTGCTCAAAACTGTCACTTTGGGACTGCTGTGCCTCCTCAGGTGGAAAAGAAGGAAAGGTAAGTGCCCAGGACATGCTGTCTCCTCAAGCCTCCAAGCTGGGGTTTCTCAGAGCCCACCTGCAGCTAAGGGATTTCAGAAATACGCAGACCCTGCTGGCTCCCCTCAAGCCCACTGAGGCCAACTCCGTGGCCTGTGCTGGGGCGTCTGCATCTCGGGGGCTCCTGCAGTGGGGTCATGCAGGGTCACGTGTGAGAACTCCCAGCCTGGGTGCAGTGGCTCACGCCTGTAATCCCAGCACTTTGGGAGGCCAAGGGCGGGTGGATCATGAGGTCAAGAGATTGAGACCATCCTGGCCAACATGATGACACCCCATCTCTACTAAAAATACAAAAATTTGCCGGGCGCGGTGGCTCACGCCTGTAATCCCAGCACTTTGGGAGGCCGAGGCGGGCGGATCACGAGGTCAGGAGATCGAGATCACAGTGAAACCCCGTCTCTATTAAAAATACAAAAAATTAGCCGGGCACGGTGGTGGGCGCCTGTAGTCCCAGCTACTCGGGAGGCTGAGCCAGGAGAATGGCGTGAACCCGGGAGGTGGAGCTTGCAGTGAGCCGAGATCGCGCCACTGCACTCCAGCCTGGACGACAGAGTGAGACTCCATCTCAAAAAAAAAAAAAAAAATACAAAAATTAGCTGGGCATGGTTGCGCACGCTTGTAGGACCAGTTACTCAGAGGCTGAGGCAGGAGAATCGCTTGAATCCCGCAGGTAGAGGTTGCAGTGAGTCAAGATCGCATCACTGCACTCCAGCCTGGTGACAGAATAAGACTCCGTCTCAAAAAAAAAAAAAAAAAAAAAGAAAGAAAGAAAGAAAGAAAGAGCCGGGCGCGGTGGCTCACACCTGTAATCCCAGCACTTTGGGAGGCCGAGGCGGGCGGATCACAAGGTCAGGAGATCGAGACCACGGTGAAACCCCGTCTCTACTAAAAATACAAAAAATTAGCTGGGCGCGGTTGTGGGCGCCTGTAGTCCCAGCTACTTGGGAGGCTGAGCCAGGAGAATGGCGGGAACCTGGGAGGCGGAGCTTGCAGTGAGCCAAGATCGCGCCACTGCACTCCAGCCTGGGCGACAGAGCGAGACTCCGTCTCAAAAAAAAAAAAAAAAGAAAAGAAAAGAAAGAAAAGAGAGCCCCCAGTCCTCTCTACACAGCTGGATCCCCCCAACTACTTCTCTCTCAGTCATCAATCATTTACCCTCCCCTGAAGGTTCCTGGAGAGGGGAGGGTCTTCCCTGGGAAAAGGACAGAGAGAGGAGAAGCGACCAGAATTGGGCTGAGCTCAGCAGGCACTGGCTGACTGCCCACCTGCCACGGCCTGGCTTGAAACTGGAGAAGCAAAGTAGATAAAGCATAGGCTCTGTTCTCAGGGAACTGGGGATGTGGAGTTGTCAGTTGCCTCAAGGACTAATTGCTTCATTGAGAAAGAGTTATGGTATTGCTAAACAAGGGTAGGAGGAGAGAGAGGTAATCAGGGAGGACTTCCCAGAGGAGGTGACATCTGCAGATGTCTCAGAGAAGAAAAGAATTCGCTTGGCAAGAGGTGAGGGTGGTGTAGAGGTCACTCACTTTCCTTGCGGGTGGAGGAAACCGTTCCAGGAGCTGTGGGAAGCTTGATGCTGGTGGAGGAGGCAGGAGAGGAGAGGAGACAACCTTGGAAATCATATCCAATAGCCTCTGATCCCAGAGGCAGCGTGAGGCAGCAAAGGGTGACCTCAGCTCCCCATGGGAGACCTCAGTGTGTGGAGCAGCGGGCAGAGGTGGGCCAGGCTGGGTCAGTGCAGTGCAGGGGTGAGGCGGAGAGAGGGAAAGGGCCAGATCCTAGAAAATATTAAGTAATAAAAACCAATGAGATTGATTGTTTGCTGTAGGGGCGAGGGAGCAGGAAGAAGTATCCGTTTCCACTTGAGTGCATGGGGCTGTGATGAAACCATCAAGTACAGTAGACAATAGAGGAGGAGACTATGTTTGGAGGGGAATGATGCCTCGTTTAGTTTGGAATCTTTTTTTGTTTTTGTTTTTGTTGTCTTGTTTTGTTTTTTTTGTTTGTTTGTTTTTTGAGATGGAGTTTTGTTCTGTCGCCCAGGCTGGAGTGCAGTGGCACAATCTCAGCTCACTGCAAGCTCCGCCTCCTGGGTTCACGCCATTCTCCTGCCTCAGCCTCCCGAGTAGCTGGGACTACAGGTGCCTGCCACCACGCATGGCTACTCTTTTGTAATTTTAGTAGAGACGGGGTTTCACCGTGTTAGCCAGGATGGTCTCGATTTCCTGACCTCGTGATCCGCCCAACTCAGCCTCCCAAAGTGCTGGGATTACAAGCTTGAGCCACCTCACCCAGCCAGTTTGGAATCTGTTATACTGGAGATCCATGTGTGGCATCTCAGCAGAGTTGTCCTTTGGAAACTTGGATGTACACATTCCCAGTTCAAAAGAGAGGACAAGGCTCCAGGCATCAATGAGTTCTACCTCAATATCCTCCAAACCTGACAGTAAGTTACCATCAAGAAAGTCTTCAGGCCAGGCACAGTGGCTGACGCCTGTGATCCCAGCACTTTGGGAGGCTGAGGCGGGTGGATCACTTGAGGTCAGGCATTCAAGACCAGCCTGGCCAAAATGGTGAAACCCCGTCTCAATTAAAAACACAAAAAATTAGCTGGGCGTGGTAGCGGACACCTGTAGTCCCAGCTACTCAGGAAGCTGAGGCAGGAGAATTGCTTGAACCTGGGAGGCAGAGGCTGCAGTAAGCCGAGATGGTGACACTGCACTCCAGTCAGGGTGACAGAGCGAGACTCTGTCTATAAAAAGAAAAAAAAGAAAGTCTTCAGTGCAAGGAGATTCGTCCTATGAGCTAGGAAAGCACAGAGGGGAGGAGCTTGGGGTCAGGGCTGCCTGCAGCCAGATCCTGGCCTCATACCCTCGCCAGGGGACAGGCTCGCGGGTACAAAGGCTGTGCACCTCAACTTCCTCATGGAAGCACGTGAGATTATTTTATAACCATAGAGTGGAGACAGTCTCAGTATGACCAAACCCAGGAGCCATATATTAAAATATTGATAAATTTAACTATATAAAAAATTGTTTGCCGGGTGCAGTGGCTCACACCTGTGATTCCAGCAGAAAATCAGGAGATCAGGAGATCACAGAAGGTCCAGGAGCTAGTGAGAGAGCAGGAATGGAGAGCAGGGGGGCCGGTAGGAAGCTTGGAGAATCTGCAAAATAGGAGATCACAAAGGAACAAGAGTCAATGAAGTTCAACAAGAGGTAGGGCGGGATAATGACCAAAGACAGAGGGAACACTTCCAGGTTCGTTCTGTGAGGTCAGCAACACCATGATCTGAGAGCCAGATAAAGACCCTGCAAGAAAACAACACACAAAATACAGACGAAAAGGCCGGTGAATATTGATGGAAAAATCTTCAGCAAAATTCTAGCAAACCAGCTTTGACAGCACGTTAAAAGGATTGTATACCATGACCAAGTTGGAGTTAGTCCTGGAATGCAGGTATCACCCAAGACAGGAAAATTAATCAATGTAGTGCACCCCATTAACAGAAAAAAGGACAAAACCCACATGATTATCTCAACTGCTGCAGAAAAAACATTGGACAAGATTGAATACCCTTTCCTTTTTTTTTTTTTTGAGTTGGAGCCTCACTCTGTTGCCCAGCCTGGAGTGCAGCGGTGCCATCTCGGCTCACTGCAACTTCTGCCTCCCAGGTTCAAGAGATGCTTCCACCTTAGCCTTCTGAGGAGCTGGGATTACAGGCGTGCACCACTATGCCCAGCTAATATTTTATTTTTGGAAGAAACGTGGTTTTACTATATTAGCCAGGCTGGTCTCGAACTCCTGACCTCAACTGATCAGCCCGCCTTGGCCTCCCAAAGTGCTGGGATTACAGGCTAAGCCACGGTGCCCAGCTTAAACACCCTTTCCTGGTAAAACACTCCACAAGCCAGGAAGAGAAGGAATGTACTGCAACATAATAAAGGCCAGTCATGCAAGGCCCACAGCTGAAAGTCTTTCAGTCATTTTAGTGAAAGACTGAAATATTTGCCTCCAAGATCAAGAACAAGAGAAGGATGCCCTATCTCACTACTTCTCTTCAACATAGGATTTGAAGTCAGGCCAGGCACAGTGGCTCACACCTGTTATCCCAGCACTTTTGGAAGTCGAGGTAGGTGGATTACTTGAGGCTACGAGTTTGAGACCACCCTGGCCAACATGGCAAAACCCCATCTCTACTTAAAAAAAAAAAAAAAAAAAGATTTGAAGTCCTAGCCAGAGCAATTAAGCAAAGAATCAAAAGGCATCTAATTTGAAAAGGAACAAGCAAAATGATCTCTGTTTGCAGGTGACAAGATCTCATATGTAGAAAATCCTAAGTATTGCACAAAAATACCTGTTGAACGAATGAATTCAGCAAAGTTCCAGGAAACCAATTTAACATACAAGCAAAAATGTACTGCATTTTTGTGCACTAACCATAAACAATCTGAAAAGAAAATTAAGAAAACAATTCCACTTACAATAATGTCAAAAAATAAAGTAAGATCTTTGGAATAAACCTAACCAGGGAAATGAAAGACTTGTACACTGAAACTACGAAACATTTCTGAACAAATGAAAAGAAGACACAAATAAGTGGATGACATTCTTGTTCGTGGAATGGAAGAATTAATATTGTCAAGGTGTCCATGCCACCAACAACAATCTCCAGATCCAATGCAAATCCTATGTAAACCCCAATGGCATTTTTTTTTGGGCTCAAACAGAAAATTCATCCAGAAATTCAAATGGAATCTGAAAGCACTACCACAAACCAAAATAATCTTTAGAAAGGTGAACAGAGTTAGAGGACACGCCTTCCCTGATTTCAGAATATATTAAAAACTATGGTAATCAAAATAATGTGGTACTGAAATAAAGACATAAATAGGCTGGGTGCAGTGGCTCACGCCTGTCATCCCAGCACTTTGGGAGGCCGAGCTGGGCGGATCACCTGAGATTGGGAGTTTGAGACCAGCCTGACCAACGTGGAGAAGCCCCATCTCTACCAAAAAAAAAAATTAGCTGGGTGCGGTGTCTCATGCCTGTAATCCCAGCTACTCGGGAGACTGAGGCAGGAGAATCACTTGAACCCGGGAGGCAGAGGTTGCAGTGAGCCGAGATCACGCCATTGCATTCCAGCCTGGGCAACAAGAGTGAAACTCTGCCAAAAAAAAAAAAAAAAAAAAGTAAATAGACCAGTGGAATAGAATACAGAGGAGCCCACAAATAAACCCTCACATAGACAGTCAAATGATCCTCCACAAGGGTGCCAAGATGACCACTCAGCGAAGAATAGTTTCTTCAACAAATGGTGTTGAGAAAGCTGGATACCCTCATGCAAAACATAGAGGTGCATCTCTACCTTATACCACATACAAAAAATTAACTGAAAATCTCAACGTAAGACCCAAAACTGCCCAATGTCTAGAAGAAAATACAGGAGAAAACAGGGTGATGAGACAAGATGGTAGGTCCTTGCACTATTACCCCCAGACCCACGGTTTGTATTCCACAGGGGAAGGACGGTTTGTACTCCACAGGGGAAGGACGGTTTGTACTCCACAGGGGAAGGATGGTTTGTACTCCACAGGGGAAGGATGGTTTGTACTCCACAGGGGAAGGATGGTTTGTACTCCACAGTTGAAGTATGATCATATCAAGGTTGTTTGACTCTAGGGCAGGATTTGTGATATGTACCTGCTGTTACACAAGGAATGATAGATCAACTGGAAATCTTAGAGGCCTTCCCAAAAGTGGAGTTAATCAGAAGCTGCCATGGCAGATTAGCCTCCAAGATGGAGTTGCCTTAGCCTCCGCAATATTAAAAGTAGAACTACCATATGATCCAACAATCTCACTTCTGGGCATATATTCAACAAATTGAAAGCAGGGTCAGGAAGAGGGGTTTGCACACCAATGTTTGTAGTAGCATTACTCAAAATACCCCAAATGTAGAATCAACTGAAATGTCCATCAAACAAAATATGGTGTCTGTAGTCCCAGCTACTCAGGAAGCTGAGGTTGGGAGAATGACCTGAGCCCAGGAGGTTGAGGGTGTAGTGAGCTATGATTGTGCCACTGCACTCCACCATCCTGGGTGACAGAGTAAGATCCTGTCTATTTAAAAAAAAATAAAAATAAAAATAAAAAAGTTCTGAAAAAAAGAATATTATTAAACCTTTTTTATTTACTTATTTATTTTGAGACAAAGTCCTGCTTTGTCACCCAGGCTGGAGTGCAGCAGTGCAATCTCAGTTCAGTGCAATCTCAGTTCACTGCAACCTCCACCTCCCAGGTTCAAGCGATTCTCTTGGCTCAGCCTCCTGAGTGACTGGGATCACAGGTGTGTGCCAACATGCCCAGCTACTTCTTGTATTTTTGGTAGAGACGGGGTTTCACCATGTTGGCCAGGCTGGTCTCGAACTCCTGACCTTAGGGGATCCACCCACCTTGGCCTCCCAAAGTGCTAGGATTATAGGGGTGAGCCACTGTGCCTGGCCTCAACCTTTAAAGGGAAGGAAATTCTTACACATGCTCTAGTATAAATGAGCCTTGAAGACATTATGCTAAGTGAAATAAGCTAGTTACAAAAAGATAAATAATGTCTGATTCCATTTATATGAGTATCTGGAGTAGCCAGATTCCTAGAAACAGGAAGCAGAAAGGTGGTTGTCAGGGGCATGGAGGAGATGGGAATGGAGAGTTAACATTTGAAGAACATAGAGTTTCAGTTTTACTGGCCCAGTGTGGTGGCTCATGCCTGTGAGGGACATGCCTTGGAAGGCCAAGGTGGGGGGATCACTTGAGGTCTGGAGTTCAAGTCCAGCCTGGCCAACATGGCGAAACCCTGTCTCTACTAAAAATACAAAAAAATTAGCTCTACTAAAAATACAAACAATGCCCGGCACGGTGGCTCAAGCCTGTAATCCCAGCACTTTGGGAGGCCGAGGCAGGTGGATCACGAGGTCAGGAGATCGAGACCATCCTGGCTAACACGGTGAAACCCTGTCTCTACTAAAAATACAAAAAACTAGCTGGGCGTGGTGGTGGGCGCGTGTAGTCCCAGCTACTCGGAGGCTGAGGCAAGAGAATTGCGTGAACCCAGGAGGCGGAGCTTGCAGTGAGCTGAGATCACGCCACTGCACTCCAGCCTGAGCGACTCACAGTGAGACTCCGTCTCAAAAAAAAAAATACAAAAAATACAAAAAATTCGCTGGGTGTGGTGGCGGGCACCTGTAATCCCATCTACTCAGGAGCCTGAGGCAGGAGAATCACTGGAACCCAGGAGATGGAGGTTGCAGTGAGCTGAGATCACGTCACTGCATAGCAGCCTGGGTGACAGAGCAAGACTCCGTCTCAAAAAAAAAAAAAAAGAAAAGGGCCGGGCGCGGTGGCTCAAGCCTGTAATCCCAGCACTTTGGGAGGCAGAGACGGGTGGATCACGAGGTCAGGAGATCGAGACCATCCTGGCTAACAGGGTGAAACCCCGTCTCTACTAAAAAATACAAAAAACTAGCCGGGCGAGCTGGCAGGCGCCTGTAGTCCCAGCTACTCGGGAGGCTGAGGCAGGAGAATGGCGTAAACCCGGGAGGCGGAGCTTGCAGTGATCTGAGATCCGGCCACTGCACTCCAGCCTGGGCAGCAGAGCCAGACTCTGTCTCAAAAAAAAAAAAAAGAAAGAAAAGAAAAGAAAAGAAAGAGGACTTTTGAGTTTCAGTTTCGCAAGATGAAAATGTTCTGGAGATCTGTCTCACAACCAAACTGTACACTAAGCAATGGTTAGGATGGTAAATTCTTTTTTTTTTTTTTTTTTTTGAGACGGAATATCGCTCTGTCGCCCAGGCTGGAGTGCGGTGGCTGGATCTCGGCTCACTGCAAGCTCCGCCTCCCGGGTTCACACCATTCTCCTGCCTCAGCCTCCCGAGTAGCTGGGACTACAGGCGCCCGCCACCTCGCCCGGCTAGTTTTTTTGTATTTTTTAGTAGAGACGGGGTTTCACCGTGTTAGCCAGGATGGTCTCGATCTCCTGACCTCGTGATCTGCCCACCTCGGCCTCCCAAAGTGCTGGGATTACAGGCTTGAGCCACCGCGCCCAGCCTAGGATGGTAAATTCTAGGTGTTTTTTTTTTGAGACAGAATCTCGCTTTGTCACCCAGGCTGGAGTGCAGTGGCGTGATCTTGGCTCAGTACAACTTCCACCTCCCGGGGTCAAGCAATTCTCCTACCTCAGCCTCCTGAGTAGCTGGGACTACAGGCACACACCACCACACCTGGCTAATTTTTGTAATTTTAGTAGAGACGGGTTTTCACCATATTGTCCAGGCTGATCTCGAACTCCTGGCCTCAGGTGATCTGTCCACCTTGGCCTCCCAATCCTGGGATTATCACCAGCGTGAGCCACAGCACCCGGCCTAGGTGTTACGCTGGAAGGAGTAAAAGTTGCAACATGAAAATGATACTAGCAGTTAATATTTCAGAGTTCCCAGTCCCAACATTAAAAAACAACCTATAGAAGTGGAAGGGAAGGCCCCCAGAGTTGAGGGGTGCCGTGAGGCCTGGGTTCAGACGGTGTCTCTGTGGACGCCGAACCCGGGAGGAGGCTGGATGGTGGAGGGGATGTCTGTGGACCAGGGGCCCAGTGCTTGGGAAGCGCTGCAAGGATGCCAGGGGGACAAGAGGGGCAGAGCACGGTGGAATAGGCAGCAGAAGATTCAGGGTGAGACCAGACAGAGGGGAGGGGGTCCTAGTGGTGGCAACAGAACTTGAACAGCCGCAAACATGAGTCCCAAGCATGAGGCTCCCAAGGCTGGAGGGCAGACCCAGCCGACACCCAGAAGGAAACCACAGGCATAGTCTCCCTGAGGACTTGGAGGGAGAGGTTGGGGTGCATATGTCAAGGGAAGGGAAGGGAGGGAAGAGATGGGTGGGCAAGGGCTCAGCGGTGGAGGGAGCCAGGTTGGGGGTGAGCGGAGAGCTCAAGAGTGAAGGAAGCCAACAGAGGGTATCAAGGTTGGGGGGTGCCGGTTTCAGGAGGTGATGTGGTGGACAACAGGGAGGACAGGTCAGGGGGTTGCCTCAGGGTGCCGGCTGAGTCCCAGGCCCTTCCTGATGGGTTTGCATGGAGCTGCTCTGCTGCTCTGGTCCCTCTAAGGAGGGCCTCAGCCTAGGGCACAGCAGAGAAGGTGGGATGGAGACTGCCGCCACCCGGATGCCACCCTGACTCACTGTTGGTCTCCCTACAGGTCAGCAGCAGACTAAAGCCACAACTCCAGCCAGGTGAGTGCTGGGCCTCCCTAAGGGGGTAGGGGGTGCAGGTGCGGGCAGGGGGCCACTCCACAGGGAGTGTGCTGCTAAGAACCCCACAAGCCCAGCCTGCCACAAATTCTCCTGAGTTTTTGCCACCACCCACTTAAATCTGATCTCTGAAGCAATTGCCTCACTTGCCCCACTGTAATAATCCTGGCCCTGCATCTAAAAACACTTCCCCTCCTGCAGATAGCAGGGCGCCAAGCAGTGACTTCCGACCAACAGGGTGTGGAGAGACGGGATGTGTATTAGCCCCAGAGGATGTGCTGTGAGACCCGCTTGTGAGTACTCCACACTGGCTCCCCATTGGCAAGATACATGGAGAGCATCCTGAGGACCTAAAAAAGGCAGAGCCGCAAGGCAGAAGGAGCCTGGGTCCCTGAATCACCAACTGGAGGAGAGATACCTACCAGAGCCTTCATCCAGGAGCATCCACTCTGCAGTGACACAGGAATGAGGTCTGAACTCCACTGAATTAAATCACTGGCATTCGGGGGCTATTCATTATAGCAGTGCTAAGAGTTCCTTTGTCTTCCCCAAGGATGGAAAACTACAATTTATTTTGCTTACCATATACCCCTTTTCTCCTCGTCCACATTTTCCAATCTGTACAGTGGCTGTCTTCTCCTGTGGCAGGGGTTTTGGGGAATAAACAGTGTGAAACGCTGCTGACACTTCCCTGTGCATCTCCCACGTGGCTGCCAAGTGCCCCTTCCTGCTCTGCAGTATCTGTGTCCAGTCGTGATGCAGGGAGTATCCCCGCTAGTAACAGATGGCGCTCACAGATTTAAGGCAGTTGGAAGCAAGTTTAAGAAGGGAAATCTTTTTTTTTTTTTTTGAGACAGAGCCTCACTCTGTCATTACCCAGACTGGAGTGCAGTGGCACAATCTCAGCTCCCACTGCAACCTCTGCCTCCTGGGTTCAAGCCATTCTCGTGCCTCAGCTTCCCAAGTAGTTGGGATTACAGGCGTGCACGCCCACACTCAGCTAATGTTTGTATTTTTTAGTGGTACTGGGGTTTCGCCAAGTTGTCTAGGCTGGTCTCAAACTCCTGGGCTCAAGCAATCCTCCAGCTTCAGTTTCCCAAATAGCTGCAATTACAGGCGTGAGCCACCGTGCCTGGCTGAAAGGTAATCGTTAAGGAGTGGGCAGGGCAGGAACACTGTCAGAGATGGTGTGGTGGCCAAGGCTAGTACAGCAAATCGGCTGCTTCCTGTGATTGCACGGGTTGGGGGCTCAGTTCCACAAGGCTGCCCCCGCATCAGATGCCAGTCAAAAGCTCACGTGGTGCCTGTGCTTCTGACACAGGGCTATAAAAATTGAGGTTCCCATGATCCCCTCTTTGGGTTCAGTTAATTTTCTAGAATGGCACCTAGAACTCAGGGAAACCCTTTACTCACGTGTGCCCCCTTATAAAGGATATTATAGGGCCTGGCGCCAGGGCTCATGCCTGTGATCTCTGCACTTCGAGAGGCTGAGCGGGGAGGTTTACTTGAGCACAGGAGTTTGAGACCAACCTGGGCAACATAGTGAGACCGTATCTCAAAATAAAAACATGAGATATTACAAAGGATAGTGATGAACAGCCAGATACAAGAGATACACAGAGAGAGGCCTGGGGGAAGGCGTGCAGAGCTTCCATGTCTTCCCCAGGTGCTGCACCCTCTAGGAAGCTCCATGAGTTCAGTTATCCAGAAGCCCTCTGCATCCCTTTTGGGTTTTTATGGGCTTCACTATAAAGGCATGAATGGGCCAGGCACAGTGGCTCCTGCCTGTAACCCCAGCACATTTTGAGGCCGAGGTGGGAGAATCAATTGAGCCCTCAAGCGGCAATTGAGGCCGCAGTGAGTTGTGATTGCACCACTGGACTCCAGCCTGGGTGACAGAGAGAGACACTGTCTCAAAAAAAGACAAAACGAAACAAAACAAAACAAAAAACCTGGCCAATATGGTGAAACTCCATCTCTACTGAAAATGATCGTCGCCTGATCCCCACCCCTTGAAGATGCCTCCATGCCCTCCATACACATTTGGTCAGCACTGACTGCCCGGCACACTGCACTGGGTGACAAGGACCCAAAGCGACACCAGCCAGTGCCCCAGCCCTCAAGCACCTCCCTGTGCAGAAGGAAGACAACACAGAAAAGGGAAGCGTGGTTGTCACAGAGGCCCAGAGGACTGCCGGCTGATGTCACTGAATGGGGAAGTGGTCGGCCGCACGGGCCCTTGGCTCAGTCCTGATGCCACAGTGGATGTTCATGGGCCACGTGACCTCAGGCCAGGCTGAGAACCCCCCTCAGGGCCTCCGTTTCTCTCTGTATGAATTGAGGACCATAACAGAGATGCTGCCTGCCTCCTGGGATTGTCCAGAGAGTTAAAAGCTCTTTTAAAATGCACCTGCTGGGCTGGGCGCGGTGTCTCACACCTGTAATCCCAGCACTTTGGGAGGCTGAGGCAGGCAGATCATGAGGTCAGGAGGTTGAGACCAGCCTGAACAACATAGCGAAACCCCACCTCTACTAAAAATACAAAAAGTAGCCGGGCATGGTGGCACGTGCCTGTAATCCCAGCTACTCAGGAGGCTGAGGCAGGAGAATCGCTTGAACTTGGGAGGTGGAGTTTGCAGTGAGCCGAGATTGAGCCATTGCACTCCAGCCTGGGTGACAGAGCGAGACTCTGTCTCAAAAAAATAAAAATAAATAAAATGCACCTGCTGGCGGGGCGTGGTGGCTCACGCCTGTAACCTCAGCACTTTGGGAGGCCTAGGCAGGTGTATCACCTCAGGTAAAGAGTTCGAGACCAGCCTGGCCAACATGGCAAACCCCATCTCTGCTAAAACTACAAAAATTAGTTGGGTATAGTGGTGGGCACCTGTAGTCCCAGCTACTCGGGAGGCTGAGGCAGGAGAATCGCTTGAACCCGGGAGGCAGAGGTTGCAGTGAGCCGAGATAGTGCCACTGCATTGCAGCCTGGGTGACAGAGTGAGACTCCATCTCAAAATAATAATAATAATAATAATAATAAATAAAATAATAAAACAAAATGCACCTGCCATTCTTTCCATCAAGTATGGCCACGAAATGAGGGTCGTGAGGGAAGCAGTGTATCCTCACAGATCCCCAGAAATGAGAGACACAGCCATGCAGGGCCACTTGGGAAAGCACCAGAGTCCCTCGGGGGGGGGGGGGCCGAGGAAGCCAGGGGGAAATGGGGGTGAGACGTTTTGTTATGCTTTCCATGGAAAAGGCAAAGAAGGGTATGCAGATTTAGGATTGGCTAGTTAGAATAATGTTAGCAGGCTCTGGGGATTAGGGGCTGTCACTTGTTATTTGGTGCCTGGCCCAGGGTGATGAAGGCAGAGAAATACTGCCTCCTGAAAGGTGAGAGGCAGCTAGAAGAGCTGGTTCAGTGTTGGGGCCCTGGATTAGTTGGTTTGCATATGAAAGGCACACTCAGCCAGGCACTGCGGCTCAAGCCTGTAATCCCAGCACTTTGGGAGGCCGAGGTGGGCAGATCACAAGGTCAGGGACCATCTGGGCCAACATGGTGAATCCCCATCTCTATTAAAAATACAAAAATTAGTTGGGCATGGTGGTGTGCACTTGTAATCCCAGCAACTTGGGAGGCTGAGGCAGGAGAATCGCTTGAACCTGGGAGGTGGAGGTTGCAGTGAGCTGAGGCTGTGCCACTGCACTCCGGCCTGGCAACAGAGCGAGACTCCATTTCGGAAAAAAAAAAGAAAGGGACACTCTCAGAGGGGTCATTTGCTAGCTTTAACAACTGGTTGGCTCTGGCAGGGGCAGTCCCTCTTTCTGGTCTTGGAGGTCCAAGATGCCAGAATATCAGCAATACAGTGGGGCTGGGTGAGGTGGCTCACACCTGTCATCCCAGCACTGAGGGAGGCCAAGGCAGGAGGATTGCTGGAGCCCAGGAGCTCGAGACCAGCCTAGACAACATAGTAAGACCCCACCTCTCAGAAAAAAAAAAGAAAAAAAATTATCCGTGTGTGGTGGTGTGTGCCTGTGGTCTTCACTACTCGGGAGTCTGAGGTCAGCAAATCGCTTCAACCCAGGAGCGATGGTGATCACGTCCCTACACTCCAGTCTGTGGACACTCTAGAACCTTGAGGATAATACGGCCTGATTACAGAAGCTTTACAGCAACTCTTGAAGTCAGGTATTATAAATCTTCCACCTTCATTCTTCATTTGTAAAGGCATGTTGGCTATTCCAGGTCCTTTGAGTTACTGTAAGAAAGTTACAATTGGCTTGTGAACTCCACATCTACTGGGATCAGAGGAAAGCAGGAACAGGGTGGGTGCCAAGGAGGGGCAAGGGGCTGGGGCAGGGATGGATGTGGCCAGTGAGGACAGGAGGATACTTGTTGCGGGAATGTGGGGACATCCAAGCAGTGGTTCTCATCATGCCGTGCAGGGTACTCGCCCCCTCCCTGCCCCTGCTCCCCACACACGACTTCCCATGCCTCTCCCATGAGCACCTGCGCTAAGGGGCTGCATTTAGGCTCCGCCCACATTGGAATCAAGCCCTCCTCCAGGCCCTCCTCCTCCTCCCAGAGCCCTGTCTGAGAGAGAGCCACAGCCCCAGGTCAGTCCCAGGTCCTGTCACTGCTGTTGGGGGAGGGAGGATGAACAAACCCAGGAGACCTCACATCATCCCAGAGCAGAAATCCTGACACAAAAGGAATCTCCCATGGGGGTTCAGCTGGGTCCAGGGCCTGAAAGTGACATCAATGTGGACCTTGCATCTAAGGAGATCGCACGTGGCAGCACTGGGGCAGAAGACCCTGGGAAGCATGTGCCCTCCAGAGCTACCCAGCGGCTGTTGGCTGTAAGTTCTATGTGGCCCCCACCTTGGACGGCCTGGTAAGCAGGTGACCCTTCAGCCAGGTCCTCAGGCAGGGCGGACCACCCTCTCGAGGCCCTGCCCAGACAGCCAGGGGGCCCCTTGTCCTCTCTTCAGCCCATCTTTCCAGCTGGGACTAGTTCAGCCCAAAGCCCCCCTGCCTCCTCCGTTTTCCTGTGGGTTGAATGGGGAGAATGAGGTGTTGAGGGCCTGGCTCAGACGGAGGGGTTTCCTGAGCACAGGGGAACATGTTTCCTCCGGCCTGTGAAGGGAGGGAGGGAGGGCTGACCTGACTGGCCCTGGGAAGCACAGAGGAGCCTACTGGGGCCAGGGAAGAGACTAAGAGAAGGGAGGCCCGTCCCTGCCTGCTTCTGTCTCAAGAAGGCTGATGCCATTTCCTCTGACGAAATCCTGTCTTCCTGCCCCCACGGCCCCTTAGCTGGAGGGGCCACCTCACCCTGGAGAGGGTGGGCAGAGCCTCCTACGGAGGGAGCCCTGGGGGCCACCAAAGCTCCCCGCTCCAGCGACCACCCCAGGCAAAGGCCAGCAGAAACCTGTTAGAGATGGGCCCAGGACTGTGTGCAGGGTGCCCACTGTTGCTCTGAGCCTTCACTTCCTTCTGTGTCCAAGGAAGCTTCTGGATCAGCCAAGGGCTCAGGTGTGTGGAGGGAATGACCTGAGGTGCTGTATGAAGGGACGGCCTCCTGTCCTGCACTCAGAAGTTGAGGCCCAGAGATTCTGCCCTTCAGCCAGGCCCAGACATCTGGGTAGAGGGAGCTCTGGTCCTGGAACTGCCACTGCAAGTCACGTGGCCTGGGGCAGGGCTTCTTGGAGCCCTGTCCCTGCCTGTGTAGGATGGGGAGGTCAGAGGGGAGCCTGCAGATCCAGTCTCACGTCTAGGAGGTGAAGGGGTGGCCTCCAGAAGGACCAGTCTGTGTAGGGGACCATCAGCCCCCTCACCCCTTGAGCAAGGTCGTGGTCCCTGCACCAAGGGAGCGGGCCTGGGATGGGAAGAGGCTAGCTGGGCCCTGGTGGTACCTGGGGACTGCATGGGAGTCCCTGCCAGGGAGGGAGAGGGACAGAGGACAAGCTGGGGACTCTGGTGCTTGGGCTGCGGTCTGAGCGCCTGTGACCTCCACCGGCTCCCTCCTCCTCCTCCCTGAGGACTGAATCTGGGACACAGAAGGGCAGAGATTCAGGCCTGCCTTTCCTCTCCCCGAAAGAGCCTGTGCTGGCCCTGGGCAGAGAGAAGGATGAGAAGTGAAGCTGCGTGAGGTGGGGCTGCAGGGATCCAGGTGGGAGGGGCCCAGCCAGCCAAGGTCAGGCCCGGCCCCTCAGCAGGAGGATGGGCACTGGGGCCCTTGGGCAGGGCTGACTTGACACTGACCACAAGGGAGGCCCTTTTGCAATAAGAGGAAAAAAACCAGATGGATAAAGGAAGTGCTGGTCATCCTGGAGGTGCACGGGTTTGAGGAAGGCTCCCGGCCCCCACAGCCCTCTGCGGAGCCTGAGCCCGGCTCCCTCGACTCACCTCAACCCCAAGGCGGCCCCACCACAGGGCCCCTCTCTGCCTGGACGGCTCTGCTGGTCTCCCCATCCCCTGGAGGAGAGCAAAGCCATGGGCCGGCCCCTGCTGCTGCCCCTGCTGCCCCTGCTGCTGCCGCCAGCATTTCTGCAACCTGGTAAGTGCCCAGGACCGCCCAGATGTGGGCTCTGCCCAAACCACAGGAGGGGCCAACCCGAGACAAAGGTGGGACATCTTGGGGAGGGCCCAGGCTCCCACCACCAGGAAACAAGGGCGGGTCCCACAGGGGCGGGTGCCCCCATCCTCTCTCTCCCATGCCTGAAGAGTGGGAGACCCAGGCCAGAAGTCAGTCCAGCCACCTGTCACACGACTGCCTGTGGCTGAAGGTGCGGGAGGGTCTGGGGTCACCCTCTTTGTGTCTTGCGGTGGCTTCAAGGTCTCTCCCCCACTCTCTCCCTCCCACCTCTAGGTGGCTCCGCGGGATCCGGTCCAAGCGGCCCTTATGGGGTCACTCAACGAAAACACCTCTCAGCCCCTATGGGTGGCTCCGTGGAAATTCCCTTCTCCTTCTATCACCCCTGGGAGTTAGCCGCAGCTCCCAACATGAAAATATCCTGGAGACGGGGCAACTTCCACGGGGAGTTCTTCTACAGAACAAGGCCAGCTTTCACTCACGAGGATTACTCGAACCGGCTCCTTCTGAACTGGACAGAGGGTCAGGACCGCGGGCTCCTCAGGATCTGGAACCTGCGGAAGGAGGACCAGTCTGTGTATTTCTGCCGAGTCGAGCTGGACACACGGAGATCAGGGAGGCAGCAGTTGCAGTCCATCGAGGGGACCAAACTCACCATCACCCAGGGTGAGTCCAGCTGCCCCGGCACGCGCCTTGCCCACTGCAGTCAGGGTTTTTGGTGACTGGTGACGTCTTCACATTTAAACCCAGTTGTCTGGATTGAGAGCTGTCAGCATTTCACCTTGCTACCCCTTCCCTGTGTGGGCTTCTGAGAGCGGCTTGCTCATCCTGAATGTCCCCCAATCTAGAAAGCAGCACACCATGCCTTTCACTCTGATGCCCCGCACCCCCAGAAGAGGGTCTGCTCATTCCTCATCTCTCCCCAGCTGTCATGACCACCACCACCTGGAGGCCCAGCAGTGCAACCACCACAGCTGGACTCAGGGTCACAGAAGGCAAAGGGCACTCAGAATCATGGCACCTAAGTCTGGACACTGCTATCAGTGTGGCATTGGCTGTTGCTGTGCTCAAAACTGTCGCTTTGGGACTGCTGTGCCTCCTCAGGTGGAAAAGAAGGAAAGGTAAGTGCCCAGGACATGCTGTCTCCTCAAGCCTCCAAGCTGGGGTTTCTCAGAGCCCACCTGCAGCTAAGGGATTTCAGAAATACGCAGACCCTGCTGGCTCCCCTCAAGCCCACTGAGGCCAACTCCGTGGCCTGTGCTGGGGCGTCTGCATCTCGGGGGCTCCTGCAGTGGGGTCATGCAGGGTCACGTGTGAGAACTCCCAGCCTGGGTGCAGTGGCTCACGCCTGTTATCCCAGCACTTTGGGAGGCCAAGGGCGGGTGGATCATGAGGTCAAGAGATTGAGACCATCCTGGCCAACATGATGACACCCCATCTCTACTAAAAATACAAAAATTTGCCGGGCGCGGTGGCTCACGCCTGTAATCCCAGCACTTTGGGAGGCCGAGGCGGGTGGATCACGAGGTCAGGAGATCGAGATCACAGTGAAACCCCGTCTCTATTAAAAATACAAAAAATTAGCCGGGCACAGTGGTGGGCGCCTGTAGTCCCAGCTACTCGGGAGGCTGAGCCAGGAGAATGGCGTGAACCCGGGAGGTGGAGCTTGCAGTGAGCCGAGATCGCGCCACTGCACTCCAGCCTGGACGACAGAGTGAGACTCCATCTCAAAAAAAAAAAAAAAAAAAAAACAAAAATTAGCTGGGCATGGTTGCGCACGCTTGTAGGACCAGTTACTCAGAGGCTGAGGCAGGAGAATCGCTTGAATCCTGCAGGTAGAGGTTGCAGTGAGTCAAGATCGCATCACTGCACTCCAGCCTGGTGACAGAATAAGACTCCATCTCAAAAAAAAAAAAAAAAAAAAAAAAAAAAAGAAAGAAAGAAAGAGCCGGGCGCGGTGGCTCACACCTGTAATCCCAGCACTTTGGGAGGCCGAGGCGGGCGGATCACAAGGTCAGGAGATCGAGACCACGGTGAAACCCCGTCTCTACTAAACATACAAAAAATTAGCTGGGCGCGGTTGTGGGCGCCTGTAGTCCCAGCTACTTGGGAGGCTGAGCCAGGAGAATGGCGGGAACCTGGGAGGCGGAGCTTGCAGTGAGCCAAGATCGCGCCACTGCACTCCAGCCTGGGCGACAGAGCGAGACTCCGTCTCAAAAAAAAAAAAAAAAAAGAAAAGAAAGAAAAGAGAGCCCCCAGTCCTCTCTACACAGCTGGATCCCCCCAACTACTTCTCTCTCAGTCATCAATCATTTACCCTCCCCTGAAGGTTCCTGGAGAGGGGAGGGTCTTCCCTGGGAAAAGGACAGAGAGAGGAGAAGCGACCAGAATTGGGCTGAGCTCAGCAGGCACTGGCTGACTGCCCACCTGCCACGGCCTGGCTTGAAACTGGAGAAGCAAAGTAGATAAAGCATAGGCTCTGTTCTCAGGGAACTGGGGGTGTGGAGTTGTCAGTTGCCTCAAGGACTAATTGCTTCATTGAGAAAGAGTTATGGTATTGCTAAACAAGGGTAGGAGGAGAGAGAGGTAATCAGGGAGGACTTCCCAGAGGAGGTGACATCTGCAGATGTCTCAGAGAAGAAAAGAATTCGCTTGGCAAGAGGTGAGGGTGGTGTAGAGGTCACTCACTTTCCTTGTGGGTGGAGGAAACCGTTCCAGGAGCTGTGGGAAGCTTGATGCTGGTGGAGGAGGCAGGAGAGGAGAGGAGACAACCTTGGAAATCATATCCAATAGCCTCTGATCCCAGAGGCAGCGTGAGGCAGCAAAGGGTGACCTCAGCTCCCCATGGGAGACCTCAGTGTGTGGAGCAGCGGGCAGAGGTGGGCCAGGCTGGGTCAGTGCAGTGCAGGGGTGAGGCGGAGAGAGGGAAAGGGCCAGATCCTAGAAAATATTAAGTAATAAAAACCAATGAGATTGATTGTTTGCTGTAGGGGCGAGGGAGCAGGAAGAAGTATCCGTTTCCACTTGAGTGCATGGGGCTGTGATGAAACCATCAAGTACAGTAGACAATAGAGGAGGAGACTATGTTTGGAGGGGAATGATGCCTCGTTTAGTTTGGAATCTTTTTTTGTTTTTGTTTTTGTTGTCTTGTTTTGTTTTTTTTGTTTGTTTGTTTTTTGAGATGGAGTTTTGTTCTGTCGCCCAGGCTGGAGTGCAGTGGCACAATCTCAGCTCACTGCAAGCTCCGCCTCCTGGGTTCACGCCATTCTCCTGCCTCAGCCTCCCGAGTAGCTGGGACTACAGGTGCCTGCCACCACGCATGGCTACTCTTTTGTAATTTTAGTAGAGACGGGGTTTCACCGTGTTAGCCAGGATGGTCTCGATTTCCTGACCTCGTGATCCGCCCAACTCAGCCTCCCAAAGTGCTGGGATTACAAGCTTGAGCCACCTCACCCAGCCAGTTTGGAATCTGTTATACTGGAGATCCATGTGTGGCATCTCAGCAGAGTTGTCCTTTGGAAACTTGGATGTACACATTCCCAGTTCAAAAGAGAGGACAAGGCTCCAGGCATCAATGAGTTCTACCTCAATATCCTCCAAACCTGACAGTAAGTTACCATCAAGAAAGTCTTCAGGCCAGGCACAGTGGCTGACGCCTGTGATCCCAGCACTTTGGGAGGCTGAGGCGGGTGGATCACTTGAGGTCAGGCATTCAAGACCAGCCTGGCCAAAATGGTGAAACCCCGTCTCAATTAAAAACACAAAAAATTAGCTGGGCGTGGTAGCGGACACCTGTAGTCCCAGCTACTCAGGAAGCTGAGGCAGGAGAATTGCTTGAACCTGGGAGGCAGAGGCTGCAGTAAGCCGAGATGGTGACACTGCACTCCAGTCAGGGTGACAGAGCGAGACTCCGTCTATAAAAAGAAAAAAAAGAAAGTCTTCAGTGCAAGGAGATTCGTCCTATGAGCTAGGAAAGCACAGAGGGGAGGAGCTTGGGGTCAGGGCTGCCTGCAGCCAGATCCTGGCCTCATACCCTCGCCAGGGGACAGGCTCGCGGGTACAAAGGCTGTGCACCTCAACTTCCTCATGGAAGCACGTGAGATTATTTTATAACCATAGAGTGGAGACAGTCTCAGTATGACCAAACCCAGGAGCCATATATTAAAATATTGATAAATTTAACTATATAAAAAATTGTTTGCCGGGTGCAGTGGCTCACACCTGTGATTCCAGCAGAAAATCAGGAGATCAGGAGATCACAGAAGGTCCAGGAGCTAGTGAGAGAGCAGGAATGGAGAGCAGGGGGGCCGGTAGGAAGCTTGGAGAATCTGCAAAATAGGAGATCACAAAGGAACAAGAGTCAATGAAGTTCAACAAGAGGTAGGGCGGGATAATGACCAAAGACAGAGGGAACACTTCCAGGTTCGTTCTGTGAGGTCAGCAACACCATGATCTGAGAGCCAGATAAAGACCCTGCAAGAAAACAACACACAAAATACAGACGAAAAGGCCGGTGAATATTGATGGAAAAATCTTCAGCAAAATTCTAGCAAACCAGCTTTGACAGCACGTTAAAAGGATTGTATACCATGACCAAGTTGGAGTTAGTCCTGGAATGCAGGTATCACCCAAGACAGGAAAATTAATCAATGTAGTGCACCCCATTAACAGAAAAAAGGACAAAACCCACATGATTATCTCAACTGCTGCAGAAAAAACATTGGACAAGATTGAATACCCTTTCCTTTTTTTTTTTTTTTTTTTTTTTGAGTTGGAGCCTCACTCTGTTGCCCAGCCTGGAGTGCAGCGGTGCCATCTCGGCTCACTGCAACTTCTGCCTCCCAGGTTCAAGAGATTCTTCCACCTTAACCTTCTGAGGAGCTGGGATTACAGGCGTGCACCACTATGCCCAGCTAATATTTTATTTTTGGAAGAAACGTGGTTTTACTATATTAGCCAGGCTGGTCTCGAACTCCTGACCTCAACTGATCAGCCCGCCTTGGCCTCCCAAAGTGCTGGGATTACAGGCTAAGCCACGGTGCCCAGCTTAAACACCTTTTCCTGGTAAAACACCCCACAAGCCAGGAAGAGAAGGAATGTACTGCAACATAATAAAGGCCAGTCATGCAAGGCCCACAGCTGAAAGTCTTTCAGTCATTTTAGTGAAAGACTGAAATATTTGCCTCCAAGATCAAGAACAAGAGAAGGATGCCCTATCTCACTACTTCTCTTCAACATAGGATTTGAAGTCAGGCCAGGCACAGTGGCTCACACCTGTTATCCCAGCACTTTTGGAAGTCGAGGTAGGTGGATTACTTGAGGCTACGAGTTTGAGACCACCCTGGCCAACATGGCAAAACCCCATCTCTACTTAAAAAAAAAAAAAAAAAAGATTTGAAGTCCTAGCCAGAGCAATTAAGCAAAGAATCAAAAGGCATCTAATTTGAAAAGGAACAAGCAAAATGATCTCTGTTTGCAGGTGACAAGATCTCATATGTAGAAAATCCTAAGTATTGCACAAAAATACCTGTTGAACGAATGAATTCAGCAAAGTTCCAGGAAACCAATTTAACATACAAGCAAAAATGTACTGCATTTTTGTGCACTAACCATAAACAATCTGAAAAGAAAATTAAGAAAACAATTCCACTTACAATAATGTCAAAAAATAAAGTAAGATCTTTGGAATAAACCTAACCAGGGAAATGAAAGACTTGTACACTGAAACTACGAAACATTTCTGAACAAATGAAAAGAAGACACAAATAAGTGGATGACATTCTTGTTCGTGGAATGGAAGAATTAATATTGTCAAGGTGTCCATGCCACCAACAACAATCTCCAGATCCAATGCAAATCCTATGTAAACCCCAATGGCATTTTTTTTTGGGCTCAAACAGAAAATTCATCCAGAAATTCAAATGGAATCTGAAAGCACTACCACAAACCAAAATAATCTTTAGAAAGGTGAACAGAGTTAGAGGACACGCCTTCCCTGATTTCAGAATATATTAAAAACTATGGTAATCAAAATAATGTGGTACTGAAATAAAGACATAAATAGGCTGGGTGCAGTGGCTCACGCCTGTCATCCCAGCACTTTGGGAGGCCGAGCTGGGCGGATCACCTGAGATTGGGAGTTTGAGACCAGCCTGACCAACGTGGAGAAGCCCCATCTCTACCAAAAATAAAAAATTAGCTGGGTGCGGTGTCTCATGCCTGTAATCCCAGCTACTCGGGAGACTGAGGCAGGAGAATCACTTGAACCCGGGAGGCAGAGGTTGCAGTGAGCCGAGATCACGCCATTGCATTCCAGCCTGGGCAACAAGAGTGAAACTCTGCCAAAAAAAAAAAAAAAAAAAAAGTAAATAGACCAGTGGAATAGAATACAGAGGAGCCCACAAATAAACCCTCACATAGACAGTCAAATGATCCTCCACAAGGGTGCCAAGATGACCACTCAGCGAAGAATAGTTTCTTCAACAAATGGTGTTGAGAAAGCTGGATACCCTCATGCAAAACATAGAGGTGCATCTCTACCTTATACCACATACAAAAAATTAACTGAAAATCTCAACGTAAGACCCAAAACTGCCCAATGTCTAGAAGAAAATACAGGAGAAAACAGGGTGATGAGACAAGATGGTAGGTCCTTGCACTATTACCCCCAGACCCACGGTTTGTATTCCACAGGGGAAGGACGGTTTGTACTCCACAGGGGAAGGACGGTTTGTACTCCACAGGGGAAGGATGGTTTGTACTCCACAGGGGAAGGATGGTTTGTACTCCACAGGGGAAGGATGGTTTGTACTCCACAGTTGAAGTATGATCATATCAAGGTTGTTTGACTCTAGGGCAGGATTTGTGATATGTACCTGCTGTTACACAAGGAATGATAGATCAACTGGAAATCTTAGAGGCCTTCCCAAAAGTGGAGTTAATCAGAAGCTGCCATGGCAGATTAGCCTCCAAGATGGAGTTGCCTTAGCCTCCGCAATATTAAAAGTAGAACTACCATATGATCCAACAATCTCACTTCTGGGCATATATTCAACAAATTGAAAGCAGGGTCAGGAAGAGGGGTTTGCACACCAATGTTTGTAGTAGCATTACTCAAAATACCCCAAATGTAGAATCAACTGAAATGTCCATCAAACAAAATATGGTGTCTGTAGTCCCAGCTACTCAGGAAGCTGAGGTTGGGAGAATGACCTGAGCCCAGGAGGTTGAGGGTGTAGTGAGCTATGATTGTGCCACTGCACTCCACCATCCTGGGTGACAGAGTAAGATCCTGTCTATTTAAAAAAAAATAAAAATAAAAATAAAAAAGTTCTGAAAAAAAGAATATTATTAAACCTTTTTTATTTACTTATTTATTTTGAGACAAAGTCCTGCTTTGTCACCCAGGCTGGAGTGCAGCAGTGCAATCTCAGTTCAGTGCAACCTCCACCTCCCAGGTTCAAGCGATTCTCTTGGCTCAGCCTCCTGAGTGACTGGGATCACAGGTGTGTGCCAACATGCCCAGCTACTTCTTGTATTTTTGGTAGAGACGGGGTTTCACCATGTTGTCCAGGCTGGTCTCGAACTCCTGACCTTAGGGGATCCACCCACCTTGGCCTCCCAAAGTGCTAGGATTATAGGGGTGAGCCACTGTGCCTGGCCTCAACCTTTAAAGGGAAGGAAATTCTTACACATGCTCTAGTATAAATGAGCCTTGAAGACATTATGCTAAGCGAAATAAGCTAGTTACAAAAAGATAAATAATGTCTGATTCCATTTATATGAGTATCTGGAGTAGCCAGATTCCTAGAAACAGGAAGCAGAAAGGTGGTTGTCAGGGGCATGGAGGAGATGGGAATGGAGAGTTAACATTTGAAGAACATAGAGTTTCAGTTTTACTGGCCCAGTGTGGTGGCTCATGCCTGTGAGGGACATGCCTTGGAAGGCCAAGGTGGGGGGATCACTTGAGGTCTGGAGTTCAAGTCCAGCCTGGCCAACATGGCGAAACCCTGTCTCTACTAAAAATACAAAAAAATTAGCTCTACTAAAAATACAAAAAATGCCCGGCACGGTGGCTCAAGCCTGTAATCCCAGCACTTTGGGAGGCCGAGGCAGGTGGATCACGAGGTCAGGAGATCGAGACCATCCTGGCTAACACGGTGAAACCCTGTCTCTACTAAAAATACAAAAAACTAGCTGGGCGTGGTGGTGGGCGCCTGTAGTCCCAGCTACTCGGAGGCTGAGGCAAGAGAATGGCGTGAACCCAGGAGGCGGAGCTTGCAGTGAGCTGAGATCACGCCACTGCACTCCAGCCTGAGCGACTCACAGTGAGACTCCGTCTCAAAAAAAAAAAAAATACAAAAAATACAAAAAATTCGCTGGGTGTGGTGGCGGGCACCTGTAATCCCATCTACTCAGGAGCCTGAGGCAGGAGAATCACTGGAACCCAGGAGATGGAGGTTGCAGTGAGCTGAGATCACATCACTGCATAGCAGCCTGGGTGACAGAGCAAGACTCCGTCTCAAAAAAAAAAAAAAAAGAAAAGGGCCGGGCGCGGTGGCTCAAGCCTATAATCCCAGCACTTTGGGAGGCAGAGACGGGTGGATCACGAGGTGAGGAGATCGAGACCATCCTGGCTAACAGGGTGAAACCCCGTCTCTACTAAAAAATACAAAAAACTAGCCGGGCGAGGTGGCGGGCGCCTGTAGTCCCAGCTACTCGGGAGGCTGAGGCAGGAGAATGGCGTAAACCCGGGAGGCGGAGCTTGCAGTGAGCTGAGATCCGGCCACTGCACTCCAGCCTGGGCAGCAGAGCCAGACTCTGTCTCAAAAAAAAAAAAAAAAAAAGAAAAGAAAAGAAAAGAAAGAGGACTTTTGAGTTTCAGTTTCGCAAGATGAAAATGTTCTGGAGATCTGTCTCACAACCATGTGAATACACTTAACACTGCCAAACTGTACACTAAGCAATGGTTAGGATGGTAAATTCTTTTTTTTTTTTTTTTTTTTTGAGACGGAATCTCGCTCTGTCGCCCAGGCTGGAGTGCGGTGGCTGGATCTCGGCTCACTGCAAGCTCCGCCTCCCGGGTTCACACCATTCTCCTGCCTCAGCCTCCCGAGCAGCTGGGACTACAGGCGCCTGCCACCTCGCCCGGCTAGTTTTTTTGTATTTTTTAGTAGAGACGGGGTTTCACCGTGTTAGCCAGGATGGTCTCGATCTCCTGACCTCGTGATCTGCCCACCTCGGCCTCCCAAAGTGCTGGGATTACAGGCTTGAGCCACCGCGCCCAGCCTAGGATGGTAAATTCTAGGTGTTTTTTTTTTGAGACAGAGTCTCGCTTTGTCACCCAGGCTGGAGTGCAGTGGCGTGATCTTGGCTCAGTACAACTTCCACCTCCCGGGGTCAAGCAATTCTCCTACCTCAGCCTCCTGAGTAGCTGGGACTACAGGCACACACCACCACACCTGGCTAATTTTTGTAATTTTAGTAGAGACGGGTTTTCACCATATTGTCCAGGCTGATCTCGAACTCCTGGCCTCAGGTGATCTGTCCACCTTGGCCTCCCAATCCTGGGATTATCACCAGCGTGAGCCACAGCACCCGGCCTAGGTGTTACGCTGGAAGGAGTAAAAGTTGCAACATGAAAATGATACTAGCAGTTAATATTTCAGAGTTCCCAGTCCCAACATTAAAAAACAACCTATAGAAGTGGAAGGGAAGGCCCCCAGAGTTGAGGGGTGCCGTGAGGCCTGGGTTCAGACGGTGTCTCTGTGGACGCCGAACCCGGGAGGAGGCTGGATGGTGGAGGGGATGTCTGTGGACCAGGGGCCCAGTGCTTGGGAAGCGCTGCAAGGATGCCAGGGGGACAAGAGGGGCAGAGCACGGTGGAATAGGCAGCAGAAGATTCAGGGTGAGACCAGACAGAGGGGAGGGGGTCCTAGTGGTGGCAACAGAACTTGAACAGCCGCAAACATGAGTCCCAAGCATGAGGCTCCCAAGGCTGGAGGGCAGACCCAGCCGACACCCAGAAGGAAACCACAGGCATAGTCTCCCTGAGGACTTGGAGGGAGAGGTTGGGGTGCATATGTCAAGGGAAGGGAAGGGAGGGAAGAGATGGGTGGGCAAGGGCTCAGCGGTGGAGGGAGCCAGGTTGGGGGTGAGCGGAGAGCTCAAGAGTGAAGGAAGCCAACAGAGGGTATCAAGGTTGGGGGGTGCCGGTTTCAGGAGGTGATGTGGTGGACAACAGGGAGGACAGGTCAGGGGGTTGCCTCAGGGTGCCGGCTGAGTCCCAGGCCCTTCCTGATGGGTTTGCATGGAGTTGCTCTGCTGCTCTGGTCCCTCTAAGGAGGGCCTCAGCCTAGGGCACAGCAGAGAAGGTGGGATGGAGACTGCCGCCACCCGGATGCCACCCTGACTCACTGTTGGTCTCCCTACAGGTCAGCAGCAGACTAAAGCCACAACTCCAGCCAGGTGAGTGCTGGGCCTCCCTAAGGGGGTAGGGGGTGCAGGTGCGGGCAGGGGGCCACTCCACAGGGAGTGTGCTGCTAAGAACCCCACAAGCCCAGCCTGCCACAAATTCTCCTGAGTTTTTGCCACCACCCACTTAAATCTGATCTCTGAAGCAATTGCCTCACTTGCCCCACTGTAATAATCCTGGCCCTGCATCTAAAAACACTTCCCCTCCTGCAGATAGCAGGGCGCCAAGCAGTGACTTCCGACCAACAGGGTGTGGAGAGACGGGATGTGTATTAGCCCCAGAGGATGTGCTGTGAGACCCGCTTGTGAGTACTCCACACTGGCTCCCCATTGGCAAGATACATGGAGAGCATCCTGAGGACCTAAAAAAGGCAGAGCCGCAAGGCAGAAGGAGCCTGGGTCCCTGAATCACCAACTGGAGGAGAGATACCTACCAGAGCCTTCATCCAGGAGCATCCACTCTGCAGTGACACAGGAATGAGGTCTGAACTCCACTGAATTAAATCACTGGCATTCGGGGGCTATTCATTATAGCAGTGCTAAGAGTTCCTTTGTCTTCCCCAGGGATGGAGAACTACAATTTATTTTGCTTACCATATACCCCTTTTCTCCTTGTCCACATTTTCCAATCTGTACAGTGGCTGTCTTCTCCTGTGGCAGGGGTTTTGGGGAATAAACAGTGTGAAACGCTGCTGACACTTCCCTGTGCATCTCCCACGTGGCTGCCAAGTGCCCCTTCCTGCTCTGCAGTATCTGTGTCCAGTCGTGATGCAGGGAGTATCCCCGCTAGTAACAGATGGCGCTCACAGATTTAAGGCAGTTGGAAGCAAGTTTAAGAAGGGAAATCTTTTTTTTTTTTTTTGAGACAGAGCCTCACTCTGTCATTACCCAGGCTGGAGTGCAGTGGCACAATCTCAGCTCCCACTGCAACCTCTGCCTCCTGGGTTCAAGCCATTCTCGTGCCTCAGCTTCCCAAGTAGTTGGGATTACAGGCGTGCACGCCCACACTCAGCTAATGTTTGTATTTTTTAGTGGTACTGGGGTTTCGCCAAGTTGTCTAGGCTGGTCTCAAACTCCTGGGCTCAAGCAATCCTCCAGCCTCAGTTTCCCAAATAGCTGCAATTACAGGCGTGAGCCACCGTGCCTGGCTGAAAGGTAATCGTTAAGGAGTGGGCAGGGCAGGAACACTGTCAGAGATGGTGTGGTGGCCAAGGCTAGTACAGCAAATCGGCTGCTTCCTGTGATTGCACGGGTTGGGGGCTCAGTTCCACAAGGCTGCCCCCGCATCAGATGCCAGTCAAAAGCTCACGTGGTGCCTGTGCTTCTGACACAGGGCTATAAAAATTGAGGTTCCCATGATCCCCTCTTTGGGTTCAGTTAATTTTCTAGAATGGCACCTAGAACTCAGGGAAACCCTTTACTCACGTGTGCCCCCTTATAAAGGATATTATAGGGCCTGGCGCCAGGGCTCATGCCTGTGATCTCTGCACTTCGAGAGGCTGAGCGGGGAGGTTTACTTGAGCACAGGAGTTTGAGACCAACCTGGGCAACATAGTGAGACCGTATCTCAAAATAAAAACATGAGATATTACAAAGGATAGTGATGAACAGCCAGATACAAGAGATACACAGAGAGAGGCCTGGGGGAAGGCGTGCAGAGCTTCCATGTCTTCCCCAGGTGCTGCACCCTCTAGGAAGCTCCATGAGTTCAGTTATCCAGAAGCCCTCTGCATCCCTTTTGGGTTTTTATGGGCTTCACTATAAAGGCATGAATGGGCCAGGCACAGTGGCTCCTGCCTGTAACCCCAGCACATTTTGAGGCCGAGGTGGGAGAATCAATTGAGCCCTCAAGCGGCAATTGAGGCCGCAGTGAGTTGTGATTGCACCACTGGACTCCAGCCTGGGTGACAGAGAGAGACACTGTCTCAAAAAAAGACAAAACGAAACAAAACAAAACAAAAAACCTGGCCAATATGGTGAAACTCCATCTCTACTGAAAATGATCGTCGCCTGATCCCCACCCCTTGAAGATGCCTCCACGCCCTCCATACACATTTGGTCAGCACTGACTGCCCGGCACACTGCACTGGGTGACAAGGACCCAAAGCGACACCAGCCAGTGCCCCAGCCCTCAAGCACCTCCCTGTGCAGAAGGAAGACAACACAGAAAAGGGAAGCGTGGTTGTCACAGAGGCCCAGAGGACTGCCGGCTGATGTCACTGAATGGGGAAGTGGTCGGCCGCACGGGCCCTTGGCTCAGTCCTGATGCCACAGTGGATGTTCATGGGCCACGTGACCTCAGGCCAGGCTGAGAACCCCCCTCAGGGCCTCCGTTTCTCTCTGTATGAATTGAGGACCATAACAGAGATGCTGCCTGCCTCCTGGGATTGTCCAGAGAGTTAAAAGCTCTTTTAAAATGCACCTGCTGGGCTGGGCGCGGTGTCTCACACCTGTAATCCCAGCACTTTGGGAGGCTGAGGCAGGCAGATCATGAGGTCAGGAGGTTGAGACCAGCCTGAACAACATAGCGAAACCCCACCTCTACTAAAAATACAAAAAGTAGCCGGGCATGGTGGCACGTGCCTGTAATCCCAGCTACTCAGGAGGCTGAGGCAGGAGAATCGCTTGAACTTGGGAGGTGGAGTTTGCAGTGAGCCGAGATTGAGCCATTGCACTCCAGCCTGGGTGACAGAGCGAGACTCTGTCTCAAAAAAATAAAAATAAATAAAATGCACCTGCTGGCGGGGCGTGGTGGCTCACGCCTGTAACCTCAGCACTTTGGGAGGCCTAGGCAGGTGTATCACCTCAGGTAAAGAGTTCGAGACCAGCCTGGCCAACATGGCAAACCCCATCTCTGCTAAAACTACAAAAATTAGTTGGGTATAGTGGTGGGCACCTGTAGTCCCAGCTACTCGGGAGGCTGAGGCAGGAGAATCGCTTGAACCCGGGAGGCAGAGGTTGCAGTGAGCCGAGATAGTGCCACTGCATTGCAGCCTGGGTGACAGAGTGAGACTCCATCTCAAAATAATAATAATAATAATAATAATAAATAAAATAATAAAACAAAATGCACCTGCCATTCTTTCCATCAAGTATGGCCACGAAATGAGGGTCGTGAGGGAAGCAGTGTATCCTCACAGATCCCCAGAAATGAGAGACACAGCCATGCAGGGCCACTTGGGAAAGCACCAGAGTCCCTCGGGGGGGGGGGGGGGCCGAGGAAGCCAGGGGGAAATGGGGGTGAGACGTTTTGTTATGCTTTCCATGGAAAAGGCAAAGAAGGGTATGCAGATTTAGGATTGGCTAGTTAGAATAATGTTAGCAGGCTCTGGGGATTAGGGGCTGTCACTTGTTATTTGGTGCCTGGCCCAGGGTGATGAAGGCAGAGAAATACTGCCTCCTGAAAGGTGAGAGGCAGCTAGAAGAGCTGGTTCAGTGTTGGGGCCCTGGATTAGTTGGTTTGCATATGAAAGGCACACTCAGCCAGGCACTGCGGCTCAAGCCTGTAATCCCAGCACTTTGGGAGGCCGAGGTGGGCAGATCACAAGGTCAGGGACCATCTGGGCCAACATGGTGAATCCCCATCTCTATTAAAAATACAAAAATTAGTTGGGCATGGTGGTGTGCACTTGTAATCCCAGCAACTTGGGAGGCTGAGGCAGGAGAATCGCTTGAACCTGGGAGGTGGAGGTTGCAGTGAGCTGAGGCTGTGCCACTGCACTCCGGCCTGGCAACAGAGCGAGACTCCATTTCGGAAAAAAAAAAGAAAGGGACACTCTCAGAGGGGTCATTTGCTAGCTTTAACAACTGGTTGGCTCTGGCAGGGGCAGTCCCTCTTTCTGGTCTTGGAGGTCCAAGATGCCAGAATATCAGCAATACAGTGGGGCTGGGTGAGGTGGCTCACACCTGTCATCCCAGCACTGAGGGAGGCCAAGGCAGGAGGATTGCTGGAGCCCAGGAGCTCGAGACCAGCCTAGACAACATAGTAAGACCCCACCTCTCAGAAAAAAAAAAGAAAAAAAATTATCCGTGTGTGGTGGTGTGTGCCTGTGGTCTTCACTACTCGGGAGTGTGAGGTCAGCAAATCGCTTCAACCCAGGAGCGATGGTGATCACGTCCCTACACTCCAGTCTGTGGACACTCTAGAACCTTGAGGATAATACGGCCTGATTACAGAAGCTTTACAGCAACTCTTGAAGTCAGGTATTATAAATCTTCCACCTTCATTCTTCATTTGTAAAGGCATGTTGGCTATTCCAGGTCCTTTGAGTTACTGTAAGAAAGTTACAATTGGCTTGTGAACTCCACATCTACTGGGATCAGAGGAAAGCAGGAACAGGGTGGGTGCCAAGGAGGGGCAAGGGGCTGGGGCAGGGATGGATGTGGCCAGTGAGGACAGGAGGATACTTGTTGCGGGAATGTGGGGACATCCAAGCAGTGGTTCTCATCATGCCGTGCAGGGTACTCGCCCCCTCCCTGCCCCTGCTCCCCACACACGACTTCCCATGCCTCTCCCATGAGCACCTGCGCTAAGGGGCTGCATTTAGGCTCCGCCCACATTGGAATCAAGCCCTCCTCCAGGCCCTCCTCCTCCTCCCAGAGCCCTGTCTGAGAGAGAGCCACAGCCCCAGGTCAGTCCCAGGTCCTGTCACTGCTGTTGGGGGAGGGAGGATGAACAAACCCAGGAGACCTCACATCATCCCAGAGCAGAAATCCTGACACAAAAGGAATCTCCCATGGGGGTTCAGCTGGGTCCAGGGCCTGAAAGTGACATCAATGTGGACCTTGCATCTAAGGAGATCGCACGTGGCAGCACTGGGGCAGAAGACCCTGGGAAGCATGTGCCCTCCAGAGCTACCCAGCGGCTGTTGGCTGTAAGTTCTATGTGGCCCCCACCTTGGACGGCCTGGTAAGCAGGTGACCCTTCAGCCAGGTCCTCAGGCAGGGCGGACCACCCTCTCGAGGCCCTGCCCAGACAGCCAGGGGGCCCCTTGTCCTCTCTTCAGCCCATCTTTCCAGCTGGGACTAGTTCAGCCCAAAGCCCCCCTGCCTCCTCCGTTTTCCTGTGGGTTGAATGGGGAGAATGAGGTGTTGAGGGCCTGGCTCAGACGGAGGGGTTTCCTGAGCACAGGGGAACATGTTTCCTCCGGCCTGTGAAGGGAGGGAGGGAGGGCTGACCTGACTGGCCCTGGGAAGCACAGAGGAGCCTACTGGGGCCAGGGAAGAGACTAAGAGAAGGGAGGCCCGTCCCTGCCTGCTTCTGTCTCAAGAAGGCTGATGCCATTTCCTCTGACGAAATCCTGTCTTCCTGCCCCCACGGCCCCTTAGCTGGAGGGGCCACCTCACCCTGGAGAGGGTGGGCAGAGCCTCCTACGGAGGGAGCCCTGGGGGCCACCAAAGCTCCCCGCTCCAGCGACCACCCCAGGCAAAGGCCAGCAGAAACCTGTTAGAGATGGGCCCAGGACTGTGTGCAGGGTGCCCACTGTTGCTCTGAGCCTTCACTTCCTTCTGTGTCCAAGGAAGCTTCTGGATCAGCCAAGGGCTCAGGTGTGTGGAGGGAATGACCTGAGGTGCTGTATGAAGGGACGGCCTCCTGTCCTGCACTCAGAAGTTGAGGCCCAGAGATTCTGCCCTTCAGCCAGGCCCAGACATCTGGGTAGAGGGAGCTCTGGTCCTGGAACTGCCACTGCAAGTCACGTGGCCTGGGGCAGGGCTTCTTGGAGCCCTGTCCCTGCCTGTGTAGGATGGGGAGGTCAGAGGGGAGCCTGCAGATCCAGTCTCACGTCTAGGAGGTGAAGGGGTGGCCTCCAGAAGGACCAGTCTGTGTAGGGGACCATCAGCCCCCTCACCCCTTGAGCAAGGTCGTGGTCCCTGCACCAAGGGAGCGGGCCTGGGATGGGAAGAGGCTAGCTGGGCCCTGGTGGTACCTGGGGACTGCATGGGAGTCCCTGCCAGGGAGGGAGAGGGACAGAGGACAAGCTGGGGACTCTGGTGCTTGGGCTGCGGTCTGAGCGCCTGTGACCTCCACCGGCTCCCTCCTCCTCCTCCCTGAGGACTGAATCTGGGACACAGAAGGGCAGAGATTCAGGCCTGCCTTTCCTCTCCCCGAAAGAGCCTGTGCTGGCCCTGGGCAGAGAGAAGGATGAGAAGTGAAGCTGAGTGAGGTGGGGCTGCAGGGATCCAGGTGGGAGGGGCCCAGCCAGCCAAGGTCAGGCCCGGCCCCTCAGCAGGAGGATGGGCACTGGGGCCCTTGGGCAGGGCTGACTTGACACTGACCACAAGGGAGGCCCTTTTGCAATAAGAGGAAAAAAACCAGATGGATAAAGGAAGTGCTGGTCATCCTGGAGGTGCACGGGTTTGAGGAAGGCTCCCGGCCCCCACAGCCCTCTGCGGAGCCTGAGCCCGGCTCCCTCGACTCACCTCAACCCCAAGGCGGCCCCACCACAGGGCCCCTCTCTGCCTGGACGGCTCTGCTGGTCTCCCCATCCCCTGGAGGAGAGCAAAGCCATGGGCCGGCCCCTGCTGCTGCCCCTGCTGCCCCTGCTGCTGCCGCCAGCATTTCTGCAACCTGGTAAGTGCCCAGGACCGCCCAGATGTGGGCTCTGCCCAAACCACAGGAGGGGCCAACCCGAGACAAAGGTGGGACATCTTGGGGAGGGCCCAGGCTCCCACCACCAGGAAACAAGGGCGGGTCCCACAGGGGCGGGTGCCCCCATCCTCTCTCTCCCATGCCTGAAGAGTGGGAGACCCAGGCCAGAAGTCAGTCCAGCCACCTGTCACACGACTGCCTGTGGCTGAAGGTGCGGGAGGGTCTGGGGTCACCCTCTTTGTGTCTTGCGGTGGCTTCAAGGTCTCTCCCCCACTCTCTCCCTCCCACCTCTAGGTGGCTCCGCGGGATCCGGTCCAAGCGGCCCTTATGGGGTCACTCAACGAAAACACCTCTCAGCCCCTATGGGTGGCTCCGTGGAAATTCCCTTCTCCTTCTATCACCCCTGGGAGTTAGCCGCAGCTCCCAACATGAAAATATCCTGGAGACGGGGCAACTTCCACGGGGAGTTCTTCTACAGAACAAGGCCAGCTTTCACTCACGAGGATTACTCGAACCGGCTCCTTCTGAACTGGACAGAGGGTCAGGACCGCGGGCTCCTCAGGATCTGGAACCTGCGGAAGGAGGACCAGTCTGTGTATTTCTGCCGAGTCGAGCTGGACACACGGAGATCAGGGAGGCAGCAGTTGCAGTCCATCGAGGGGACCAAACTCACCATCACCCAGGGTGAGTCCAGCTGCCCCGGCACGCGCCTTGCCCACTGCAGTCAGGGTTTTTGGTGACTGGTGACGTCTTCACATTTAAACCCAGTTGTCTGGATTGAGAGCTGTCAGCATTTCACCTTGCTACCCCTTCCCTGTGTGGGCTTCTGAGAGCGGCTTGCTCATCCTGAATGTCCCCCAATCTAGAAAGCAGCACACCATGCCTTTCACTCTGATGCCCCGCACCCCCAGAAGAGGGTCTGCTCATTCCTCATCTCTCCCCAGCTGTCATGACCACCACCACCTGGAGGCCCAGCAGTGCAACCACCACAGCTGGACTCAGGGTCACAGAAGGCAAAGGGCACTCAGAATCATGGCACCTAAGTCTGGACACTGCTATCAGTGTGGCATTGGCTGTTGCTGTGCTCAAAACTGTCGCTTTGGGACTGCTGTGCCTCCTCAGGTGGAAAAGAAGGAAAGGTAAGTGCCCAGGACATGCTGTCTCCTCAAGCCTCCAAGCTGGGGTTTCTCAGAGCCCACCTGCAGCTAAGGGATTTCAGAAATACGCAGACCCTGCTGGCTCCCCTCAAGCCCACTGAGGCCAACTCCGTGGCCTGTGCTGGGGCGTCTGCATCTCGGGGGCTCCTGCAGTGGGGTCATGCAGGGTCACGTGTGAGAACTCCCAGCCTGGGTGCAGTGGCTCACGCCTGTAATCCCAGCACTTTGGGAGGCCAAGGGCGGGTGGATCACGAGGTCAAGAGATTGAGACCATCCTGGCCAACATGATGACACCCCATCTCTACTAAAAATACAAAAATTTGCCGGGCGCGGTGGCTCACGCCTGTAATCCCAGCACTTTGGGAGGCCGAGGCGGGTGGATCACGAGGTCAGGAGATCGAGATCACAGTGAAACCCCGTCTCTATTAAAAATACAAAAAATTAGCCGGGCACAGTGGTGGGCGCCTGTAGTCCCAGCTACTCGGGAGGCTGAGCCAGGAGAATGGCGTGAACCCGGGAGGTGGAGCTTGCAGTGAGCCGAGATCGCGCCACTGCACTCCAGCCTGGACGACAGAGTGAGACTCCATCTCAAAAAAAAAAAAAAAAAAATACAAAAATTAGCTGGGCATGGTTGCGCACGCTTGTAGGACCAGTTACTCAGAGGCTGAGGCAGGAGAATCGCTTGAATCCTGCAGGTAGAGGTTGCAGTGAGTCAAGATCGCATCACTGCACTCCAGCCTGGTGACAGAATAAGACTCCATCTCAAAAAAAAAAAAAAAAAAAAAAAAAAAAAGAAAGAAAGAAAGAGCCGGGCGCGGTGGCTCACACCTGTAATCCCAGCACTTTGGGAGGCCGAGGCGGGCGGATCACAAGGTCAGGAGATCGAGACCACGGTGAAACCCCGTCTCTACTAAACATACAAAAAATTAGCTGGGCGCGGTTGTGGGCGCCTGTAGTCCCAGCTACTTGGGAGGCTGAGCCAGGAGAATGGCGGGAACCTGGGAGGCGGAGCTTGCAGTGAGCCAAGATCGCGCCACTGCACTCCAGCCTGGGCGACAGAGCGAGACTCCGTCTCAAAAAAAAAAAAAAAAAAAGAAAAGAAAGAAAAGAGAGCCCCCAGTCCTCTCTACACAGCTGGATCCCCCCAACTACTTCTCTCTCAGTCATCAATCATTTACCCTCCCCTGAAGGTTCCTGGAGAGGGGAGGGTCTTCCCTGGGAAAAGGACAGAGAGAGGAGAAGCGACCAGAATTGGGCTGAGCTCAGCAGGCACTGGCTGACTGCCCACCTGCCACGGCCTGGCTTGAAACTGGAGAAGCAAAGTAGATAAAGCATAGGCTCTGTTCTCAGGGAACTGGGGGTGTGGAGTTGTCAGTTGCCTCAAGGACTAATTGCTTCATTGAGAAAGAGTTATGGTATTGCTAAACAAGGGTAGGAGGAGAGAGAGGTAATCAGGGAGGACTTCCCAGAGGAGGTGACATCTGCAGATGTCTCAGAGAAGAAAATAATTCGCTTGGCAAGAGGTGAGGGTGGTGTAGAGGTCACTCACTTTCCTTGCGGGTGGAGGAAACCGTTCCAGGAGCTGTGGGAAGCTTGATGCTGGTGGAGGAGGCAGGAGAGGAGAGGAGACAACCTTGGAAATCATATCCAATAGCCTCTGATCCCAGAGGCAGCGTGAGGCAGCAAAGGGTGACCTCAGCTCCCCATGGGAGACCTCAGTGTGTGGAGCAGCGGGCAGAGGTGGGCCAGGCTGGGTCAGTGCAGTGCAGGGGTGAGGCGGAGAGAGGGAAAGGGCCAGATCCTAGAAAATATTAAGTAATAAAAACCAATGAGATTGATTGTTTGCTGTAGGGGCGAGGGAGCAGGAAGAAGTATCCGTTTCCACTTGAGTGCATGGGGCTGTGATGAAACCATCAAGTACAGTAGACAATAGAGGAGGAGACTATGTTTGGAGGGGAATGATGCCTCGTTTAGTTTGGAATCTTTTTTTGTTTTTGTTTTTGTTGTCTTGTTTTGTTTTTTTTGTTTGTTTGTTTTTTGAGATGGAGTTTTGTTCTGTCGCCCAGGCTGGAGTGCAGTGGCACAATCTCAGCTCACTGCAAGCTCCGCCTCCTGGGTTCACGCCATTCTCCTGCCTCAGCCTCCCGAGTAGCTGGGACTACAGGTGCCTGCCACCACGCATGGCTACTCTTTTGTAATTTTAGTAGAGACGGGGTTTCACCGTGTTAGCCAGGATGGTCTCGATTTCCTGACCTCGTGATCCGCCCAACTCAGCCTCCCAAAGTGCTGGGATTACAAGCTTGAGCCACCTCACCCAGCCAGTTTGGAATCTGTTATACTGGAGATCCATGTGTGGCATCTCAGCAGAGTTGTCCTTTGGAAACTTGGATGTACACATTCCCAGTTCAAAAGAGAGGACAAGGCTCCAGGCATCAATGAGTTCTACCTCAATATCCTCCAAACCTGACAGTAAGTTACCATCAAGAAAGTCTTCAGGCCAGGCACAGTGGCTGACGCCTGTGATCCCAGCACTTTGGGAGGCTGAGGCGGGTGGATCACCTGAGGTCAGGCATTCAAGACCAGCCTGGCCAAAATGGTGAAACCCCGTCTCAATTAAAAACACAAAAAATTAGCTGGGCGTGGTAGCGGACACCTGTAGTCCCAGCTACTCAGGAAGCTGAGGCAGGAGAATTGCTTGAACCTGGGAGGCAGAGGCTGCAGTAAGCCGAGATGGTGACACTGCACTCCAGTCAGGGTGACAGAGCGAGACTCCGTCTATAAAAAGAAAAAAAAGAAAGTCTTCAGTGCAAGGAGATTCGTCCTATGAGCTAGGAAAGCACAGAGGGGAGGAGCTTGGGGTCAGGGCTGCCTGCAGCCAGATCCTGGCCTCATACCCTCGCCAGGGGACAGGCTCGCGGGTACAAAGGCTGTGCACCTCAACTTCCTCATGGAAGCACGTGAGATTATTTTATAACCATAGAGTGGAGACAGTCTCAGTATGACCAAACCCAGGAGCCATATATTAAAATATTGATAAATTTAACTATATAAAAAATTGTTTGCCGGGTGCAGTGGCTCACACCTGTGATTCCAGCAGAAAATCAGGAGATCAGGAGATCACAGAAGGTCCAGGAGCTAGTGAGAGAGCAGGAATGGAGAGCAGGGGGGCCGGTAGGAAGCTTGGAGAATCTGCAAAATAGGAGATCACAAAGGAACAAGAGTCAATGAAGTTCAACAAGAGGTAGGGCGGGATAATGACCAAAGACAGAGGGAACACTTCCAGGTTCGTTCTGTGAGGTCAGCAACACCATGATCTGAGAGCCAGATAAAGACCCTGCAAGAAAACAACACACAAAATACAGACGAAAAGGCCGGTGAATATTGATGGAAAAATCTTCAGCAAAATTCTAGCAAACCAGCTTTGACAGCACGTTAAAAGGATTGTATACCATGACCAAGTTGGAGTTAGTCCTGGAATGCAGGTATCACCCAAGACAGGAAAATTAATCAATGTAGTGCACCCCATTAACAGAAAAAAGGACAAAACCCACATGATTATCTCAACTGCTGCAGAAAAAACATTGGACAAGATTGAATACCCTTTCCTTTTTTTTTTTTTTTTTTTTTTTTGAGTTGGAGCCTCACTCTGTTGCCCAGCCTGGAGTGCAGCGGTGCCATCTCGGCTCACTGCAACTTCTGCCTCCCAGGTTCAAGAGATGCTTCCACCTTAGCCTTCTGAGGAGCTGGGATTACAGGCGTGCACCACTATGCCCAGCTAATATTTTATTTTTGGAAGAAACGTGGTTTTACTATATTAGCCAGGCTGGTCTCGAACTCCTGACCTCAACTGATCAGCCCGCCTTGGCCTCCCAAAGTGCTGGGATTACAGGCTAAGCCACGGTGCCCAGCTTAAACACCCTTTCCTGGTAAAACACCCCACAAGCCAGGAAGAGAAGGAATGTACTGCAACATAATAAAGGCCAGTCATGCAAGGCCCACAGCTGAAAGTCTTTCAGTCATTTTAGTGAAAGACTGAAATATTTGCCTCCAAGATCAAGAACAAGAGAAGGATGCCCTATCTCACTACTTCTCTTCAACATAGGATTTGAAGTCAGGCCAGGCACAGTGGCTCACACCTGTTATCCCAGCACTTTTGGAAGTCGAGGTAGGTGGATTACTTGAGGCTACGAGTTTGAGACCACCCTGGCCAACATGGCAAAACCCCATCTCTACTTAAAAAAAAAAAAAAAAAAGATTTGAAGTCCTAGCCAGAGCAATTAAGCAAAGAATCAAAAGGCATCTAATTTGAAAAGGAACAAGCAAAATGATCTCTGTTTGCAGGTGACAAGATCTCATATGTAGAAAATCCTAAGTATTGCACAAAAATACCTGTTGAACGAATGAATTCAGCAAAGTTCCAGGAAACCAATTTAACATACAAGCAAAAATGTACTGCATTTTTGTGCACTAACCATAAACAATCTGAAAAGAAAATTAAGAAAACAATTCCACTTACAATAATGTCAAAAAATAAAGTAAGATCTTTGGAATAAACCTAACCAGGGAAATGAAAGACTTGTACACTGAAACTACGAAACATTTCTGAACAAATGAAAAGAAGACACAAATAAGTGGATGACATTCTTGTTCGTGGAATGGAAGAATTAATATTGTCAAGGTGTCCATGCCACCAACAACAATCTCCAGATCCAATGCAAATCCTATGTAAACCCCAATGGCATTTTTTTTTGGGCTCAAACAGAAAATTCATCCAGAAATTCAAATGGAATCTGAAAGCACTACCACAAACCAAAATAATCTTTAGAAAGGTGAACAGAGTTAGAGGACACGCCTTCCCTGATTTCAGAATATATTAAAAACTATGGTAATCAAAATAATGTGGTACTGAAATAAAGACATAAATAGGCTGGGTGCAGTGGCTCACGCCTGTCATCCCAGCACTTTGGGAGGCCGAGCTGGGCGGATCACCTGAGATTGGGAGTTTGAGACCAGCCTGACCAACGTGGAGAAGCCCCATCTCTACCAAAAATAAAAAATTAGCTGGGTGCGGTGTCTCATGCCTGTAATCCCAGCTACTCGGGAGACTGAGGCAGGAGAATCACTTGAACCCGGGAGGCAGAGGTTGCAGTGAGCCGAGATCACGCCATTGCATTCCAGCCTGGGCAACAAGAGTGAAACTCTGCCAAAAAAAAAAAAAGTAAATAGACCAGTGGAATAGAATACAGAGGAGCCCACAAATAAACCCTCACATAGACAGTCAAATGATCCTCCACAAGGGTGCCAAGATGACCACTCAGCGAAGAATAGTTTCTTCAACAAATGGTGTTGAGAAAGCTGGATACCCTCATGCAAAACATAGAGGTGCATCTCTACCTTATACCACATACAAAAAATTAACTGAAAATCTCAACGTAAGACCCAAAACTGCCCAATGTCTAGAAGAAAATACAGGAGAAAACAGGGTGATGAGACAAGATGGTAGGTCCTTGCACTATTACCCCCAGACCCACGGTTTGTATTCCACAGGGGAAGGACGGTTTGTACTCCACAGGGGAAGGACGGTTTGTACTCCACAGGGGAAGGATGGTTTGTACTCCACAGGGGAAGGATGGTTTGTACTCCACAGGGGAAGGATGGTTTGTACTCCACAGTTGAAGTATGATCATATCAAGGTTGTTTGACTCTAGGGCAGGATTTGTGATATGTACCTGCTGTTACACAAGGAATGATAGATCAACTGGAAATCTTAGAGGCCTTCCCAAAAGTGGAGTTAATCAGAAGCTGCCATGGCAGATTAGCCTCCAAGATGGAGTTGCCTTAGCCTCCGCAATATTAAAAGTAGAACTACCATATGATCCAACAATCTCACTTCTGGGCATATATTCAACAAATTGAAAGCAGGGTCAGGAAGAGGGGTTTGCACACCAATGTTTGTAGTAGCATTACTCAAAATACCCCAAATGTAGAATCAACTGAAATGTCCATCAAACAAAATATGGTGTCTGTAGTCCCAGCTACTCAGGAAGCTGAGGTTGGGAGAATGACCTGAGCCCAGGAGGTTGAGGGTGTAGTGAGCTATGATTGTGCCACTGCACTCCACCATCCTGGGTGACAGAGTAAGATCCTGTCTATTTAAAAAAAAATAAAAATAAAAATAAAAAAGTTCTGAAAAAAAGAATATTATTAAACCTTTTTTATTTACTTATTTATTTTGAGACAAAGTCCTGCTTTGTCACCCAGGCTGGAGTGCAGCAGTGCAATCTCAGTTCAGTGCAACCTCCACCTCCCAGGTTCAAGCGATTCTCTTGGCTCAGCCTCCTGAGTGACTGGGATCACAGGTGTGTGCCAACATGCCCAGCTACTTCTTGTATTTTTGGTAGAGACGGGGTTTCACCATGTTGTCCAGGCTGGTCTCGAACTCCTGACCTTAGGGGATCCACCCACCTTGGCCTCCCAAAGTGCTAGGATTATAGGGGTGAGCCACTGTGCCTGGCCTCAACCTTTAAAGGGAAGGAAATTCTTACACATGCTCTAGTATAAATGAGCCTTGAAGACATTATGCTAAGCGAAATAAGCTAGTTACAAAAAGATAAATAATGTCTGATTCCATTTATATGAGTATCTGGAGTAGCCAGATTCCTAGAAACAGGAAGCAGAAAGGTGGTTGTCAGGGGCATGGAGGAGATGGGAATGGAGAGTTAACATTTGAAGAACATAGAGTTTCAGTTTTACTGGCCCAGTGTGGTGGCTCATGCCTGTGAGGGACATGCCTTGGAAGGCCAAGGTGGGGGGATCACTTGAGGTCTGGAGTTCAAGTCCAGCCTGGCCAACATGGCGAAACCCTGTCTCTACTAAAAATACAAAAAAATTAGCTCTACTAAAAATACAAAAAATGCCCGGCACGGTGGCTCAAGCCTGTAATCCCAGCACTTTGGGAGGCCGAGGCAGGTGGATCACGAGGTCAGGAGATCGAGACCATCCTGGCTAACACGGTGAAACCCTGTCTCTACTAAAAATACAAAAAACTAGCTGGGCGTGGTGGTGGGCGCCTGTAGTCCCAGCTACTCGGAGGCTGAGGCAAGAGAATGGCGTGAACCCAGGAGGCGGAGCTTGCAGTGAGCTGAGATCACGCCACTGCACTCCAGCCTGAGCGACTCACAGTGAGACTCCGTCTCAAAAAAAAAAAAAATACAAAAAATACAAAAAATTCGCTGGGTGTGGTGGCGGGCACCTGTAATCCCATCTACTCAGGAGCCTGAGGCAGGAGAATCACTGGAACCCAGGAGATGGAGGTTGCAGTGAGCTGAGATCACATCACTGCATAGCAGCCTGGGTGACAGAGCAAGACTCCGTCTCAAAAAAAAAAAAAAAAGAAAAGGGCCGGGCGCGGTGGCTCAAGCCTATAATCCCAGCACTTTGGGAGGCAGAGACGGGTGGATCACGAGGTGAGGAGATCGAGACCATCCTGGCTAACAGGGTGAAACCCCGTCTCTACTAAAAAATACAAAAAACTAGCCGGGCGAGGTGGCGGGCGCCTGTAGTCCCAGCTACTCGGGAGGCTGAGGCAGGAGAATGGCGTAAACCCGGGAGGCGGAGCTTGCAGTGAGCTGAGATCCGGCCACTGCACTCCAGCCTGGGCAGCAGAGCCAGACTCTGTCTCAAAAAAAAAAAAAAAAAAAGAAAAGAAAAGAAAAGAAAGAGGACTTTTGAGTTTCAGTTTCGCAAGATGAAAATGTTCTGGAGATCTGTCTCACAACCATGTGAATACACTTAACACTGCCAAACTGTACACTAAGCAATGGTTAGGATGGTAAATTCTTTTTTTTTTTTTTTTTTTTTGAGACGGAATCTCGCTCTGTCGCCCAGGCTGGAGTGCGGTGGCTGGATCTCGGCTCACTGCAAGCTCCGCCTCCCGGGTTCACACCATTCTCCTGCCTCAGCCTCCCGAGCAGCTGGGACTACAGGCGCCTGCCACCTCGCCCGGCTAGTTTTTTTGTATTTTTTAGTAGAGACGGGGTTTCACCGTGTTAGCCAGGATGGTCTCGATCTCCTGACCTCGTGATCTGCCCACCTCGGCCTCCCAAAGTGCTGGGATTACAGGCTTGAGCCACCGCGCCCAGCCTAGGATGGTAAATTCTAGGTGTTTTTTTTTTGAGACAGAGTCTCGCTTTGTCACCCAGGCTGGAGTGCAGTGGCGTGATCTTGGCTCAGTACAACTTCCACCTCCCGGGGTCAAGCAATTCTCCTACCTCAGCCTCCTGAGTAGCTGGGACTACAGGCACACACCACCACACCTGGCTAATTTTTGTAATTTTAGTAGAGACGGGTTTTCACCATATTGTCCAGGCTGATCTCGAACTCCTGGCCTCAGGTGATCTGTCCACCTTGGCCTCCCAATCCTGGGATTATCACCAGCGTGAGCCACAGCACCCGGCCTAGGTGTTACGCTGGAAGGAGTAAAAGTTGCAACATGAAAATGATACTAGCAGTTAATATTTCAGAGTTCCCAGTCCCAACATTAAAAAACAACCTATAGAAGTGGAAGGGAAGGCCCCCAGAGTTGAGGGGTGCCGTGAGGCCTGGGTTCAGACGGTGTCTCTGTGGACGCCGAACCCGGGAGGAGGCTGGATGGTGGAGGGGATGTCTGTGGACCAGGGGCCCAGTGCTTGGGAAGCGCTGCAAGGATGCCAGGGGGACAAGAGGGGCAGAGCACGGTGGAATAGGCAGCAGAAGATTCAGGGTGAGACCAGACAGAGGGGAGGGGGTCCTAGTGGTGGCAACAGAACTTGAACAGCCGCAAACATGAGTCCCAAGCATGAGGCTCCCAAGGCTGGAGGGCAGACCCAGCCGACACCCAGAAGGAAACCACAGGCATAGTCTCCCTGAGGACTTGGAGGGAGAGGTTGGGGTGCATATGTCAAGGGAAGGGAAGGGAGGGAAGAGATGGGTGGGCAAGGGCTCAGCGGTGGAGGGAGCCAGGTTGGGGGTGAGCGGAGAGCTCAAGAGTGAAGGAAGCCAACAGAGGGTATCAAGGTTGGGGGGTGCCGGTTTCAGGAGGTGATGTGGTGGACAACAGGGAGGACAGGTCAGGGGGTTGCCTCAGGGTGCCGGCTGAGTCCCAGGCCCTTCCTGATGGGTTTGCATGGAGTTGCTCTGCTGCTCTGGTCCCTCTAAGGAGGGCCTCAGCCTAGGGCACAGCAGAGAAGGTGGGATGGAGACTGCCGCCACCCGGATGCCACCCTGACTCACTGTTGGTCTCCCTACAGGTCAGCAGCAGACTAAAGCCACAACTCCAGCCAGGTGAGTGCTGGGCCTCCCTAAGGGGGTAGGGGGTGCAGGTGCGGGCAGGGGGCCACTCCACAGGGAGTGTGCTGCTAAGAACCCCACAAGCCCAGCCTGCCACAAATTCTCCTGAGTTTTTGCCACCACCCACTTAAATCTGATCTCTGAAGCAATTGCCTCACTTGCCCCACTGTAATAATCCTGGCCCTGCATCTAAAAACACTTCCCCTCCTGCAGATAGCAGGGCGCCAAGCAGTGACTTCCGACCAACAGGGTGTGGAGAGACGGGATGTGTATTAGCCCCAGAGGATGTGCTGTGAGACCCGCTTGTGAGTACTCCACACTGGCTCCCCATTGGCAAGATACATGGAGAGCATCCTGAGGACCTAAAAAAGGCAGAGCCGCAAGGCAGAAGGAGCCTGGGTCCCTGAATCACCAACTGGAGGAGAGATACCTACCAGAGCCTTCATCCAGGAGCATCCACTCTGCAGTGACACAGGAATGAGGTCTGAACTCCACTGAATTAAATCACTGGCATTCGGGGGCTATTCATTATAGCAGTGCTAAGAGTTCCTTTGTCTTCCCCAGGGATGGAGAACTACAATTTATTTTGCTTACCATATACCCCTTTTCTCCTTGTCCACATTTTCCAATCTGTACAGTGGCTGTCTTCTCCTGTGGCAGGGGTTTTGGGGAATAAACAGTGTGAAACGCTGCTGACACTTCCCTGTGCATCTCCCACGTGGCTGCCAAGTGCCCCTTCCTGCTCTGCAGTATCTGTGTCCAGTCGTGATGCAGGGAGTATCCCCGCTAGTAACAGATGGCGCTCACAGATTTAAGGCAGTTGGAAGCAAGTTTAAGAAGGGAAATCTTTTTTTTTTTTTTTTTTGAGACAGAGCCTCACTCTGTCATTACCCAGGCTGGAGTGCAGTGGCACAATCTCAGCTCCCACTGCAACCTCTGCCTCCTGGGTTCAAGCCATTCTCGTGCCTCAGCTTCCCAAGTAGTTGGGATTACAGGCGTGCACGCCCACACTCAGCTAATGTTTGTATTTTTTAGTGGTACTGGGGTTTCGCCAAGTTGTCTAGGCTGGTCTCAAACTCCTGGGCTCAAGCAATCCTCCAGCCTCAGTTTCCCAAATAGCTGCAATTACAGGCGTGAGCCACCGTGCCTGGCTGAAAGGTAATCGTTAAGGAGTGGGCAGGGCAGGAACACTGTCAGAGATGGTGTGGTGGCCAAGGCTAGTACAGCAAATCGGCTGCTTCCTGTGATTGCACGGGTTGGGGGCTCAGTTCCACAAGGCTGCCCCCGCATCAGATGCCAGTCAAAAGCTCACGTGGTGCCTGTGCTTCTGACACAGGGCTATAAAAATTGAGGTTCCCATGATCCCCTCTTTGGGTTCAGTTAATTTTCTAGAATGGCACCTAGAACTCAGGGAAACCCTTTACTCACGTGTGCCCCCTTATAAAGGATATTATAGGGCCTGGCGCCAGGGCTCATGCCTGTGATCTCTGCACTTCGAGAGGCTGAGCGGGGAGGTTTACTTGAGCACAGGAGTTTGAGACCAACCTGGGCAACATAGTGAGACCGTATCTCAAAATAAAAACATGAGATATTACAAAGGATAGTGATGAACAGCCAGATACAAGAGATACACAGAGAGAGGCCTGGGGGAAGGCGTGCAGAGCTTCCATGTCTTCCCCAGGTGCTGCACCCTCTAGGAAGCTCCATGAGTTCAGTTATCCAGAAGCCCTCTGCATCCCTTTTGGGTTTTTATGGGCTTCACTATAAAGGCATGAATGGGCCAGGCACAGTGGCTCCTGCCTGTAACCCCAGCACATTTTGAGGCCGAGGTGGGAGAATCAATTGAGCCCTCAAGCGGCAATTGAGGCCGCAGTGAGTTGTGATTGCACCACTGGACTCCAGCCTGGGTGACAGAGAGAGACACTGTCTCAAAAAAAGACAAAACGAAACAAAACAAAACAAAAAACCTGGCCAATATGGTGAAACTCCATCTCTACTGAAAATGATCGTCGCCTGATCCCCACCCCTTGAAGATGCCTCCACGCCCTCCATACACATTTGGTCAGCACTGACTGCCCGGCACACTGCACTGGGTGACAAGGACCCAAAGCGACACCAGCCAGTGCCCCAGCCCTCAAGCACCTCCCTGTGCAGAAGGAAGACAACACAGAAAAGGGAAGCGTGGTTGTCACAGAGGCCCAGAGGACTGCCGGCTGATGTCACTGAATGGGGAAGTGGTCGGCCGCACGGGCCCTTGGCTCAGTCCTGATGCCACAGTGGATGTTCATGGGCCACGTGACCTCAGGCCAGGCTGAGAACCCCCCTCAGGGCCTCCGTTTCTCTCTGTATGAATTGAGGACCATAACAGAGATGCTGCCTGCCTCCTGGGATTGTCCAGAGAGTTAAAAGCTCTTTTAAAATGCACCTGCTGGGCTGGGCGCGGTGTCTCACACCTGTAATCCCAGCACTTTGGGAGGCTGAGGCAGGCAGATCATGAGGTCAGGAGGTTGAGACCAGCCTGAACAACATAGCGAAACCCCACCTCTACTAAAAATACAAAAAGTAGCCGGGCATGGTGGCACGTGCCTGTAATCCCAGCTACTCAGGAGGCTGAGGCAGGAGAATCGCTTGAACTTGGGAGGTGGAGTTTGCAGTGAGCCGAGATTGAGCCATTGCACTCCAGCCTGGGTGACAGAGCGAGACTCTGTCTCAAAAAAATAAAAATAAATAAAATGCACCTGCTGGCGGGGCGTGGTGGCTCACGCCTGTAACCTCAGCACTTTGGGAGGCCTAGGCAGGTGTATCACCTCAGGTAAAGAGTTCGAGACCAGCCTGGCCAACATGGCAAACCCCATCTCTGCTAAAACTACAAAAATTAGTTGGGTATAGTGGTGGGCACCTGTAGTCCCAGCTACTCGGGAGGCTGAGGCAGGAGAATCGCTTGAACCCGGGAGGCAGAGGTTGCAGTGAGCCGAGATAGTGCCACTGCATTGCAGCCTGGGTGACAGAGTGAGACTCCATCTCAAAATAATAATAATAATAATAATAATAATAATAATAAATAAAATAATAAAACAAAATGCACCTGCCATTCTTTCCATCAAGTATGGCCACGAAATGAGGGTCGTGAGGGAAGCAGTGTATCCTCACAGATCCCCAGAAATGAGAGACACAGCCATGCAGGGCCACTTGGGAAAGCACCAGAGTCCCTCGGGGGGGGGGGGGGGCCGAGGAAGCCAGGGGGAAATGGGGGTGAGACGTTTTGTTATGCTTTCCATGGAAAAGGCAAAGAAGGGTATGCAGATTTAGGATTGGCTAGTTAGAATAATGTTAGCAGGCTCTGGGGATTAGGGGCTGTCACTTGTTATTTGGTGCCTGGCCCAGGGTGATGAAGGCAGAGAAATACTGCCTCCTGAAAGGTGAGAGGCAGCTAGAAGAGCTGGTTCAGTGTTGGGGCCCTGGATTAGTTGGTTTGCATATGAAAGGCACACTCAGCCAGGCACTGCGGCTCAAGCCTGTAATCCCAGCACTTTGGGAGGCCGAGGTGGGCAGATCACAAGGTCAGGGACCATCTGGGCCAACATGGTGAATCCCCATCTCTATTAAAAATACAAAAATTAGTTGGGCATGGTGGTGTGCACTTGTAATCCCAGCAACTTGGGAGGCTGAGGCAGGAGAATCGCTTGAACCTGGGAGGTGGAGGTTGCAGTGAGCTGAGGCTGTGCCACTGCACTCCGGCCTGGCAACAGAGCGAGACTCCATTTCGGAAAAAAAAAAGAAAGGGACACTCTCAGAGGGGTCATTTGCTAGCTTTAACAACTGGTTGGCTCTGGCAGGGGCAGTCCCTCTTTCTGGTCTTGGAGGTCCAAGATGCCAGAATATCAGCAATACAGTGGGGCTGGGTGAGGTGGCTCACACCTGTCATCCCAGCACTGAGGGAGGCCAAGGCAGGAGGATTGCTGGAGCCCAGGAGCTCGAGACCAGCCTAGACAACATAGTAAGACCCCACCTCTCAGAAAAAAAAAAGAAAAAAATTATCCGTGTGTGGTGGTGTGTGCCTGTGGTCTTCACTACTCGGGAGTCTGAGGTCAGCAAATCGCTTCAACCCAGGAGCGATGGTGATCACGTCCCTACACTCCAGTCTGTGGACACTCTAGAACCTTGAGGATAATACGGCCTGATTACAGAAGCTTTACAGCAACTCTTGAAGTCAGGTATTATAAATCTTCCACCTTCATTCTTCATTTGTAAAGGCATGTTGGCTATTCCAGGTCCTTTGAGTTACTGTAAGAAAGTTACAATTGGCTTGTGAACTCCACATCTACTGGGATCAGAGGAAAGCAGGAACAGGGTGGGTGCCAAGGAGGGGCAAGGGGCTGGGGCAGGGATGGATGTGGCCAGTGAGGACAGGAGGATACTTGTTGCGGGAATGTGGGGACATCCAAGCAGTGGTTCTCATCATGCCGTGCAGGGTACTCGCCCCCTCCCTGCCCCTGCTCCCCACACACGACTTCCCATGCCTCTCCCATGAGCACCTGCGCTAAGGGGCTGCATTTAGGCTCCGCCCACATTGGAATCAAGCCCTCCTCCAGGCCCTCCTCCTCCTCCCAGAGCCCTGTCTGAGAGAGAGCCACAGCCCCAGGCTCAGTCCCAGGTCCTGTCACTGCTGTTGGGGGAGGGAGGATGAACAAACCCAGGAGACCTCACATCATCCCAGAGCAGAAATCCTGACACAAAAGGAATCTCCCATGGGGGTTCAGCTGGGTCCAGGGCCTGAAAGTGACATCAATGTGGACCTTGCATCTAAGGAGATCGCACGTGGCAGCACTGGGGCAGAAGACCCTGGGAAGCATGTGCCCTCCAGAGCTACCCAGCGGCTGTTGGCTGTAAGTTCTATGTGGCCCCCACCTTGGACGGCCTGGTAAGCAGGTGACCCTTCAGCCAGGTCCTCAGGCAGGGCGGACCACCCTCTCGAGGCCCTGCCCAGACAGCCAGGGGGCCCCTTGTCCTCTCTTCAGCCCATCTTTCCAGCTGGGACTAGTTCAGCCCAAAGCCCCCCTGCCTCCTCCGTTTTCCTGTGGGTTGAATGGGGAGAATGAGGTGTTGAGGGCCTGGCTCAGACGGAGGGGTTTCCTGAGCACAGGGGAACATGTTTCCTCCGGCCTGTGAAGGGAGGGAGGGAGGGCTGACCTGACTGGCCCTGGGAAGCACAGAGGAGCCTACTGGGGCCAGGGAAGAGACTAAGAGAAGGGAGGCCCGTCCCTGCCTGCTTCTGTCTCAAGAAGGCTGATGCCATTTCCTCTGACGAAATCCTGTCTTCCTGCCCCCACGGCCCCTTAGCTGGAGGGGCCACCTCACCCTGGAGAGGGTGGGCAGAGCCTCCTACGGAGGGAGCCCTGTGGGCCACCAAAGCTCCCCGCTCCAGCGACCACCCCAGGCAAAGGCCAGCAGAAACCTGTTAGAGATGGGCCCAGGACTGTGTGCAGGGTGCCCACTGTTGCTCTGAGCCTTCACTTCCTTCTGTGTCCAAGGAAGCTTCTGGATCAGCCAAGGGCTCAGGTGTGTGGAGGGAATGACCTGAGGTGCTGTATGAAGGGACGGCCTCCTGTCCTGCACTCAGAAGTTGAGGCCCAGAGATTCTGCCCTTCAGCCAGGCCCAGACATCTGGGTAGAGGGAGCTCTGGTCCTGGAACTGCCACTGCAAGTCACGTGGCCTGGGGCAGGGCTTCTTGGAGCCCTGTCCCTGCCTGTGTAGGATGGGGAGGTCAGAGGGGAGCCTGCAGATCCAGTCTCACGTCTAGGAGGTGAAGGGGTGGCCTCCAGAAGGACCAGTCTGTGTAGGGGACCATCAGCCCCCTCACCCCTTGAGCAAGGTCGTGGTCCCTGCACCAAGGGAGCGGGCCTGGGATGGGAAGAGGCCAGCTGGGCCCTGGTGGTACCTGGGGACTGCATGGGAGTCCCTGCCAGGGAGGGAGAGGGACAGAGGACAAGCTGGGGACTCTGGTGCTTGGGCTGCGGTCTGAGCGCCTGTGACCTCCACCGGCTCCCTCCTCCTCCTCCCTGAGGACTGAATCTGGGACACAGAAGGGCAGAGATTCAGGCCTGCCTTTCCTCTCCGCGAAAGAGCCTGTGCTGGCCCTGGGCAGAGAGAAGGATGAGAAGTGAAGCTGAGTGAGGTGGGGCTGCAGGGATCCAGGTGGGAGGGGCCCAGCCAGCCAAGGTCAGGCCCGGCCCCTCAGCAGGAGGATGGGCACTGGGGCTCTTGGGCAGGGCTGACTTGACACTGACCACAAGGGAGGCCCTTTTGCAATAAGAGGAAAAAAACCAGATGGATAAAGGAAGTGCTGGTCATCCTGGAGGTGCACGGGTTTGAGGAAGGCTCCCGGCCCCCACAGCCCTCTGCGGAGCCTGAGCCCGGCTCCCTCGACTCACCTCAACCCCAAGGCGGCCCCACCACAGGGCCCCTCTCTGCCTGGACGGCTCTGCTGGTCTCCCCATCCCCTGGAGGAGAGCAAAGCCATGGGCCGGCCCCTGCTGCTGCCCCTGCTGCCCCTGCTGCTGCCGCCAGCATTTCTGCAACCTGGTAAGTGCCCAGGACCGCCCAGATGTGGGCTCTGCCCAAACCACAGGAGGGGCCAACCCGAGACAAAGGTGGGACATCTTGGGGAGGGCCCAGGCTCCCACCACCAGGAAACAAGGGCGGGTCCCACAGGGGCGGGTGCCCCCATCCTCTCTCTCCCATGCCTGAAGAGTGGGAGACCCAGGCCAGAAGTCAGTCCAGCCACCTGTCACACGACTGCCTGTGGCTGAAGGTGCGGGAGGGTCTGGGGTCACCCTCTTTGTGTCTTGCGGTGGCTTCAAGGTCTCTCCCCCACTCTCTCCCTCCCACCTCTAGGTGGCTCCGCGGGATCCGGTCCAAGCGGCCCTTATGGGGTCACTCAACGAAAACACCTCTCAGCCCCTATGGGTGGCTCCGTGGAAATTCCCTTCTCCTTCTATCACCCCTGGGAGTTAGCCGCAGCTCCCAACATGAAAATATCCTGGAGACGGGGCGACTTCCACGGGGAGTTCTTCTACAGAACAAGGCCAGCTTTCATTCACGAGGATTACTCAAACCGGCTCCTTCTGAACTGGACAGAGGGTCAGGACCGCGGGCTCCTCAGGATCTGGAACCTGCGGAAGGAGGACCAGTCTGTGTATTTCTGCCGAGTTGAGCTGGACACACGGAGATCAGGGAGGCAGCGGTGGCAGTCCATCGAGGGGACCAAACTCACCATCACCCAGGGTGAGTCCAGCTGCCCCGGCACGCGCCTTGCCCACCGCAGTGAGGCTTTTATTATCACTGGTGACGTCGTCCCTGGTACCTCAGACCCCACTTCTTCTGACGATCCCTAAGTTATCTCTTTGGCCCCTAACACTTCCTCAGGCCTTTGCCACCTCTCCCCTTTTCTCCTCCCCTTGTCTCCACATCTGATCTGCTTTCCCTGACCATTCCCCTCACTGTCCCCTCCAGATCCAGCCCCGCCCCCACTCCTCAGGCCTCAGCATCTGCCAGACCCTCTAATTATCCTTCATTCTTTCTCCAAACTGGGGCTCCAGCCTGGCCTCTCCCCATGACCTCCAGGCAGATTTGATCTCTCCAGGGTGTGGCTCACCCGCTCTTTGTCATGTGTCTCTGCCTGGAGTCCCCATTAGTGCCTCAGGGTGGGCCCCATATCTTGCATCTCTCACAGTCACGAGCTCATCCAGGAACCCCCAGCAGGTGCCCAGTGACTGGCCCTGGGAGCTCTGCAGTCCCTGGGTCAACCTGGGTTCCCATCTGCCCACTTCCTTCTTCCCCTCTGCTTCCCAGAAGTGTCCTTCAGCTCCTCCCTGACCTGTCTCACCTCTTCCCTCACCTGTCATACCCCTCTTCTCCTATATCCATCCCTTACCCTCACTTTCTCCCCAGCCCCTGCAGCCCCTACTCTCCCTGACAAGCCCCTGGGTTCTTCCAGCCGTTCCCTCTCTGTCCTCCACTCTGGTCTTGCTACTCTGTCCTTACCAACACTAAGGGACATGTCTGCAGAAGCAAGAGCAGCAGCCCTCATTCACTGAGGCATCATGGCATGGCCCTGGCAAATTGCTTCATGTGCATTGCCCTAGTGAACCCTCACCAAGACTCCTCAATGGCAAGAGGAACTGCTATTCTCTTCAGTTTACAGATAGGGAAACTGAGGTTAACAGAGCCTATACAGCTTCCCAACATCACAGTAGTGGTGCAGATGGGACTTGGAAGGGATGGTGAGGGTGGGGCGTGGTGGCTGACGCCTGTAATCCCAGCACTTTGGGAAGCCAAGGTGGGTGGATCACTTGAGGTCAGGAGTTCGAGACTAGCCTGGCCAACATGGCAAAACTCCGTCTCTACTAAACATACAAAAATTAGCCAGGCATGGTGGCGCATGCCTGTAATCCTAGCTACTCGGGAGGCTGAGGCAGGAGAATCACTTGAACCTGGGAGGCGGAGGTTGAGGTGAGCTGAGATCGAGCCACTGCACACCAGCCTGGGTGGCAAAGTGAGACTCTGTCTCAAACAAACAAACAAACACAATGACAGGGATGGTGAGCTGCAGAGCTTTCTCACCTAACTTCTAGCTATAGGGCCTCACCTATTGAGTTGACCATAGTGTTCGCCTTGACCTACTTTTGAACCTAGCGATGGGATGTGTTGCACTAATAGATCTTCTGTTTTATTCAGAAAGGGCATCAGGGAAATTTGAGCCTAGGTTTATCTGTCTCCAGATCAGTGGGGAGAGGGGAGTTTCTCCTAGGCCCAGGCAGGAAGGGGGTGCATTGTCTGTAGAAAATGTTTTAGGAAACTAATCTTTGGCCAGGTGGGTTTATTTTTTCTAATCACTTGCACTGGCAACCCTAAACAATGCCAGGGATAAGTTACTCTTCCCTGCAGGGACAGACACTCTCGCTGCCCGTGCCCTGGTAAACCACCACACCATCTTAACCACTGTGTTGGTTTTGGAGCAGATGGAGAGCGGCTCCATAATCCAAATGAAGCAAGACAGCCTTGAACTTTGATTTCCTACGTATTTCCTTAAATGGCCTTTTCTGAGAGATTTGGGTTTTTCTCAGGCCTTCTCTTCCTCTTTCCTTAATTCCTGCTTGCTTTTCTCACTTCTCTGCATAGGTCAGAGTTGTAGTTTTTTTCACTAATAAATTGTTTTTCTGTTTTTTTTTATTTTTGAGACGGAGTCTTGCTCTGTCGCCCAGGCTGGAGCACAGTGGCTGGATCTCAGCTCACTGCAAGCTCCGCCTTCTGGGTTTACGCCATTCTCCTGCCTCAGCCTCCCGAGTAGCTGGGACTACAGGTGCCCGCTACCTCGCCTGGCTAGTTTTTTGTATTTTTCAGTAGAGACGGGGTTTCACCGTGTTAGCCAGGATGGTCTCGATCTCCTGACCTCGTGATCCACCCATCTCGGCCTCCCAAAGTGCTGGGATTACAGGCTTGAGCCACCGCGCCCGGCCATAAATTGTATTTTTAATTAATTCAATTAGTTGAATATTCATGCTTATTATTAAAAAAAATACAGGAAAATAATAGAGAAAAAAAATTTTTTTTTTTTTTGAGACAAAATCTCACTCTGTCACCCAGGCTGGAGTGCAATGGCACGATCTTGGCTCACTCCAACCTCCACCTCCCAGGTTCAAGCGATTCTCCCGCCTCAGCCTCTGAGAATTACAGGCACCCACCATCATGCCAGGCTAGTTTTTTTATTTTTGTAGAGACAAGGTTTCACTGTGTTAGCCAGGCTGCTCTCGAACTCCTGACCTCGGATGATCTGCCCGCCTTGGCTTCCCAAAGTGCTGGGATTACAGGCGTGAGTCACCTTGCCCTGCCTTTTTTTTAGACAGGGTCTCGCTCTGTCACCCAGGGAGTGTGATCATGGCTTACTGCAGTGTTGATCTCCCAGGCTCAAGTGATTCTCTTGCCTTAGCCTCCCAAATAGCTGGGACTACAGGCATGCACCACCACACCTGGCTAATTTTTGTATTTTTTTTTGTAGTCATGGGATTTTGCTATGTTGCCCAGGCTGGTCTCAAACTCCTGAGCTCAAGTGATCCACCCACCTTGGCCTTCCAAAGTGCTGGGATATAGGCATGAGCCACTGTGTCTGGCAAAAAAATCCAACTGAAGTACCATCATGCTAAGATACAACAAAATAAAGGAGTATTTGTAGCAGATATAAACTAAGTTTGTTGTTGGCTTATTAATGTTTTTTATGTAATTTAACTTTTGTAACCAAACCTAATTGTGTTCTTTGTCACTTTTCTGTTTTATTTCTAAGCACAAAAATCCCAATTTCCACTAAAAGTTGAAAATATTGGCCAGACACAATGGCTCATGCCTGTAATCCCAGCACTTTGGGAGGCTGAGGTGGTGGATCACCTGAGGTCAGGAATTCGAAACCAGCCTGGCCAACATGGTGAAACCCCGTCTCTACTAAAAATACAAAAATTAGTCGGGCGTGGTGGTGCATGCCTGCAGTCCCAGCTACTCAGGAGGCTGAGGCAGGAGAATTGCTTGAACCTGGGAGTCGGAGGAGGTTTCAGTGAGCCAAGATCCCACCACTGCACTCCAGCCTGAGTGACAGAGCAAGACTTTGTCTCAAAAAAAAAAAAAAAAAAAAAAAAGAAAATATTTATATTTAAATTCTTAATTAAAAAAAAATTGTATGTAGTGAGAATTTATTTTGGTATACAGCATAAACAACTAAATTGATCTTTATATGAAGTAATTAATCAGTTGTCCCAACCCCATTTACTGCATTTTTATCTGCTTCTCTATTGATACATTAGGCCTGGTTTTAAAATTATTTTTGTAGAAGAGCATCGGTTTCTGGTCAGTCAATTCTGTTTCACTGATCTATCTTTTCTTACGTCAGCACACAGGTTTAGTGACTGTAACTTTACTACGTTTCAATGCCTAAGACGATTTCCATCTCAAACATATTACTCCTTCTTCAAAAACTTTTTTAGGCTGGGCGCAGTAGCTTCATGCCTGTAATCCCAGCACTTTAAGAGGCTGAGGCACGAAGATTACTTGAGCCCAAGAGTTTGAGACTTAACATGGGCAACATAGTGAGACCCCATCTCTACCAAAAAAAAAAAAAAATTAGCCAGTTGTGGTAGTGCAAACCTATGGTCCCAGCTACTCAGGAGGCTGAGACAGGAGCATCGCTTGAGGCCAGGAGGTTGGGCCTGCAATGAGCTGTGATTTCACAACTGCACTCCAGCCTGAGTGACAGAGCAAGACCCTGTCTTAAAAAACAAAGCAAAACAAAAAATATTTTTCTGTTGTTGCCTGTCTGTTCCTTTCCCACTGTTAGAATAAGTTTATCCAGTTTAGGGGAAAAAAACAAAAACAAAAAACACAACACTCTTTTAAGTCACAGTTGCATTAAACCTATAACGCAATTGACAGAAACCGAAATCAGGCTCATACACAATCTTCTCACCCAGGAACAAGGTCCTATTTTATATCCCTCAGTAAACCTTGGTAGTGTTCTGCCAAAGAGCATATAAATGTCTCATAAGATTGTTTAACTGTCTGTAGTGAGCCGAGATCATGCCACTGCACTCCAGCCTGGGTGACAGAGCCAGATCCTGTCTCAGGAAAAAAAAAAAAAGATTTTTTTACCCTCTATATTTCCTTTTGTTATTAATATGCAAGATTACTTTTTGAATCCTTAATAATTGTCATTGTAAAAGTAATGCATAGGCGGCCGGGTATGGTGGCTTACACCTGTAAACCCAGCACTTTGGGAGGCCGAGGCAGGCAGATCACAGGGTCAGGAGATCAAGACCATCTTGGCTAACATGGTGAAACCCTGTCTCTGCTGAAAGTACAAAAAAATTAGCTGGGCGTGGTAGTGAGCGCCTGTAGTCCCAGCTACTCAGGAGGCTGAGGCAGAAGAATCACTTGAACTGGGAGACGGAGGTTGCAGTGAACCAAAATTACACCACTGTACTCCAGCCTGGGCAACAGAGGGAGACTCTGTCTCAAAAAAAAAAAAAAAAAAAAAAGCATAAAATCTGGCCAAGACGGTGGGTTATATGCATGTTTACCATCACCCCTTCCCAGAATCTACTAAAATAATAGCAAAGGGAATTTTTTAAGAAAGAAATCCTCAAGAACAAGAAATATATGAACTGGATGTACAAAAGCAAATTTTGAGAAGCTGGAAACAGACTAATGGAATTTGTTTAGGGCTAAACCCTAAGCCAGTGTGGGGAAACCCAGATGAATGGCAATTTATACCACAAAACTCTGTAAAGGTTCAGTAATGTTGGCCCTGAGTACCCCTGAAAGTAGGAGTGAAGATGGGTCTGAAAACTAGAGGACATTGAAAATCTACTTCAGAAGCAGGGAAACCTCCATTCCCCATTCTCCCACCCTAGCCCAAACACAAGAGGTTTGCTTTCCAGAATAGATGAACCAGAGGGCCTCTGGGGCAGCACCCCAGGGATAACTGGCAAGGCGATTGGGGTCTGGTCCTCATACCGAGTCCCCCAGCACCGGGGACTATACCTTGGCCTCAGCTGTGTCTGGGAAGCCTGAGGCTAGAGTCCCTATATGATTAAATGAAACAAACTTCTCCCATGAAACACGAGGAATAAAACAAACATGAAAAACAGAAAGAGGAACCTGGAAGAAACCAAAACAGTTCAGGGAGTATAAAATTTTAAAATACTCAGCATCTCCTTCTATTCAGAAAGTTAAGAGACCTCGTGCATGTGATAAGAGGGGGTGCTTTACAAAGGAACTTGCAAACCACAAAGAAACCACAAAGAAAGCTCTTGGAAATTTAAGATACAATAGCAAAAACAAAAAATTCCATTAAAGGGCTGGGTGCAGTGGCTCACACCTGTAATCCCAGCACTTAGGGAGTCCAAGACAGGAGGATTACTTGAGGCCAGGAGTTCAAGACCAGCCTGGAAAACATAGCAAGAATCTGGCAACATAGCAAGACTCTGTCTCTATAAAAAAAGTAAAATTTAAAAATTAGCTGGGTGCGGCCTGTCGTGGTAGCTCGCACCTGTAATCCCAGCACTTTGGGAGGCCGAGGCGGGCGGATCACTTGAAGTCAGAAGTTGAGACCAGCCTGGCCAACATGGCGAAACCCTCCCTGTCTCTACTAAAAATACAAAAAAAATTAGCTGGGTGTGGTCGTGTGTACCTGTAATCCCAGCTACTCGGGAGGCTGAGGCATAAGAATCATTTGAACCCGGGAGGCGACGGTTGCAGTGAGCTGAGATCACACCACTGCACTGCCTGAGTGACAGAGTGAGACTCCATCTCAAAAAAAAAAAAAAAAAAACCTAGCTGGGTATGGTGGCACATGCCTGTAGTTCCAGCTACTCAGGAGGTTGAGGCAGGAGGATCACTTTGGGCTGTGAGGTCAAGGCTGCAGTAGCTGTGGTCCCACTACTACACTCCAGCCTGGGTGACAGAGTGAGATCCTGACTCAAAAAACAAAAAAAAAACAAAACAAGAGCCACCACTACCACCAAAACAACCAAAATGCACCCAAGGATGAAATTTACTTTTGAGTGTGGGAATAAATATATAAATGGATCAATTCTTTTTATGTGTCAGGTGATGGTGAAAAGAGAAAAGAAGAGAACTGAAGTGGAGTGAGTGGGACAGAGATTGCTAAGGGTGGCCCTGTATTCACACTGAACAGGGAAGGCTGCTGTGTGATGAAGCAGAGCCTGGTGTAGGGTAACTGAGGAGACCTTAGAGTGAGGCACAGTTTGGGAAACCAATCAGGGACGGTGGGGGGAAGTACCCTGGGACCAGCAGCAGGCCTGAAGAGCAAGGGGAGGGAGCCCAGAGAAGACTGGAATGTGTAGAGAGGAGCTGTGGCCTCTGGAGTCAGAAGTTACAGGGCACGAGAGCCCACAGATGCGATCCACCAAGGCCAGCTCCAAAAGCACAACGCAGGGATGGAAGAACTGGGGAGCGGACCTGGAGAAGCCCTAGGAAGATCCAGCCTAGACACAGATTGATTGGTAGAACATAATAGAGAGGTTGGGAGAAGAATGTTCCAGTCACACAGGACAAGTGTGGCTGAAGCCAAAAGGAAGAGGCAGAGGTTGCAGGAGGCGGGGAAGATCCTGTGTGGCTTTGAAAGCCAAGGAAACAACTCACTTTCGCTCTGAGTGCCATGGGAACGAAGGAGCGTTTCCTGCAGGAGTGCTGAGATCCGACTCACGCTTTTTTTTTTTTTTTTAATTATTATTATTTTTTTAGATGGAGTCTTGCTCTGTCGCCCAGGCTGGAGTGCAGTGGCACGGTCTTGGGTCACTGAACCTCTACCTCCCGGGTTCAAGGGATTCTCCTGCCTCAGCCTCCCGAGTAGCTGGGATTACAGGTGCTCGCCACCACACCCGGCTAATTTTTCTATTTTTAGTAGAGACAGGGTTTCACCATGTTGGCCAGGCTGGTCTCGAACTGTTGACTTCAAGCAATCCGCCTGCCTCGGCCTCCCAAAGTGCTGGGATTACAGGCGTGAGCCTCCATGCCCGGCCCCAACTCATAGCTTAAAAGCATCCCTCTGGCTGTGGTATGGAGGAAAAAATTACAGGTGAGCGAAGTCAGAAGCAGGGAGACCAGGGAGAGATGATGCAGCTTGGCTTAGCGAGATGGCAGTGCATGAGGTGAGAGGTGGCTGATACTGGTTGGTTATATTTTGAAGACAGGGCAGACAGGATTTGCAGATGGATTGGATGTAGGGTATGAGAGGGAGGGAAGCAAGGATGACTCTAAGGTCCTTGGACTGAGCATCCTGAAGGACAGAATTGCCATTTACTGAGGTAGAGAAATGGGGAAGAATGGGTTTGGGAGGAAATCAAGAACTCTGTTTTGGACACCTTACTTTGAGTCGTTACTAGACATACAAATGGAGGCGTGAACAGGTAGTAAGATCTCTGAGTCTAGAGTGCAGGGGGAAAGTTGGCTGGATACATCAACTTGGAACCCAGCCTGGGCAACATAATGGAACCCCGTCTCCACCAAAAAAAAAAAAAAAAAAAATTTTTTTTTTTTTTTTTTTTTTTTGAGACGGAGTCTCACTCTGTCACCCAGGCTGGAGTGCAGTGGCATGATCTTGGCTCACTGCAACCCCTGCCTCCAGGTTCAAGTGGTTCTTCTGCTTCAGCCTCCTGAGTAGCTAGGACTGCAGGAGGGCACCACCACACCCGGCTAACTGTTTTGCATTTTTAGTAGAGATGGGGTTTCACCATATTGCTCAGGCTATCCACAGAAAAAAAATTTTTTTTAATTATCTGGGCATGGTGGTGTGCACCTGTAGTCCCAGCTACTCAGGAGGCTGAGATGGGAAGATTGCTTGAGCCCAGGAGTTGGAGGCTGCAGTGAGCCATGGTTGCACTATTGCACTCCAGCCTGGGCGACAGAGGAAGACCAATCAGGATACCACTGATATTTAATGTCACGTGGTGAATGAGATAATCTGGGGAGTGTGGCTAGAGAGGAAGTTTCAGGACTGGGCCCTGACATTAGGTTTGGGCAGATGAAAAGAAATCAACAGAGATGACTCAGAAGGAGCTAAGAGTGAGGCAGGAGAACCAAGGGAGATGGTGTCCCAGAAACCAAATTAATAACTCACTTCATAAAAGGGGGAGTGAGGAGTATCAAATGCTGAAAAGCTGAGTCAGATAAAGAAAATGGGGGTGTAAGATCTAAATTCTCCATGTCAGTAGTAAGAAGTGAGTAGATACCACTTAAAGCAAGCAAATCAAGCAACGGCAATATTCGCATGCTGTTTAGAAATAGGAGGTTAACACCAAAATAAATAGCTAAAGTTGCTGAAAATAGTTGCCTCTGGGGAGTTGGAAGGGAGTAGGAGGCAGGTGCAGGAGGCTGCTGTTTTTTTCTAAGTTGTGTGAAATTTGTTGGGTCTGAATTATGTGCCGATACAACTTGGAAAAAAAAAGTGTTAAATTTAAAAACTAATAAAAGTACTGGTAATACTTACACATAATTTTTAAAATACAGAAGGAAGTTAAATAAAAGGTAACATTCACCTTATCTCCCCAGTCCCTACCACTTTGTGTGGAAGTATTCTCTCTTACAGATACCGACATAAAACATAAATAGAATCAAACCACATACAATGCTGCTCTAGAACTTGCTATTTTTACTTAAAGTAACTTGAATCTCTTTCATTCTAGTATATATACATCTATGTCTTTTTTTTTTTTTTTTTTTTTTTTTTTTTTGAGATGGAGTTTTGCTCTCGTTGCCCAGGCTGGAGTGCAATGACATGATCTCGGCTCACTGTAACCTCTGCCTCCGGGGTTCAAGCGATTCTTCCGCCTCAACCTCCCAAGCAGCTGGGATTATAGCTGTGTGCCACCACACCTGGCCTATGCCTTTTTAATTTTTTTTTCTTTTTCTTTTCTTTTTTTTTGAGACAGAGTTTCACTCTTGTCACCCAAGCTGGATGAGGTGGCACGATCTCAGCTCACTGCAATCTCTGCCTCCCAGGTTCAAGTGATTCTCCTGCTTCAGCCTCCCCAGTAGCCAGGATTACAGGCACATGCCACCATGCCCACCTAATTTTTGTATTTTTAGTGGAGATGGGGTTTCACCAAGTTGGCCAGGCTGGTCTAACTCCTGACCTCAGATGATCCACATGCCTTGGCCTCCCAAAGTGCTGGGATTACAGGCATGAGCCACTGAGCCTGGCCATTTAAAAAAATTTTTTCGCTGCTCCTTGCAGAGCAGGGCTAACTCCTAGTCATTGTGCTCTGAATCAGCAATGCCTTTTTAAATGGCCGCATGCATCCCATGGTAGGGATGTATCATAATTTATTTAATCACTGTTCTATTTGAAGACAGTTAAATTGTTGCCACATCACAAACTATAATGTAAAGAACACCCTTCAACACATGCCTTTGAATACTTGGGCAAGCATTTGCATAGGAGAAATTCCCAGCACTGAGACAACTGCAACAAAGGGCACACATAGGTCTTTTACCTTTTGATAGATCTTCCCAAATTGCATTCCCAAAGGTTCTGCCCATTTATACTCCCATTGTGCATGACAGTTTCTCTCTCCCTAAACACTGGCCAATAACGGGCATTTTCCTCTACTCAAATCAGTTTTTTAAATGGTCTCCTGTATTAGTCTGCATTTTTAAAAATTTTGTTTTTTGCTGGGCGTGGTGGTTCACGCCTGTAATCTCAGCACTTTGGGAGGCTGAGGCGGGCAGATCACTTGAGGTCAGGAGCTCGAGACCAGCCTGGCCAACATGGTGAACCCTTGTCTCTACTAAAAATACAAAAATTAGCCGGGTATGGTGGCATGCACCTGCAATCCCAACTACTTGGGAGGCTGAGACACAAGAATCCCTTGAAGCCGGGAATTGGAGGTTGCAGTGAGCCAAGGTTGCACCACTGCACTTTTTTTTGTTGTTGACAGAGTGACACTATGTCAAAAAGAAAAAAAAAAACGGAAAAAAAAATTTTGTTTTTGGGACAAGGTCTCACTCTGTTGCACAGGCAACAGAGTGCAGTGGCACACTCATAGATCACTGTAGACTCAACCTCCTGGGCTCAAGCGATCCTCCCTCCTCAGGCTCCTGAGTATCTGGGACTATAGGCATGGGCCATCACACTCAGCTAATTTTTGTATTTATCATAGAGACCGGGGGAGCAGGGGGTCTCACTATGCTGCCCAGGCTGGTCTCAAACTCCTAGGCTGAAGTGATCTGCCCACCTCAGCCTCCCGAAGTGCTGAGATTATAGGCATGAGCCACATTGCCCAGCTTTGAAAAAACAAAACAAAACAAAAAACTTTTGAATGAATATTAGCATTAGGATTATGGTATCTTTTTATGAAATGGATTCAAATTGCATAGTTTTCCATCTTTATGTTCTGGAAACTTCTATGTGGGAATTCTATGTTCCTTAAATTTTTACAAGAACTTATTTATAAAACTTCCTGAGCATGGAGACCTTATGAAAGGTAGTTCTTTCATAGCCTTCTCATTTCTTCTTTGTCTACTGATCATTAACCCATTTATGCCAGAGGCTGCAGATTTTTTGTGTGAAAGATCAGACCTTGGCGATGACCTTGAGCTGGAGCATATAAATAACTCACACAAGCTTAGCGTTCCAATAATGGAACACTAGGCATAAATAAGGTATACTACTTTTTTTGTTTGTTTGTTTTGAGACAGAATCTCGCTCTGTCACCCAGGCTGGGGTACAGTAGCGTGATCTTGGCTCACCGCAACCTCCGCTTCCCAGGTTCAAGTGATTATCCTGCCTCAGCCTCCCAAGTAGCTGGGATTACAGGCGCCCACCACCACACCCAGCTAAGTTTTGTATTTTTAGTAGAGATGGGGTTTCACCACGTTGGCCAGGGCTGGTCTCAAACTCCTGACCTCAGGTGATCTGCCCACCTCAGCTTCTCAAAAGTGCTGGGATTACAGGCATGAGTCACTGTGCCTGGCCCCAAGGTATACTAGTTCTTAAATCAATTTTTAAAAATATCACCCAGGCCTGGCTCAGAGGCTCATGCTTGTAGTCCCAGCTAATCAGGAGGTTGAGGCAGGAGGATCACTTGAGCCCAGGAGGTGGAGGCTACAGTGAGGTAAGATTGTGCACTCCAGCCTGGGCAACAGAGCAAGACCCTGTCTCAAGAAAACCCAAAAGACACCCATTTCACAGATATTTTAACATTTAACAATCTATAATTGAGCATATACTCACTCATGATTGCAACTGGCTTTTGTTGTCATTAGGTTTGCTAGTCTTGTCTACCTTCTTGTTGTTGCTCCTTTAAATAACCAGTTTCTGCATTTATTTTGCTTGTGGCTATCTGTTCCCTAATAAATTTATTCCTATGTAACTTTTCATTACTTTCTTCCTCTGAGTTTCCTTACAGCTGTCTCCTCTCTGGGGTTTCTTCTTTGGAAACTGAATATTTTATTTGTTTTAAAAATTTATTCCCATTTTAAGTAATAAAAGCATTTCATACTGAGTTTAGCTTAGAGTGTTGCTTTAGTCATACACCAGGGTTCTTTTTAAAAATATGTATTACTCTAGTTTTTATTTTCTAAATAGTATGTTATTATATATGTCTCCTTTAAGTAATTAAAACATTTTTAAATTCCCAATAGAGACATAGCATTTACACTTTTAGTAATTTCTCTTAAGAGTGGACGAAGATTTTAGTTCATCCTAACCTGAAGACATTAAGAAGCCTGATTTTTTGTCCTATGGCTGAGTACTATGTCAATTTTTTAAGGGTGCATGAAACATTTATAAAGAAGGTGTCACTTGTTTGTAGGATGTGAAGGTCAATATATATTAATGTGACCTTAAAAACATATTTTCAATATACAGTAGGTTTTTTTACAGATGTGTTCTCACTTATTAAGACAATTCTGGATTGGCACGGTGGCTCACGCCTGTAATCCCAGCACTTTAGGAAGCTGAGGCAGGCAGATCACCCGAAGTCAGGAGTTGGAGACCAGCCTGGCCAACATGGTGAAACCCTGTTTCTACTAAAAAAAGAAAAAAAATACAAAAATTAGCTGGGTGTGATGGCATGTGCCTGTGATCCTAGCTACTCGGGAGGCTGAGGCAGGAGAATCACTTGAACCTGAGAGGTGGAGGTTGCAGTGAGCCGAGGCTGCACCACCGCACTCCAGCCTGGGTGACAGAGCGAGCCTCCGTCTCAAAAAAAAAAAAGATAATCCTGTAAAAAGACACATTGTATGATTCAGCTAATACGAGGTATTTACAGTAGTCAAATTCATAGAGACAGAAAGTAGAGGGGTAGAAGGGTGGTTGCCAGGGACTTCGGGACACAGGAATGAGGAGTTGATGTTTAACACATAAAATATTTCCATTGAGGAAGATGCAAAGGTTCTGGAGTTGGATGGTGTGATGGTTGCACAGCACTGTGAATGTGCTTGATGCCACTGAATGGTGCATGTAGAAATGGTTAAAATGACATATTTTATGTTACCTGCATTTGCAACAATAGACTCTTTTTGATCCTGTGATTTAGTTATCCCTATTTGTGAGTGAGGAGATGAGGTTCTGAGATCACCCTACTGATAACTGACGTAGAATCAGGTTTTAACTGAGTTGCCTGTTAAGCTGAATTTGAGGAGGAAGAAATAAAATGAAAGGAAGGAAGAAATAAAAGGAAGGAAGGAAGGAAGGAAGGAAAGAGGGAGGCAGGGAGGGAAGGAGGGAGGAAGGGAGGAAGGAAGGAAGGGAAGGAAAGGGAAAGGAAAAGAAGGAAGGGAAAAATAAAAGGAACTGAGTCGTCTGCATTGAAAGCTGTTAGCATGTCACCCTGTTCCCCACTCCCTGTGTGGGCTTCAGAGAGGAGCTCCCTCACCACTAATGTCCCCCAACCTAGAAAGCAGCACACCATGCCTTTTACCCAGACACCCTGCACCCCCAGGGGAGGGTCTGTTCATTCCTCATCTCTCCCCAGCTGTCACGACCACCACCCGGAGGCCCAGTAGTGCAACCACCACAGCCGGCCTCAGGGTCACACAGGGCAAACGACACTCAGACTCTTGGCACCTAAGTCTGAAAACTGCCGTGGGGGTGACAGTGGCTGTCGCTGTGCTCGGAATCATGATTTTGGGACTGATCTGCCTTCTCAGGTGGAGAAGAAGGAAAGGTAAGTGCCCAGGACCCATCCTCTCCCCAAGCCTCCCATCTGGGGGTTTCTCAGAGCCTACCTGCAGCTATGGGGCTTCTGAAATATGCAGACCCTGCCTGCTCCCCTCAAGCCCGCCTCCCTCAAGCCCACCGAGGCCGACTTCATGGCCTGTGCTGGGTTGTCTGCATTTGTGAGGCTCCTGCAGTGGGGCGGGGCAGGGTCACATATGAGAGCCCACAGCCCTTTTCACACAGCCAATCCCCACCCAGTTCTCTCTCAGTCATCACGCATCTACCTCTCCTGAAGGTTCCTGGGGAGGGGAGGGTCTCCCCTGGCAAAAGGACAGAGAGAGCAGAAGGGAACGGAAGTAGGCTGAGCTCAGCAGGCACTGGCCGACTGCCCACCTGCCACGGCCTGGCTTGAAACTGGAGAAGCAAAGTAGATAAAGCATAAACCATAGACTGCTCTCAGTGAACTAGGGGTGTGGGGTTGTCAGTTGCCTTAAGGACTAATTGCTTCATTGAGAAAGAACTACGGCAGCACTTAATAAGGGTAGGAGGAAGGAGAGGTAATCAGAGAGACAGGACTTCCCAGAGGAGGTGATATATGCAAAAGTCTCAAAGAAGAAAAAGAATTAGCCTGGCAAGTGGTGAGGGTGGTGTAGAGGTCACTCACTTTCCGTGCGGGTGGAGGAAACCATTCCAGGAGCTGTAGGAATCTCAGTGCTGGTGGAGGAGGCAGGAGAGGAGGGGATCTTGGAAATCACACCCAAGAGCCTCCAATCCCAGAGGCAGTGTGAAGCAGTAAAGGGTGACCTCAGCTCCCGTGAGAGACCTCCGTCTGTGAAGGAGTGGCCAGAGGTGGGCCAGGCTGGGTCAGTGCAGTACAGGGGTGAGGTGGAGAGAGGGAAAGGGTCAGATCCTAGAAAAGATTAAGTAATAAAACCAAAGAGGTGAGGTGCAGTGCGGTGGCTCACGCCTGTAATCCCAGCATTTTGGGAGGCTGAGGCAAGAGGATTTCTTGAGCCCAGGAGTTTGATACCAACCTGGGCAACACAGGGAGACCCTGTCTCTACAAAAAAAAAAAAAAAAAAAAGAAAATTAGCTGGGCATGGTAGCCTGTGCTTGTAGTACCAGCTACTGGGAGACTGAGATGTGAAGACTGCTTGAGCCCAGGAGTTTAAGGTTACAATGAGCTATGATTTCACCACTGCACTCCAGCCTGGGAGACAGAGCAAACTATCTCCAAATAAATATAAAAATAATAAAAAAAAATTTTTTTTATAAAGACATTTGGTTGGCTGGTCAGGGTGGCTCATGCCTGTAATATCAACACTTAGGGAGGCCGAGGCAGGATAATCTCTTGAGCCAAGGAGTTCAAGATCAGCCTGGGCAACTTGGCAAAACCCCATATCTACAGAAAATACAAAAATTAGCTGGCTGTGGTGGTGTGCGCCTGTGGTCCCAGCTACTCCAGAGGCTGAAGTGAGAAGACTGCTTGAGCCTGGGAGGTCGAGGCTGCAGTGAGCTGTGATTGTGCCACTGTACTCCAGCCTGGGTGACAGAGCAAAACCTTATCTCAATAAATAAATAAATAAGTTGATTGTTAGATTGGTGTAGGGGCAAGGGAGCAGGAATAAGCCCCTGTTTCCATTTGAGTGGATGAGGCTGTAATGAAATCACCAAGTACAATGATGAAGAGAGGAGGAGATCACGCTTGGAGGGGAACAATGCCTCGTTTAATTTGGGATCCGTTACACTGGGGATCCACGTGTGGCATCTCAGCAGAGTTGTCCATTGGAAACTCAGAGTACACATTTACAGTTCAAAAGAGAGGACAAGGCCTGAGGCATTAATGAGTTCCACCCCAACATTCTCCAAACCTGATCTGAACGTACCATCAAGAACGTTTGCAATGGGCTGGGCGTGATGGCTCCCGCTCATGCCTGTAAGCCCAGCACTTTGGGAGGCCAAGCTGGGTGGATCACTTGAGCCCAGGAGCATGAGACCAACCTGGCCAATGTGGTGAAACCCTGTCTCTACTAAAAATACAAAACTTAGCCAGGTGTGGTGGTATGCACCTGTAGTTCCAACTACTGGAGAGGCTGAGGTGGGAGAATTGCTTGAGCTCAGGAGGCAGAAGTTGCAATGAACTGAGATCATACCACTGCACTCCAGTCTGGGTAATAGAGTGCAAGGAGATTTGCTCTATCAGCTATGAAAGCACAGAGGGGAGGAGCACGGGGTCGGGGCTGCCTGCAGTCAGATTCTGGCCTCACACCCTCGCCAGGGAAACAGGCTTGCTGGTACAAAGGCTGTGCACCTCAATTTCCTCATGGCAAAGGGAGTGAAGATGGTACCTACGTGGGGTTGTCCTGATGATTAAATGTACTGTGTTTAGAATAGATCTAGCAGAGGGTGTGCCACAGGAGCATAAGCACTTAGAATGACTCAACAGTGGGCATTAAACCAGGGAACACTGGCTCTCATGGGAGTACCATCGTATGAATACATTTAAAACAAAAGACAAAATGGTACGATATTGGCATATTCATACACGGATAAAGTAATGGAAGAAAAGAGGAAAATGTAAGTATAACAGAATGAAAACAGACCCAAATATATGTGGGAATTTAGTTGGTTAAAAGGTTTCTAATCAATGGAGAAAGATGAGTAATTCAATGAATGGTGCTGGAACTATTCAGTAGCCATCTGAGAAAAAACAACATTATCTCCTTAACTCATAATTTGTACCAAAATAAATTCCACAGGGATCAAAGATTTAAATGAGAAAAAAAAAAAACAAAACCCTAGTACCAGAAGAAAATGTGAGATTATTTCATAATCAAGGAGTAGAGACAGTCTTCCTCAGTATGACCAAGCCCCAAAGCCATGGATTAAAATATTAAAATCTGGCCAGGCACGGTGGCTCATGCCTGTAATCCCACCACTTTGGGAGGCTGAGGCAGGTGAATCACTTGAGGTCACGAGTTCAAGACCAGCTTGGTCAACAGGGTGAAACCCTTTCTCTACTAAAAATACAAAAATTAGCTGGACATGGTGGTGCACCCCTGTAATCCCAGCTACTCGGGAGGCTGAGGCATGAGAATTGCTTGAATCCAGGAAGTCGAGGCTGCAGTGAGCTGAGATCACACACAGATGCACTCCAGCCTGGGCGACAGAGCAAGACTCTGTCTCAAAAAGAAAAAAAAAATTAAAATCAACCACTTAATTTTTTTTTTTAATTCTGCAGAACAAAAACCACAGCACTTTTCTCCTGAGAATGAGTAAGAGGGTCAGGGAATTGAAGAGAAAGTTTGACATAATCACTGAGGAAACAGGAAGTGGAGTTTGAGGATTCAGCTCAGATGAGAAACTGTAAATCTATAATAGCAGCGTTGTGCATGGCGCATTTTCCCCCAGCAGTAGTCAACCATTCAGATTTTGAGACCTTAGTGATTTTTGTTGGTCAGGAATTGTCAGTTGCTACCACCAGGGACCAGAAGTAACAGTGGCTTAAACAAGACAGAGCTGGGTTATTTTTTCCTCTTGTAAACAGATCTGGAAGCAGACAGCACATCACTGTTCTTAGACACTCAGGTTCCTACCTTTCTGATTTACCAGCCCTGATGCTGGCTTCTGTCCCGAAGGTTGCCTCATAGCCCAAGATGGCTGCAAGGATTCCAGCCACTATTTCTGGGTTTCTGGCAAAAAATAGGAGAAAGGAAGAAAGGGAAAAAAAAACCCCACTATGCCTCAACTATCTGTTCCCTTTTAAAGAGTCTTCCTGAAAGACCTAACAACTTCATGTGTGAGAGCCCCCAGCCCTCTCCACACAGCCGACTCCCCCCCACCCCAGTTTATATCTTATTGGCTAGAATTTGGTCATATATCCCACAGCTATCTGTAGGGGGAATCCTCCCACTCCACATAAAATCAATTTTCTGTAACTAAGAATAATTGAATAGATATTGGGTAATCAAATAGCATTTCCGCCATAAGACACCCCCAGGATTAGAGATTTGCCAGCTAAGTGTGGCAGACAGACAGGAGATCACAGGTCAAGGAGCTAGTGAGAAGGCAGGAATGGAGAGCAGAGGGGTCAGCAGGGAGTCTGAATAATCTGTAGAAAAGTAGATTATCAAGGGATAAGAGTTCAATGAAGTCTAAGAACAGGTACAGTGGGATAATGACAAAAGGCAGCTGGAACGTTTCCAGGCTTATTCTGTGAGATCACCATTACCATGATACCAAAACCAGACAAAGATACTACAAGAAGAAAAAAAAACAACTACAGACTGATAACCCTGATGAATATTGATGTAAAAATCTTCAACAAAATAATAACAAACCATATTCAACAGCATGGCAAAAGAATTATACACCATGAGCCGGGCACAAGAATCACTTGAACCTAGGAGGTGGAGGTTGCAGTGAGCTGAGATTGTGCTATTGACACTCCAGCCTGGGTGACAGAGTGAGACTCCATCTCAAAAAAAAGAAGGAGGAGCTGAATCGGAAAAAAAAAAAAAAAGAGAGAGATCAATATACCAATGGAATAGAATACAGAGTCTAGAAATAAACCCTTGCACATATGGTCAAAAGACTTGACAAGGGTACCAAGAGCACTTAATGGGCAAAGGACAATCTCTTCAACAAATGGCATTGGAAAACTGAATATCCACACCAAAGAATGAAGTTGGATCCTTATCTTATACCATACACAAAATTTAACTCCAAATGGACTAAAGACCTAAAAGTAAGACCCCAAACCATAGGGAAAAAGCCTCATGACTTTGAGTTTGGCAATAATTTCTTGCCTGTGATACCAAAAGCACAAGCCACAAAACAAAAAATAGACAAATAGGACCACATTAAACTTAAACATGTTTTTTCATTAAAGGACATAATCAACAGAATCCAAAGGCAACCTACAGAATAGGGAAAATATTTGCAAATTATTTATCTAATAAGGAGTGAATATCCAAAATATATAAAAACTCCTACAATTCAACAACAACAAAAAATCAACCCAATTTAAAAGTGGGCAGTGGATTTTAACAGACATTTCTCCAGAGATGATATATGCTATGGTCTGAATGTGTCTCCTCAAATCATGTATTGGAAACTTAGTCCCCAGTGTGACAACTGGGAGGTAGTGTGTTTTGGAAGGTGCTTAGATCATGATGGCTCTGCCAGATGAACAGATTAATGCCATTATAAAAAGGGATTTCAGGAGTGGGTTCACTGTCTTGTGATCTTCTGCCATGTGAGGGCACAGTAATCCTCCCCTCTGGAAAACACAGAAAAAAGCAAGTTGCTGGCACCTTGATCTTGGACTTCCCAGCCTCCAGAATTGTGAGAAATAATTTTTGTTTTGCTTTGTTTTACTTTTCAGCAAACTCTTGTCCAACAAAAGAAAAAAATTTGTTCTTTATAAATTATACAGGCTCAGATATTCTTATATATATTAGCAGCACAGGCCAGGCGCGGTGGCTCAAGCCTGTAATCCCAGCACTTTCGGAGGCTGAGACGGGTGGATCACGAGGTCAGGAGATCGAGACCATCCTGGCTAACATGGTGAAACCCCGTCTCTACTAAAAAATACAAAAAAACAAAAAACAAAAAACAAAAAACAAAAACTAGCCAGGCGTGGTGGCGGCGCCTGTAGTCCCAGCTACTCGGGAGGCTTAGGCAGAAGAATGGCGTAAACCCGGGAGGCGGAGCTTGCAGTGAGCTGAGATCTGGCCACTGCACTCCAGCCTGGGCGGCAGAGCGAGACTCCGTCTTAAAAATAAATAAATAGCACTTTGGGAGGCCGAGACGGGCAGATCACAAGGTCAGGAGATCGAGACCATCCTGGTTAACATGGTGAAACCCCGTCTCTACTAAAAATACAAAAAACTAGCCGGGCGAGGTGGCGGGCGCCTGTAGTCCCAGCTACTCGGGAGGCTGAGGCAGGAGAATGGCGTGAACCCGGGAGGCGGAGCTTGCAGTGAGCTGAGATCCAGCCACTGCACTCCAGCCTGGGCGACAGAGCGAGACTCCGTCTCAAAAAAAATAAATAAATAAATAAATAAATAAATAAATAAAAATATGTTAGCAGCACAAAATAGACTAAGACAGCACACAAATCGCCAACAAGCAGATGAAAATGGCCAACTAATCATCAGAGAAATGCAAATCAAAACCACAGAGAGCTATCTCCTTATACCCAGAAGGATAGCTACTATTAAAAATAAATAAGTGTGTAAATGACAAGCGTTGGGAAGAATGTGAAGAAATTGGGGTCCTTCTGCACTGTTGATGGGGGTATAAAATAGTGCAAATGATATAGAAAAAAGCATGGCCTTTCCTCAAAAATTTAAAAATAAAGGCCAGGAGTGGTGGCTCACTCCTCAAATTCCAGCACCTTAGGAGGCTGAGGCAGGCGGATCACCTGAGGCCAGGAGTTCGAGACCAGCCTGGCCAAGATGGTGAAACACCATCTCTACTAAAAATACAAAATTAGCTGGGTGTGATGGCAGGCACCTGTAATTCCAGCTACTCGGGAGGCTGAGGCAGGAGAATCGTTTGAACCCAGGAGGCAGAGGTTGCAGTGAGCTGAGATTGTGCCACTGCACTCCAGCCTGGGTGACAGAGCGAGACTTCATCTCAAAATAAATAAATAAATAAATAAATAAATAAATAAATAAATAAGGCCACCATATGATCCAGCAATCCCACTTTTGGGTACATGCCCAAAAGAACTGAAAAGAAAGGTCTTGAAGAAATATTTATACACCCATGTTGACAGCAATACTATTTCCAATGGCCAAGAGGTGGAAGCAACCCAGATGTCCATCAACGAATGAATGAACAAAATGTGGTTTATACATATAATAGAATATTATTCAGTCTTTAAAAGAAATTCTGGGCCAGGTGCAGTGGCTTACACCTGTAATCCCAGCACTTTGGGAGGCTGAGGTGGGTGGATTACCTGAGGTCAGGAGTTCCAGACCAGCGTGACCAACATGGTGAAACCCTGTCTCTACTAAAAATACAAAATTAGCTAGGCCTGGTGGTGGACGTCTGTAATCTCAGCTACGTGGGAGCTTCAGGCAGGAGAATCGCTTGAACCCAAGAGGTAGAGGTTACAGTGAGCCTAGATCACACCACAGAACTCCAGCCTGTAACTCTTGTCCAACAAAAGAAAAAAATTTGTTCTTTATAAATTATACAGGCTCAGATATTCTTATATATATTAGCAGCACAGGCCGGGCGCGGTGGCTCAAGCCTGTAATTCCAGCACTTTGGGAGGCTGAGACGGGTGGATCACGAGGTCAGGAGATCGAGACCATCCTGGCTAACACGGTGAAACAAGAGCAAAACTCCGTCTCAAAAAAAAAAAAAAACTCTGGGTGACAAGAGCAAAACTCCATCTCAAAAAAAAAAAAAAAAAAAAGGAAAAAAGAAAAAGAAAGAAATTCTGACACATACTACAGTACAAACGAACCTGGAAGACATTAGGCTAGGTGAAATAAGGCAGTTACAAAATGACAACTATTGTATGATTCTGCTTTTCGGTGGTACCTAGAGATATGAAATTAATAGGAACAGAAAGTAGAATGGTGGCTGTCAGAAGCTGCAGGGAGGAGGGAGTGGGGATTCTTTAAAATAGTTTCAGTTTTGCAAGATAAAAAGGTTCTGGAGATGTTTCATAACAGTGTGAATATATTTAACACTACTGAACTGTACACGTGGTTAAAAGTGAATTCTAGCATTTTTTTTTTTACCATAAGTAAAATAAAATATAACCTGTTTAAGTTTCAAAGAGAGGGGAAAAACAGAGGAACAGAAGAGTGCTGGAAGGAGGGAAAGTTGCAGAATGGAAATGATACTAGCAATTAATATTTCAGAGTTCCCAGTCTCAACATAAAAAAAAAAAAGTCCTGTAGAAGTGGAAGGGGAAGTCCCTGGAGTTGAGGGGTACCTCGAGGCCTGGGTTCAGAGGGTGTCTCTGTGGACGTGGAGCCCTTCTGGGAAGAGGTTGGATGGTGGAGGGGATGTCTGTGAACCAGGAGCCCAGTGCTTGGGAAACACTGCAAGGATGCCAGGAGGACAGGATGGGCAGGGTACAGTGGGAGAGGCAGCAGAGGATTCAGGGTGGGACCAGCCAGAGAAGGCCTAGAGGTGGCAACAGAACTTCAACAGCCACAAACATGAGTCCCAAGCACGAGGCTCCCAAGCCTGGAGGGCAGACCTAGACGCCACCTAGAAGAAAAGCACAGGTGTGGTCTCCCTGAGGACCTGGAGGGAGTGGGGGCAGGGTGCCAATGTCAAGGGGAGGGGAGGGGAGAAGTGGCTGGGCAAGGGCTCAGTGGTGGAGGGAGCCAGGTTGGGACTGAGCAGAGAGCTCAAGAAAGAAAGAAACCAAGGGAGGGGGTCAGGGTGAGGGGGTCTCAGGAGGTGATGTGGAGGACAACAGGGAGGACAGATGGGGACCTCAGGGTGCTGGCTGAGTCCCAGGCCCTTCCTGATGCGTTTGGGTGGAGCAGCTGGTCCCTCTAAGGAGGGCCTCAGCCTAGGGCGCAGCACAGACGGTGGGATGGAGACTGCCATCACCCGGATGCCACCCTGACTCACTGTCGGTCCCCCTACAGGTCAGCAGCGGACTAAAGCCACAACCCCAGCCAAGTGAGTACTGGGCCTCCCCAGGGGGGTGGGGAGGTCCATGTGCAGGCAGTGGCCTGGTTTGGGAAACAGGGAGTATGCTGCTAAGAACCCCACAAACCCAGCCTGCCACAGCCATTGTTGCATCCCCAACTTACCCATCCTCGTCCTCCTTTGTCCTCTAGGGGCCAGGCTCTTGACCTCAGGCTTTCTGTCCCCTAAATACTAGACTAGTGGACTCCGGGTTCCAGCACGAACACTTAGTCTCTTTTCTGGAGTGCCCATCTGTGCCCTCTGCCTGCCTTTCCTGGTGTTACTAAGCTTTTCCTGCTCTTCACCTGCTTCCTCTCAGCCTGGATCTTCCAGCTTTTTCATATCACCTGCTCTTGTTCAATCTGTCCCGTTCCCCTGCTGAATGTGCGGTGGGGGCCCCAGGCTTCCTCTGCCTCCAGCTCCTCTCCCCACCTGTGTGTGCTCAGGAGGGACTCACCAGCCTCTGCCTTGCTCCCCTCTCCAGGCTAGGGCCTCACTTTTCCTTTTTCTGGGCTTTTCCTCTCCACCCTCCTGCCTCTCTTTCCTTTCCTCTGGCCTCTCCTTTCCATGGCCGTAGGTCTCCTGCTGGAAGAAAGCATCACCCCTGCCCTTTCTCCTGTGCTGGCTTTTGTCAGCTGCCCTTCTCCTGTCCCTCACCAGGTTCCTTCTCCATCCATTCACCCAGCCTGAGCCCCTGATCAGAAGACCTGAAATTCACACAATTGGTTTGCTTCTCCCAGTTTTAGCCAAGGCAGCACCAGCAGAGAGAAAGCAAGGATTGACCTTTCCAATTTTTCTTCTCCGTGTTCCTCTCATACAAGCAGCTTCCCTAGAATAACCCAACTCACTGAGCACCGAGGGACCTCTGCTGGGCCACACACAAATTGCCCCTAATTCCTCTTCCAAGCAGCCTCCTCGGAGTCTAAAACCATCACACCCATCCTGAGCAGGGTGGACAGGTTGCAGAGCACTCCCCAGAGAACCAGACCCTAACACGTGTCATAATTCTTTTTTTTTTTTTTTTTTTTTTTAATTTTTGAGAGAGGGTATCACTCTGTCACCCAGGCTGGAGTGCAGTGGCGCAATCACAGCTCACAGCCTTGAGCTCCTGGGCTCAAGCGATCCTCCCACCTCAGCCTCCTGAGTAGCCTGGACCATAGGTGCACACTACTACATCGGCTAGTTTTTGTATTTATTATAAAGATGGGGTCTCGCTATGTTGCCCAGGCTGGTCTTGTACTCCTGGGCTCAAGCAATGGCCACCTGCCTCAGTCTCCCAAAGTGCTGGGATTACAGGTGCCACCACCCAGCCCATGTCTTTTTTTTTTTTTTTTGAGATGGAGTCTCGCTCTGTTGCCCAGGCTGGACTGCAGTGGCCGGATCTCAGCTTACTGCAAGCTCCACCTCCCAGGTTCACGCCATTCTCCTGCCTCAGCCTCCCGAGTAGCTGGGACTACAGTCGCTGCCACCACGCCCGGCTAGTTTTTTTGTATTTTTTTTAGTAGAGACGGGGTTTCACCATGTTAGCCAGGATGGTCTCGATCTCCTGACCTCGTGATCCACCCGTCTCAGCCTCCCAAAGTGCTGGGATTACAGGCTTGAGCCACTGTGCCCGGCCCTAGCCCATGTCTTAAATGCCCAGCCTCTAACATATTTCCTATCCTCTTGTTCCCATACAGGGAACCCTTCCAAAACACAGAGGAGCCATATGAGAATATCAGGAATGAAGGTGAGTCCTTACCACCATCCTTCCCCATATTCTACCCCTGGCCCTTCCTGTTTCCCCAAACACCCATTACCTGGGTCCGTGCCCCTCTCAGTGTTTTCTTCTTTCCATTCCTTGCCCCTTGCCCCCACATGACCCTGGTCCTGACCTAGCAGATAACCTCATTCCTAGAGCCCCCTGCCCATCTCTCTCCCCTGGTTGTCATACCACCTGACCTTGGCACACCTTGCTTTTTATTCCTAGGACAAAATACAGATCCCAAGCCAAATCCCAAGGTAAGCAGTCAGACCAGGGCCTGAAGGAATTAGAAAGCCTGGAGAAGGTGGGTGGAAGGGAGAGGGGGAGTGTGGTATGGGCAGGAGAGTCAGATTGTAGGCTTGCCACTAAGATGGGGACAGCTCCATCTCTACTGTCTAACCCTTTCTCTCTGGGTTCTCGCCCAGGACGACGGCATCGTCTATGCCTCCCTTGCCCTCTCCAGCTCCACCTCACCCAGAGTACCTCCCAGCCACCATCCCCTCAAGAGCCCCCAGAACGAGACTCTGTACTCTGTCTTAAAGGTCTAACCAATGGACAGCCCTCTCAAGACCGAACGGTGAGGCCAGGCACAGTGGCGCAGGCCTGTAATCCCAGCTACTTTACTCTGAAGCCTGAGGCAGAACAGAGTAAGCCCAGGAGTTCAGCGCCAGCTTTGATAATGGAGCAAGATGCCATTGCTAGTTAAAAATGTGTATTAACAATAAAGTAACAAATTTAAAAAGATTATCTTCAAAACTATTTTTAAAAATCTGAATCCATTAAAACAAGTTTAAAAAGACTGCACAGTGACCTTCTTAGAGTACACTACGCTTCCAATAGGAAGGGCCACAGCTTCCAACAATAACCAAGGCCATACAGATGACTCAGAGGCCAGCCAAAGAACTGACAAAAACAGAGCCATCTACTCCAACTCTCTCTTCACCTTCCCAGCCCTGGCCCGTAAAACTAAAAGTACCCCCAAAACTTACTTGAATGTGTGTAAGGATAAAACTGACATCACCTTCAACTCCTGTCCCTCCCAGTGAAAATGAACTCTAACAGAGAACTCACACCCAAGACCCTTCCTCTAGTACTTTTCTTAGTAACTTCCTTGGGCCAGGGAACATGAGTTCCCAAACCTTGGTAGCCAGCCCAAACCCAAAGCCTGCCCTCAAATCTGATCAGTCTTCCCTATGGTGACAACGAGAGCATCACCTCATTTGACATCATTCACAACCTTATAAGGTAGAGGATGCACTCGCTGGAAGATGAAGAGCAGAACCAGGATGGTGAACATGCTTTTTCCCAGGCCACGGAGGTAGCTAGTGAGGAGCTGAGCCCGGATCTGAATCCAGATCTGCCCTTCTTGATGTCCTCTCAGGACTCAGGTCTCACTGCCTTCCCCAGATGCCTGCACTGTGCAGGCTCCCGCCAGAAGCAGTGACGTACCACGGTGACACCAAGGAGGGCGAGCAGCCAACAGGGGGCAGTTAGAGACCAGCCAAGCCAGTCAACCCGCAACCTGCTTTATTAACAAAGAAACAGCACAACACACACTTGAACCTGGTAGCCAATGAACAGCCCCAGCACTTAGCCACTTCTCCCTCCTGCGCCCCAGAGAAGAGAGAAAAGAAGGGAGCGCAGGAGCACCAGCTACTTCCCAAACAGCGCCAGGGGGATGTCCTCGCCATCACTGTCACTGTGCTGCAGCTCCCCGCTCTGCCCCAGCTCTCTCCCAACATCTTCCATGAGTTGCTCCAGGTCCAGATCACTGGAGGCTTCGTCCTCAAGGGGAACACGTCCAGCCTCCTGGGTCAGGGGTTCCCGGGGTCTTGGCTCTTCTTTTGCAGCTGAGGGGCAGGCCCCTTTACATGCTGATAGGCCCAGGTCCTTTGGCACTGTTCTAACTTCTTCTCCCTCTGAAAAGCTGGCTGCCAAGGCCTTGCTCTGGGGAGCTTTAAATTTTTTCTTAGGGCCTAAATGAGAAGGCGACAAAGCCGAGAGTCCTATTAGGTCAGCCTGTCCTTACCGTTTATAAGTCAAACTCCTAAATCTCTATTTCCAAAAAATCTCTGGAAAAGATGACCTTTCTCAATACAAAGAATATGGACTTTGGGATCAGAAAGAGAGTCAAGCCATCTGCCCTATGCTAGTCACCAGCCTTGAGCAATTTTTAAATCCTTTGAGCCTCAGTTTTCTGATATCTAAAATGGGAATATCCAGTGAGAGAGCTATTGAAAAAAATTTAAAGGAGCAGGCATGGAAGTATCTCTTTAGCCAGACCTTGGCAATACTGAGTAAGTGTTACTTCTCTTCTACCACTCTCCTGCCCCTGGGCTAAATCAAATCAGGAATCATTCTGTTTCTATAGTGTGTGCTGGGTGCAGTCTGACATGCTCTTTCATTCTAATTTTCATTCATTCTGTAAAGTAATGAAAAGCTGTAAAATGGTTAAGAAATGATTCAGGGAGGGGAGATCCCGACAGGCACCTCATTCCCCTTAGTTTTTCCGAGGTCTTGAGCCTTACCTGGCTGGTCAGAATCTGAATTCCCTTGGCCTTCTTTCCTTCCCATTCTGAGTGCAGGAGGAGCTGTGGATTTCCTGCCCAGAGATCTCTTCATTATCTTCCTCTGCAGTGTCCTGCCTTGGCCATCTGCTGTGCCTGCACCACCCCCAAGTCCCAGTCATGAGGGAAATATGCTTATTTATCTCTAAATGACAACTCAGCAAGGGCAGATGGACGCTGCACATTGAGTCTCTGCCCTGCCCCATATCTTCTGCTCAGTCTCAATCTAGTGAGTTCTCCTGGTGGCCTCTGGCTCTTTTTCAACATCTTTTTTCCCCAATTCTCTTTTTCTTTTACCCCCTGGATCTTCTTCTCTTTACAGTTCTCCTCAGAGTCTACCTTCTCCAGGAAGCCATCCTTCTTGGCTAAGAACGTAAAACCTTCTATCTTTCATCTCAGATTTTATAATTCACTACAGAGAAGCAAGGGGGCTCCAGCTCCCCACTGACACTATGGGTAAATGTTGCCTGTTTTCTCAGGTCCTGGCACGGAGACGGGCAGTGAGGTCCACCTACCTGCAGACTCCCTCTCTACCACTTCCCTGCCTTAGCTGTGGGATGTGCCCCATTTCCAGCTGGCCTGCTTACCTCTTGGCTTGGTTTTTTGGGTCTGTATTTTGACTTGCTTACAAATAGGCAAAGTTGGGTCCTGAGGATGGGAAAGAAAGTTTAAAAAAAAATGATAAATTAAGGCCCCTAGCTGTTTTTAATACAGAAGGATGCTACAGAATGACAGGTGGGCTTTGGGGAATCAAAGTAGCTTCTGTGGGCCGGGCGCGGTGGCTCAAGCCTGTAATCCCAGCACTTTGGGAGGCCGAGGCGGGTGGATCACGAGGTCAGGAGATCGAGACTATCCTGGCTAACATGGTGAAACCCCGTCTCTACTAAAAAAAAATACAAAAAACTAGCCGGGCGTGGTGGCGGGCGCCTGTAGTCTCAGCTACTTGGGAGGCTGAGGCGGGAGAATGGCGTGAACCCGGGAGGCGGAGCTTGCAGTGAGCCGAGATCACGCCACTGCACTCCAGCCTGGGAGACACAGCGAGACTCCGTCTCAAAAAAAAAATAATAATAAATAAATAAAAAATAAAAAAAAAAAAAAAGTAGCTTCTGTGAGCCTGATATTGTTTAAATTTATGGCACCACAGAGAAAAATGTGTAGTCACTTTCCCAGTCTGCTGGTATTCATCAATGCAAGGCTTTAGGCATAAAAGAAGGAAATAAAGCTAGGCCACGAGTATGATAAAAATTGCTAAATAAAAAATTAGAAGAAAAAGTGAAAATATATACTTCCTATACCTGGAAAACAGATGCTAAGAAAACAAGTGAATGAAAATCCTCCAGGTCCATGTAGGGGAGAAAGGAGTAGAAAGAAACAACTGCTATTCTCTGAATTGCTCCCCGAAAAGTCAAATAAATACAGTAAGAACTGAGATTATACTCAAGAAAGAAGTTCCTAGAGATGCGGGAAATTAGAGAAGAAAGAAAGAAGAGACCTAGAACCCCCAAATATCTGACAATTGGGGCTCCCTCAAGGCAGGGGCAGGATAGCCCCTTAGTAAATATAAGTCCATGCTAACGAGATCGTTACAGGAAGCTCCTAAAAGGAAACCCCCAAGATCCTTGTCTAAACAATTTTTCTTTTTTTTTTTTTTTTTTTTTTTTTTTGAGGCGGAGTCTTCACTCTGTCGCCCATGCTGGAGTGCAGTGGCACCATCTCGGCTCACTGCAAGCTCCGCCTCCCAGGTTCGCGCCATTCTCCTGCCTCAGCCTCCCGAGTAGCTGGGACTACAGGCGCCCGCCACCGCGCCCGGCTAATTTTTTGTATTTTAGTAGAGACGGGGTTTCACCGTGTTAGCCAGGATGGTCTCGATCTCCTGACCTCGTGATCCGCCCGCCTCGGCCTCCCAAAGTGCAGGGATTACAGGCGTGAGCCACGGCGCCCGGCCTTTTTTTTTTTTTTTTGAGAGGGAGTCTCGCTCTGTCACCCAGGCTGGAGTGCAGTGGCGTGGTCTCGGCTCACTGCAAGCTCCACCTCCCGGGTTCAAGCGATTCTCCTGCCTCAGCCTCCCGAGCAGCTGGGACTACAGGTGCCCACCACCACGCCCGGCTAATTTTTTGTATTTTCAGTAGATGGGGTTTCACCATGTTAGCCAGGATGGTCTCCATCTCCTGACCTTGTGATCCGCCTATCTTGGCCTCCCAAAGTGCTGGGATTACAGGAGTGAGCCATCGTGCCCAACCATCTAAACAATTTTTAAAGCTAATCTTGGTCAAGTGTGGTGGCTCATGCCTGTAATCCCAGCACTTTGGAAGGCTGAAGTGGGAGGACTGCTTAAGCCCAGGAGTTTGAGATCAGCCTGGGCAACCTGGCAAAACTCCATCTCTATAAAAATAAAAACTGAAATTAAAGCTAATCTTACTGTTTTCTCTACTTCCTCCTTTTCCAACTCTTCCTCCTTTTCCAACTCTTCCTCCTCCTCCTTTTTCTCCAAGCAGGATCCTGGGCTGTTCAAACCAGAGAGCTGTAAGTCTAGAACAGGAAAAGGAAAGAAAGGCTAAATCATTCATACCATAAAATAGTGAGTTAATGAAGCTGATCACAGAGAATCTGTCTTCTAACTGTGCCTTTTGTGTGCAAGTGGTATTTTCTCCATAAAATGTGATCCCAGATTATCACATTTCCACCCTTTTCAAAGTCCATCACTATTCAGTACACCCTCCCTCCCCATCCTGTTTCTTCCATTCCTCTCTCATCTGCCCATCCATCCTGGATACTGGGTCAATGACATTCACAAGAGTCTATTTTTTTTTTTTTTTTTTTTTTTGAGACAGAGTCTCACTCTGTCACCCAGGCTGGAGTGCAGTGGCCAGATCTCAGCTCACTGCAAGCTCCGCTTCCCAGGTTTACGCCATTCTCCTGCCTCAGCCTCCCAAGTAGCTGGGACTACAGGCACCCGCCACCTTGCCCGACTAGTTTTTTGCATTTTTTAGTAGAGACGGGGTTTCACCGTGTTAGCCAGGATGGTCTCGATCTCCTGACCTCGTGATCCGCCCGTCTCGGCCTCCCAAAGTGCTGGGATTACAGGCTTGAGCCACCGCGCCCGGCCAAGAGTCTCCTATTGATGACAGAGAATATAAAATAAAGAAAAACATGGGCTGCTGCCCTCATGAAAGAATCCCTCCCATCCCTCTCCAGTCCTCAGCCTCCATTTATCCTACCTTTTCTTTCCCCATTACTGTTAGATCCATTGAATCGGCTCCAGAAACCAAACAAGTTAACCCGTTCCTAAGGGAACCAAGAAACAAAAGCATCATCCACTACCTTCTCAGGGGCAGCTTTTGCCTTCTGTCTTCTGGAATTTAGTTATGATGAAATTCTGATTCATTTTCCATACCAAAATTATTATTATTATTATTATTTTTTTTTTTTTTTTTTAGATGGAGTCTCGCTCTGTCGCCCAGGCTGGAGTGCAGTAGCCGGATCTCAGCTCTCTGCAAGCTCCGCCTCCCGGGTTTACGCCATTCTCCTGCCTCAGCCTCCCGAGTAGCTGGGACTACAGGCGCCTGCCACCTCGCCCAGCTAGTTTTTTGTATTTTTTAGTAGAGACGGGGTTTCACCATGTTAGCCAGGATGGTCTCGATCTCCTGACCTCATGATCCGCCTGTCTCAGCCTCTCAAAGTGCTGGGATTACAGGCTTGACAAAATTATTATTATTATTATTATTATTATTATTATTATCATTATTGAGACAGGGTCTTGCTCTGTCACCCAGGCTGGAGTGCAGTGGTACAATCTTTACTTACTGCAACCTCGCCATCCCAGGCTCAAATGATCCTCCTGCCTCAGCCTCCCAAGTATGTGGGACTGCAGGCATGCGCCACTATGCCTGGCTAATTTTTGTATTTTTTGTAGAGATGGGGTTTTGCTGTGTTGCAGGCTGGCCTTGAACTCCTGGACTCAATGGATACACCCGATTTGGCCTCCCAAAGTGCTAGGATTACAGGCGTGAGCCCCCCGCTCAGCCCTCATTTTCCATACCATTTCCACGTGAAATTACACATTAGGCTTATCTGACCTTTTATGGAGATTAACTAATTATAATCTCTATTTCCAGTTCGTTTCTAATTCAAAAAATTAAGGAAATTGGGAGGTGAAATTTTCACTGTTTTTTACTCTCCATCCCACCCCCACCAACTGAATTTGAGCATAAAAACTGACTCCACAGAAAAGAGAGGTTAGAGCACTTATATCTGAAACTTGAAGTGAAATATGGAGGTAGGATGGCCCCTGGCACAAACCATCTTTGTCTGGACTGAGAAAGAATCCCACTTGTCCAAGAGCAGGGAAAGGAATGGGTGTGGTCTGAACACCCTCCCACCTGAATGCTGATCTGTTCTGCTTCTTGAGCCATCATCAGGGCCACCCCCAGTTTCTGGCTGCAGTCATTTCTGCGCTTTTTCTGAAATGGAAGAAGATTAGAGCCAATGATAAATATCGACTTAAAGATTAATGGCCAGGTGCAATGGTTCACACCTGTAATCCCAGCACTTTGGGAGGCTGAGTTGGGTAGATCACGAGGTCAGGATTTCAAGACCAGCCTAGCCAAGATGGTGAAACCCCATCTCTACTAAAAATACAAAACTTAGCTGGGCATGGTGGAGGTTGCCTACAATCCCAGCTCCTCAGGAGGCTGAGGCAGAGAACTGCTTGAACCCGGGGGGCAGAGGTTGCAGTGAGCTGAGATCATGCCACTGCACTCCAGCTTGGGAGACAGAGCAAGACTCCATCTCAAAAAGCAAAAAAAAAAAAAAAAAAAAAAAAAATTAGAGTCACTAATAAATATTAGCAAAGTGACCCCAGCATACTGCTACCCATCTGACATTCTCTTCAACTACAACATTTATTTCCAGTTCCTAGTATTGATACGATACTCCTTAATATTTTGGGATCAGACATAACACCCCCCTTCCGTCTAATAAACATCTCACCAATTCCTAACTATATATATGTATATATTTGGAGGCAGAGTCACTTTGTCACCCAGGCTGGAGTGCAGTGGTGCGATCTCAGCTCACTGCATCCTCCACCTCCCTGGTTCAAGCAATTCTTGTGCCTCAGCCTCCTGCTGGGACTACAGGCACACAGCACCATGCCCAGCAAATTTTTTGTATTTTAGTAGAGACAGGGTTTCACCATGTTGCCCGGGTGGTCTCAAACTCCTGAGCTCAGGCGATCTGCCCACCTCGGCCTCCCAAAGTGCTGGGATTACAGGTGTGGGCCACCACACCTGGCCCTAGCAATATTTTCAACCAACATTTTGGTGTCCTCTCCAAAGTGAATCCCATGGAAATTTGAAGAGAGGATTATAGGAGCCCAGGTGATTTCACTTTGAAGCTTCTGACAAGTTTCTTTAGATTCAGCTGTTTGATTTAATACTCATTGCTTGATTTTCTAAAGCCCCTGGGCCACTAAGTCTCTGCTCATTTGCAAGGCTGGTCAAACCCAAAGTGACTACAGGGAGGAAATGTTATTGTGCTAATCCAGTGGTTCTCAACCGGGTAGACTGTGCCCTCCAGAATGCACCTGGCAATGGCTGGAGATAATTTTTTGGTTGTCACAACCACAGGCAGGGGGCAGAGGGTGGAGGTGGGAGCTGCTGCTGGTTAGATGCCGCTGGAGCCTAGGGATGCTGCTAAACATCCCATGATACAAGGACAACCCTCTACAACCAAACATTATCTCCCCCAAAATGCCAATAGTGCTGAGACTGAGAAATCCTGAGTTAATTTGTGCCTTCATTTCTGCCACACCTGCTTTGGCTAAACTGTAGAAAAACCTCACCTTCAGAATGGCCCCCCCATCTGCAGGCAGGGAAGGGGACTGAAAAAAATAATTGCCCTGCTGCAGTCCTAGGAGCAAGAAGAGTCCTTCATGAATTACCTCACCCTTGGCACACCTGGTCAGACACAGAACTTTCTCCCGACATGGCTTAGCCTGGGAGAAAATCAGGTTTAATAAAAGGAAGATTTCATTTCCTCTGTATCACAACAGAACCCCAAGATGTGCTCACCATGCCTGATAGCTCCAGGGACAGCTCCTGGAAGTTCTTTAGCATGTTGACTGGGATCCATGCACGAGAAACTGTTTCTCCAAAAAATGTCACGTGGTACTTAGACTGAAATAAAAGATGGTCCTGTTATGGACTCCTGTCCTGCTCCCTGCTTTTCTCCTCTAGCCAGAAGGAGGTGCTGGGCCTCACATGCCCCCTTGAAGCCTGACTCATCTACCCTATCCTCGTTCCGATTGTTCTTCCACTCTAACCTCAGGAATCCTAGCCAAAGCATATTTATCAAAACCACTAATGCCCTGACAGTGGATAAATATTTAATTAGATACAAGTTTGTTTCTATTATATGTGTGAGCACTTATCTCTGTGTTTGTCCTCCTAGTTAAGTATCTGTTTTCACTTGTGTCTCCTAGTTATGTCCATGTCTCTTATCTGTACATCTGTGAGGATGGATTTGTTCATTACTTTGGCCTGAGCTCCTTCTTACCCTGAACCAGGAAACTCACCGGCAGGGAATCAAGATGGGAAGTAAAAAGAAAATATTCTCCTAAGTCAGGATCAGATTCTATCATGCCTGGCCACCTGGAGAAGATAGTTGGGTGCAGGGGACAGAAGAGAAGGGGTTAGATGAACAGAACACAACCTCATCAATGTACATGCACAGAAAAGAGCAGTATGATTTTTTTTTCTGAGACAAGGTTTCACTCTGTCACCCAGGCTGGAGTGCAGTGTTACAACCATGGCTCACTGCAGCTTCAATCTCCCAGGCACAAGTGATCCTCCCACCTCAGCCTCCTGAGTAGCTGGGACTACAGGCAAATGCCACCACACCCAGCTGTTTATTTTATTTTTTGCAGAGATGGGGTCTCACTATATAGCCAGGACTGATCTCAAACTCCTGGGCTCAAGCAATCCTCCCACCTCAACCTCCCAAAGTGCTGGAATTACAAGTGCGAGTCACTGCGCTCAGTCAGCAGTACACTTTGAAAAAAAAGGATCTAAAAAATAGATTCCTCTGCCATCAGCCCCCTCTAGTGGTCACTACTCAATGACTCAGATGAGGAAGTGACTTCCATCAATGCACACAGGAGTTCAGAATACACCTAGTGAAGGTCTTATCCTTCTGAGCCATCCCATAATCCTAAAAACAAAATCTTCGACTAGGGACATCTCCAAAGAAGAAACTATTCCACTTTTCCTTGTTCCCTTTACTTTGTATCTCTCAATCTCAATATTTTTATTTATTTTTGAGATGAGGACTCACTGTCACCCAGGCTGGAGTGCAGTGGTGCAATCTTGGCTCACTACAACCTCTGCCTCCCGGGTTCAAGTGATTCTTCTGTCTCAGTGTCCTGAGTAGCTGGGACTACAGGCATGCGCCACCACATCTGGTTAATTTTTCTATTTTTTAGTAGGGACGGGATTTCACCATGTTGGCCAGGCTGGTCTCAAACTTGTGTGCTCAGGTGATCTGCCCGCCTTGGCCTCCCAAAGTGCTGGGATTACAGGCGTGAGCCACTGCGCCTGGCCAATCTCAATATTTTTAAATGCCTCAGATCCACCCTCTTCTTTCTACCAGCTGGGGTAGCACTATCAGACCCTTTTTTCCAGGGAGCTATCACCTCCATGCTGAAACCTCCAGAAAACATGCTCTTTCAAAGCCTTCAGGCATGGTACTTTATCTTTTCTCTCACCCCCTGCTCTTTCTAAGGCCAGAACCATTTCAATTACAGATGTTTTCCATTTGCTTCCATCCCTGCTTGAATCTACCTCTCTCAAGTTTGTGAAGGATGCTCTGACTGTGTCATAGTGCCCTACCAGGGGTAACCGTATTGCTTGGCCCAGATGATGGATCCTGGGATGTAGGAGGCATAGGCCACATCACTTTCAAGCCCTGTCCAGGTCTCCTCAGGAATATCACAGCGATTATACTGCACATCTGCTGAAAGAGAGAAGGAATGAAGGGACAGGAAGAGACTCATAAAGAGAAAGAGGTGAATGAGGGTTGGGGAGAGGACAAGAAGGAAATTGGTATATGCAGCAGGTGGGACCAAAAGGGCACCTGGGAGATCAGCATGGAGGAAGAACAATAAAGACCCATGGAGGAAATGCAGCTGGAACCAGGGGAAGTAGGAATGCTGCCTCCTCATACTCTAGAAAGAGATTCCACACTCCTGCTTGCACCCCCGCATGTCTGATTGTGCTCCTGTCTATGGAGCATCATAAGAATAATTTCTCTGAGACTCTGTTTTCTCATCTGTAAAATAATTGGGCTGGACTAGATCATCATCATCTCTTCCAACTAGTTTCAAACATCCTAGAATTCTAAGCGCAGCAGATCTCTCTCATCTGTTTTCCCTCATATATCCTATATCCCTCCCTATCCACAAACCCAATACCAATATTCTAATCAGGATTGACAGGGGCAGACCAGTGCTCATACATTTAGATTCCAGGCCCCTCCCCACAAGATCACTTTGCAGAGCATCTTCATCCAGCCTTTTCTGCCCAGATTCATCTCCATATGAAAGGCAGATCCTTCCTCTCTCCCAAGCACTACAAGGACCCATTGAGTGCTAACTATATTTACGTAGTATTTAATCTAAAGGATAAGTGCAGAGAAAGAAAGGGAGGAACAATAAAACGTGAATAAAAACATTTCCAGTCTTTTCTACCTGTGTTCTGATCACAGGACCAATTATCTGGGAGAACTGAGGGGTCAATGTTCCCACACAGCCGCCTCCATTTCCCACAGTTTGGGAAGGAACACTGGACCCAGACCAGACATTGACCTGTGAGAGGAAAAACATGAAATAAGAGACTTAAAAATATGCACTTCCTTCTTTAATCCAACTAAAGTCAGGATAACCCTCCCAACTCCCAGAATCACATAGTCAGAGAGACATGAGAGATCAACCAGCTGGATCCCTGACTTGTAAGTGGGAAACCAAGGCTCAAAGAGATAAATGGCTTGCTGAGGATCAGCTAACTTGGGATAGAGCTGAACTTAGAACTCAAGCCTCATGCCTTGATCTTTTTCCTGTACTAGTCTACCATGTCTCCCTGCCCCAAGGCTGAAAGGAATGTTTCTTGTATTGACAGTTCTCAAATTAAAAGGCTGCCTGACATCTTTCCAGATAGTGCCTTGTTCTCTGCTGGCATGACACTACTGAAAAGATCTTTTGAAGGGCTAACCTGCATCTCTTTTGTGCACAACATCCAGAGTTCTTATCCAAATCTCAACTGATTTACCTGTCACCAAATCACCAAGTTGCAAACTTTAGGACCAACAGCGTCGGAGTTCACTCTTCTCCAAAAGACACAGGTCTAAGCCTATCACTTCTCCATCAACTATTAACTTTGGGCCCTGCTCAAATACCAAGTCTTCCTTGTATCCATTACCTTCCAGACCCCCACCTCTCCTAAGCTGACCCATGTCTCTCAGCCTCTCCCTTCTCCCACCGAAACTCTTCCATTGTGGTCTTGAAAACTCCACTGACTTGAGCAACAAAAGTCCACATATCCTCAACCTCCAATCTGAACTTCTATCTCCTTTTTGAAGCCTGGAGACCCACTAATGACACTGCCCCACCTAAACCACCCCCACCTGCAGCCCTGTAAATGGAGTCAGTTCCTCTCACACTCCCCATGTCTCTTGGGACAGAAAGTCAGGCTGGCATTATCATTACCCCACTGCTACTACTCCCCAACTCTTATAAAAACCCTTCCTCCCTTGAGGTCTATGCCATGGGACTATCCTCACCTCTCATATCCCTTGTAGCTTCTCTCCACCTCCTGCCTTCATTCCAAATGACCTCTATATCCACAGGAACTCCTCATACAGCACCCCATTCTTTCAGTGCCTTGACTTTTTTCTTCATGTCACCTCTGTAACCCACTCCCACTCCTGTATGCCCCACCCAGTCATCTGCAGGAACTGCACACCATCTGAGCCACTTATCCAAACATCCTCTCTATAAAAATGCCCCGTCTTCCACCTCACTTGCTCAAAGACTCCTATAGCAACTCTCATTTTACCTAGCTCTCCAACCCACTGCCCACTACCATCCTCTCCATCTGGAAGCAATTTCCATTCTTCACTCTGTTCCACTCTGGTTTGATTACTTGACACTTACTTGGATTCTCTTGTAGACACCTTCAGCCCCCTTTCCCACTGTCCTTCTTCCTACCCAGATGACAAAACACCAACCGGAATGAACCCTCTCTCCACCTTTTCTGAGTCTACACTCAAGCAATTGAGTTGACAGAGAAAAATCACATAACAGACACATAGGTATCGCTAAATATTCACTATTTAACATTATCAACCAACATATTTCTCTAGTAAGTTCACTGTCTCCCACTGCCAAATTTTACCTTAAATACCTGATTGTAAGGGATGGCTCCGAATCCCATCCCTCCAGAATCATCCCTCAGAAAAGAAGGTGACTTGTATTTGGGTCCTTTCAAAATATCACAATATAAGAGATCACTTGCACAATTACTTTTTTTTTTTTTTGAAACACAGTCTCGCTCTGTTGCCCAGGCTGAAGTGCAGTGGCACAATCTCTGGTCACTGCAGCCTCCACTTCCCAAGTTCAAGCAATCCTCCTACTTCAGCCTCCCAAGTAGCTGGGACTACAGGCACGCACCACTACACCCAGAAAATTTTTTGTATTTATTGGTAGAGGCAGGGTTTTGCCATGTTGCCCAGGTTGGTCTTGAACTCCTGGGCTCAAGCGATCCACCCTCCTCAGCCTGCCAAAATGCTGGGATTACAGGGGTGAGCCACTGTGCCTGGCCTTAATTACCTTATCTTAAAGAACAAAGTACTGGTTGGGACTAAAATGTTAGTCTGAAATGACAGTTGCCAATAGTAGTTTTGGATGTTTACAGAGGTGACCTAGCAAGACTAGAAAAATAGAGTAGGAGGAGAGGCCAGGAGTCAAATAAATTAATACAGATCAATAATACAAATTGTTAGCTGTGAAAGCAATGAGTACTTACAAGAAAATGAGTAGGAAAAAATCGCTATAATGATATGGAACTGGAAATTTATGGCTTGGAATGATATTTTTGACAAGAACATTGTACTTTTTAAAAAAGTTTCAAGTAACCTAAAGAAGATAATGTGCTCTGGAAAACTGTGTTTGATGCCCAGATGTGGCTCTATGATAATGAAGACTGATGTCACAGACACATGTTAAGAGGATTTCACTTGACCACTCATTCCTGAAACACTAGTTTCCTGGGTTCTGTGATGTCTCATTCTCCTGTCCCCCTCCCCTCAATTTTACTGGCAACTTCCCCCGCAGTCTTCTTTGCTGGGTTCTCCTTGTTCTTCAATCTCTAAATGTCAGGGGTCCCAAAGCCCAATCATGGGCCTTCTCTCCCCATGATACACTTTCTCCTGAGGCAAACTCACCCATTCCCACGGCTTTGAAATCCATTTTCATACCTGACAGAACACAGCTGTCTACTTACAGCCTCTGTTCTGAGTTCCAGATTCCTAAGCCACCTTGCTCTTTGATACCTCTATTTGGATGTCTCACAAGGATCTCAAACCTAAATGTACCCAAACCTGAATGCTTAATTTTATCCCACAAACTTTTTCTTCCTCCACTCTTTCCCATCTCCCTTCACGTAACTGTTCAAGCCAGAAACCAATCATCCTTGACATACTCTCTCCTGCTTCAACCTTCCAGTATCCAATTCATTACCAACTTGTAACAATTTTACCTCCAAAACATACCTTAAGACCATCCACTTTTCTCTTTCTCTACTTTCATCATCCTAATCCATTTTATTTTTTATTTTTATCTTATTTTTTAATATATTTTTTTGAGACAGGGTCTTGCTCTGTTACCCAGGCTGGAGTGACGTGGTATGAACATAGCTCACTGCAACCTCAAATTCCTGGGCTCAAGTGATCTTCCTGCCTCTGCCTCCCAAAGTGCTGGGATTACAGATGTAAACCACTATACTCAGCCATCATCCTAATCGAAGCCTAATACCTAATCCTCGTACTAACATCTTAACTGGTCTATTCCTGTCTTCTCCCCATACTCCATCTTCAATTAATCACCAAAGGATCCTTTTAAAACATTAAAGATGTCACTTCCCTGGTTAAAACCCACCAGTGGCTTCCCCCTGCACTTAGGATAAAATGTTCACTCTGTACATGGTCTTTGACCTAGCCACTGCCTCCCTCTTTCCAGTCATCCAGAGCCACTTTCCCAACTTGCCTCCCCTTGCTCTCTAAGCTCCGCAATCACACTGGCTTTCTTTTAGTATCTGGAACATGCCACACTTCACCCTACCTAAAACTCTTTCTTCACTTGGATAACTTCTACTCTGGCTTCAGGTTTTAGCTGAAATACTGTTTCCTTAGAAATGTACTCCCTGACCAGCCCAATCTTACTTCCTCTCATGATACACTGCTCTTTTCCTTCCCTGTACTTAAGTACTTAACGCAAATTGTATTCATTAAATAATCTTTCCTACTTCAGGAGCACTCACTTCTCCTTGGCAACTGTAAGAAACAGGAAGAATGGTTTATTTATAGCAGGAGGCTGATAAATCCACTACAATCACAATTCAACTCACAAGCACCACCTACAGGGTGAACCCCCATCTGCCAGCCTAAGATCTAGTCCATGCAGTAATTCTTTTTTTTCCATTTCTTTTTTAATATAAATTCACTTTTTTTTTTCTTTTTTATAGAGACAGGGGTCTCACTATGTTACCCAGGCTAGTCTTGAATCCTGGACTCAAGCAAGCCTCCTGCCTCATCCTCCCAAAGTGCTAAGATTACAGGCGTGAGCCACTGTGCCAGGCCCCTTGCAGTAATTCTGAGAAGTACAGGAGACAGAGCAACACAAATCTAATGACACCAATTTATTTGAACTAACCAGAGATCAGGTCAGTGGGGTCTGCAGTATCCCTAAAGTTCTCAACAAGCACATCTGAGTTTATATAGACACATAAAACCAAAAGAAAAAACCTTTTAGCTTCCTTTTTGACTCTATCTAGAAACTCCCTTCAGGTAGTCTGAACTCCAGGCCACCTGGTTGTTCAAATTAGACTTATACCTCAGTGCCTTATGTTACTATGTCATTATAACAAGAGGAATGGTTTATTAACCTGAACTACCTTTTTTGGTGCCTGCATAGTCTTGGAGTTTTCTTCCAAGTATGTCCAAATTATATTATGCTTCCACAACCAAAACCACATATATGTACACATACAGATTAGACACTAGGTAACTTTTTATTCCACTGTTTCTTAAACTTGGAACTTGTTCTGTCTTTTTGCATTATGTTTTGAAGTTTTGTTTTTGTTTGGTACAAGTGTGTTTAGACTGTCGTCTATTTATTTAGTTTTTTAGAAATAGGGTCTTGCTCTATCACCAAGGCTGGAGTGCAGTGGCACGATCATCGCTTACTGCAGCCTCCAATTCCTGGGATCAAGAGATCCTCCAACCTCAGCCTCTTGAAAGCTAGGACTACAGGCACTACCACCACACCCAGCTAATTTTTTTTTCTTGTAGAGATGAGGGTCTCGCTGTGTTGCCCAAGCTGGTCTCAAACTCCTGGTCTCAAGTGATCCTCCTGCCTTAGTATTTTTGAATTTTTGGACACACTAGTATATTGTATGATCTATTTTATTTCTTGTCATAAAATTTACCATTATCAGGCCGGGCATGGTGGCTTACACCTGTAATCCCAACACTTTGGGAGGCCGAAGCAGGCAGATCACAAGGTCAAGAGATTGAGACTATCCTGGCCAACATGGTGAAACCCCATCTCTACTAAAAATACAAAAATTAGCTGGGCGTGGTGGCACGTGCCTGTAGTCCCAGCTACTCGAGAGGTTGAGGCAGGAGAATCACTTGAACTCAGGGGGTGGAGGTTGAAGTGAGCGGAGATCGTGCCACCGCACTCCAGCCTGGTGACAGAGCAAGACTCCATCTCAAAACGAAACAAAACAAAAAACCCCTCCCTCAACTCTGTACCATTCCTTTTTTTGTTGTTTTTGTTTTTGTTTTTGAGACAGAGTCTCACTTTGTTGCCCAGGCTGGGGTACAGTGGCACGATCTTGGCCCGCTGCAAGCTCCGTCTCCCAGGTTCAAACGATTCTCCTGCCTCAGCCTCCAAGTAGCTGAGACTACAGGCACATGCCACTACACACGGCTAATTTTTGTACTTTTAGTAGAGATGGCATTTCACCACATTGGTCAGGCTGGTCTTGAACTCCTAACCTTGTGATCCACCCACCTCGGCATCCCACAGAGCTGGGATTACAAGCATGAGCCGCCACGCCCAGCCTCCATTCCTTTTTATCTACCATTTTCTCCCTCTTACTTTCCATATCTAAACTAATTGAAAAAGTGTTTACTCTTCAACCGGCTATAAGCTGCCATTCAAACTTACCAACCCTTTCGGTAGCTGTAACCAAATCCCTAACGGCCTCCTAATTGTGATATGCTTGAGCTTATGTTTATCCTCTTTGACTTCTTTTTTTTTTTGTTTTGAGACGGAGTCTTGCTCTGTCACCCAGGCTGGAGTGCAGTGGCCGGATCTCAGCTCACTGCAAGCTCCGCCTCCCGGGTTTACGCCATTCTCCTGCCTCAGCCTCCCGAGTAGCTGGGACTACAGGCGCCCGCCACCTCGCCCGGCTATTTTTTTGTATTTTTTTTAGTAGAGACGGGGTTTCACCGTGTTAGCCGGGATCGTCTCTCGATCTCCTGACCTCGTGATCCGCCCGTCTCGGCCTCCCAAAGTGCTGGGATTACAGGCTTGAGCCACCGCGCCCGGCCCTCTTTGACTTCTTTACAATGGCATTTGACATGGTTGAGCACCCCTCTTTCTTTAAATTCTCTCCTCCCCTGGCATCTATAATACCACTCCTGATTTTTCTATTACCTTTCTTACCACATCTTCATTTTCCTCCTGGGAAACATCTAAAATGCTTTGTACATAGTAGGCACCCAGTAACTATGGATTATGTGAATAAATGACTGAATGAATGAAATCATTCTCTCAGCAGCATATTCCGCAACAAGCAGCTGTGAGAGATTAACTATATTCTTTGCAGAGTTTCCTCTAACATCCTAACCCTGCCTCTCTGCTCTATCTCAAATTTTCAGGCCAAACAGGTTTGCCAAACCAACTGAACTCACCAAAACCACTTATCTCTCCTTTTTGCAGGTCCGTGATCTGAGAATGATCCTGAACTGTCTCCTTTAGTTGGTCTTCCTGTCTGTGCTCATGTCCACTTTGAGTTTTCTCCACCTTCTCATCTTCTGGGAAGAAAAAAGAAAACATGGGGTGGGGAGATGAAGAAGACAATCTTTGTAGATAGTAAAGGTCAGTGAAAGAAGGAAGAAGAATCACAGCCTAATAGTCTCAAGTCTTGGGCTGAAAATTCTCAGCCTGCCCATGGTCCCATTCCCTAATTTCTAGAGCAAGTACTTGAGCCAGGTTTCAAAGTATATCTGACTGTACTTACGAGCTTCCTTCTTTCTTTTGCTTAAGGTGAGTCTATTGGATTTCTTCTTAGAGGGTACAGGATCTGGCTGGCCTAGCTTAGACGTTCTTATCTCAGGGGCAGCTTCACCTTCCCAAGACACTGAAATCTCTTGAGTATGTGGTACCTCCTCTCTGAAAATGAGGTTTTATTTTAATGAAAGGTAAACATAGAACAATTGCAGAACCTTCTTTTGAAAAAACCCAAGAGTAAAAGGAAGACAGATGAATCCTAAGCTTTCTAAGGCCTCCTGAGGTCATTTCATCCATCTACTTGCCTGTTTTTCCCAACTCAAACAGGTATCTTTCCTGAGCTGAGAGAAATCTATAGAAATATGATAAATGACCAGATAGACAGACAAACGGACAGATAGATAGACTTACTGACCATGATTTACCAATGTGTAGTCCATTCTGTGTTCAACTTGCCCCACCAAAATAAACTTACCCATTAGCATTATCAGTATCAGTAGCAGAAGCAGTAATTCCTGGCTCCTTGGCTGATTGGTTGGATACTATGGGCTGGGCACAGGAAGTCTCTGCAAAATCAAGGCCAGATCCCATCCCTCCCAAAACAAAATACTATAAGCAGAGAAGCAAAAAAACAAAAAAGCCACTCTATTATTCCCTAACATTTTCTCTAAAGTGTCTTCTCCCTGTCATCTGAAAGAGCCTACCTTTGGCCTCTTGTCATATCATAGAACTTTAAATATTTAAATTTTCAGGAAAAACTGCAAATATGTATCTTTCTGCAAGCCTTTCCAGATTGATTTGCCTTATTCCAGGATGGCCAGGTAATGATAATTTTGTGTACATAAAAAAATTATAGGCCAAGCACAGTGCCTCACGCCTGTAATCCTAGCACTTTGGGAGGCAGAGGTGGGTGGAATGCCAAAGCTCAGGAGTTCAAGACAAGCCTGGGCAACATGGTAAAACCCTGTCTCTACTAAAATTCAAAAAATTTGTCAGGCATGGTGGCATGCACCTGTAGTCCCAGCTTCTCGGGAGGCTGAGGCAGGAGAATTTCTTGAACCTGGGAGGCGGAAGTTGCAGTGAGTCAAGATTACACCACTGCACTCCAGCCTGGGCAACAGAGCAAGACTCTGTCTAAAAAAAAAAAAATATATATATATATATATATATATACTGCATTTTATATCATTTGTGGCTCAAACTCCTAGGAATAGAAGTATACCTAAGAATGGCTGAAATGTCAGACTGTTCTCTTTAGCCTCACAAATTTATGGAGAAGCCTTCATAGAGGTTTTTTTTTTTTTTTTTTTTTTTTTTGAGACAGAGTCTTGCTCTGTCGCCCAGGCTGAAGTGGCGCAATCTCAGCTCACTGCAACTTCCACTGGGACTAGAGGCACATGCCACCACGCCTGGCTAATTTTTATATTTTTAGTAGAGATGGGGTTTCACCATGTTGGGCAGGCTGGTCTCGAACTCCTGATCTAAGTGATCCATCCGCCTTGGCCTCCCAAAGTGCTGGGATTACAGGCATAAGCCACCACACCTGGCCTCCCTCACCGTGTTCTTTATTCTAAAAACTAAATCCCTAACCACATGCAAAATCGGTATTAGAAACTGAAATTTGCAAAGATATGTACCCTAAGTTTTTCAAATCTAGGGAAAACAATTTTATCTTTTCTAAGTAGTTTGTAATTACATAGAAATACATTTTAACTGCATTTTAAAAATTTAGGGCCAAGCACTGTAGCTCACATCTACAATCCCAGCACTTTGGGAGGCTGAAATGGGAGAATTGCTTGCAGCCATGAGTTCAAGACCAGCCTGGGCAACATAGCAACACCTCATCTCTACAAAAAATAAAAATTAAAACAACAGGCTGGGTGCAGTAGCTTACACATGTAATCCCAGCACTGAGAGGCTAAGGCAGGCAGATCACTTGAGGTCAGGAGTTCGAGACCAGCCTGGTCAGCCTGGTGAAACCTTGCCTCTACTAAAAACACAAAAATTAGCCAGGCATGGTGGTGGGTGCCTGTAATCCCAGCTACTTGGGAGGCTGAGGCAGGAGAATCACTTGAACCTGGGAGGCAGAGGCTGCAGTGAGCCGAGATCACATCACTGCCCTCCAGCCCGGGTGACAGAACAAGATTCCATCTCAAAAAAAAATAATAATAAGTAAATAAGTAACAACAAAAATCCCATGGCTTGAAAATTTAGGTAAGACTATATATAAATTCTGAAGTAAATGTAATCTACTTTTTCTAAAAATACGTACCCTTTAAGGTAGTTTAGTTATAGTCCTGTTGATAAGTGATGAAGTATTTTTAAAATATATTGAAGTCTTATCTAATATTACCTTATTTAGAAGATGGGAGAGGAAGAGAGAAGCTGTCAGACTTAACTGTCCCTCTCAGGTAATAGTCACTCTGCCTAACTGAAACCCTTTTTCTCTTACTACATGCCATACCCAAGCACTCCTGAAGGGACTTCTGCAGCACAATCTGGACAATCTCCTCAAATTCTGCAGGGGTAAGACTTGATTTTTCCTGCAGAGACAAGGGTAGGGGAGGAAAACCACTTATTTTTCCATAGTTTTTCCCCCTGAACAGTCAGGGAAGCCTCCTTTAGATGGATGAGGCAGTAAGTTTACAAGATGGAAGGTATGCAGTCAGCATACCTAAGGAGGCCATGAACTCTATCCCAGATCTCCTGGGAATAAAGGAGTCAAAAGAAAGACAAAAGGGTATAATGTCTCTGTCCACTTCTACCCCCACCTCTAACCCACCTCATCCTATTATTTCCTGCTCAATTCTTCCATCAAAACATTTTTGACCTCTTTGAGAAAAAAAAAGAAAAATGGAAGCTCCCAAAAAGGAATACAAACCTGAAACTCTAGGGTGAATTTCCCCAACATGAAAAGACTGTCTGTCTAGCCTTAGCCAGGGGCAAGGTATGAGGAGATATCCTACCAGAGCCCACCAATATGACTGGTACCTTTTCTTTCTTCTCTGCTTGCTTGTTGTTTTGTGCCTTTCTTTTTTTCTCCTGGCCCCTGCTTGGACCATTCTTTGTGGTTGCTTTTTCCTCTTCCTTCTTTAAACTGGCCTTTGGCAGGCTTATGCTGGCCTCTGTCTCTGGGGAACTGATCCCCAGGGTCTCCTCCTTGGGGGAGTTAGGACTACAAGGTAACAGGCTGTAAGATTTTTGTGCAGGTGGGGCAAAGATTCTCTTTGGTCCCTTTCCACATTCTGAAAGAAATGTGATCACGTGGAATTTATGAAACATACAGTCTAACAGAGATTGCCAAACATTGCCCTTTGGCCGTAACAGAATGATATGGAGAGAGCTTTTAACAAATTCAGATTCCTGGGTCTCTCACTCCCCAGCCCTGAGATGCTGACGAGGTAGTTTGACGTGAGAGGCCTAGCAATGTTTAATTTTACAAGGCTAGTTGATTCTGATACACTGCCAGGTTTGGGAACCACTAAGTCAAAGGTGATAAATATAAACATGCAGGAAGCTGAATTATCCAAACGTGAAACTGTATAATTTGCTCATTTTTACTTTAGATAAAATGTTATGGAAAATTAGAGCAATTTTTTAAAAACTAGTCAAAATCTATAAATTATTCACAGCTCTTATGCCACCTCCTCAATAAAAATTATAATGATCCTCCCAGGTATATCTTTCTTCTGAGCTTCCTTAATACTCTGCACAAAACTGGTGGCATTTACCACATTCAACTTTATAATAGGTATTTAAATGTCTTTTCTCTCCCCAAGTTCATATGTTCCTCGAGCAGGACTGTTTTTAAGTCACATTTATTTCACTCAAAGCATCTTGTTTTGTTTGACCAGAGCAGTAATTTGACCAGAGTGGGCACAGAATATAGGGACCTGAACCAGCCTTTGGTGGAAAGGATGTCCAAAAGGAGAAAAATGAGAGAGATGTACAAAGTGAACCTCCCTCACTCTTGACTCACCTTCTTTATTCTGCAATGTTGTCATCATTCAGCTTAGAAACTACACTTTGTGTGCCTCTGTTAGAAAAAAGAAATTAACTGCTATGACTCTGATTAAACAAGATTTTAAACCTTCTGTCTTCCTGGGTTCAGGAACTCTTTGTTTCAGACCTCTGAACTATGTTTCTGCATTCTTGACCTCCTCTGTGGTGCCAATTACATGCCTCTGTGGTGCCAGTTACACGCCAGGGAATAATGAGAGTTACTGTTTTAAAGATTGGCAACAATCAGGGCTGGGTATGGTGGCTCACACCTGTAATCCTGGCACTTTAGGAGGCCGTGGCAGGCAGATCAGTTCAGCCTGGGAGTTCAAGACCAGCCTGGACAACACGGCAAAACCCTGTTTCCACAAAAAATAAAACAAATCAGCCAGTGTAGTGGCATGGGCTTGTAGTCCCAGCTACTCTGGAGGCTGAGGTGGGAGGATCACTTCAGCCCAGGAGGCGGAGACTGCATTGAGCCAAAATTGTGCCCCTGCACCCCAGCCTGGGTGACAGAGTGAGACCCTGACTCAAAAATTTAAATAACAAATAAATATTAGCAGCAATCCTTAGTGTATTATGTGCCTAGAACCATGTCCAACATAAGGCAGGCAGCAGAAATGGTAGTAGTACCAGAAGTACAGGTAGTAGTAGAGCAGTGATGATAGGGTATGAATAAGAAAAGAGAGTTTTCTTCAGAGGGATAGCCTCATTTCATAAGCCTCTCCTAAACACTTAAGACCACACACATAATTTGGTAATTCTCTGACCTCAGAGGTCTCTGTGCATAGAGAAGCCCCACTTTTAACATCATTATAATGTTTATTTTCCCTTTCTTAGATCCTCAGTCCAATCTCAATTTTCCAATGTACTAGATTCTACCAATCTCTAATCATAGCTCAGAAGTATTTGATAACCAGCACAGGTTCCCAGATAATATCTTCTTCCTTATTCTACCTTAGCACCTAATGAGAAATTAAATTAGTGCCTTCTTTGATATTCATAGTTCATCTTCAGCAGTCTACTCACAGATGTTCCCCACGACACGACATCAATGTGTTTGTTTTCCTTTTTCTTTCTTTTTTTTTTTTTTGAGAAGGAATTTTGCTCTTGTTGCCCAGGCTGGAGTATAATGGCATGACCTCGGCTCACCGCAAGCTCTGCCTCCCAGGTTCAAGCAATTCTCCTGCCTCAGCCTCCCCAGTAGCTGGGATTACAGGTATACGCCACCATCCCCGACTAATTTTGTATTTTTAGTAGAGGCGGGGTTTCTCCATATTGGTCAAACTAGTTTTGAACTCCCCACCTCAGGTGATCTGCCCACCTCAGCCTCCCAAAGTGCTGGGATTACAGGTGTGAGCCACTCCACACGGCCTGACATCAATGTGTTTCTTGATTACTACTGACACTGTAACTAATGGTAATGGCTAACACTTACTGAGCACTGACTATATTCTTTACCTTTTATGTAGCATTCCATTTAATTCTCACAACAGATCTATGAGATGGGTAACATTTACACTTGGGGGAAATTCAGGCTTACAGGGATTTAAATATACTAAGTCACTGATAAGTAGTAAAATCAGGATTAGAACCTGTCTGATTTCAAAGTTTGGGCTAATAACTGCTATGTGACATCCTAACAGTCTAATTCAGTGCTTCACCACCATTTTGCCATCACAGCACACACAGAAAACATACATTAATAGCATATACTGAAACACATAGAAAATGACATTTCCAGGTACTTTGGGGGTAAAAGGACCAGGCTGCTCACAGCCACAGGCAACTGAAGAGTCACACCAAAGGCTGAAGAAGAAATTAGTATCTACACAGCTACAAGCTATTCGTGACCCACCAGTGTGCCAAGACTCATCTGGGGACATTCCAATATTTTTATTTTCCAATTTACTTTCCCACTACTGATATTATTTCCACACAGCTTTATTTTCATGTTTTCTTTCCAACCTTTTTTACGTTCCAACCCTTATTTTACATTCAAGGGGTACATGTGCAGGTTTGTTACATGGGTAAACTGCATGTCATGAGATCTAGTGTACAGATAATTTTGTTTCACAAGTAATGAGTATAGTACCCAATAGGTAGTTTTTCAGTCCTTACCCTCCTCCCACTCTCCACCCTCAAGTAGGCTCCATTGTCTATTGTTCCCTTCTTTGTGTCCATGTGTATGTAATGTTGAGCTCCTACTTTATAAGTGAGAATATACAGTATTTGGTTTTCTGTTCCTGTATTAATTCACTTAGGATAACGGCCTCCAACTCCATCCATGTTGCTGCAAAGGACATGATCTTGTTCTTTTATATGGCTTTGTAGTATTCTGTGTCCCACCCAGCTTTCTGAAGAAAACTGTCTTTTATTTTATTAACTTTAACCTCTTATAGCCCTTTACCCATTTTTCTTTAGACTTAGGGGATATATGTCATTCTTACTTTTATAACCATTATAAAAAGCATTCTAGCTCTGGGAAAACCTTTAGGGATAATAAAGCCCCAACTCCCCTTTCTACAGATGGAAAAAAAACATGCTAACAGAGGTTAAGTGGTTTGCCCAAAGACTCAGTGTTAATATATTGTTGAGCTTAGATGAACCCAGGACTTTTGCCTCTCAATTCTACTAATAACATATCTGTTCTACTCAGTGATCTTGTTTCTGTTGGTTTTGAGCAGTTTGAAAGTCCTACAACTGAAACTCATTGTTCTAAATCTGTGATCCCCACTATAAAGAAATCCAAAAGCAGCATAAAATGGATCATTTGGTTCACATACACTTCCCTTTAAAGGATCAGAAAATTTTAAGACCTTAAATGGCCAAACTTGTTCAAGGTGTAGGGTTCCTCTCTCTAGACCATAAGATAAACTTAAAGGGTACTGAGGTTTTGACAGTGTGGCCACAGCATGGCTGTGAATGTGAATACCCTTTAACATTTTTCTGTTCCTTTCCTCACTTCTATAAATGTGAATAATTCAGACATGCTATTCTAAAGCAACTATGTTTCCTTTATATTAAAGGGCACATTTTCTTGCTGATTCCATTTTAACTCATCATGATCAATCCCAAAACATATTTGCTCCAGAAAAAAAGGCAAGTTGGAATTTTGGGGAGAAACACTCAAGCAAATTAATCTCCTTTATTATAATCCTAAATAGAAGGTAATGACTGGATAAAATTGGCCAGGCATGGTGGCTCACACCTGTAATCCCAGCACTTTGGGAGGCTGAAGCGAGTGGATCACCTGAGGTCAGGAGTTCGACACTAGCCTGGTCAACATGGCAAAACCCCATCTCTACTAAAAATACAAAAAATTAGCCACGCGTGGTGGCAGGCGCCTGTAATCCCAGCTACTCAGGAGGCTGAGGCAGGAAAATTGCTTGCACCCAGGAGGCGGAGGTTGCAGTGAGCCAAGATCGCGCCATTGCACTCCAGCCTGGGCAACAAGAGCAAAACTCCGTCTCAAAAAAAAAAAAAGACTGGATAAAATTAGGCTGTAAAAAGAATATTAATTTGATCACAAATGACAAATATATCTTTCTCAGACTTTAAAATTCCAAAAAAGATCATAAGAAGTCTCAGTCTAAGTTACAAGGGCTATGCTAAGTGAGAAAAGCAGAGTGAAAATCAGTGTGTTTCAGATGACAATATTTAGTTTTAAAAACATATGTCTAGTATAATAGAGAAAATCATAAATTTTCTCTGGAAGAGAAAAAAAATGGATCAAAATGCCTCTGGGGAGTAGAACTGGGTAGATGACAGTGAAAGGAAGCTTTTGGTATACTCCCTCGTATATCTTTGGCATTTTAAAACACACAAATGTTACCACTTCAAAAAATATTTTAATTTTTTTTTTTTTTTTTTCCGAAAGACAAGTCTTGCTCTGTCGCCAGGCTGGAGTGCAGTGGCACGATCTTCGCTCACTTAAACCTCTACCTCCTGGGTTCAAGTGACTCTCCTGCCTCAGCCTCCTGAGTAGCTGGGATTACAGGAGTGCGCCACCACCCCCAGCTAATTTTTGTATTTTTAGTAGAGACGGGGTTTCACCATGTTGGCCAGGATGGTCTCAATCTCCTGACCTCGTGATCTGCCTGCCTTGGCCTCCCAAAATGCTGGGATTATAGGCGTGAGGCACAGTGCCCAGCCTAAATTCTTTAAGTAAAATTAAAAGAGAGTATTTTGACTAATCTAAAAATACAAAACATTTCCAGTATTTAGGTTCAAATCCTTATCTAAACCTGTAAAGATCTTCCTAGGCTAAAGTATGTTTCTGGAGCCCCAACCAACTAGATAGAATTGTGGTTCACTGTTGAGCTAGTAAGATGTAATAAATCTGTAAACAGTGATGTATAGTATAGTATCACATAATATGTATAATCTGTGCATGTGATGAACACTGCTTTCAAACAAAAGCTCTAACCTGATCAATAAAGAAGGGAAGGCCAGGAAGTCACTTTCTGATAACTCAGGTTGCCCCTCCTCCGTTTCAGGTGAATTAACTTCTTTCACAATAACAAATACTGAAAGCTGGTTCAGAGAGAGAGGAAAAAAAAATAGACAGTTAATAAATATATAAAATACCACTAACTTTCTTCTGTACAGCTACTAAATGACTAGGGGCTGTAGACTCGGGAATAAAATTTGAGGTTTTAATTTCTCTTTTCTTACCTTAGATGAAGAGGGGCAGGATGTGGGGTTGGGGGGAAGGCTTTAATAAGAGGGGCAAAGGCTTTAAATAAGAAGGTAAAGGAACCAGTACAGTTCCAGAAACCATATTCCCATCACTCAACATACGAAATGAGGGTAAAAAAGGAGGAAAAAAGAACTTAGGAATAATAAAGGAAACCAAGGGAAAGTGAATGAGGATCTCAAAACAGTTTTATTTCACTTAGAACATTAAAAATCATCACATAAATTTTGAGATGAAATCATCTAACTCAGCAGTTCCAAGTATGGTCCCAGAATCCTAGGGGGTCCTCTCCCTTTTCCAACTATCTATCTGTATTAAGCTTGATTTTCTCATGTACTTTTACAAAAACAAGATATCCCAACAGACTGAATGCAGAAACTGATGAGAACCCAGTTGTTTTCTATTAAGCCAGACATGAAAGAGATTTGCAAAAATGTAAAACACCACCATTCTTCATGCTAAATTTTCTTTTGTTTAGGAAAATGTATTTTTCATAAAAACCTGTTTAGGTTAACATATTATTATTTCTAATCAAACTTTAAATGTTTCTCAATTCTAATTTCTAATATGTTTATATCAACAGATACAAACCAAATAAAAGCTCTTTGGAGTCCTCCATAATTTAAGAGTATAAAAGGGTTCTCAGACCAAAAAGTTTGAGAACTGACCTAGTGAAATAACTTGTCAGTCTTGCCAATTTTTAAAAAATAAACAGTAATTCTCTCTCCCCACACACCATTCAGAATGTGTTCCCACACTTCCTCCTCCTAACCATCCAATCATTCCCTTCTTTACCTTGTTCCTCAAATCCTTGGTCTAAGAGAAGTAAACCCTTCAGCATTGTCATCTAATCCAGACTCCCTGAGTCTCAAAAAAGCGGTAAAGAGTATATTTCAGCCAGGCGCAGTGGCTCACGCCTGTAATTCCAGCACTTTGGGAAGCCAAGGTGGTCGAATCACCTGAGGTCAGGAGTTCAAGACCAGCCTGACCAACATGGTGAAGCCCCGTCTCCACTAAAATACAAAAATTAGCCGGGCGTGGTGGCAGGCGCCTGTAATCTCAGCTAATTGGCAGGCTGAAGCAGGAGAATCACTTGAACCCAGGAAGTGGAGGCTGCAGTGAGCCAAGATCGTGCTATTGCACTCCAGCCTGGGCAAAATGAGCGAGACTCCATCTCAAAAAAAAAAAAAAAAAAAGTATATTTCAAATCTTTCTTAAGCCAGAGTCTGATCTTCCTTTTTGCATTAATAACAGTATGTGGACGCCTGCTTATTTTCATGCATCAATTAACTAATAGCAGTTTCCTCCCTTCTTTCCTTTTTCCCTTCCTCCCTCTTCCCTCCCTCTCTTCCTTCTTCCCTCCTGTCTCCCTTTGTCCCTCCATCCCTTCCTCTCTCCCTCCCCCTCCCGCTTCCCTCTCTCCCTCCCTCTCCTTCCTTCCTTGTCCTCCTCCCTTCCTCTCTCCCTCTCCTTCCTCCTTCCCTCCTCTCCCTCTTCCCTCCCTTCCTCCTTTCCTCCCTCCTCTTCCTCCCTCCCTCCTTCCCTCTCTTCCTCCCCCTCTCCTTTCTCCCCCTCCTCCTTCCCACTTCCCTCTTTCCTCCCCCTCCCCCTTCCCTCTTTCCTCCCCCTCTCCTTCCTACCCCCTCCCTCCCCCTCCTCCCTTCCCCACCTCTCCTCCTCCATCCTTCCTCTCCCTCCTCCCTCCCTCCCTTTTCGCTTCCTCTCTTCACCCCCTCCTCCCTCGCCCCTCCCCTTTTTCCCTTCCTCTATTCACCCCCTCCTCTCTCCCCCTCCTCCCTCCCTGCCCCCTTTCTCCCTCCCTCTCTCTTCTCCTTCCCTCCCTCCTTCCTTCCTCCCCCTTCCCTCCCTTGCTTGCTTCCTTCACGTTTGTGCACAAGCTCAGCAAGCCTGATTTAAAACGTTTAACAAGAAAGAAGAGGCAGGTGGATCACCTGAAGTCAGGAGTTCAAGACCAGCCTGGCCAATACGTGAAACCCCGTCTCTACTAAAAATACGGAAAAATTAGCCGGGCACGGTGGGGCGTGCCTATAATCCCAGAATTTTGCGAGGCCAAGAGGTCACCTGAGGTCAGGAGTTCGAGACCAGCCTGGCCAACATGGAGACACTCCATCTCTACTAAAAATACAAAATTAGCTGGGCGTGGTGGTGGGCGCCTGTAACCCCAGCTCCTCAGGAGGCTGAGGCAGGAGAATCGCTTGAACCCGGGAGGCGGAGGTTGTAGTGAGCGGAGATTGCGCCACTGCACTCCAGCCCGGGCGACAGAGCAAGACTGTCTTTTAAAAAATAATAAAAAATAAAAGATAATTTTTAAAAAGCCCCAATCCCAAATGCACCTTGCAATCCAAAGGGAAGAAGTTTTGGGGAGAAGTTCTTCCCATTTGGGGGGTGCTCCCATTTTCCTCTCTCTTCCCTCACCCCTTATTCTCTCTCAGGGATAGGGGTTCAGTTCGGAGGTGTCCCTGAGCCACACGTCCTCGCCTCTCCCCGTAAACGGTGGCGTCCCCCTCTCTCTTTCCCGTTCCTTCCCTTCCTTCCTCCCACCATGAGGGAATCTCCCCTCCACTCCCACTCCCGCCAAGGCACCGTGATCCTCATTCTCACTCATATTGTCAGTGCCCGTCAGGAGACTGGGCTGTTTTTGTCTGTTTCTTGGGGACGACAGATTCTGAGGAAAAAGGGCCAAGAGCTGGTTGTCGCCCTGAGAAAGTTTCTCCTCAGGCAACGGGTGCCAGGACTGGCGGCGCCTAGCACCTTCACCTACAACCAGAAACTAGCCGGCTACCTTCAGGAGCAGGGAGGACCTAAAGGCGAGGTGCAAAACCAGCTGGCGCAGCGACTCCGCAAGCCTCTCACACCTCAACCCAGGTTTCCCGCCACCAAGAAAAGGCACGAGGACGTCCTGCGCGCTAGCTCCACCCCCGGGAGGCGCGCTCGCGGAGTCTGAGGCGCATGCGCAACTGGAAACAGCGTCTGCGTTTCCGCGGCTGAGGTAATTCCGCCATCTTTCACCCGAACGTCCCGGGAAAACTACAAATCCCAGAATCCTCTTTGGTGTCACATATTTTTAGGCGGCGGCCGCAGCGCCTGATTGTTCTTGAAGCACATCTTACTAACTTTTCTCTGTTTCAGACTGCCTTTTCCTCCCTCTTTCCGTTCCCTGATTCCTCCTCTTCCTGCTGGTCTCCTTCACGCCCTCACTTTAGGATTTTGAGACTTTCCGGGACCCCACTGTCACCCCTGTCACCCGCTCCTCGGCCCAGCACTCCGCTGGCAGGAAGACCGGGCTGCGAATCTCCCCGGGAAAACGCCGTAGATTCGCTTCTTCCTCATTGGCCGAAGCGGGGGGGGCGGGGCCCAGCGCGGACCGAACCCCCGTCCCCGCCCACACTCTCTGGTATATAAGTCGGCGCGGCGCCGCGGCGGGCGTTTGGGGAGGCCCGTGAGCTGACGGGCCAGTGAGCGAGCGTCGGGAATGGGCGGAGGCGTTGGGGTCCGGGCCGTGGGTGTGGAGGCGGAGAGGAAGGCGTGGTGTGGCGTCTCCAGGTGATTGCGATTGGGGGAAGGCAGAGGAACCAGAGAACGACTCAGCCGTTTCGGGGGAAGAGGAAGTTGGACAACACCGGCTGTTTTAGTGCTTTTTATTTTTCCCCAATTCAGCAGAGAATATTTTCGAGGGGGGTGAGTTATAATGACCTATCGCGTTTTACTGAGCCCAGTTCCACTCCTGCCCTTCCTCGGCTTTGTAGGGTCTCTCTGCTCCTTCGGAAGCGCTTCTAAGAAGATGGGCAGAGGGGGGAGGTGTGCTACCAACAGCTCATGAATAATTCATGAGCACCGCCCTTCGTCGGGAAGCCCTGCCCCTCCGGATCGCGCTGACGCACGCTGCGTTTACCAAACTTAAGGAAGCGACGTCACAGGCCCTACCCCTAAGACGGGAGGCGGGGCGCCACCTCCAGCACGTGCTGCCTGTACCCGCGCAAGCCCAAAAGGGTGTGCGCAGGCGCTGCTCACTAGGGGGAGGAAGGAGGCGGGGTGGGGAGGTTGTTGGATTTAGAGCCGGGTGGAGACCGCTGAGACTCATTCCTCAGGAACAAGGGTCGGGTGTCAAGGAGACCTTTTCACACCAGGTCCCGTCCCCCGCCTACGGTGGGTGGGATCGCGCGGCAGAGACAAAGGAGATCAGTAGGGCCGGACCTAGCTGCGCAGGGAAGTAGGGTGTCAGTTTGGGGTGGTGGGCTTTTGCGGGGGCTGTGTGGGGGGTTATATTTAAACTCCCAGAGCCGTTAAGTTGGTTCGTACTCCGATGCGCGCGCAACCAGGGTGGTGGCGGAGTGCGCATGCGTGGTTCCGGGGCGAAGGGAACGCGCGCTTGCCGTGCGCGCTCGCGGCGGGGTGGTAGTGGCGGAGGAGAAAGGGGTCGGCGCACGCGCGGTTGAGTGCTCGAGTAGTTCGGGTGTCGCGGGCATCTTGTTTTGGTCTCGCGGGCGAGTGGGGCGCACTTCGCGGGGAGGCGCTTGGGCGCGAGACTAGGCGAGAAGAGCAGAGCTGCGCGCGCACTCGGGAAAGGGGGGGAAGGGAGCAGGGTCCAGGCAGGGGGGGTTAAGCCCCCTGATCCCCCTCGTTACCCCGACTGGGACGGAATAAGGGGAGGAAATGATCGAGATGGCGGCGGAGAAGGAGCCGTTTCTGGTGCCGGCCCCGCCGCCGCCGCTCAAAGATGAGTCGGGCGGAGGGGGCGGCCCCACTGTGCCACCGCACCAAGAGGCCGCCTCTGGGGAGCTCTGCGGCGGGACGGAGCGTGGTCCGGGTCCTTGCGCGCCGTCTGCGGGGTCCCCGGCCGCTGGGGTCGGTCGAGAGAGCCCCGGGGCCGCGGCCACCCCCCCCGGTGGTCCCCAGGCGCAGCAGCACCGAGGAGGCGGCCCCCAGGCGCAGTCGCACGGGGAGGCCCGCCTGTCGGATACCCCGGGGCGAGCCGCTCCCCCGGACGTGGGGGAGGAGCGCCGGGGAGGGGGCGGGACAGAGCTGGGTCCCCCTGCTCCTCCTCGACCCCGCAATGGCTATCAGCCCCACCGGCCACCTGGGGGGGGCGGGGGCAAGAGGAGAAATAGCTGTAATGTAGGGGGAGGTGGGGGAGGCTTTAAACATCCGGCCTTCAAGAGGCGCAGGCGGGTGAATTCGGACTGTGACTCTGTGTTACCCTCCAACTTCCTCCTGGGGGGCAATATCTTTGATCCCCTAAACCTGAATAGCCTCCTGGATGAGGAAGTGAGCCGCGCCCTCAACGCAGAGACCCCTAAGTCATCCCCCCTTCCGGCCAAAGGGCGAGATCCAGTGGAGATCCTCATCCCCAAAGATATTACTGACCCGCTCAGTCTCAATACTTGCACTGATGAGGGCCATGTAGTTCTTGCTTCGCCACTCAAGACTGGTCGGAAGCGGCATAGACACCGGGGACAGCACCACCAGCAGCAGCAGGCAGCCGGAGGGAGTGAGAGCCACCCCGTGCTGCCCACAGCCCCTCTCACCCCCTCACTCCACGGGGAGGGCGCCTCACAGCAGCCGCGGCACAGAGGCCAGAACCGGGATGCCCCCCAACCCTATGAACTCAACACAGCCATCAACTGCAGGGATGAAGTGGTGTCTCCGCTTCCATCTGCTCTACAGGGTCCCTCAGGCTCCCTATCAGCCCCTCCAGCTGCCTCAGTTACCTCTGCACCCCCATCTTCCTCCTCCCGACATCGCAAACGTCGCAGGACTTCCAGCAAGTCGGAGGCAGGGGCTAGGGGTGGAGGCCAGGGTTCCAAGGAAAAGGGCCGAGGGAGTTGGGGAGGCCGTCACCACCACCACCACCCACTGCCTGCAGCAGGCTTCAAAAAGCAACAGCGCAAGTTCCAGTATGGGAATTACTGCAAATACTATGGGTACCGCAATCCTTCCTGTGAGGATGGGCGCCTTCGGGTGTTGAAGCCTGAGTGGTTTCGGGGCCGGGACGTCCTAGATCTGGGCTGCAATGTGGGCCATCTGACCCTGAGCATTGCCTGCAAGTGGGGCCCGTCCCGCATGGTGGGCTTGGATATAGATTCCCGGCTCATCCATTCTGCCCGTCAGAACATCCGACACTACCTTTCCGAGGAGCTGCGTCTCCCACCCCAGACTGTGGAAGGGGACCCGGGGGCAGAGGGTGAGGAAGGGACCACCACCGTTCGAAAGAGGAGCTGCTTCCCAGCCTCGCTGACTGCCAGCCGGGGTCCCATCGCTGCCCCCCAAGTGCCCTTGGATGGAGCGGACACATCAGTCTTCCCCAACAATGTTGTCTTCGTCACGGTAAGAGGGTCCAGAGGCTCTTGGAATAGGGGTCAGGTGTGAAGATGAGATTAAACGGGAATGTGGCAGGGAAGGTTATGACCCAGTTCCTCAAAAGAGAGGTCTGGGTTGGCAAGTGAGAGTCTCTGCTGGGCATCTCTCCCCTCTTATAACCTGAAAAGGTGGGGTCCTCCCCTCTTATAACCTGGAAAGGTGGGGTCTCTACCTTGGGGCATTGACCCTGGAGTCCTTTCTCATGACTGCAAGGATCTCCAAGATAAAGGAAGACTCTTTTTTTTTTTTTTGCAGTGCTCTGGGCTTGGCCTATAATCCACACTGGTCCACCTTCCCTTCCCTTGAAGGCTGCTGCTCACTAGGGAATTCGATCCAGGTGGAACTTGGTCCTCAGATTGACTGAAGGAGCCTGAGATGGGGGTCGGGCATGGAATGTCTTCTAGGGAGATTAGGGTAGCAGCAGACTAATATTGGCGTTTCTGCCCTTTGATAGCCACCTTGCTCCCATCAGCGGCTTTTGTTTTTCTAGACAGTTTGTGAAGAGTGTCAGGAACCCAAGTGACTTGGCTGTAGATCCTCTCCACATTGACCCTAGATAATGGGAGAGGGAAGAACCAGAAACTCCTCTGCAGAGAGGAGAGCCCCATGCCCCACGGAGTCCCCTGACCCCACACAGCTCCCCAGAGAACTCTCCAGTTAGGCCGCCTGCTGGGATCTTTGGCATTGCATTGGGTTAAGCCTTGAAGAATGGTCTTTTTAGAGGGTTGTGATGAGCTTATCTTCTAGAAAAGGCTTCCTAAAGGATGTGGCTCTTCATTTCTCTCAGAGAAAGGAAAGAATAGTCGTGAAACTTTGCCAGCCCCAACTGCAGGGAAGGAACCACAGGTCTGCCTTTGAAACCTGGGTTGGTTACCCTTGCAAAACCTGCAGTCACTCCACTTAATGTCTGTGGGTGAGAATAAGCACAGGATATGGTCCTGGGACCCCAGCTATAGAAGACCTCATGGATAATTTGCAACATTTAAAATTACTCCGGCTCCCTCAACATTTTTGGCTTACCATCAGTAGGAAGAAGCAGAGGCAGGAAGGTGTAGAGGAGAAAACAAAACTCAAAGAGGGCAGGCACCTTTTGGGAGTTAGTCTGAGAAGAACGTGGCCACGGGCTAAAGTGAGGCAGCAGGACTCCATCGGCCTCAGAGCAGGTTGCCTGGGAGCAGGGGTTCTTCGATTCCCTCCGTTGACCTCACTGCCTGCTGATACTTGCCCTCAGGGTAATTATGTGCTGGATCGAGATGACCTGGTGGAGGCCCAAACACCTGAGTATGATGTGGTGCTCTGCCTCAGCCTCACCAAGTGGGTGCATTTGAACTGGGGAGATGAGGGCCTGAAGCGCATGTTTCGCCGGATCTACCGGCACCTACGCCCTGGAGGCATCCTGGTCCTAGAGCCCCAACCCTGGTCGTCGTATGGCAAGAGAAAGACCCTTACGGTGAGTTGGGTGTGGAGGGAATAATCCTGCCTTTGGTTGAGGCAAGAAAAGACCCCGAGGTGGGCATCGCCCTTGGCCAGGGGAGGTGGCAGTGTGTTGAAGTGTGGTCCCTTGCCTCTCTCCTTAGGAAACAATCTACAAGAACTACTACCGAATCCAACTGAAGCCAGAGCAGTTCAGTTCCTACCTGACATCCCCAGACGTGGGCTTCTCCAGCTATGAGCTTGTGGCCACACCCCACAACACCTCTAAAGGTAAGGCTGGTTTATTTTGTCAGGGAGGCCGGTCCTGGCTAAAAGAGTGCAGACCCCCGTGGGGATTCTTGAGGTGCTGCCACCCTTTCTGATCACTCCCTCTCCTCTCCTCCCCTCAGGCTTCCAGCGTCCTGTGTACCTGTTCCACAAGGCCCGATCCCCCAGCCACTAAGTGGCCCCCTGAACAGAAAGTGTGAAGAGGATGCCCTTGCTGCTCCTAAGGACCTGGGGGAAGAGGAAAGTGTCCCAGGGTCTTTCCTGACTCCAAAAATAGTTTCCTTTCTTGGATCTGCAAAGAAAGCTTTTCTTCCATCGCTGCCTCAGCCTCCTCCCTACGCCTCTGGCACCTGTGCAGCAAGGTGGCTGTGCTGGAGTCACCATCATCTTCCTCTCCCCCAGCCTCCCAGGCTGGATGGCATGGACTGTTTGCTGACCTCTGTTCTCTTAGGGCATGGGAGGTGGGAGGATATCAAATTCTCTAGCCCTTTCCTCCTATTCTCCCAAGGAGAGAGATTCCCATTTCTCCTCGGCTGTTGTCCCTAGCTCTTGTCCCTAGCTGCATTTCAGTGGACCATGGATAGATGGACTGAGGGTTCGAGGGGGAAGCCTGGCAGGGAGGCACGCAGGTACTGTGAAAATCCTTCCCTCTGTCCTCCCCCAGTGGGAGAGGGGGTTGGGTTTTGAATGTGAGAACAGCACAATAAACTTGATGTCTAGGGCAGTGGCCCCCACACCTGTGTTGGGTACGATCTAGCTGGTGGGGGATGGGTGGTGCCTCCCACCAGAACTTGTGTTGTTTCTCTCTACTGTTTGAAGGAAGACAAGTTTTTCAGTGGTTGGGTTGATTGTTCAACACTAGTCAAGTCCACACGCAAGTATACAGAAGCCTAGTTAGGAAAAGGTGTGTAATGCAAATTTTGGTGTGGAACTTGGAGTCTGCCTTCCCTCCCCAGAAAAACCCTGTACAGGCTTCAGGCAGAAGGCTAACTTTTCGGTTTTTGTTTTTCTGAGATGGAGATTCGTTCTGTCGACAGGCTGGAGAGCAGTGGTGTGATCTCGGCTTACTGCAACCTCCACCTCCCTGGTTCAAGTGATTCTCCTGTCTCAGCCTCCCAAGTAGCTGGGATTACAGGCACGCGCCACCATGCCCAGCTAATTTTTTGTATTTTTAGTAGACACGGGGTTTCACCATGTTGACTAGTCTGGTCTCAAAACTCCTGACCTCAGGTGATCCACCCGCCTCAGCCTCCCAAAGTGCTAGGATTATAGGCGCCAGCCACTGCACCCAGCCAGAAGGCTAACTTGTAAAGAGTTGGCGGTGGAGGCAGGCAAAAGTGCTTTGGATCAAATGCTCAGGGACAGACCAGCACCTTTTTTGTGCTGTGGAATGAGACTTACAGGCAATTAACAACATGAAGCTCTTCGGGGGCTTGTTAGGTGTTACTGGAACTTCGAACATACTGAGTATTCAGGTCAGGTGTAAACAGGATGGGCAAGGCTCTTCAAGGTAAAAAGCAAGGAGATAATTTCATTAACTCAGTGCAAACAGATGGCTTGCAAGCTCCTTGAGACAGGTAATCAGGGAAGGCCTCCGTGAAGTGTGATAGGCTGGGCCCTGCATTTTGGGAGATCAGAATAAGTGATGAGGCCGGGCGCGGTGGCTCATGCCTGTAATCCCAACACTTTGGGAGGCCGAGGCGGGTGGATCACTTGAGGTCGCGAGTTCGAGACCAGCCTGACCAACATGGAGAAACCCCGTCTCTTACTAAAAATAGAAAATTAGCTGGGCATGGTGGCCCATGCCTATAATCCTAGCTACTAGGGAGGCTGAGGCAGGAGAATTGTTTGAACCTGGGACGCGGAGGTTGCGGTAAGCCAAGATCGTGCCATCCGTTGCACTCCAGCCTGGGCAACAAGAGTGAAACTCCGCCTCAAAAAAAAAAAAAAAAAGTGATGAAGAGAACAATCGCTGCGTGATCAAAAACAGGCAGTAGCTGTGGCTGGAGTCAGAGAGAGGCAGGTAAGGTTGCGAACGGAGGAGTATCTAAGTAAACCTCTAATGTGGACGGTGTTTTCCACTTGCCATGACTCTCCCAAGTTCCAAAAAGGCCCCCAAACTCGACTTCCAGGCAGCTTCCAACCTGAGGCTAAGTGGATAACCCCCAGAGAGCTTTTAACCCCATTTTAGGCCTCCAAGAAGAGTCCCATTTATTAGCAAAATTAGTTTATTCTAACAAATAGTTTAACAGAAAAATACGAACTAGTCCTCCAGGGATCTTTGGGGTCTACTACGCTTCCCATCGCCTCAGTGTCCGGTGCATGAGGAAGGTGTCCTCTGAAGGGCGGGGCCGGAGTTGAAGCCGGAGAGGGGACAAACCGTCGAGGGTCAGGTGTGGAGATTCATAAAATAGTGTTTCTGGGTCACACAAGATGGTCATGTCTGGCCCCGGCCCAGGTGGCGCCTGCTGGGAGGTGGGGCCCAAAGCAAGGTTACACTCTAGGAGGAAGAATCCGGGTAAGGGGGTACATGGAGGAAGCCCCACGCCCAGACCCCATCACCTTTGGGGGCGGGGCTCGAGCCTGTGGCGGCAGGAGAGCCAATTTCTCCCTGAGCGCAGCGTTCAGAACCTGTTCCTCCGGCACCTGCAGGCTCACCAGGTCCCGGAAGAGCCGCTTGGAGCGCGGCACGTTCAGCCCTGAGAGCGCAGCGGGGGCGGAGGTGAGTGGCGCCCCTCGCTCCGACTCCCGCGCGCGGCCGGCCGCCCGCCCCCCTCACCCTCGGACACGCTCTCCTCCAGGCCGCAGCGGATCTGGAACGACTTTCTTAGCTGTTCCTCCACGGCCTTCGCGGCATCAAAGTGGCTCCCGGCTGTGGCCCGCAGCTCCAGGCCCAAGGCCAGGCTGCTCTGCAGCACGGGCATCTCCAGCTCCTGCGGCACCGCAGGCTGCGGCTTGGACCGCACCGGGGAGGGCGGCGTCAGGCGGAAACGGACCTGGGAGCAGAGGGCAGTGGGGTGACTAGGTGGGCGCGAGGCCGTCGCAGACCGGGGGCCAGCCTCCCACGCTCACCTGCCGTCGCTGCCGAGCCGCGCCCCGATGCTCCCCCCGCCCCTTCCGCCGCCCGGGGCTGCCGTGACGCAGCTCAGGGCTGTCGGGCCGCGGGCTCAGGCTCAAGTCCAGGCCGGGCTCGGGCAGTGGGGCTCGGGGTTCCGGGGCTCGGGGCTCCGGGGGTGGTCCCGAGACCGCCGTGGCATCTTCCCCGTCCGCCAACTCCAGCTCTGACTCTCCACAGCTCATCATCTTTGGAGGTGTCTCGAGGGTGCGGAGATGCGGGGGGTCGCAGGCGGTCCAAGGGTCAGGGGACACAGCCTCAAAACCTCCTCATTTTCCCCGCCCCTCCTAGACGCCGCTACCGGAAACCGTTAACCCTTTCCTTCGGGGACGGAGTCAGCAGCTCCAACCACCCTATTGGCGCTCCCAGGCGTCATTTCCCTCGTCCCGCCCCCAGGTTCCCGGCGGGCTTCCGCACTCACAGCCTTGGCACCACTCCCAAGCCGAAGTGTTGGACGCACTCACAGCCTTGGCACCACCCCTAAGCCGAAGTGTTTTTGAGGTGTTTTGGGAACGGTTGAAGCCTTACGGGTCCTCATCAGGGCCACTCCTCCTCTTGAAAACTCTGCTATGGCTGAGTTGCCCAGAGGAATCTTAGTCCGGCTAGTGCTGCGATGCCCAGTGCCCAGTGTGTCAGTCCTCATTCCTGGGGCGCCAAATGGGGCAGCATTTTTTTTTTTTTTTTTTTAGACTGAGCCTCTCTCTGTAGTCCGGGCTGGAGTGCAGGGGCGCGATTTCGGCTCACTGCAACCTCCGCCTCCCAGGTTCAAGAGATTCTCCTGCTTCAGCCTCCTGAGTAGCTGGGACTACAGGCGCGCGCCACCACGCCCGGCTAATTTTTGTATTTTTAGTAGAGACGGGGTTTCACCATGTTGGTCAGGCTGGTGTCGAACTCCTCGTGATCCGCCCACCTCGGCCTCCCAAAGTGCTGGGATTACAGGCGTGAGCCACCGCGCCTGGCAGCTTTAAGGTAACCGTCCAGTGTGCCCTGACCTCCTCACTCGGACCTCCACAGCATTTCCGGTGTTCCGTTGCCTCCAAACTCGGACCAGAGCTTCCCTGTATGAGTGCGGGCGGGGGTCCCCGACCCCACCCCGGACTCCGTCCTGGAACACAACAACTCTTGCAGCTTTTTGTGACTACTTTTACTTTCGAGAGTTCCCTGAAATACTAATTTGTATAAAAAGTAGATACCTGGAACGGGTGCGGTGGCGCATTCCTGCAATTCCAATTCTTTGGGAGGCCGAGTCGGGAAAATCGCTTGAAACCCTGAGTTAGAGACAAGCATGGGCAACATGCTGAGATCCCACACCACCAATCCCAATCTCTACCAAAAAAATTTAGCCGGGCGTGGTGGTGGTGCTCGCCTGTAGTCCCAGCTACTGGGAAGGCTGAGGCGGGAGGATCACTTGAGCTCAGGAGTTCCAGGCTGCAGTGAGCTCTGATACCACTGCGCCCTAGCCTGGGCGACAGAGCAAGACCCTGTCTCAGAAACAAACAAACAAACAAACAAAAAACTCTGTATTGTGAATTCAATGTTTTGGTTTGTTTTTTGAGATGGAGTCTCGCTCTGTCGCCCAGGCTGGAGGCTGTGGCACAATCTCAGCTCACTGCAACCTCTACCTCCCGTGTTCAAGCAATTCTCCCACCTTAGCCTCCCAAGTAGCTGGGATTACAAACGGCTACCACCACGCCCGGCTAATTTTTTTGTATTTTTAGTAGAGTCAGGGTTTCACCATGTTGGCCAGGTTGGTCTCGAACTCCTGACCTCAAGTGGTTCACCTGCCTTGGCCTCCCAAAGTGCTGGGATTACAGGCAGTAGCCACTGCACCCGGCCTTGAGTTCAGTTTTCTTCATTTTTAATGTCACTGGATTTATCCTGGGCCCTGAGCTTTTCCAGGTAGCAGAAGACTCCTAAACTGCAGAAAAGGAAATGAGAGCTCCCACCTGCTCCTTACGTTACTTGGGCAGGTTCCCTCAATTCTGCAAGCCTCTGTTTATTTTTGTGTAAAATATAAGTGGAAGTGGGTTCAGGAATCCTTTCTTACTCTTTTTTTTTTAACTCTCCAAAGTGCTTCAAAAAGGTTCAGGAATCTTGAGGCTTTCCTGGAACTGATTGATGCTCAGTCAACAGGCATGTTTGTGTACCACTTTTCATTATGAGAGTTTCCACATTGTTCATTTTATCTTTCCAGGAAGTGCTGTGGAACATCAGATAGAATGGATAGCATAGCCCATATTTTACAAAAAGGATTTTAAAGGAAGATCTCAATGGTGAAACACTAGAGGCTTTCCTGCTAAAGTTAAGAACAAGAAAGTATGTCTATTATCTCTGTTGTTCAATTGTGAAAAGAAATAGCTAGGTACAAATATAACTTTTTAAACTGGGAGTATAAATTAAAAATTTTTAATGGTGACATAGGGAGAGAATAGAATGAAAGACAAAGAGTCTAGATTCCTCTGAATATATTTTGTTTTGTATATCTGACTTTGGAAATGTACACATTTTATATGATTATATTAAAAAGTTTTAAAAAATCAGGCCAGGCACGGTGACTTACACCTGTAATCCCAGCACTTTGGGAGGCCAGAGCAGGTAGATCACTCAAGGTCAGGAGTTCAAGACCAGCCTGGCCAGCATGGTGAAACCCTGTCTCTACTAAAAATACAAAAATTGGCTGGGTGCGGTGGCTCATGCCTGTAATCCCAGCACTTTGGGAGGCCGAGGTGGGCGGATCACGAGGTCAGGAGATCAAGACCATCCTGGCTAACACGGTGAAACCCCGTCTCTACTAAAAAAAAAAAAAAAAAAAAAAAAAAAAAAAAAAAAAGCCAGGCGTGGTGGTGGGCGCCTGTAGTCCCAGCTACTCAGGAGGCTGAGGCAGGAGAATGGTGTGAACCCAGGAGGCGGAGCTTGCAGTGAGCTGAGATCGTGCCATTGCACTCCAGAGCGAGACTCTGCCTCAAAAAAAAAAAGAAATACAAAAATTAGCCAGGCATAATGGTGCACACCTGTAATCCCAGCTACTTGGGAAGCTGAGGCACAAGAATTGCTTGAACCCAGGAGGCGTATGTTGCAGTGAGCTGAGATCGTGCAACTGGACTCCAGCATAGGTAACAGAGTGAGACTCTGCCTCAAAAAATAATAATAAAATACAAATACAAAAAAATTAGCTGGGTGTGGTGACAGGCACCTGTAGTCCCAACTACTCGGGAGGCTGAGGCAGGACAATCACTTGAACTCAGGAGATGGAGGTTGCAGTGAGCCAAGATTGTGCCACTGTACTCCAGCCTGGGTGACAGAGCTAGACTCTGTCTCAAAAAAAAAAAAAAAGTTAACAAATCATGCTGTATTTTACCTTAAATTGAAAAGTATTAAGGCTGAGCACAGTGGCTCAAGCCTGTAATCCCAGCACTTTAGGAGGCCGAGGCGGGCAAGTTGCCTGAGCTCAGGAGTTCGAGACCAGCCTGGGCAACATGGCAAAACCTCGTCTCTACTAAAAAGTATAAAATATTAGCCAGACTTGGTGGCACGTGCCTGTAGTCCCATAGTCCCAGCTACTCAGGAGGCTGAGGCATGAGAATCACTTGAACCCAGGAAGCAGCAGTTGCAGTGAGCCAGGATCTCGCCTCTGCACTCCAGCCTGGGTGGCAGAGTGAGACCCTGTCACAAGAAAAAAAAAAAAAATGTTGGGGTTTGGAACAGTGTTTGAGGGTACATGGATGAAACAAGATTAGCCAAATGTTGATGACTGCTGAAGCAGGATTTTATTACTATATTTTCTCTACTTTTGCATATTCTTGAACATTTCTGTGACTAAATGTTTTTTGTTTATTTAAAAAAAGAGGCTGACGCAGCTTTGGCATGCAGGAAGTGTTGGAGCTGAAACTCAAAACTGTCCCCCAGGCCTTGGCTGTGCTGATAAATATCTAGGCCCTACAGGAGTTTGTGTCCATGAACCCAGTAAATGCAATTACTCAGCCTCAAAATCTAGTCACTATCTCATTTCAGGCCCCAACACAGATGAAAACAAGCCATTCTGTTTGCCGAGTTTACATTGCGGGTCTCCAAGAAGTGGAGTGTTCACCAGTGATTTTAAGAAAACAGGGCCTGGCGTGGTGGCTCACGCCTGTAATCCCAGCACTTTGGGAGGCCAAGGCGGGCAGATCACCTGAGGTTGGGAGTTTGAGATCAGCCTAACCAACATGAAGAAACCCCGTCTCTACTAAAAACACAAAATTAGCCGGGTGTGGTGGCGCATGATTGTAATCCCAGCAACTCGGGAGGCTGAGGCAAGATAATTGCTTGAAGCCGGGAGGCGGAGGTTGCGGTGAGCCAGAGATCGCGCCATTGCATTCCAGCCTGGGCAACAAGAGCGAAACTCCATCTCAAAAAATAATAATAATAATAATTTTTAAAAAAGAAAACAGTACCAGTGTAAGGATTGGAAGATGGAGGTGAGAGGCCTTGGGCCTGCCCACATTCTTCCTAAGTTATTTTGGCTGGCCCAGGCTGGGAGGCCAGGAATTGCTTTTCCTCTTAAAAAGAAAAGGGGACAAAAACTTAGCTGGGCGTGGTGGCGGGTATCTGTAGTCCCAGCTACTCAGGAGGCTGAGGCAGGAGAATCGCTTGAACCCGGGAGGCAGAGGTTGCAGTAAGCCAAGATTGCGCCACTGCACTCTAGCCTGGGTGGCAGAGCGAGACGCCGTCTCAAAAAAAAAAAAAAAAAAAAGTGGAGAGGAAGACAGGGCGTGGTGATTCATGCCTATAATTCCAGCACTTTGGGAGGCCAAAGCGGGCAGATCTCTTGAGGCTAGGAGTTCGAGACCAACTGGGGCAACACAGTGAAACCTTTATCTACTAAAACTACAAAAAATTACCTGGGCATGGCAGCACATGCGTGTAAGCCCCCACTTGGGAAGCTGAGGCACGAGAATCACTTGAACCTGAGAGGCAGAGGTTGCAGTGAGCCAAGATGGTGCCACTGCACTCTAGCCTGGGCAACAGCGTGAGACTCTGTCTCAGAAAAAAAAAAAGAAAAGAAAGGCTGGGACACAGTGACTCATGCCTGTAATTCCAGCACTTTGGGAGGCAGAGGCAGGAGGATTCCTTTGAGGCCAGGAGTTCAAGACCAGCCTGGGCAACATAGTGAGACACTGTCTCTATAAAACAATTAAAAATTAGCTAGGCGTGGTGGTACATGCCTGTAGTCCCAGGTACTGGGGAGGCTGAGGTGGAAGGATCCCTTGAGCTTAGCACTTCGAGGCTGTAGTGAGCTATGATCACGCCACTACACTCCAGCCTCGGCAACAGAGCAACACCCATCTCTTAAATATTATTTATTATAAGACTTTTGATTGGGTTAGACCTCACCAGTTAGAGATGCTCCTTTAGTTATCTGAGGCTGCTGAGTGGGGTAGTCCCAGACCTGGATGCTAGTTTGAAGAAAGCAAGTCTCAGTGCTGGAAGGGGTCATTCAAGGTCATCCCTGAGCTTCTGCTGAGCCAGGTGCTATGGGTGGGCTAGGTGGGACAGGAGACAGGTCAGCATCTAGGGTCCTTCAAGGGACCATGTCCTTGAGAAGGGGTAGGATGCCTCCAATCAGTGGTCCACTGCATGGTGTGGCTGAGACTGCTACAGAGGACACGAGAAGACCTGCCAGGGTTGGGGGTGGGGGAGGAGCAATGCCACCATCCCGAAAGTCACCCCCAAATAGGGCCAAGAAAGATCAGAGAGACAGCAAAACTCTAATACGACCCTCTGCAAACCCCACCTACAGCGACCCCTCACCTCCTGTCTCCTATTCTCTCTCTTTTTTTTTTTTTTTTTTTTGAGACTGAGTCTTGCTCTGTTGCCCAGGCTGGAGTGCAGTGGCCGGATCTCAGCTCACTGCAAGCTCCGCCTCCCGGGTTTACGCCATTCTCCTGCCTCAGCCTCCCAAATAGCTGGCGCCCGCCACCTTGCCTGGCTAATTTTTTTGTATTTTTTAGTAGAGACGGGGTTTAACCATGTTTGCCAGGATGGTCTCGATCTCCTGACCTCGTGATCCACCCGTCTCGGCCACCCAAAGTGCTGGGATTACAGGCTTGAGCCACCGCGCCCGGCCATCTGTCTCCTCTTCTCAAACTGGCCTATGCCTAAGGGCCAACCCAGAGACACTTCCACACTGGCCCCTGTCACATGAGACACGCTGGAAGATGGGAACGGCCAACCCTCCAGACACACACACATCCAGGCTCCTATCCCCAGAGTGCATGTTCTCATCCTACTGCATCTCGGAGGCTGGCAGGGTGAAGCCCCCAGCAGGTCAGGTAGGTCTGACATGTCTCAGCCTGAACTCATGACTCCAAACCACCTTCATCCCTTCGTCCCAACCCAGAAGGAAGAGATCCAGGGAGGAAGGCACGCATCGGGCTGCAGGCCAACACACTGACCCTGAGCCTGGCCTCCCTAGCAGGAGGCTGAGGAACAGGAGGGTTGGGATGAGCCCCATTAGGCATGTGTGAAGTCTCTGGGACATGGGATGATGCCAGCCGCTGGGATGCAGAAAAGTTGGAGGCAGGGGACAGAGTCTCATTCAGAAGAATTTGTACATAATCCAGGCCAGGTGTTGTGGCTCATGCCTGTAATCTCAGCATTTTGGAAGGCCCAGGTGGGTGGATCACTTGAGGTCAGGAGTTCAAGACCAGCCTGGCCAACATGGTGAAACCCCGTCTCTACTAAAAATACAAAAATTCCCGTATGTGGTAGCACAGGCCTGTAATCCCAGCTGCTTGGGAGGCTGAGGTGGGAGGATTGCTTGAACCCAGGAGGTGGAGGTTGCAGTGAGCCCACATCGTGCCACTGCACACCAGCCTGCATGACAAAGCGAGACTCCATCTCAAAAAAAAAAAAAAAAGAAAGAAAAAGATTTTAGCTGCGCGTGCTGGCACATGCCTGCAAATGCCAGCTACTCGAGAGGCTGAGGCACGAGAATCGCTTGAACTCGGGAGGCAGAGGTTGCAGTGAGCCGCCAGCAACTGTGTCTCAAATAAATAAATAAGAATTTGTTTGGAATCTGGGTGAGGCAGGGGAAAATGAAAGAAACCAGAAAAGCGAAGATAAACAGATTTGCAGGGTGGGGTGGAGGATGGAGAATTCAATGGAGCTGAGCACAGCAAGGAGGAGAATGTCGGGCTGAAGGCCTGAGCTTGCTGGGGAGATGTCCTTGATGTCCACACTGGGCATAGAAGACTGATTGATGCCAGTGGTTGGGCCTCAAAGAGCCCAGGGACAGGCTGGTCAGAGATAGCTGGAGGTAGAAAGAAAGGGCGTGGAGGCACGGAAGATGGGGCCATCACCCAGGAAAAGGGAGCCATGGATAGGGGAAATGTATGCAGAAATCGCCAGCCTCACTCTAGGAGGCAGGTCCTGACAGATCTCCTTAGCAGGGGACCAATGCCCAGGACCTTGGGGAGATGGATGGGGACAGGAGAAGCAGCAGATGGTCTGTTACTCAATGAGGTTGGACACACAGGAGATGTTGGGGGGTCTTGGGGTGGAGAGTGATTCCATGGAAGCCTCTGGATTGGACAGAGAGATGCTGGTGTGAGGTTTTTCCACAGTCCAAGAGAGGCTGCTAAAAGAAAAGCAGGTTCTGCTATCAGGCTGGTTGCAGTGGCTCACATCTGTAATCTCAGCCCTTTGGGAGGCCCAGGTGGGAGGATCATGTGAGGACAGGCATTCGAGACCAGCCTGGACAAGATGGTGAAACCCTGTCTTTACAATAAAAACACAAAAAATTTAGCTGAGTATGGTGGTGTGCACCTGTAGTCCCAGCTACATGGGATGATGCCAGCTGCTGGGATGCAGAAAAGTTGGAGGCAGGGGACAGAGTCTCATTCAGAAGAATTTGTACATAATCCAGGCCAGGTGTTGTGACTCACGCCTGTAATCTCAGCATTTTGGGAGGCCCAGGTGGGTGGATCACTTGAGGTCAGGAGTTCAAGACCAGCCTGGCCAACATGGTGAAACCCTGTCTCTACTAAAAATACAAAAATTACCCGTATGTGGTAGCACAGGCCTGTAATCCCAGCTACTTGGGAGGCTGAGGTGGGAGGAGGCTGAGGCCAGAGGATCACTTGAGCCCAGGAGTTCAAGACCAGCCTGGGCTGGTCAAGACCCCATCTCTAAAAACATTTAAAAAGTTAGCCAGGCATGGTGGTATATGCCTGTAGTTCTAGCTACTTCGTTGGCTGAGGCAGGAGGATCTGTTGAGCCCAGGAATTTGAGGCTGCACTGAGCTATGACTGTGCCACTTCACTCCAGTATGGATGACAGAGCGAGACCCTGTCTCTAAAAATAAGTAAGCCAGGCACAATGGCTCATGCCTGTAATCTCAGTACTTTGGAAGGCCAAGGCAGGAGGATCACGTGAGCCCAGGAGTTGGAGACCAGGCTGGGCAACAGAGAGAGACCCCATCTCTACCAAAAATTTAAGAAATTATCTGGGCATGATGGTACACACCTATAGTCTCAGCTACTCAGGAGGCTGAGGTGGGAGGATCACTTGAGCCCAGGTCAAGGCTACAGTGAGTTATGATCACACCATGGCACTCCAGCCTGGGCAAAAAGCGAGACTCTCTCTCTAGATAAATAAAAAACTATTTTTTTCTTTTTCTTTTTTTTTTTTTTTGAGACGGAGTCTCGCTCTGTCGCCCAGGCTGGAGTGCAGTGGCTGGATCTCAGCTCACTGCAAGCTCCACCTCCTGGGTTTACGCCATTCTCCTGCCTCAGCCTCCCAAGTAGCTGGGACTACAGGAGCCTGCCACCTCGCCCGGCTAGTTTTTTGTATTTTTTTTTTTAGTAGAGACAGGGTTTCACCGTGTTAGCCAGGATGGTCTCTATCTCCTGACCTCGTGATCTGCCTGTCTTGGCCTCCCAAAGTGCTGGGATTACAGGCTTGAGCCACCGCGCCTGGCCAAAAACTATTTTTTTCACATTTGAATGGACTCCTGGGAATCCAAGCTTGGAAATGAGAAGGCCGAAGCCCTTGCCTCTGCCTCCTCCCAGCCCTGGCCTGTCTCTCCTCTGTCTCCCTGGGTTTCAGTCCCAGCTCCAGTGCCTAGTGACCATGTGACCTGAAGATCATTCCCTTTCCTCTAAGAGCCCCCACTTCCTTATCTGAACACTGAGGAAATGACTGGCCTCATGTGGTTGCCCCAGCTCAGTTGGGGCCCTCAGAAGGTCGAGTCATTGTTTTTCAGGAGCTGATGAGATCATGGCACGTGTGCCATTGACCTCCGTCCTTCCTGCTTCCCCACCTTTGACTCTCAGCCTGTCCTCTCCTCCTCTGGACGACCTCTGGGACATCCTGTCCTGTTCCCATGTTCATTGTTTCTGCAGCAGATGAGTGGGATGCCGGGGATGCTGGGACATGAAAGGCCCCTGGTCTCTGCCGGTAGGCTCCGAGGCAGGGGGTTCAGACCCTTTCGCCTCGGGCCCCTGCTGGCTGGCCCCACACGTGCCCCCTCCAGCCCCAGCCCTGCTTGGTGGAGAAAGCAGATAAGGCAGGAAATGTGGCCCCAATTCTAGGAAGCTCAGAGTCCCAGGAGGCAGAAGACATGCCTCTCGCCCGCTCACTGACACCTACTATTTGCTGGGGCCTGGGAGTGGCATAGACACCTCTGAGTGGAGCCAGCTTTCACCCTCCCAGGGTGCAGCATGAGCTCTAACATCCAGGCCAGGCGCCTGGAAAGAGGATGCCAAACTCCATGCAGCCTGTGCAGATTAAACACCAGCCCCAGCCCTGTGAAGGGTGGGTCAGCTCTGCCTGGAGGATGGAAAGGCTTCCTGGAGGAAGCCCTTGAAGGAAGTAGGTGGAACAGAAACTTGCTGTTCTCCTCTCTGGGAGTCTGAGACTGCCTTTTCTTTTCTTTTCTTTTTTTCCTTTTCCTTTTCCTTCTTTTTTTCTTTTTCTTTTTTTTTTTTTTTTTTTTTTTCAGAGTCTCACTCTGTCTCCCAGGCTAGAGTGCTGGAGTTCAGTGGCACAATCTCGGCTCACTGAAACCTCTGCTTCCCAGTTCAAGCAATTCTCCTGCCTCAGCCTCCCAAGTAGCTGGGACTATAGGTGCACACCACCACACCTGGCTAATTTGTATATTTTTATTAGAGACAGGGTTTCGCCAAGTTTACCAGGCTGGTCTCGAACTCCTGACCTCAGGTGATCCACCTGCCTCAGCCTCCCAAAGTCCTGGGATTACAGGTGTGAGCCACCGTGCCCAGCCTGCCCTGCCCCTTTCTGTCTCTGTCTCGGGCCAGTTCAGGTCTGAGCAGGGCAGTTCTGCTCAGCTTCACTGACCAGGTGAATGTTGCTCACACTGCCATCCAGACCCTTTGCCTTCCTCTAGATTTTTTTTTAAATTATTTTTATTTTTTTCTTGGAGATAGTCTCACTCTGTCACCTAGGCTTGAGTACATTGGCACGATCATGGCTCACTGCAGCCTTGACCTCTGGGGATAAAGTGATCCTCCCACCTCAGCCTCCTGAGTAGCTTAGGACTACAGGCACATGCCACCACACCCAGGTAATTTTTTTTTTTTTTTTTTTTTTTTTTTTTTTGTAGAGACAGGGTCTTGCCATGTTACCCGGGCTGGTCTCAAACTCCTGGGCTCAAGCAATCCTCCGGCCTCAGCCTTCCAAAATGCTGGGATTGCAGGCTGGGCCTGCCTTCCTCTAGAGGGCAATGGGTACCATAGCTCACACCTGTAATCCCAGCACTTAAGAGAGGCCAAGGAAGAAGGATCACTTGAGGCCAGGAGTTTGAAACCAGCCTGGGCAACACAGAGAGACTCTGTCTCTACAAAAATAAATAAATTAAATTAAATTTTTAAAAAGAGACTTAACCTCACTGATGGGGCCTGAGCCCGCGTCATGACTCACCTCTGCTTCCCAGCAACCTCCTTCCTGATCCCCAAATCAGAATTCAGGAGGCCTAGGATGTAGTATTTGGCAATCTGTACAATTTCAGCAGTCACAGGAAGCAAACACAGGCTGAACCTCAGGCCCAGACTACCCTGTCCCCTGAGGGTCTCCCCCCAAACCTTCACCTTGGCAGTATCCCCATCTCTGGGGGGCTGGAATCGGAGGGTCTGGGGACCCATGAGGGAAGGATTTGGTCTATCTTCCCCTGGAGAGAGCCTCTACATGCCCAGAGAGTTGCCAAGGGAAACAAGGGCAGAGGCAGGAGGAGAGAGGTCCGGTGGTGTGAGACACATGGAGAGTCAGAAGCCCTGGGATGGGAGTGGGGTCCATCTGTGTGAGGAAGTAGATGGGGGACCCATGGTTAGGGGAGGTCTTGTGTGAAGGAGCTGGTGGGGAGGGTCTGTGTCCAGCAAAGCCCATCCAGTGGCCTCCAACCTCATAAGGTCCAGGGGATGGCCACACAGTAGGTCACCCATCATGATCCAGAAGTGTCGGGTTGCCATAGCAGCCAGGAAGCATGCATGCTCAAGCAGCTGAGGCCGGGGCCGGGCGTGGTGGCTCACACCTGTAATCCCAACACTTTGGGAGGCTGAGGCAGGCAGATCACTTGAACTCAGGAGTTCGAGACCAGCCCCATCTCTACCAAAAATACAGAAAACTGGCTGGGCTTGATGGCCCATGCCTGTAGTTCCAGCTACTTGTGATGCTGAGGTGGGAGGGTCGCTTGAGCCTGGGAAGCAGAAGTTGCAGGGAGCCGTGATTGCACCACTGCACTCCAGCCTAGATGACATGCAAGACACTGTCTCAAAAATAAAATAAATGATCGCCGGGCGTGGTGGTTCACGCCTGTAATACCAGCACTCTAGGAGGCCGAGGCAGGTGGATCACCCGAGGTCAGGAGTTCGAGACCAGCCTGACCAGTATGGTGAAACCCCATCTCTACTAAAAATACAAAAATTAGCCAGGTATGGTGGCGGGTGCCTGTAGTCCCAGCTACATGGGAGGGTGAGACAGGAGAATTGCTTGAACCTGGGAGGCGGAGGTTGCAGTGAGTCAAGATTTCACCACTGCACTCCAGCCTGGGCAACAGAGTGAGAATCTGTCTCAAAAAATAAATAAATAAATAAATAAATAAATAAAAATAAATAAAATAATTAAGGCCGGGCCCGGTGGCTCATGCCTGTAATCCCAGCACTTTGGGAGGCTAAGGCGGGTGGATCCCCCGAGATCAGGAGTTTGAGACCAGCCTGGCCAACATGGTGAAACCCCGTCTCCACTAAAAATACAAAAATTAGCGGGGTGTGGTGGCAGGTGTCTGTAATCCCAGGTACTTGGGATGCAGAGGCAGGAGAATCGCTTGAACCTGGGAGGCAGAGGTTGCAATGAGCCGAGATCACGCCACTGCACTCCAGCCTGGGCAACAAGAGCGAAACTCCTCAAAAAACTAAACTAAAAACAAAACAAAAAACAAAACAAAATAAACAAATGAATAAATAAATAAATAAATATTAAAATTAAATAAAATGTAGCCTAGACTGAGAGCAGAGCCCTGAGAATCAGGGCCCAGTCCCTTCCCCACAGGTTACTACCACAGACACACCTTGCCAGTCCTTCAACCTGAGAAAAACCTCGAAATGCCCTACACTTTTTCTACTGGTCCCCAGGCTGAGGAAAGGGCGGGGCACAAGGGAAGTAGAGAAGCTTGTTATCCTGGAAACAAAAGGATGACAAGGGGTGGAGGCTGGGTTAGTTCTAGGCTAGAGGGATAAGAGTAACTGCAGGTGGAACCTGGGGGGCCGGGCAGGATGTGAACTTGGTGGGGAAGGAGGGTTTCCACACCAGTGTGTCCTGGCCACAGAAGTGGATGAGGCAAGATTTGTTTTGTTGAGTTTTGTTTTGTTTTGAGACAAGCTCTTGCTTTGTTAACCAGGCTGGAGTGCAGTGATGCAATCACAGCTCACTGCAGCCTCAAACTCCTGTACTCAAGCAATACTCCCACCTCAGCCTCCCAACTAGCTGGGACTTATAGGTGCATGGCACTATGGCCAGTTAATTTAATTATTATTTATTTTTTCTTTCTTTCTTTTTTTTTTTTTCTTTTTGAGACAGAGTCTCATTCTGTCGCCCAGGCTGGATTGCCGTGACGCAATTTCAGCTCACTGTAACCTCTGCCTCCCAGGTTCAAGCGATTCTCCTGCCTCAGCCTCTCTAGTAGCTGCGATTACAGGCACCCACCACCATGCCCCACTAATTTTTGTATTTTTAGTAGAGACAGGGTTTCACCATGTCGGCCAGGCTGGTCACAAACTCCTGACCTGAGGTGATCCACCCTCCTTGGCCTCCCAAAGTGCTGGGATTACAGGCGTGAGCTACTGCGCCCGGCCTAAAATTATTATTATCATTTTTTAGAAAGAGGGTCTCATGGCTGGGCGCAGTGGCTCACGCCTGTAACCCCAGCACTTTGGGAGGCCAAAACAGGTGGATTATTTAAGGTCAGGAGTTTGACACCAGCCTGGCCAACATGGTGAAACCCCGTCTCTCTACTAAAAATACAAAAACATTAGCTGGGCATGGTGGCACACACCTGTAATCTCAGCTACTCGGGAGGTGGAGGCACGAGAATCGCTTGAACCCGGGAGGTGGAGGTTGCAATGAGCCAAGATCGCGCCACTGCATTCCAGCCTGGGCGACAGAGCGAGGCTCCGTCTAAAAAACAAAACAAAACAAAAAAACAACCACCAAAAAAAAAAATAGAGAGAGTGAGATGGGGTCTCACTATATTGCCCAGGCTGGTCTTGAATTCCTGGGCTCAAGCAATTCTCCCTACCTTGGCCTCCGGAAATGTCAGGATTACAGACATGAGCTATCATGCGCGGTGGAGAAGTTGTTTTCACTAGAAACTAACCGTCCCGTGGAAGCAGTGTCACCAGTGCCCACTTTATGCTCAGGAGTCCCTTTAGTGTTTAAGAATCCATCGGCTAATCTCGGCTCCTCATGGCTAATGTCGTAGGGGTGCTGGGAGGAGCGGCAGGGCCCGCGGTCAGGGTCTCAGGGGGCTCACCTAGGGAGGTCTCTCTGTTCCCGGCCATGGCCCGGAGCCCCTCTAGCAGCTCCTCTACCACTCGCATTAGGCCGTAGGACACTCTCCAGCCAGAGGCCAAGGGCGACGCGGCCTTAACGCCGGTCTGTGTCTGGCGGCGCCATCTGGAGGTCAGGGCCAAGACAACACAGGCTGTTCAAGTCCCCTGGCTTCACCGCGGCCGCCACGCCCAGCTACCCCGCCCCGCTGGCGTCCACAACTGGCCTACTACAGGTCTTACCCGCGCTTGGTGCCTCCCGACCCAGGCTTCTGCACATCTGCACCCACCAGACTGGGAAGGTGGCCAGACTAGACCGAGGGCAGAGGCGGGAGAGACTCCGCCCCCGAGGCCCCGCACCCTTCTGACAGCGGATGAGGCTGACGTCACTGGATTGGGCAGGTGTCCAGGTGTCCTCTCTCCAGCTGCATCTCCCCTCCTCGACCCAAGGGGAGTCCTCAGTCTCCCAGGCCAGAGCCTCCAATGCCCCAAGGTGCCTTCGGTGATCTCCCCGCAGTGCAGCCTCCGGGGCACTCCCCACCCCAATAAAATTCATCTCCGGTTAAAATATCTATTCCGGCAGGGCGCAGTGGCTCTTGCCTGTAATTCCAGCACTTTGGGAGGCCGAGGAGGTCAGATCACTCGAGGTCAGGAGTTCGATCCCAGCCTGGTCAACATGGTGAAACCCCGTCTCTACTAAAAATATAAAAATTAGCCGGGCGTGGTGGTGCGCGCCTGTAATCCCAGCTACTCTGGAGGCTGAGGCAGGAGAATCGCTTGAACTTGGGAGGCCGAGGTTGCAGTGAGCCAAGATTGCACCACTGCACGCCAGCCTGGGCAACAGAGTGAGACTCCATCTCAAAAAAAAAAAAAAAAAAAAAAAAAAAAAAAAAAAAGGATTCCCAGGCCCCACCTCAGTTTCTGACTTTCTGACTTTGAGGCCAAAAATCTGGTTTTTGTCCTGTTTTGTCTTCTCTGGTTTGAGACAGGCTCTTGCTCTGTTGCCCAGGCTGGAGTGCAGCCGCACGATCATGGTTCACTGCAGCCTCAAACTCCTGGGCTCAAGCAATCCTCCACCTCAGCCTCCTGAGTATATGGGACCACAGGCACATACCACCAGCTACTTTTTTGTTTGTTTGTTTTGTAGAGAATGGTGTCTGGCTATGTAGCCCAGGCTGGTCTCAAACTCCTGGGCTCAAGCGATCCTGCCACCTTGGACTCCTAAAGTGCTAGGATTACAGGCATGAACCACCATACCCAGTCGGAATCTGTGGGTTTTTTTGTTTTTGTTTTTGTTTTTTTCAGATGGAGTCTCACTCTGCCACCCAGGCTGGAGTGCAGTGGGTAGATCTCGGCTCACTGCAACCTCTGCCTCACAGGTTCAAGCGATTCTCCTGCCTCAGCCTCCCAGGTAGCTGGGATTACAGGCACCTGCCATCATGCCCAGCTAATTTTTGTATTTTTGTAGAGAAGGAGATTCACCATGTTGGCCAGGCTGGTCTTGAACTCCTGACCTCAGGTGATCCACCCACCTTGGCCTCCCAAAGTGCTGGGATTACAGGCATGAGCCACTGTGCACGGCCTGGAATCTGTGTGTGTGTGTGTGTGTGTGTGTGTGTGTGTGTGTGTGTGTGTGTGTGTTTTGTTTTGTTTTGTTTTTGTTTTTGTTTTTTTGAGACAGAGTCTGGCTCTGTCACCAGGCTGGAGTGCAGTGGCGCGATCTCTGCTCACTACCACCTCTGCCTGCTGGGTTCAAGCGATTCTCCTGCCTCAGCCTCCCAAGTAGCTGGGACTACAGGTGTGTGCCACCACGCCTGGCTAATTTTTCGTATTTTTAGTAGAGACGGGGTTTCACTGTGTTAGCCAGGATGGTCTCCATCTCCTGACCTCGTGATCTGCCTGCCTCAGCCTCCCAAAGTGCTGGGATTACAGGCATGAGCCACCATGCCCGGCCTGGAATCTGTGTTTTTAACAAGCTCTCAGGAGATTGTGATATGTCCTAAGCTTCAGAATCCCAACAGTCTACATTCCCATGCAGTGTGGCAGTGATTCTCAAACTGCAGCAGGCATGTTAAAACAGGTTGTGGGCCCCCACCCCAGGGTTTTTGATTCAGTAGGTCTGCGGTGCAGGGCCTGGAGTTTGAGTTTCTACTACTCTCTGGGGAATGTGATGCTCTGGTCCAGGACCACACTCTAATAACCATTTCATTTATCTTCCTTTTTTTTTTTTTTTTTTTTTTGAGACAGAGCCTTGATCTGTTGCCCTGGCTGGAGTCTTGGTGGGATCTTGGCTCACTGCAACCTCTGCCTATTGGGTTCAAGCGATTCTCCTGCCTTAGCCTTCTGAGTAGCTGGGACTATAGGCGTGTGCCACCACTCCTGGTTAATTTTTTTTTTTTTTTTTTTTTTTTTTGAGATGGAGTCTCACTCTGTCACCCAGGCTGGAGTGCAGTGGCATGATCTCGGCTCACTGCAAGCTCCACCTCCCAGGTTCACGCCATTCTCCTGCCTCAGCTTCCAGAGTAGCTGGGACTACAGGTGTGTGCCACCACGCCCAGCTAATTTCTTGTATTTTTAGTAGAGATGGGGTTTCACCATGTTAGCCAGGATGGTCTCAATCTCCTGAACTTGTGATCCACCCGCCTCGGTCTCCCAAAGTGCTGGGATTACAGGCGTGAGCCACCACGCTCAGCCAATTTTTGTATTTTCTTAGAGAAGACAAGGTTTTGCTATGTTGGCCAGGCTGGTCTCAAACTCCTGACCTCAAGTAATCCACCCACCTCAGCCTCCCAAAGTGCTGGGACAACCAGCATGAGCCACCACACCCAACCAACCATTTCTTTAATAATATATTTAGGAGAAGATCTATTCACTTGTGTGCTGGCTCACTAGGTGCCAGGCCCTGTGCAAGGCGGTTCACATTCTTACAAAACTATGGAACAAATATTCTATTTTCCACATAAGGAAAGTGTGATTCAGACAGGTTAATTCACTTGTTCAAGGTCACACAGCCAGGAAGAGCAGAATTTGAACCAGGTCTGTCTGAGCCCAAAGGCTGGGCTGGTTCTGTCTCCGGCAACTGCTAGTTAGCACCTCCCAGGGACTTACCTTCTTTCTGCAGGTTAACTCAGCACTCTCTGAAGCCTGAGAGGTACAGGATAGGGTTTGTTTGTTATTTTTATTTTTTGAAGACAGAGTCTGATTATATCACCCAGGCTGGAGTTCAGTGGCGTGATCTCAGCTCACTGCAACCTCCACCTCCCGGGTTCAAGCAATTCTCCTGCCTCAGCCTCCCGAGTTGCTGGGATTACAGGTACAGCTAATTTTACTTATTTATTTATTTTTTTGAGACGGAGTCTCACTCTGTCGCCCAGGCTGGAGTGCAGTGGTATAGTCTCGGCTTACTGCAACCTCTGCCTCCTGGTTTCAAGCGATTATCCTGCCTCAGCCTCCCGAGTAACTGGGACTATAGGCATGTGCCACCACGCCCAGCTAATTTTTGTGTTTTTAGTAGAGATGGGGTTTCTCCATGTTGGTCAGGATGGTCTTGATCTCTTGACCTTGTGGTCCGCCTGCCTCGGCCTCCCAAAGTGCTGGGATTACAGGCATGAGCCACCGCGCCCAGTCAATTTTTGTATTTTTTGGTAGAGGGTTTCGTCATGTTGGCCAGGCTGGTCTCGAATTCCTGACGTCAGGTGATCCACCCCCCTCAGCCTCCCAAAGTGCTGGGATTACAGGTGCGAGCCACAGTGCCCAGTCATCAAGTCATCATTTTATTTAAGAAGCTTAGGGCTCAGTGAAGGAAAGTGATTTTCAAAAGTCACCAAGTGCCTGCAATCCCAGCCCTTTGGGATGTGGAAGCGGGAGGATTGACCAGGAGGTGGAGGCTACAGTGAGCTATGATTGTGCCACTGTCCTCCTGTCTGGCCAACTGAGCAATACTCCGTCTCAAAAATAAATAAAAAATAAAAATAAGAGTCGCACAGCAAAGTAGTAGCAATATTGAGACTAGGACCAAGGTCTCTTGACTCCGAATCAACTGCTTCTCCTACTACTTCCCGCACATAGTATTCTTTATCACTTCCAAAATGACATTCCTAGCCGGGTGCAGTGGTTCACACCTGTAATCCCAGCACTTTGGGAGGCGGAGGCAGGAGGATTGCTTGAGCCCAGGAGTTTGAGACCAGACTGGGCAACATAGCTAGAACCCATCTCCACAAAAAAATTAAAAAAAGAATTGGCCGGGGCCGGGCGCGGTGGCTCACGCCTGTAATCCCAGCACTTTGGGAGGCCGAGACGGGCGGATCACGAGGTCAGGAGATCGAGACCATCCTGGCTAGCACGGTGAAACCCCATCTCTACTAAAAAAAATACAAAAAACTAGCCGGGCGAGGTGGCGGGCGCCTGTAGTCCCAGCTACTCGGGAGGCTGAGGCAGGAGAATGGCATAAACCTGGGAGGCGGAGCTTGCAGTGAGCTGAGATCCGGCCACTGCACTCCAGCCTGGGCGACAGAGTGAGACTCCGTCTCAAAAAAAAAAAAAAAAAAAAAAAAGAATTGGCCGGCCACGGTGGCTCAAGCCTGTAATCCCAGCACTTTGGGAGGCCGAGACAGGCGGATCACGAGGTCAGGAGATCGAGACCATCCTGGCTAACACGGTGAAACCCTATCTCTACTAAAAAATACAAAAAACTAGCCGGGCGAGGTGGCGGGCGCCTGTAGTCCCAGCTACTCCAGAGGCTGAGGCAGGAGAATGGCGTAAACCCGGGAGGTGGAGCTTGCAGTGAGCTGAGATCTGGCCACTGCACTCCAGCCTGGGCGACAGAGCGAGACTCCGCCTCAAAAAAAAAAAAAAAAAAAAAAAATTAAAAAAGAATTAGCTGGGCCTGGTGGCATACACCTGTAGTTTCAGCTATTTGGGAAGCTATGGTGGGAGGATCGCTTGAGTCCAGTAGTTGGAGGCTGCAGAGAGCCATGATTGCGCCACTGCCCTCCAGCCTGGGCAACAGAGCCAGACCCTTTCTCTAAAAAACAAAAACCATTGGCCAGGTGCAGTGGCTCACGCCTATAATCCTAGCACTTTGGGGGGCCTAGACGGTGGATCACCTGAGGTCAGGAGTGCAAGACCAGCCTGGACAACACGGTGAGACCCTGTCTGTACTAAAAATACAAAAGTTAGCTGGGTGTGGCTGGGCGCAGTGGCTCACTCCTGTAATCCCAGAACTTTGGGAGGCCGAGGCAGGCGGATCACGAGGTCAGGAGATCAAGACCATCCTGGCTAACATGGTGAAACCCCTTCTCTACTAAAAATACAAAAAAAAAAAAAAAAAAAAAATCAGCCGGGCATAGTGGCACGTGCCTGTAATCCCAGCTACTCGGGAGGCTGAAGCAGGAGAATGGCGTGAACCTGGGAGGCGGAGCTTGCCGTGAGCAGAGATTGTGCCACTGCACTACAGCCTGGGCAATAGAGCAAGACTCTGTCTCAAAAAAAAGTCGGGTGTGATGGCAGGCACCTATAATCCCAGCTACTCCAGAGGTTGAGGCAGAAGAATCACTTGAACCCCGGGGACAGAGGTTGCAATGAGCCGAGATCATACCACTGCACTCCAGCCTTGGCAACAGAGTGAAACTCCATCTCAAAAAAACACAAAAAAGATTGTCATCAAGAGGCATCTTCCTTCTGCCCACCCGTTTTCTTCCTCTCCCACAAGTCTGCCTGTCCCTGCTCAGCCAAGCCCAGACCGGGCTCCAGATCTGGGGAAGGAGAGAGCTATGGGATGTGCCTTGGTTGCTGGCTGAACCCACCTTCTTTAATTTCCCTCCCACTTGCAAAAGCTGAAGAAGCCAAAGAAAAACGAGAGCAGTATTCCTTTCCACAAGCCCACACCGTCAAGCCTGGATGAGCTCCTGGGCCTGTAGCTACTTGCAAGGCTATTTTACCAGTGACCCTCAGAGGCCCATCTTCGTCCTACTCTCCCCTCCCCTCCTCTCACTGAAACCTCAGGTCCCCAGCGATGAGGAGCTCATCTCTAAAGACTCGGAGGGGCTGATCCTGGATGTTAGAAAGCTAGGTACTACTCCAAACCTCAGGACCCATTAAATCTCAGGGCTTCCTGGGACTCAGATCCTGCACCGACACAATTCACCTCCAGAAAAGTTCCTGGCACATAATGGAGACTTGATGAATAATTGGCGATTGAAAGCTCCAGACATGAGCTGCTCTTTATTAGTCTGTTTTGAGGCCCCGCCTGAAAACCTGAAAGCAGGCTTTGACTTTAGGCTTCACTCAGGACTGATTCCCAGTGAAGTCACTTAACTCATGTGTTGAACACCTGCCATGTAACATGTGCAGAATGAAAGCTACATGACCTTTCTTTTTTCCTTCTTTTTTTTTTTTTCTGAGATGGAGTCTCACTCTGTTGCCCAGGCTGGAGTGCAGTGGTGCAATCTCGCCTCATTGCAACCTCTGCCTCCCAGGTTCAAGTGATTCTCCTGTCTTAGCCTCCCAAGTAGCTGGGATTATAGGCACATGCCACCACACCCAGCAAATTTTTTGTATTTTTAATAGAAACGGGATTTCACCATGTGAAAAAGATGTTTTAAGAGATAGGGTCTTGCTATGTTGCCCAGGCTGGTCTCAAACTCCTGAGCTCGAGCTCCCACCTCAGTCTCCCAAAGTGCTGGGATTATAGGCATGAGTCACTGCGCCCGGCCTTGCTGTTGCTTTTGTGAAACAACCCTGCTTTTTCCTGGGGAGCCATCTCTGCACCTTCATGTGGCCTGGCTACTCCGAGAGGGGACCTGAGGCTTCTGGGTCTCCTTTCTTGTTGTCTTCCTCACCCTCCAACCTCCCTCCAAATTGCCACAGCCTCCTTCCAGGTCATTATTCCCACAGTGCCAGGCCAAACCCCTTACCCAGCTCCTAGGCTGCGGCCTTCACCCGGCCCTGCCATGAGCATGGTCCCTGTAGAGCCCCCTGGAGGTGTAGTTTCAGCTGTTGGTGAGGCACCAAGAGCTTGGTGAGCTCTTGGTGGGGCTGGAGTACCTTCACAGCGGGTGGATGCGTCTCCCACAGCCCGCATGTGCGTCTGCAGACACATAACCCTCCACAGCCAAGCCCATGGCAAAGCCTTACAGCACCAGAGAGGCAGGGCGGTGGGCTACCCCTGGGAGCTGGCAGTTTCCAGCAAGGCCTCCTTCGCTGAGCCTTGGACAAGCCCCGTAATCCACCCTAAATACCTTTCTTGTAGGACTGCTAAGGACAGCAGCTGGTGGGAGTGTGTCCTTGGTGAATGGCAGCTGTTACTGTCCTTATAAGGAAAGGTGGAGTTACAAACGGGCATTTAGGCCCCTAGAAGGGGGTGGGACCCAGAGCAGAAACCTGCTGACCACTGTGCTTCCCCGCAAATAGACCCACAGGTGACCCCTATTGGGATTTAGGCTCTCACCTTAGGGGTCTCTCCCTGACCCACCCAAACTCCTCTCATCCCCTCCTGCCATCCACAAACACACTCCACACTGACTCAGAACTATCTGATATTTATTTCCCAATATTTTGATAATTTTTTTTACAAATGGAATACATGGAATGAAGGGGCTTATATGGGACCCCAGGTAAGAATGAGGTTGGGACTCTCTGAGGGTCTGGGGTTCCCCCCCTAGAGGGGACTTTGGGCATCCAGTTTCAGGGACTGAGCCGGGTTGGGTCGAGGGGCAGCGTGGCATCGGACGTGGTGCCGTCTGTGCCTCTCCTGCCTGCGGGACAGCTGGCGAAGCTGTTTCCGAACAGCCCACAGCACCAGGTACACCTCCCACAGCATCTCAGCCTCTGGCGTCTTCAAAGGTGACTGAGTCCTCACTTGGGAGCTGACTGAGGCAGAACTCACTGATGACTGTAAGAGAAAGAGAAGATGTACACATGTAAATAGGTGGGTCTAGGGAGAAACTGCCATTAGAACGACTCATAGATAAACAGCAAAGGGCTCCCTGATGCCACCTCTCCCATCAGGCCAGCTCAGACATTACTTCTTCCAGGAAGCCTTCTCAGATTGCATTAGACGTTTGTCATCTCTATCCGTTTTTTTTTTTTTTTTTTTTTTTTTTAATGAGATGCAGTCTTGCTATGTCACCCAGGCTGGTCTCGAACTCCTGGGCTCAAGCGATCTTCCTTCCTTGGCTTTCCAAAGTGTTGGGATTACAGGCATGAACCATCACACCTGGCCCATCATTTCTATTCTTTTTGTTTTTTGAGATGGAGTCTTGCTCTATCACCCAGGCTGGAGTACAGGGGCATGATCTCAGCTCACTGCATCCTCCACCTCCTGGGTTTAAACGATTCTCCTGTCTCAGCCTCCCAAGTAGCTGGATTGCAGGTGCCCGCCACCACGCCCAGCTAATTTTTGTATTTTTAGTAGAGACAGGGTTTCACCATGTTGGCCAGGCTGGTCTCGAACTTCTGACCTCAAGTGATCAGCCCGCCTCAGCTTCCCAAAGTGCTGGGATTACAGGCGTGAGCCACCACACCTGGTCTTTTTTTTTTTGTTTTTTGTTTTTTTTGAGACAAGGTCTCACTCTGTCATCCAGGCTGGAGTGCAGTGGCATAATCTCAGCTCACTGCAACCTCCACCTCCCAAACTCAAGTGATGCTCCCACCTCAGCCTCCTGAGTAGCTGGGACTATAGTTGTGCACCATCACGCCCGGTTAACTTTTATATATATATACACACATACACACACACACACATATATACACATATATATATTTTGTAAATATATATATAGTAGAGATATACATATATATATATATATATATATATATATATATATATATTTTTTTTTTTTTTTTTGTAGAGATGGGGTTTTGCCCAGGCTGGTCTTGAACTCCTGAGCTCAAGTGATCCACTTGCCTCAGCCTCCCAAAATGCTGAGATTACAGGTGTGAGTCACCACGCTTGGCCTAAACTGTTTTGTTTTGTTTTGAGATCACTGTAGACTGACTGACATGCAATTGGAAGAAATCATAGGGATCCTATGCACCCTTTACCAAGTTCCCCTCAACAGAAAAATCTTGCAAAACTATACTATGATACAGTCAGGATATTGACATTGATCCAATCTACTGATCTTACATAAATTTCTCCAGTTTTACTTGTACTCACTGGTGCGTGTGTCTGTGTGTGTGTATAATTTTACCAAGTTTTATCCAGTGTGCAGGTTCATGTATCCGACTACCACAGTCAAGGTACAGAACATTTCCATCAGACAGGAGAAAGCAAAAAACAAAAACAAAACAAAAAAAGATACAGAACATTTGCATCATCCCGAGTCCCTCATGTTATCCTTTTATAACTACACTCTTCTCCCCCTCTCTCTGCGGCCCCTGGCAACCACTGAGCCACTAATATGTTCGCCATTTCTAGACTTTTGTTATTTCAAGAGTGGTAGATAAGATAAACGGAATCATTCAGTATATAACCTTTTAGGATTGGTTATTTCCACTCAGTATAATTTCCTTGAGGCCAGGCGCGATGGCTCATGCCTGTAATCCCAGCACTTTGGGAGACCAAGGTGGGTGGATCACCTGAGGTCAGGAGTTCGAGACCAGCCTGGCTAACATGGTGAAACCCCATCTCTACTAAAAATACAAAAAATTAGCTGGGTGTGGTGGCCAGGCGCTTGTAGTCCCATCTACTTGGGAGGCTAAGGCAGGAGAATTGCTTGAACCTGGGAGGCGGAGGTTGCAGTGAGCTGAGGTCACGCCACTACATTCCAGCCTGAGCTACAAGAGTGAAACTCCGTCTCAAAACAAACAAAAAAATTTCCCTCGAGATTCACACCCACATTACCACATGTATCAATAGTTTGTCTTTTCTTTTTTTTTTTTTTTTTTTTTGAGATGGAGTCTCCCTCTGTCGCCCAGGCTGGAGTGCAGTGGCACAATCTCGGCTCACTGCACACTCCACCTCCTGGGTTCACACCATTCTCCTGCCTCAGCCTCTCGAGTAGCTGGGACTACAGGCACCTGCCACCACGCCTGGCTAATTTTTTTTTGCGCATTTTTTTTAGTAGAGACGGGGTTTCACCCTGTTAGTCAGGATGGTCTCAAGCTCCTGACCTCGTGATCCACCCGCCTCGGCCTCCCAAAGTGCTGGGATTACAGGTGTGAGCCACCGCACCCGGCTTTTTTTTTTTTTTTAAGACAGAGTTTCACTTTTGTTGGCCAGGCTAGAGTGCAGTGGCATGATCTCAGCTCACTGCAACCTCCGCCTCCCAGGTTCAAGCGATTTTCCTGCGTCAGCCTCCCGAGTAGCTGGGATTACAGGCACCCACCACCATACCTAGCTAATTTTTTTGTATTTTTAGTAGATACAGGGTTTCACCATGTTGGCCAGGCTGGTCTTGAACTCCTGACCTCAGGTGATATGCCTGCCTTGGCCTCCCAAAGTGCTGGGATTACAGGCATGAGTCACCACGCCCGGCCCTGTCCTTTCTATCTTTTTAGAATTTTATTTATTTGTGTGTTTGTTTTGTTTGTTTGCAGATATGGGGTCTTACTATGTTGTCTAGCCTGGCCTCGAACCCCTGGGCTCAAGCGATGCTTCCGCCTGGTTTTTCAAAGTGCTAGGATCACAGGTGTGTCGCTGCCCCGGCCAGTTTGTCCTTCTTATTGCTGAGTAGTATTCTGGGGTTTGAAGATATCACAGCTTAACCATTCACCCGCTGAAGGACATGGGTTGATTTTGGCTACTACAAATCAAGCTGCTATGAATGTCCACATTTAGATTTGTTTTTTTTTGTTTTTTTTTGAGACAGAGTCTCCCTCTGTCACCCAGGCTGGAGTGCAGTAGCGCGATCTCGGCTCACTGCAAGCTCCGCCTCCTGGGTTCACGCCATTCTCCTGCCTCAGCCTCCCGAGTAGCTGGGACTACAGGTGCCCGCCACTGCGCCCTGCTAATTTTTTGTATTTTTAGTAGAGACAGGGTTTCACTGTGTTAGCCAGGATGGTCTCGATCTCCTGACCTCATGATCTGCCTAACCTCATGATCACTCCCAAAGTGTTGGGATTACAGGTGTGAACCACTGTGCCCGGCCTCACATTTAGATTTTTCGTGTGAACATAAGATTTTATTTATCTGGGATAAATGCCCAAGAGTACAACTGTTGGGTCATATGATAACTGCATGGCTAGTTTTATAAGAAATAACCATTCTTGGCCAGCCGCTGTGGCTCACGCCTGTAATCCCAGTACTTTGGGAGTCCGAGGCAGGAGGATCACCAGAAGTCAAGAGTTCGAGACCAGCCTGGTCCAATATGGTGAAACTCTGTCTCTACTAAAAATACAAAAATTAGTCAGACATGGTGGTGGGTGCCTGTAATCCCAGCTACTCGGGAGGCTGAGGCAGGAGAATTGCTTGAACCTGGGAGGTGGAGGTTGCAGTGAGCAAGATCATGCCACTGTACTCTAGCCTGTGTGACAGAGTGAGACTCCAACATAAAAAAAGAGAGCGAGCTAGAAATGACCATCCTCTTTTCCAGAGTGGCTGTGCTATCTTTTTTCCTTTTTCTTTTTTTTTTTTTTTTTAAGACAGCGTCTCAGTCTGTCACCAAGGTTGGAGTGCAGTGGCATGAATATAGCTCACCACGGACTTGACCTTCCAGCAATCCTCCCACCTTAGCCTCCCAAGTAGTTGGGACTACAGGCATGCATCAAGCCTGGCTAATTTTTTTACTTTTGTAGAGATGGGGTCTCCCTATGTTGCCCAGGCTGGGCTAAACAAGCTTACAATCCTACTCACACATATGACTGCAGGTGAGCTTTCAAAATCAACATTTGGTCATGTCACTCCTCTGCTCAAGTGTCTTCGAGGGCTCCCATTGCTCTAAGGGTCCAATCCAAAGCTCACAACTTGGCAACCCTGCCTTCTACCAGCTGACTTTTGGCTTCAGGATCGTTCCACTCCAACCCACACACCTTGGGCCAGCTCTGGACACATCTGCTATTCTTTTTTGTTTGTTTGAGACAGACTCTCACTCTATTGCCCAGGCTGGAGTGCAGTGGCACAATCTTGGGTCATTGCAACCACTGCTTCCCAGGATCAAGCAATTCTCCTGCCTCAGCCTCCCAAGTATCTGGGATTATAGGGGTGCACCACCACACCCCGCTGATTTTTGTTTTTGTTTTTAGTAGAGACAGGGTTTCACCATGTTGGCCAGGCTGGTCCTGACCTCAGGTGATCCACCTGCCTCAGCCTCTCAAAGTGCTGGGATTACAGGTGTGAGCCACTGCACCCAGACTCTTTTTTTTTTTTTTCTGAGACAGAATCTTGCTCTGTCACCCAGGTTGGAGTGTGTGGCATGATCTCGGCTCACTGCAACCTCCACTTCCCAGGTTCCAGCAATCCTCCCACTTCAGCCTCCCGAATAGCTGGGACTACAGCTGTGAGCCACTGATTCCTAGCTTATTTTTGTATTTTTTATAGAGATAGGGTTTTACCATGTTGCCCAGGCTGGTCTCAAATTCCTGAGCTCAAATGATCCTCCTGCCTTGGCCTCCCAAAGTGTTGGGATTACATGCATGATCCACTGTGCCTGGCCACACATCTGCTATTCTTACTCCCTGGACACCCCTCCCACTCCCTCCACCTTCCCCTAACAACCCTTTCAAGCCAAGCTAACACCTTCAGGCCTCAGTTTTACCCTCACTTCTGTTAAGAAGGTCTTGCCTGGCCAGGCGCAGTGGCTCACGCCTGTAATCTCAGCACTTTGGGAGGCCAAGGCGGGCAGATCACAAGGTCAGGAGATCGAGACCATCCTGGTTAACACGGTGAAACCCATCTCTACTAAAAATACAAAAAAAAAAAAAAATTAGCCAGGCGTGGTGGTGGGCACCTGTAGTCCCAGCAACTCGGGAGACTGAGGCAGGAGAATGGCATGAACCCGGGAGGTGGAGCTTGCAGTGAGCCGAGATCGCACCCCTGCACTCCAGCCTGGGTGACAGACTCCGTCTCAAAGAAAAAAAAAAAAAGTCCTTGCCTGACTCCAGGTCTGGATAACATGCCTCTCTCCTGGGATCCTACAGCCCCCTCGACAATGTCACACTCAACAATGTGTGGATACTGAACTAGCAATGCCTATGATCTCATCTGTAGCCCTGCAAGTCTGCAAATTTTGTTCAGTGTTGTATCTTCAGTACCAGGCATTTGCTGGACGCACAGGAAATAGTTTTTATTTTTATTTTTATTTTTTTTTGAGACGGAGTCTCGCTCTGTCGCCCAGGCTGGAGTGCAGTGGCGCTCTCTCAGCTCACTGCAAGCTCCACCTCCCGGGTTCACGCCATTCTCCTGCCTCAGCCTTCCAAGTAGCTGGGACTACAGACGCCCGCCACCTCGCCTGGCTAATTTTTTTTTTTTTCTTGAGACGGAGTCTTGCTCTGTCACCCAGGCTGGAGTAGAGTGGCGCGATCTCTGCTCACTGTCAGCTCTGCCTCCCGGGTTCACGCCATTCTCCTGCTTCAGCCTCCTGAGTAGCTGGGACTACAGGCGCCCGCCACCACGCCCGGCTAATTTTTTGTATGTTTAGTAGAGACGGGGTTTCACCGTGTTAGCCAGGATGGTCTCGATCTCCTGACCCCGTGATCTGCCTGTCTAGGCCTCCCAAAGTGCTGGGATTACAGGTGTGAGCCCCCACGCCCGGCCTGGCTAATTTTTTTTTTAATTTTTAGTAGAGACAGTGTTTCACCATGTTAGCCAGGATGGTCTTGATCTCCTGACCTCGTGATCCGCCCGCCTCAGCCTCCCAAAGTGCTGGGATTACAGACATGAGCCACTGCGCCCAGCCGGAAATATATGTGTGTGTATATATATATATAAAGAAAAAATTTGCCGGGTATGGTGGCTCATGCCTGTAATCCCAGCACTTTGTGAGGCTGAGGCAGATGGCTCACTTGAGGCCAGGTGTTCGAGACCAGCTTGGCCTCGTGGTGAAACTCTTGTCTGTACTAAAAATGCAAAAACTAGCCGGGCGTGGGAGTGCATGCCTGTAATCCCAGCTACTCAGGAGGCTGAGCCAGGAGAATCACTTCAACCCGGGAGGTGGAGGTTGCAGTGAGCTGAGATCGCGCCACTGCACTCCAGCCTGGGTGACAGAGTGAGACTCTGTCTCAGGATTAAAAAAAAAAGAAAGAGAGAAAGAAAGGAAAAGATGTTTTAAGAGACAGGGTCTTGCTGTGTTGCCCAGGTTGGTCTCGAATTCCTGAGCTCAAGTGATCCTCCCATCTCAGCCTCCCCAAATGCTGGGATTACAGGCATGAGTCACTGCACCAGGCCAGGAAACAATGGTTGAACAAGTAATCAGAGGGAGGGGTGAGTCACTCGGGGCTGGGGAAAGAGGGAGGGGGCGTTGGGACGGTGCTGACCTTCCAGCTGCACATCTGCCAGCCGCTCTGCAGGGCAGAGACCATGAGCGTAGAGACAGACTTGACGGCCGTCCTCGGCAGCTGCAGCAGGGATCGGCCCTGTCGGCCCAGCTCCACCTTGGTCCCCTCTGTAGTCTTGGCCAACACGCAGGGATCTGCCAGCTTGGGGGACTCAGCCAACTTGGGTTTAGCCTCTTTTGGGGACTCGACCAACCTCAAAGTCTCAGCCACCTGGAGAGTCTTCTCCATCTTCTTCAATGAGTGTTTCTTGGAGCCAGGGTGTTCTGAGATGGTTGGTTTAATTTTCTGCCTCCAGAAGAAAACCTGAGAACCAAGACACAGAGAGGAGAGACAGGAGAGAGGGGCAGGGCAGAGACAACACCATCCACAAAAAAGAAGGCACAAAAGGATGGATCAGTGAGTTTCCGGGCCTCTATTCCTTCTCCTCCAGCCCCTCCCCAGCTGTCCTTTCCTTCCTCCCCACTCCATCTTGTTTGGCCACAGGAGGCCAGGAAGGGAGGGAACCCATGCAGTAAGGGGCTGCTGTGACCATGCCCTCAGGCCAGAGCATCATGAGGACAGAGTGGTCTCAGAAACTCACCCAGGAAATAATCCTTTGCCAAGCCTGTCTAACCCATCGGAAGAACTTCATGACCACAACCATCTCTCTTGACAGGACAAACACGGAGGAAAGAGCAGAGCCAGCATTTGGTACGGTGGAGGTGGCAGGTGGAGGACGGGGTGGGCTGTGGGCCAGTGACCACCTCTTGAGGGGTCTCCTGTGAGCTTCAAGCACAGCAGTAAAGAAAGAAGTAGGAAATCCTGGGGGAAAGCCCCTCCTGGCAATGAATCCCAGACCTTTTCTCCCCTCCCTGGGACAGGGAGAGGAGTTGAAGTAGGTGAGAACCTACAGTGAGGGAGAGTTCTAGACCATTGTGAGGCTGCCTGGCCCTGACCCCAACCCCCGAGGCCCTGCCTGGACCCACAGAGTCCATCTCTTCCACCCTGGCTCTTCTTCGCTCAGATCCAGGGAAAAGAAGCTAAGGTGTAACAAACTAATAGGCCCTGTCCCTGCATCACGTCATGCAGTCCCTTCACAGCAGCCTTTCAAGGTAGGTATTATTGTTAGTGCCACTTCACCAAAGAGGGATCTGAAATTCAGGAAAGCTAAAGGGGGCCGGGCATGGTGGCTCGTGCCTGTAATCCCAGTGTTTTGGGAGGCTGAGGCAGCAGGATCACTTGAGGCCAGGAGTTCAAGACCAGCCTGGGTAACATAGTGAGACCCCCCTCCCCACCCCTGCAACTCACTGTTTAAATTTTTCAAAAAAAAATTTTTTTTTTTTTTTTGAAACGGAGTCTCACGCTGTCGCCCAGGCTGGAGTGCAGTGGCGCGATCTCGGCTCACTGCAAGCTCCTTCTCCCGGGTTCACACCATTCTCCTGCCTCAGCCTCCTGAGTAGCTGGGACTACAGGTGCCCGCCACCGCGCCCAGCTAATTTTTTGTATTTTTAGTAGAGACGGGGTTTCACCGTAGTCTCGATCTCCTGACCTTGTGATCCGCCCGCCTCGGCCTCCCAAAGTGCTGGGATTACAGGTGTGAGCCACCGCGCCTGGCCAAAAAAAATTTTTAAATCGGTCAGGAGTGGTGGTGTGTGCCTGAAGTCCAAGCTACTCAGGAGGCTGAGGCAGGAGGACTGCTTGAGCCCAGGAGGTGGAGGCTACAGTGAGCCATGATTGTGCCACTGCACTCCAGCCTGGGCAACAGAATGAGACTCTGTCTCAAAAAAAAAAAAAAAAAAGAAATAAGGGAGAGAAGGATGGAGGAAGGAAGAGAGAGACAGAGAAAGAGAGGAGAGAAAGAAAGAAAAGAAAAAGAAAAGAAAGAGAAAGAAAGAGAGAAAGAAAGAGAAATTAAAGAGGAAGGAAGAAAGAAAGAGAAAGAAAAGAAGGAAAGAAAGAAAGACAAAAAAAGACAAGAAGGAATGAAGGAGGGAAGGAAGGAAGGAAGGAGGGAGGGAGGGAGGGAGGGAAGAAAGACAAAAAAAGACAAGAAGGAATGAAGGAGGGAAGGAAGGAAGGAAGGAGGGAGAAAGGGAGGGAGGGAGGGAGGGAGGGAGGAAGGAAGGAAGGAAGGAAGGAAGGAAGGAAGGAAGGAAGGAGGCCGGGCACGGTGGCTCAAGCCTGTAATCCCAGCACTTTGGGAAGCCGAGACGGGCAGATCACGAGGTCAGGAGATCAAGACCATCCAAGGAAGGAAGGAAGGAAGGAAGGGAGGAAGGGAGGAAGGGAGGAAGGGAGGAAGGGAGGAAGGAAGGAAGGAAGGAAGGGAGGAAGGAAGGAAGGAAGGAAGGAAGGAAGCCGGGCACGGTGGCTCAAGCCTGTAATCCCAGCACTTTGGGAAGCCGAGACGGGCAGATCACGAGGTCAGGAGATCAAGACCATCCTGGCTAACATGGTGAAACCCCGTCTCTACTAAAAAATACAAAAATCTAGCCGGGTGAGGTGGCGGGCGCCTGTAGTCCCAGCTACTCGGGAGGCTGAGGCAGGAGAATGGCATAAACCCGGGAGGCGGAGCTTGCAGTGAGCTGAGATCCGGCCACTGCACTCCAGCCTAGGCGACAGAGCGAGACTCCGTCTCAAAAAAAAAAAAAAAAAAAGGAAGGAAGGAAGGAAGAAAGGAAGAAAAAAAAGGGGACCAGGTGTGGTAGCTCACACCTGTAATCCCAGAACTTTGGGACGCCAAGGTGGGAGGATTACTTGAAGCCAGCAGCTTGAGATCAGCCTGGGCAATATAGCGAGATGGTCTCTACCAAAAAATTTAGGCCGGGCACGGTGTCTCATGCCTGTAATCCCAGCACTTTGGGAGGCTGAGGTAGGCGGATTACTTGAGTTCAGGAGTTTGAGACCATCCTGGCCAACATGGTGAAACCCTGTCTCTACTAAAAATTAAAAAAAAAAAAAAAAAAAAAAATTAGCCGGGAGTGGTGGTGCGCACATGTAGTTCCAGCTACTCAGGAGGCTGAGGCATGGAAATCGCTTGAACCTGGGAGGTGGAGATTGCAGTGAGCTGAGATCTCACCACTGCACTCCAGCCTGGGTGACAAGAGCGAAACTCCGTCTCTAGCTGGGCATAGTGCCACATGCCTGTAGTCCCAGCTACTTAGGAGACTGAAGTGGGAGGATCACTTGAGCCCAGGAGTGGAAGACAACAGTGATCTATGATAACACCACTGCACTCCAGCCTGGGCAACATAGCAAGGCCCCATCTCTACAAAAATAAAGACAATTAGCTGAACGTGGTGGCACACACCTATAGTTCAGGGAGGCCAAGGCAGGAGGATCACTTGAGCCAGGGACGTGGAGGCTGCAGGGAGCTGTGTTTGTGCCGCTGCATTCCGGGCATCAGAGCAAGACCCTGTCTCAAAAAAAGAAAGAAGAAACGAAGAAAAAAAAAAGAAAAACCAAAGAAGTTGCCCAAGGTTATGAACCTAGGGAAACCTAAGGAGGCAGAGAGTCACGGACTCCAAGGCAGGTCAGCCTCCTTGGAGGCTGCTGGGGCTAGGGGCCTCCTGGGGCTACATCCGCAACTCTCACCTCTTCCCCGCTAGATGGGGTCCTTCTCCATCACTGCTGACTCTTCCGCCTGGGACTGGAGCCCAGGCTGCCAGGGAGGGGCCATCTCACCCACAGGGCCCGTCCTCAGCTGGCCGGGGGTGGGAGCCACGGCGGCCGGCCAGGCCTGGCAAGGGCACCGTGTGCCCAGGGAGTCTGGCCCACACCCAGCCCAGAGACAAGGGGCCCATTCAGGGCCCCCCGCCCCGCCCCCAAGCAGCCACCCGGATCCAGCCCGCAGAGGGGACACACTGGGAAGCTGGGGGTGGATCTTGGGCAGCCACCAAAGACCTCATTGTTTCCTGGTCCCCCCGCCCAGCACGTGGGCAGACGCCCCCCCACCCCCAATCCTCGCCTGCCCCTTCCCAGGACCCGAACCGCTGGCTCCCTTCTCCAGTCTCTGTCTCAACCCCTCCATCTCCCACGCTTTAAACCTCCCCAGTCTGCAAAAGATCTCAGGGAAGCCCCAAATGGCAGGCGCAACCCCTGAGTCTGAACACAAGCAACGAACGAGATGTCAACCTCCAAATTCAAGTTTCTTCAGAATTTTTAATTATTATTATTTTAATAACAACCTGAATCCCAGAACTTCCAGATACTGTCCACACTCCCTCCCCTAGGCAGAGGAGAGGATGCACCTCAAGGGAACAAGGTGGGGGTGGGGTGTCTGCCAGGGAGCCTCCAACTCCCCCAGGCCGTCGACTGCTGGGGGTCCCATGAGGGAGGGTGGAGGTTGGTTCCCTCCCAGAGGGGGCTCCCTCTGATGCCCCGTCCTGAAGTCCTCCCTCCTCCATCAAGGCTGGGGATGATGAGGAGATGGGGCAGGGGCCGGGGGACCAGGCCGTTACTGAGCCTTGAACTCCCACCCTGGGGACATGGGGACATTAAAGCTGCATAGGAAGAGGGGGCAGGCGGCTGACAAAAGGCCGGGCAGCCCCAAAGGCACATTGTAAGGGAAGGGAGGCTCAGACGGAGGGCCCATTGGGCGCGGAGGGCCCAAGCCGTGGGACCCCCGAGGAGGGCAGCTGAGCCAGCTGCTCCGGGCTGGCCAGGGCGCGCAGCAGCCCGTTCTCCTGCTCCAGCGCAGCGTTCCGCTCTGCCAGTTCCCGGATCTGCTCCTTCAGTACCTCCACCTCCTCCCGGACCGCAAACATGAGGTGGGACTTCACCAAATCCTGGGGGCCCCGGGGACAGGCACAGTGTCAACGGAGTGGGTGCCTCATCCCCTGCCCAGTGCCTCAAGGGCCGGGATGGGAGAGAGTCCCGTGTCCAGAGGATGAGAGACAAAGCAGGGAAGGGACAGGGGAAAAGGACGAGGGACAGAGGCAGAGTCAGAGCTCAAAGACAGAGATGGGGACCAGCAGCCAGACCAGAGGCCGGGCAAAGTCAAGGGTGCAGGTGGCGGTAGGAGGGGGCAGAGGATGCCCAGGAGCCCAGCAGGGAGAGGGATGGAGGAACTGGGAGTTGGTGTTCCCTGGTAAGGAAGAAGACAGGGCTGGGGCGGAGGGATGGCTTAAGGGGGCCGGGACCTCCTGGGACCAAGATGGCTTCTCTTACCATGGCTTGCTCGATTTTGTTGTCAATGCCAACCAGGCTTCCGGAGCCACTGGAGAGACACAGGAAGGTGAGGGGAGGAGAGGAGGAGCCTTCCCAGGTGCTGGTTTCTTGGACCACAGCCTCCCGCCCACACCCCCCTATACCTGTGACAGTAGAGAATGAGGGAGAGGAGGGTTTTGTCCATCCCCCTGCGGGCTGAGGGCCGCTGCCCAGGGCCTCCCAGGCCCCGGTGGGGCGGGGGCCCAGATGTCCCTCGTATGGGGGACGCACCCCGGGGAGAGCAAGGGGAAGAGGCACAGCCCCTTTTTCGGGGCGGCCCCGGAGCCATCCCCACCACTCGGGTCTCATAAGATGACACCAGGGACTTGACAGAGATCCCTGGCTGGGCCATGCCCAAGGGGAAAGGGTCCTTAGACGCCCCCCCAACGGAGAAGGATGCAGTGAAGGGAATGCCTGGGGGGCTCAGAGCCCCCCGGGCAGAGCGGGGTCTGGCTGGTGCCAGGCGGGCAGAGAGGAGACAGTGCCTCGGGGGTGCTGGCCTGAAAGATATACACCACCCCCCCCAAGGGCAAGGCCTGGCTGCTATTGGCTCCTTGGGGACACGGGGACCCCCCCTCCCCTCGGCTCCTCGGTGGGCGGGAATTCCCAGACACGGTCAGTGCCAGTGTCCCCTTCTCACCCTGGCACCAATCCCAGAGTGGAGGGGAGGGGGCCGGCCGAGGAAGTCAGCTGGTGGCTGGGCCAGGGGAGGGGCGTGGGGCAGAAGCCTGGGTCTGAGAGGGGAGTAAAGGGTGTGAAGGGAGACGAAGGGCCTGGCCCTCGGAGGCCCCTCCCCACCTCTGACCCCATCCTGTCCCCTCTGTCCCTCAAGGCCTTGGGAAAGAGGGTGGAGGTGGCTGGGGTAGGGGGCGTTCTGACGTACTCGTGGTCTTCCATAGATCATGAGTGCTCTACTACCAAAAAACCCCACAAGGCTCACATCATGGGTGACCCCGGGACCTGGCCAGAGGGTCCCTGACTTTCCAGAGAAGACCAAAAATGGGAAAGGTTACCACGGCAACAGAAACTGAGCCCAGAGCCCTAGAAGACGAATACAGCCTAAAGGCCAGGTGCGGTGGCTCACACCTGTAATCCCAGCACTTTGGGAGGCTGAGGTGGGTGGATCATTTGAGGTCAGGAGTTCGAGACCAGCCTGGCTAACACGGTGAAACCCCATCTCTACTGAAAATACAAAAATTAGCCAGGCATGGTGGAGGGTGCCAGTAATCCCAGCTACTCAGGAGGCTGAGGCAGGAGAATTGCTTGAACCGGGAGGTAGAGGTTGCAGTGAGCTAAGATCGTGCTACTACACTCCAGCCTGGAAGACAGAGTGAGATCCTGTCTCAAAAAAAAAAAAAAAAAGGGACAGGCATGGTGGCACATGCCCGTAATCCCAGCACTTTGGGAGGCTGAGGCAGGCGGATCTCCTGAGGTCAGAAGTTCAAGACCAGCCTGGCCAACATGGTGAAACCCTGGCTCTACTAGAAGTACAAAAAATTAGCCAGGCGTGGTGGCAGGTGCCTGTAATCCCAGCTACTCAGGAGGCTGAGGCAGGAGAATCGCTTGAACCTGGGAGGTGGAGACTGCAGTGAGCCGAGATCAGGCCACTGCACTCCAGCCGGGGCAACAAGAGCAAAACTCTGTCTTAAAAAAAAAATACCGCCGGATCACGAGGTCAGGAGATCGAGACCATCCTGGCTAACACGGTGAAACCCCGTCTCTACTAAAAAATACAAAAAACTAGCCGGGCGAGGTGGTGGGCGCCTGTAGTCCCAGCTACTCAGGAGGCTGAGGCAGGAGAATGGCGTGAACCCGGGAGGCGGAGCTTGCAGTGAGCTGAGATCTGGCCACTGCACTCCAGCCTGGGCGACAGAGCCAGACTCCGTCTCAAAAAAAAAAAAAAAAAAAACCGCCTATGGGCCTGGGACCTGGGTCTGGGGTCTCAGAGGAAGCGAGGGCTCAGAGGAGAGGAAGGGAAGTGAGCTTGGAGATGGGACATTGGGAAGAGGAGCAACAGGGCTTGGAAGAGAGGTGGGAGTCCCAGGTGACAGGGTCTGGCTGCAGTCTGGGAAGTGGCCACCAGAGGGCGACTCAGGCCTGGCTCAACAGCCCCCAGGGCCAGGCTCCAGGCTGGCTCCAAGACGCTGGGCTCTTGGTCCCAGAACCTGGCTCTCCCTCAAGCCCCACTCTCACCGCCCAGGACCTGCACAGGCTCTTGTGCCGACCTCATCCTCCAAGGCTCCCTCTCCCACCACTCTGGCCCCAGGCTCTTGCCCTGAGGCTCCAGACCTACCCTTGTACCCCTGCACTCTGGTGCTGTGGTGGGATCCCCAGTCCTGCCCTCCAGCCCCCAGCTGGGCCCCGCTCGGAGCAGGGGCCTCAAGGGGCTGCAGGCCACATCCCTGGGCTCCCTTGTAAGCTCTCCCTCCTGGCTGTCAGCTCAGACTCGCTTCCCCGCAGGGGGATCAGCACTCAATTCAAGGTGACCCTTGGATGAGGTCCTGCAGCCAGGAAGGGAGCACAGGGAGCTGGGAATTTTCCATTTCTCATCCAAGCTCTGGGTGCAGAACGCGCTGACAGGTAGAGCAACTGAGGTGACCAGGCCTGAGTGAGCAGGATGGGGTGGGTGGGGGAAGGGAATCTGGGACTCCTGGGGCAGTGGGAGAGGAGAAGTTGAAGGCGGGGTGGTGGGTCTGCCAGCAGGAGGGTCAAAGTAATTTTTGAGCTATTTCAATCAGCAACACCTGAGTGGATATGGAGCCACCACAGAAAACCCAATACCCCCCCTCCACCACATTACACAGACTCACAGAGACCAAAGCGGGTGGATACCTAGGGATAGGAACATGGGCCCTGCTTGGCGGAGACTCAGGGGTAAAGATGTCAAGTAAGGTGTTCGTTCTCGCCAGAGATAAAGGAATAATACAACAATAAACGTTTGTTGGCCAATAGGTGACTGTCTTCTGTTTGTCTAGCGCCTGAGAGTTTCTGACAGCACTTTCCACTGGGGCTTTTTTTTTTTTTTTAAGACTAAGTCTTGCTCTTGTCGCCCAGGCTGGAGTACAATGGCGCGATTTCGGCTCACTGGAACCTCCACCTCCCGGGTTCAAGCGATTATCCTGCCTCAGCCTCCAGAGTAGCTGAGATTACAAGCATGCGCCACCACGCCCAGCTAATTTTTGTATTTTTAGTAGAGATGGGGTTTCACCATGTTGGCCAGGCTGGTCGCCAACTCCTGACCTCGTGATCCGCCCGCCTCAACCTCCCAAAATGCTGGGATTACAGGTGTGAGCCACCGCGCCCAGCCTCCATTGGAACATTCTAACACACACTTCAAGGGACCAGGACTCTGGCAACGCAGGCCTTCCCCTTTAGGACCCCAGAGTGAGGGGTTGTGGGCACTGTGCTAGAATTCTTTGACAGGGTCCAGGGGAGGAAAGTAGTGGCTGCTGAGACAGGACCTACCTCCACCACAAGCCCAAAAGCAAGTTTGTGTGGATTAGAAAATGCCCCTTTCTTCAAGACCCTTAATGCCACCTTCCGGAAAACTGTCGTGACTTCCAGCATTGACTGTGATTTCAAATATGAGCAGCACCCCCTGGAGTTGTGCAGTGTGTGACATGCACAGTGGGAGACTTAGCCCTGCAGGACTCTCGGTCCCGGGGCAGGGACAGCCCTAGAAGCTGGTCTTCCTCTTTGAGGGTCAAATAAAACGGCCTCAACATGAAGATGGGATAAAAAGCAGGACACCTGGCCGGGCGCGGTGGCTCAAGCCTGTAATCCCAGCACTTTGGGAGGCCGAGACGGGTGGATCACGAGGTCAGAAGATCGAGACCATCCTGGCTAACACGGTGAAACCCCGTCTCTACTAAAAAATACAAAAAACTAGCCGGGCGAGGTGGCAGGCGCCTGTAGTCCCAGCTACTCGGGAGGCTGAGGCAGGAGAATGGCGTGAACCCGGGAGGCGGGGCTTGCAGTGAGCTGAGATCCGGCCACTGCACTCCAGCCTGGGCGACAGAGCGAGACTCCGTCTCAAAAAAAAAAAAAAAAAAAAAAAAAAAAAAGCAGGACACCTGGGAGAAATGGGGAGCCTGGGATCTTGGGGACAGGGGCCAGCCCTGCATACTCGCCAGTGAGTTCAGGGGATCCCCCAGGGCCTAGGCCTGGGACCAGGAAAGTGTCAACCAGCTGCCCTGTCTCTATGCTCTCCCGGATTTGTGGTGTCTTTGGGGCGGGGCTGGGGAGGTCAGGGAGGGGGAAGGGGGTTTGGCTCCCTGCCCTGCTTGGGAGAGCTGTCCCTGTCCTAGAGAGAAAGGACATCATAGACCGTTGCCGCCACCTCTTTGCTTGGGACACAGGCATCCCAGTAGGATAGTGGAGAAAGTGGCTTTGGGGTTGGACCTAGGCTCCAACTGTAGTCCAGCCACTTAAACTAGCTGGGTGGCCCCGGGCAAGTTTCTAAAATCCTCCTGGCCAGGCATGGTGGCTCATGCCTCTAATCCCAGCACTTTGGGAGGCCGAGGTGGGTGGATCACCTGAGGTCAGGAGTTTGAGACCAGCCCGGCCAACATGTTGAAACCCCGTTTCTAGCAAAAATACAAAAATTAGCCGGGCGTGGTGGCGGGCACCTGTAGTCCCAGCTACTCGGGAGGCTGAGCCAGGAGAATCAGTTAAACCTGGGAGGTAGAGGTTGCAGTAAGCCAAGATTGTGCCACTGCATTGCAGCCTGGGACACAGAGCAAGACTCCATCAAAAAACAACAACAACAACAACAACAACAACAACAACAAAAAACCCTCCTTCTCTGAGTTTCAGATACTTCATCTGGCAAGTGGGAGAACGGAACTGCTTTTTAGGATTACAAGGGATAAGGCAGTACCGGACCCAGGGGAGGTACTGGATAAATAAATGTATCTTTTCTTTCCCAAGTCCCTGGGATCCATTCCCTATAATGCCTGGATCTCGTAGGCCGGCCACTGCCCCCACCCCCAATTCCTTCCATCCACTTCTTCACACTTAACCAACTACCTGCCACCTGCAAGGAGGGGACAAGGATTTCCAGTCCCAGGGCATGTGAGCATTCTAGATTCACCTGCACCCTCTGTTCGCCCATCCCCAGATTCAGGGACTGGTCAGGCATCTCCAACTCCCTCCCTGTGATCCAGGCACTGAACATCTCGGCCCACCTTCCCTCGTAAGAGGGAGGTCCCAGGCCACTGGGACCCTGTTCTGCCAGCTCTGTGTACACCAGAAAGGAGAGGTGGGGTCTACACGTCCCATTCCTAGGGGGCAGGGGGTGGCCCAACCCAAACCCGCCGGCTTGGCAGGGTGGGGCTTGAGGGGCTGGGCTGGGACAGATCCCCAAGAGCCTTGGAGCACAGCAGGGTGAAGTGGAGGCTGGGAACCGGACTGGTCAGATTGGGGTGTGCAGGGAGGGGGTGGGACGGAGGAAGGCAGGGAGGGAGGGGACGGGGAAAGACGGAGGCCTCAGGAGGTTGAATCCTCTAAGACAGAGACAGCAGGAGGCTGGGCTGTGAACTCAGCAGGGGTGGGGGAGGGACGGGGAGTCCTCTAGCCAGGGAACCTCCCAAGTGGCAGAGGGAGAGGGCGGGAAATGCTGAGAATAGCAGTGATGGGGGCAGGTGACTCTCCCAGCCCTGGCCGACCTCACACCTCACACATTCCTGAGAGTGGGAATGGGGCGTGCAGGAGCCACCGTGTCCTGCCCAGCCCCGCCCAGCCCCGCCTAGCACTGGCACCCTTGCCCTCCATCACACTAGCTCCTGGCCACCCCCTTTGCCAGGTCCCTCTCCTCCCCGAGGCTGCAGGACCCTGTCAGTGGTGGGCTTAAGTACCTGATCCCGCGAGCGGCCCCGGATCTGGGGAGGAGAGGAAGGAGCAACTCCCATCTGGAATAGGTCCCTCAGGCACCCACTCACCCACTCTCGAAGCCCCACCCCCAATTTCCTTCCAAGCAGGAAGTCCCTCCCCTTGAAAACCTCCTACGGAAGTCCCACTCCTCCCTCCAAAAGAAAAACGGTGACTCCCCAGCCCTTCTGCCGGGTTCCTATCAGTCCCCGGCCAGAAGCAGGCAGCCTGGCTATCTCTGACTCACGATTCTGGGCCTCCCTTTTCAGCTTGCTGGCTTTCTTAGGAACGGTGACACCTGGCCCTGAAAACCCACCCAACAGAGCACTTTCCCCTAAAAGGTGAACCCCAGAAAGTCGCTCTCTGCAGTGCCGTCCCTGCCCCTTTGCCATTCCTAGCTCTGACTCTGTTCCTAGCTGGCCCATCTTAGGGACTCGCTTTCTCGGTTCTAGAAATCCTAGGATACTAAAGTAGACCCCGTGGGCTATCGGATGTCACAGTCCATACGTGCTGTTAGGGAGTCCCAGTCCTTTGTTAGGAGAGGAAGAGGGAGATGGAACTGAGACGAAACTGATTTCCATTCTTTTTCAGTTCTTTTTTTTTTTTTTTTTTTTTTGAGGCAGAGTCTCGCTCTGTCACCCAGGCTGGAGTGCAGTTGTGCGGATCTCAGCTCACTGCACACTCTGCCTCCCAGGTTCAAGTGATTATCCTGCCTCAGCCTCCTGAGTAGCTGGGATTTCAGGTACATACCACCACACCCGGCTAATTTTTGTATTTTTAGTACAGACAGGGTTTCACCGTGTTGGCAAGGCTGGTCTTGAACTCCTGACCTCAGATGATCTGCCCACTTCAGCCTCCTAAAGTGCTGGGATTACAGGCATGAGCCACCATGCCCAGCCTACTTCCTTTATATATATGTATGTGTGTGTGTGTGTGTGTGTGTGTATCTCTATATCTATCTATATATATGCTATTTTATTTCTTTTTCTTTTTAGAGATGAGGTCTTGCTACATTGCCAGGGTTTGGTCTTGAACTCCTGGCCTCAAGCAATTCTCCTGCCCGGGCCTCCCAAAGCACCACGAGTACAGGTGGGAGCCACTGTGCCCCGGCCTGATTTGCTATTCTGTCTAGAGCACGCATTTGCCAGTGGGTTCCTGGGGTTGGCCAGATGATCTCTAAATCTGCAAGAGCTCTGGAATCTGACAACAATGAGTCCCTTCAGAATCTAAAAAAGTCTGTGACCTGACAGTTCTGAGCCAGGGAGTCCCACCCAGCCCTCTCCACAGAGAGGGAGTGGGTCCGAAATCATCTGTGTGCAGTGGTTATGCCCAGGCCAGGTTTCTCTGTCTAAGAGTTCCTCTCCAAGTTCAACCTGGGGGAAGGATGCCTACCGGGCAGTTTCTCACAGCCATCCCAGGTGCTGGGCAGGGAACCTGAACCCCACGCCCCACCACCCCACGAAGCCCACCTACCTATCATCATCGCTGTCTAGGTGACCACTGATGGCCAACATGGAGTGGGCCAGGCTGAATTTCTGAGCTGCTACTGCTCCGAAGGGGTCTGGAGATTTGTGAACCAGGCTGGCATCGTGGGCGAAGTAGAGGGCCGGGGAGCTGGGGCGAGAGTCGAGTGGGGGCACCTGGAGGCGGAGAGGTAGGAACCATCACGTGAAAAGAGAAGAGAAAGGAATCAGCCGCCTTATAACTTGCCTATTAGCCTTCCTCCCTCTCCACCTCTCTACTCCCTTTGGAGGACCCGGGAGTCCTGTCCCCACAGCCCTTCCCTTCTCCAGCTCTGGAGAAGGCATTAGGCAGGTACTAGAAGCAAGAAATGGGTAAACCTGAGGAATGGGAGGAGTGGTGTATGGGACATTACAGAGGGTCTCCCAAGTGGGAGGAGCGGGGGACTGATGGAAGAACCGAGAATAGACTCCAAAGTCCCTGCTCCCCCTGGGCCGGGACCCTAAACAGAGGCTACTCAGAGTGTCTGCCTTCTTTTATATTTTATTTTATTTTTTTGAGACAGTCACTCTGTCAGCCAGGGTGGAGTGCAGTAGCACAATCATGGCTCACTGCAGCCTCGAATTCCCAGGCTTAAGCGATCCTCCAGCCTCAGCCACCCGAGTAGCTGGACAGTTACGGCGCGCACCACCGTAACTGGCTAATTTTTTATTTTTTGTTAACACAGGGTCTCAGTATGTTGTCCCTGCTGGTCTCAAACTCCTGGGCTCAAGTGATCCTCCCGCCTCAGCCTCCCAAAGTGCTGGGAGAATAAGCCACCGCTCCCAGCCTGTGCCTTTGCTGGAGTCTCGCTCTGTCACCCATGCTGGAGTGCAGTGATGTGATCTTGGCTCACTGCAACCTCTGCCTTCCGGGTTACAGTGATTCTCCTGCCTCGGTCTCCTGAGTAGCCAGGACTACTGGCGCCCGCCATCACACCTGGCAAATTTTTCTATTTTCAGTAGAGACAACAGGGTTTCACCATGTTGGCCAGGCTGGTCTTGAACTCCTGACCTCAAGTGATCCTCCCACCTCAGCCTCCCAAAGTGCTGGGATTATAGGTGTGAGCCACTGCACCCAGGCTGCCTTCTTAAAATGACTCCAATGTCACCTCTTAGAGAGGTATTTCCCCATCATTCACTGGTCCACTGAACTGTTTCATTTTTTTTATAGCACCTAACATTATCTGAAATTAAAGTATTTATTGTGTCTCTCCCCGGCTAGAAGGTCAGTTTGCTCAGTAGCTATTTGTAGAATGAATGGATCCTCAGAAACTGCTCCTCCATCCCCTCATCCACCCCTCACTCTCGCCTCCCCTCTCAAACTTCTCGGACTCAGGTGGAATTCTGCTCCTGCGCTCAGCCCTGGGGTTGGCGGGGGCTGGTTGTGGAGCTGGGGGGAGGCGGAGCCTGGGCGTGGACCTGCATAGCCCAACAGGCGCTGGGGGCGGCAGCAAAAAGGGCGGGGGCGACAGGAACATGACAAGACGCCTCTGTGAGGCCCCGGGAGGCCCCAGCTTCTCAGAAAAGCCAAGAACAGAGAGTCCAGGGTGGTTAGAGGGACAGAGCAGAGGAAGGGGGCCCAGGTGGTGTCCCCTGGCCATTCTCCACCACTCCCTTCTGTTAAGAGGGAGAAGAGGCATGAGGGGATGTGGAAGGGAGACAGACTTTTGGGCAGGGAAATAGCAAAACAGTTACGTGCAAACAGCAGACCGTCAGGAGGTGGGGGAAAGCTGGGGAGCAGGGGGCACTGGAGAGAGACAGGCAGGGTCTGTGGCCCCAAGAGAAGCTCAGGCCAGGCTTAAGGACAGAGAGCAGGGAAGCTGGAGGCCAAGGGGGTTTGCTTTGGAAGAGTCTGGGGACAGGACAGGAAGAGAAACAGCATCTTCTCCCCTGGGGTGGGTGCTGAATGCAGGAGTTCAAGAAGAGTTGGGCGGGGAGGGGGTGGGGAGTGGTAGGAAGGGGCCTCACGAGAGACGTGAGCTTGAGGCCAGGAGGGGGTTGGGGGGAGCCAGTCCTGACCGGTCCTGACAGGACCCAGACATCCAGTCCCAGGTTATTTTTATACTGTGGTTTGTGCCCAAGGCCAGGAAGGGGAAAGAGTTCGCATCCTCACACTCCCTGCCTTTCCCCAGCCCTCCGAGGTGTTATATTCTCCCCACAGGACAGAAGTATCCCACCCTTTTGTCTCTGGCTGCTCACCCCCACCACGGGGACCCAGGCATGCTGCCCCCCCAGCCCGGACTTGTTCCTCTTTTGGAGACAGGAAGGAGAAAGAGTATGGGACTGAACTCCTTCTGGGGCTTTTCTCCCCCACTCCATGGTGGTCACCCTGGAGTTATCAATCACAGAGAGGCTCAGATGGAGGGAGTTGAGACAGACAACTGGGGGGTGAAAAGGATCAACCAGCAAGCCCCCTCCCCATCCCTGAGAGGTGTTCCCCCCACCCAATTTCTCAGTGACACTTGGCCTACAGCAAAGCTGGAGGTAGGACTGAGATGGGTGGCTGGGAGAAAAGAAAGACCCCTACATTCAGGATGGGGCTGCAGTGCAGAGACTAGCCTCGCGCAAGGCCTACCTTTTACCTTTCCTCCCCAAATCCTGGCAGCTCCTCCCCCAGGGACCCAGCTACCCAGCTGAGGCCTCCACCCTCATCACCTAGAGGCAGAGGGGCTGAGACCAAGACAGAAGAAGGCCTGGTGAGGGGGCCACATATGCTATAGGCTACATGAAGACCAAGACAGAGAATCAGAGGCCAGGGAGAAAGAGAGAGGGTGCAGAAAAACAGGAAGGAGGCTGAGACAGAAAATGAAGGAGGAGGAAGGGGCTTCAGAGTGACCTGGCAGGCACAGAGAAGAGGGCTGTCTGATCTGATAGACAAGTAATGGAGGAGGAGGGGGAGGGGGAGGGGAGGGGAAGGGACGGGAAGGAGGAGGGGGAGAAGGAAGGGGAGGAGAAGGGGTGGGAGGAGGGAGGCCCAAGATAGAGGTTAGGCCAGGGCTGATGGGCGAGCCCTAGAACCCAGGTCTTACCTGCCCCATCTCCTCTGGAGCACCCAACTCCATCCGCAGCCGCATGTCTACAGCTTTCCTCCGGGACAGTGGAGGGGTCCTGGTCCCTGAGCCCCCAGCCTCCGCGTCCACCCTCAGAGAGGGCAGGGGCGTGGCAGCCCGGGATGTGCCCGCACTCTCACCGGTCCCAGGCTCTGGGGGGCGCTGCTGGGGTGGGGAGGCCGACAGTGGGGGTGTCTCTGCCTTGGCTTTGCCGGGCACCACCAGCTGGCCCAGTCCCCCAGTGAAGGAGCGGGCCTGAGGTCCGGGAGAGGTGGGGGGTGGACGGAGCCAGGAGGTGGGGCCCTGAGACAGGCCTGACTGTGGGGTGGGGGTGCCCAGGCCGAGGCTGGCCAGCTCCAACCTGGAATCCAAAGATCTGCCCCCGGCGCCCCCTGAGGCCCCTCGAATTCCCTCCAGGAGTCGGCCGAAGCTGTGGGGCTCCAGGTCTCGCTCATAAACATCCACACACGTCCAGCGACCACGGCGATATGGCTCTCCCAGGCCGTGGGGCAGCTTCACCACCCGGAAACGGGAGGAGGGGGCCCCAGGTGGTGGGGAGCCATTCCGGGGGGTGCCCTTGCCCCCCGGATCAGGGCTGGGCTCCCCACTGGGCAGGCGGGGCAGGGGCCCGGTGGGGGGCTGTGGAGTAGGCGGATCTGAAGTCCCTGGGCTCCCCGGGCCCTCATAGTCTGTGGTGACGCTGGTGATTTGGAAACTACTCTTCTTCTTGCCCCCGCTCATGGTCCCTGGGGCTCAGGGCTGGGCCAAGGTTGGGGGTGGGTTGGGACTCCTTGAAGGGGCTCAGGCACCCCTGGAACAAGGGGGCCACATGGTGGGGGCATCCGGGCCCCTGGGGACGTCTGGGTCCGACATGGCAGGAGGGCCTGGTGGGAACCCGGGGTGCCTGCTGGGTGAGGGGAGAAGAGGAGAGGGGAGGTGGCGGGAGGGGGGAGCACGGGCAGGTTTTTCCTGCTGCTGTTGCTGCTGAACTCCAGAGCTGAGTTTGCAAACTGGAAAAAGAGGGAGAGAGAGAGTGTGTGTGTGTGTCTGTGTGTGTGTGTGAAACCAGTGGGCAGGCCACCTCCGGGGCTTCCTCTCCGGGGAGCAGAGTGGGGGAAGGGGAAACCGTCAGAGACCCGGAGACAGGCAAGAGATGACAGAGACCAGGGCAGAGGGGACCAGATCCAAAAAGGCGCTCAGAGTAGGAAGAGGCAGATGAGTTCCAGAGTTGTGCATTTCTCATCTGAGATTCTGACTCAGGGGGCGGGTATTGTCCCAAGAGCTTGGACTCCAGGGCCTGGGAGAACCGGGGTGAAGCAGCTCCCCAGCCTGGCCCGGCCACTCAGAGAGACCTCTCCTGGGCCTCGAGCCCACCCCAGCTCCCACATCCCTGGGGCAGGCCCTGCCCGGCTACCCCCAGCGCCCCACCCAGCCCCGAATCCTACCTCTGGGGCCTCGGCCACTGATCTGAGCCTGAGGGTCCCGGCGCCTAAGAGGTCGGGCTGTGCGTTCCCTGGGGCCTTCTGGCCACGGGGAGTGGCGGGGCACGCAGGCGGCGATCAGAGGTTGCCCCGTCCTCTCCGGGGGCCTCAGCTCATCCTGGGAGGCATCTCCGAGGAAAGTTTGCTCTCCGGAAAAGAAGGAACCCGCGGCTCCTCCGAGGAGCCCAGGAGCGGCCGCTGAAGCCCCAGGGGTCTGGAGACTGATGTGGGAGAGGGCGGCCGAGCCCCCCGCTGCTCCCGGTGGCAGCCAGCGAGTGGGTGTCTCGAGTCTCCTCCCGCGTGGCCCCGCTGGGTCCGTGTCTCCGCTCCTCCGCTCCCCTGGGTCTCTGCCTCTCCGTCTTTCTCCTTCTGAGCTGTTGACAACCCCCACACCAGGAAGTCCTGCCTCCTCGGCCTGCTGACTGCTCCTCTCCTCCTCCTCCTCCTCCTCCTTCCCCTCCTCCTCCCCTTCCTCCTCCCTCCCTCCCTCCTGGGGCTTCCCGCCAGCTGGCCCGGGGCCAGGCCTGCCACAGCCGCTGCTGTTGCAGTTGCTGCAGCCACTGCTTAGGCTGCTGCTCCTGGGGGCCCCAAACAGACTCTCTTAACCCCACACCTGCCGGGCCCAGCCCCACTCTTGCAGGCAGGGGCTGCAGAGGGCGGGGCTCGGGGAGAAAGGGGAGGAGCTTGCAGGGAGGCGAGGGATTCCCTTACTTGTAGTCAGTTGCTGCCATTGGCCTAGAGACACACAGAAGAAACGGAAGGCACAGGCCGGGAGGTGTGCTGGATGCCCACCCAGAAGTGCCCAGTCCCTGCTGCGGGGCGGCTGTGGCGGTCATTCTCCTTTGGTTTTCACAGCAACTGCATGAGGAAGGTACTATTATTCCCCCCATTCCTTATTTTTAAAAGTGGATTATTGCCGGACCCCGGTGGTGGCTCATGCCTGTAATCCCCACACTTTGGGAGGTCAAGGAAGGAGGATTGCTTGAGACCAGTTTGGACGATATAATAGCAAGACCTCGTCTCTACAAAACAAACAAAAAAAAATTGGCTGGGCATGGTGATGTGCACCTATAATTCCAGCTACTCAAAGGCTGAGGTGGGAGGATCCCTTGAGCCCAGGAGTTTGTGACCAGCTGGGCAATATAGCGAGATCCCCATCTCTACAAAAAATTAAAAAATAGCACTTTGGGAGGCCGAGGCGGGCGGATCACGAGGTCAAGAGATTGAGACCATCCTGGCCAACATGGTGAAACCCCATCTCTACTAAAAATATAAAAATTAGCCAGGTGTGGTGGCATGCGCCTGTAGTCCCAGCTACTCAGGGGGCAGGAGAATCACTTGAACCCGGGAGGCGGAGGTTGCGGTGAGTAGAGATCGTGCCACTGCACTCCAGCCTGGCGATTAGAGCGAGACCGTCTTTAAAAAAAAAAAAAAAAAAAAAAAAAAGCTGAGTGTGGTGATGTAGACCTGTAGTCCCAGCTACTCAGGAGGCTGTGAGGCAGGAGAATCTCTTGAGCCCAGGAGGTTGAGGATGCAGTGAGCCTACATTGTGCCACTGCACTCCAGCCTGGGCAACAGAATGAGACCATGTCTCACCAAAAAAAAAAAAAAAAAAAAGTGGATTATTATGAAAATTTTCAAACGTGCCATGCAGACATGGGGAGACCATGCAAACTCCACACGGATGGTGGTCCCAACCCAAAATTAATTTTTAAAAAATCATCAACGTTATAATGAAATGACATTCAATGAAATGACATGTGGGGGCCAGCTGTATTTTGCTGGACTATTTGAAACCAAATCCTGGATGTTATACTATTTCCCTTTGCCCCAACCACTCCCCCACATTTTTTTTAGAGACAGGTGCTCTCTCTCTCTCGCTCTCTCTCTTTCTATTGCCCAGGATGGAGTGCAGTGGTGTGATCATAGCTCACCACAGCCTGGAACTCCTAGGCTCAAGCCATGCTCCTGCCTCAGCCTCCCAAGTAGCTAGGACTTTAGATGCACGCCACCACACCCAGCTAATTTTTAAATTTTTGTAGAGATGGGAGCTCTCACCATGTTGCCCAGTATGGTCTCAAACTCCTGGCTTCAGTTGGTCCTCCCGCCTCAGCCTACCAAGTAGCTGGGACTACAGACACACACTACTACGCCTGGCTAAATTTCTTTTAAAAAAATTTTTTTTTGGTAGAGATGGGGGTCTTGCAATGTTGCCCAGGGTCGTCTTGAACTCCTGGCCTCAAGTGATCCTCCTGCTTCTGCCTCCCTAGTAGCTGGGACCACAGGTGTACTCCACCACACCTGGCTAATTTTTTAGTTTTCATAGAGACAGGGTCTTACTATGTTGCCCAGGCTGGCCTCAAATGATACTCCCACCTGGGCCTTCCAAAAAACTGACATTACAGGCGTGAGCCATGGTGCCTGGCCTCAGGGAAATTTCTAACCCCTCTTTAGGGTTAGGTAAAAATAAAACAATAGAATACCTACCCTCGTTATGTATTTGTTCTTTATCTCTTTGTTAGAAACATCCACACTCCTGTTTCTCTCCCTTAAGCCATAGTAACAATGACTGCCATAGCCCAGGTCTGTGAGCCTCCCAAGTAGTGATGTCTGGGAAGCAGCCTCCCACCTGCTCCCTACCCCTCCAGACTGCATCCCTCTGTCCCTCACAGAACCTCTTCTCCTCTAGCAACACTCAGAACATGGCCTTGGTCCCTCCGTCCCCAGGCCCTCCTTCCTTCTTGCTGACTTGCTACAAACTATCCAAAAATTATCTTTGGGGCCGGCCTGGTGGCTCAAGCCTGTAATCCCAGCACTTTGGGAGGCCGAGACGGGCGGATCACGAGGTCAGGAGATCAAGACCATCCTGGCTAACACGGTGAAACCCCGTCTCTACTAAAAAAATACAAAAAACTAGCCGGGCGAGGTGGCGGGCGCCTGCAGTCCCAGCTACTCGGGAGGCTGAGGCAGGAGAATGGCGTGAACCTGGGAGGCGGAGCTTGCAGTGAGCTGAGATCCAGCCACTGCACTCCATCCTGGGCGACAGAGCGAGACTCCGTCTCAAAAAAAAAAAAAAAAAAAAAAATTATCTTTGGGCAATCCCTTTCTCTGCCTCAGGCACTGGTATCTGAGTCTAGAGGCCCTGGCACATTGCTGACCTCTGCAGAAATGTTTGTTGAGTGAATACATACATAAATTTTTATGTCTTAATTTAATTTAATTTAATTTGAGATGAAGTCTCGCTCTGTCACCCAAGCTGGAGTGCAGTGCCATGATCTCATCTCACTGCAACCTCCGCCTCCCAGGTTGCAATCCTCCTGCCTCAGCCTCCCGAGTAGCTAAGATTGTAGGCACCCGCCACCACGCCCAGCTAATTTTTGTATTTTTAGTAGAGATGGGGGGGTCTCATCATGTTGGCCAGGCTGGTCTCGAACTCCTGACCTCAAGTGATCTGCACGCCTCAGCCTCCCGAAGTGCTGGCATTACAGTCGTGAGCCACCGCTCCCGACCTATACGTATAAACTAATCATACTAAAGGTATAAATGTGAAATGGGTTTTAAGTGTTTTAGTATCTCCCTCCCCTGGGAGCATTCTTAATAGCCTTTAATATGTAGGACCCTTTACAATTTACAAGGCACTTTGGTATTATTTTACTACCCCTCCTCTGCCAACAAAGAATGGACTAAAGCCAGCTTGTCCAACTGCACCGGCAGCTTGTGGCCCAGGACAAATCTGTAAACTTTCTTAAAACATTAGTAGTTTGGGTTTTTTGTTTTTTTGTTTTTTTCTGAGGCAAGAGTCTCACTCTGTCCCCTAGACTGGAGTGCAGTGGTCTGATCTCAGCTCGCTGCAACCTTCACCTCCCAGGTCAAGCGATTCTCCTGCCTTGGCCTCCCGAGTAGCTAGGATTACAGGCGCACGCCACCATGCCAAGCTTATGTTTTCTATTTTTAGTAGACACAGGGTTTTGCCACGTTGGCCAGGCTGGTCTCAAACTTCTGATGTCAGGTGATCCACCAGCCTCGGCCTCACAAAGTGCTGGGATTACAGGCGTGAGCCACCGTGCCCAGCCAGTGTTAAGAGTATTTTATGTGTGGCCCAAGACAAATTATTCTTCCAATGTGGTCCAGAGAAGTCAAAAGAGTGGACATCCCTGGACTAAAGCATCTCTCAGAGAGGTTGCACGATCTGCCTAAAGCCACACAGCAAGTCTGCAAAGACGCTGCCATGGGAAGTAGCATTCGCAGGCCAGGGATTAGGCCATGCCTATCTTTGCCATGCCCATTTTCCAGCCCGTGGAAGGTACAACTGAGGTCTTCTCGGGCTGATTTACCCCCGCTACAGAGCTGTGCGCCCAAGGAATTTCAGAGAAAGTTGTTTCTAGGGGAGATGATGAGAAAAGCGATGGGCGGGGAGGTCGAGGTCACGTCCCGCAGCGGCCCCCTGACAGTGCCAGGGTGGTGGCCACACTCAGAGGTCGACCCTGGTCGTTGCGAGCGGCGCTGGGGGAGTCAAAGGTCATGAGAGGAGGGCTCGGACCACGGGGGCGGACGGCTTTGAGCCCAGACGATGGAAGGAGATCCGAGCACCCCCGGGAGGCTGCAGGGGGAGGCGGCCGATTCCCCCGCGAGCCAACTCGGGTGCTCTCCTGGCACCTGGGGGCGGCGGGGAAAGGGGGGGCGGCGGGGAAAGGGGGCGCGGCCGCCTGAGCACGCCCCCTGCTGGGCTGAGCCGCCTCCCGTCCAGTTCCCTCGGAGCCCCTCGGCCCGGAAAGCGGCACCCCCTGGCGGCCTCGGCGCCTCACTGCACCCCGGGCCCCGCAGCCGCAGCCTCGGCCCCGGCCCGATGCTGGGTGCGGACCCGGGGCGCGCCGGGCGCACGGGGTGCACGGGGTGCACGGGGTGCACGGGGCGGGGGCGGGGGCGGGGGCGGGGGCGCGGGCCCCAGGCTGCCGCTGGGGGGCGCCGCTGCACGCCGCTCCGCCGGGGCCCGGGAGACCGAACCCAGCACCGCCCGGCTGGGCAGGGGGCGAGGGGCGGCGAGGAGTAGACACCCCAAGACCGCGACGGGCTGGCGCCGGGCCCCCAGCGCCCCACGACCTTCCTCCGAATCTGTCCCCGTAGGCTCCGCGGCTCCCGCGCCCCGCGCCCCAGCCTCGCGGCCCCGCGCCGCACGGCCGCTCCCGTTCCGTCCTTGGAGGGTGTGGAAGGGTGGGTTTGGGGCCGGGGGCGGGTCTGGGGGCGGACCCGGAGGCGGGGCTGTCTCTGCGGCAGGGCCCAGCTTCGCTCCCCCCGGTCTGTCTCTGTCTCTCCTCCTCCCTCCTGCTCCGGGCGGAGCCCGGCATGGGGGGGCCGGCGCCCGGCAGGCCAGGTACGGTGATGGAGAAACTGGGGAGGCTTGGTGCAGGAAGGTTGGGGTGGGGGGACAAGGGACAGGGAGGATTGGCGGAGCGAAAGGCGGAGAAGCCCAGGGTAGCAGGACAAGGGGAAGGGGAGGGGTGCCAGGAACCTGGGGCCCTTGGATGGAGAAGGGGGATGAAGCAGGCCAGGTTTGGAACAGGGGAAGGGGGAGGACGGCTATAAGGAGGGGCGCCTGGGAGGAGAAGTGAGGCTGAAGGCGAAAAGAAGAGTGTAGGTTTGGGGGAAGGAAAACCGGAGCAGGTATGGAGGCCGCAGCCCAGAAGGTAGCAATGGGGCCAGACTGGAGCCCCCCGGGTGGGATTGAGGGGCGGGGACTGGAAGAGGAAAACCGGGGGCCTCCCAAATCCTGGAGGAAGAAGAAGGTGATTGGGGCCATCAGCGAGGGAGGGAGGCAGAGACCAAACCATTGCTAAAGGGCCAGGGAGCCAGAATCGGGGTGGACCAAGGCCCAGGCCCGGGGAAGGACTGGAAGAGGGGGAAGGCAGGCAGTGGAGATAGATGGATGGGTGGTATTTTAGATACCCAACTCAGGGTGTCTCCCATCCTTCCTTCAGCGTCCCCACCCTGCCCTCATAAGATCCCCCCCTACAGCCCAAGATGGGAGGGAGAGTCTGACCATCTCCCCTTTCCCCAGTGGGGTGCAATGTACGCAAGTAGGCCCTGGGCATAACTCTTTGCCTGTAGGTGTGTCCGGTTCCGTGTAGCAGATTTGTGTGTGTCTGGAGGTCTGTGTGTGTGTCTGTGGGTGTGTCTGTGGGTGTTTATGTCTGTGTGCCTGTCTATCCCTAGGTTTCTGTTTACCTATGCCAATCTCTGTGTCTGGTCCTCCGTCTGTAGATGTGGGTCGGTGGCTCTGTGGTTTGTGTGTCTGAATGTGTACTTGTGTAGCTGAGGGGTTGCAGTCCGTTTGTGGGGCCTGTATGGGTGGTGGATCAGGATGTCTTTACACAAGAAGGGAATCTGTGTTGACCTGGTCGCTCCAGAGTGTGTATTTGCGGCTCTGAACACCTTTGTCGGGGTCTTGTGTCTGTCTATCTGTCTGTGGGTCCTTGAAGCTGTGTTGGGTTTTCTGTCTGTGTTTTCCTCTCTGAGGACCCGAGTCATGTCTCTTCTCCTTTTTCTCTCTTTCATTCATCCCTGGCCCCCACCCATCCCACCTTTCTTTTTTTTCCCTTCTCACCACCCCCTCCCCCAACCCAGTGGATCCGGGACCCAGGGAGGGCCGCCCCCCGGGCCTGGTGGCACTGAGCAGGGCCCCCCAGCCCCCACCTCCTGCCCCACGAGATGAACCTCCTTTACCGAAAAACCAAGCTGGAGTGGAGGCAGCACAAGGAAGAAGAGGCCAAGAGGAGGTAAGGCTGTGCCCCAGACCGTTCCCTTTCCTTCCGCACCTCTGCCTGCCCCCTCACTGGGCCACAGCCCTTCTGGGGGCCTGGCAGCCTTGTCATGAGTGAGCTCTCTGCTCTCAGAGTCAGTACGGAACGGCCAGGATTGCACACAGATTGTCCTGGCCCAACTCCTGCCCTCCTGCGGGGGGGTTTACAGCCCAGGAGCACCCTTTTGGTTGTTCCCCATCCCCAGAGGCCCAAGTCACTCCTTCCTGACTCACCTCTGGCCTGTAGCCTTTCTCCTTTCTGCAAATTTGGGGCTGGCTGTGGGCTCTCCTGTCACCTGACCTTGGAAGGGGCAGGCCCCGCCTCCCTCCCAGGGTCTAGGGAAGGGGTCATTTCAGGGGCATCAGAGAACATCTACTTGGCCTCCTCCCAGTTTCCCCTGCTGCAGGAGGCGAGTGGTCAAGTTGTGTGTGTGGTGGGCGGACATGCGGGCTGGGCCTTGCCAAAGAGCCGGGGCAGGGCACGACCCCCGGACCCCTGCATCCCTGTCTGCCTCCTCGCTTGCCCTTCCAGGGACCTGGGGCCTGGCCTCTCCCATCCTTCTCTCCTTCTCCTCTTCACTCCCATTGACTTCACAGCCACTTGGAGCCTGTCAGCCACCTCCCTTTTCCTTCCTCGCAACTGTGGAGTTTAATTCTTGTTGTTAATTAGATTAATCAGAGTGATCGCTGCAGCGATCTCTCCCTAATGAAGGGCTAGCAGACAGGGCCTTAATGAGCGCCCACCCCACACAGCTCTCCTCTCTTCCCTGCCAGCCGCCCCCCCTCCACTCCCCACAACCCTCCACTCAGACAGAAGCTCAGGGAGAGTGGAATGGAATGGGGGTGAGCCAGGGAGGGTGACAGAGAGAGGACAACACCAGGGGAGAGAGAGGAAGAAGGATGGGCCAGGGGAGAGAGGCTGCTCTGGTCCTGGAGGGACACATCGTGCATCTGGGAGAGGAGGTGTGCCATGGGGGTGTAGGTCACAGTGACTGGGCAGGAGGGGAGACCAGAGGCCAGGTGTGGGCCAGTGTGAGAGTGAGAGGGGCCGAGGAGCTGTGGGGGCAGGTGTGTCTGTCTGTGTTACCTGGGTTTGTATCTCTATCTCTGCACAAGGCTGTCCACATAGGTGCCCAGGCTGGGATCTGCCAGCCCCAGGGATGCTCCCCTGCAGGCATACTCACCCCTCTTCTCATACCTGCCCCCAACTGCCTTGCCTTTTTAAAGCCCAAGATTCTGCCTGAAGCCCCTTCATTGGTGCCCTGGACCTTCTGGCAACCCTGTCCCCACCCAGGCTCCTGTCCTCCTCTCTGGGAAGCCACAAGGTTGCTGACACCTCTTGGGGCGGAGAAGGGGGAGGCCCAGGTCTGAGGCCCTTCCTCCACTCCATCGTGGCCTTCTCTCCCCAGCTCCAGTAAGGAGGTGGCCCCCGCTGGCTCGGCTGGGCCGGCGGCCGGCCAGGGGCCTGGGGTCCGCGTGCGGGACATCGCCTCGCTACGGCGCTCCCTCAGGATGGGTTTCATGACGATGCCTGCCTCCCAGGAGCACACCCCGCACCCCTGCCGCAGTGCCATGGCCCCACGGTCCCTCTCCTGCCACTCGGTGGGCAGCATGGACAGTGTCGGGGGTGGCCCTGGTGGGGGCGGTGGAGGCCTCACAGAGGACAGCAGCATCCGAAGACCCCCTGCCAAGCCCCGGAGACACCCCAGCACCAAGCTTAGCATGGTGGGGCCCGGGTCGGGGGCAGAGACGCCCCCCAGCAAGAAAGCAGGTGAGATACCCCCTATCTCTCCCTGGGGTGGAGCTGGGAGCTGGGAGGATCTATTCCAGGCCGGGGGAGGCTTGCCGGGAGGGTTCATTCAGGGAAGAACCAAGGAAGTGGAAGATTCCATTCTTAAAAGGAATTGGGGGGGTCCTTTTGGATGGGCCTGAGATGAACCATCCAAGGGCAGGGGACACTCCCTGAAAAGTTCTTGAGAAAGGCGTGGTGGCCTCGGAGGGACAATGAGGGTAGGAGCTGCGGATTCTGGAGAATACATTAGAAAGACTGAGGACTGTGGGACAGACATGATGGCTCACGCCCGTAATCCCAGCACTTTTTTTTTTTTTTTTTTTGAGACAGAGTCTCGTTCTGTCGCCCAGGCAGGAGTGCAATGGCGCGATCTCAGCTCACTGCATCCTCCACCTCCCAGGTTCAAGCAGTTCTCCTGCCTCAGCCTCCCAGGTAGCTGGGATTACGGGCGTCCATCACCACGCCTGGATAATTTTTTGTATTTTTGTAGAGTCAGGGTTTCGCCTTGTTGGCCAGGCTGACAAGGCCAGGCTTGCTGGCCTCAGGTAATCCACCCACCTCGGCCTCCCAAAGTGCTGGGATTACAGGCATGAGCCACTGTGCCTGGCCAATTAGTTGATGTTTTAAAAAGACCAAGGGCTGACTAGTAGAAAAGTAACCTACAGCTGGGCATGGTGGCTGATGCCTGGAATCCTAGTGCTTTAGGAGGCCGAGGCAGGAGGATCCCTTGAGCCCAGGAGTTTGGTACCAGTCTGGGCAACATGGAAAGACCTGTCTCTATTAAAAAATAAAAAAGAAATGAGGAAGCCTCCTGGGGCTGTAAGTTGAGGAATGTGGGGAAAATGAAGAGGCAGATATGTCCTTGCAGAGGGGTCAAGGGATCAGAATGGGCTCCTCCCACTTGCTCCCCTCATTAAAAGCCTGGTTTATTTTTCTCTTTCTTGTCCTGTCCAGGCTCACAGAAGCCAACCCCAGAGGGCCGAGAGTCCAGCCGGAAGGTTCCTCCACAGAAGCCCAGGCGAAGCCCTAACACCCAGCTCTCTGTCTCCTTCGATGAGTCCTGCCCCCCAGGCCCCTCTCCTCGAGGGGGGAACCTGCCTCTTCAGCGCCTCACTAGGGGGTCCCGAGTAGCTGGGGACCCTGATGTGGGTGCCCAGGAAGAGCCTGTGTACATTGAGATGGTGGGGGACGTCTTTAGGGGAGGAGGACGAAGTGGAGGAGGCCTGGCTGGGCCCCCTCTTGGGGGTGGGGGCCCGACCCCTACAGCGGGCGCCGACTCGGACTCTGAAGAGAGTGAGGCCATCTATGAGGAGATGAAGTACCCGCTGCCGGAAGAGGCCGGGGAAGGCCGGGCCAATGGCCCTCCACCATTGACCGCAACATCCCCGCCACAACAGCCTCACGCCCTTCCGCCCCATGCCCACCGCCGCCCAGCTTCAGCCCTTCCGAGCCGGAGGGATGGGACGCCCACCAAGACCATTCCTTGTGAAATCCCCCCACCCTTCCCAAACCTCCTTCAGCACCGGCCTCCACTCCTGGCCTTCCCCCAAGCCAAGTCTGCTTCCCGAACCCCTGGCGATGGGGTCTCGAGGCTACCTGTCCTCTGCCACTCCAAGGAGCCAGCCGGCTCCACCCCAGCTCCCCAAGTGCCTGCACGGGAGCGGGAGACGCCTCCCCCACCGCCTCCACCTCCTGCTGCCAACCTGCTGCTGCTGGGACCATCGGGCCGGGCCCGGAGCCACTCGACACCGTTGCCACCCCAGGGCTCTGGCCAGCCCCGGGGGGAGCGGGAGCTCCCCAACTCCCACAGCATGATCTGCCCTAAGGCGGCGGGGGCGCCGGCAGCCCCCCCTGCCCCGGCCGCCTTGCTCCCCGGCCCCCCCAAGGACAAGGCCGTGTCTTACACCATGGTGTACTCGGCGGTCAAGGTGACCACGCACTCTGTCCTGCCAGCCGGTCCACCCCTGGGTGTTGGGGAGCCAAAGACGGAGAAGGAGATCTCAGTCCTCCATGGGATGCTGTGTACCAGCTCGAGGCCCCCCATGCCAGGGAAGTCCAGCCCCCACAGTGGGGCCATGGGCGCAGCAGCTGGGGTCCTCCACCACCGCGGCTGCCTGGCCTCCCCCCACAGCCTTCCAGACCCAACTGCAGGCCCCCTGACCCCGCTGTGGACCTACCCAGCCACAGCAGCTGGGCTTAAGAGACCCCCTGCCTATGAGAGCCTCAAGGCTGGGGGGGTGCTGAATAAGGGCTGTGGTGTGGGGGCCCCGTCCCCCATGGTCAAGATTCAGCTGCAGGAGCAAGGGACCGATGGGGGTGCTTTTGCCAGCATCTCCTGTGCCCACGTCATCGCCAGTGCAGGGACACCAGAGGAGGAAGAGGAGGAGATGGGCGCCGCGACATTTGGGGCAGGCTGGGCCCTGCAGAGAAAGGTCCTCTATGGAGGGAGAAAAGCAAAGGAGTTGGACAGTGAGTGAGGGGTGGGGAGTGGGGGCTGGCGTCGGGGGTGGGGGCAGCTGGGAATGCCTGCCATGGTTTGGGGGAGGTGTTGGAGGGGTTATTTGGAAGTCACAGTCTTGAGTCTGGGATGTTTTCTAGGAGACCAGAGGGGTGGAGGTGAGCAATAGACAGAAAGACGGGGGTCACCCAGTGTGCGCTGGAGGGGCAGGAAGGTCTGGGAGGTGAAGGGGGTCAAATCTGGCCCTGTCCTGCTCTGCTCCCTGCCCCTCCCTTCCCGGGGCTGCAGGGGTGTGTGCTTGTGAGTGTGCGCACCAGGAACTAAACACAGCTGCCTCCCAGCTGTTACCATGGCAACCCATCCAGACAGGAGGGAGAGGAGAGGAGGCCCCTACCGTTGCCTGGCAACGCAATGCTCTGCCAGGCCTCCTCTCAGAGATGAGCTTAGTTCACAGGCAGCCCTTCCCCCTGCCCTCCTCCTTCTGGGCTCAGGAATTGGGATTCTCACCCTACAGGTCTTGGTCCCAGGGGAATGGTCATTCTGGCCCTAGCTGGAGATGGAGGGGCTTGGAAGCTAAAGCTGGGGTTGGGGAGGCCCCTCTGACCAGGGAAAAGGGTTTGGATGCAGCACATATACATGATTCTCAGCCCCAGGAGATGGTACCGATGGGTGGAAAGGAACAGGTGTATGTGCGTGTGTGTGTGAGGGGGGAGTGTGAAGGAACCCCATCCCAGCTGTTACTTGCAAAAGGGGCAGTTGTGTCTCCTGGTCCACCCATGCTGCAGCATGTGTGACCGGAGGGACAGAAGGACGCCTCCAATGTGCAGGCACACAGCTTTCCTTGTCATCCCAGCAGAGGTCGAGGATGGTGCCCGGGCCTGGAATGGCAGTGCCGAGGGTCCAGGCAAGGTGGAGCGTGAGGACAGGGGCCCGGTGACATCAGGGATCCCAGTGAGGAGCCAGGGGGCAGAGGGCCTGCTGGCCAGGATTCACCACGGAGACCGAGGAGGGAGCCGCACCGCGCTGCCCATTCCTTGCCAGACCTTCCCTGCCTGCCACCGCAATGGAGGTGATGTGGCCTGCACACACCTGTGCACAGTGGGGCTGGCTGGGGGATCTCCCGGGGTCTGGCCGCACCTGTCCTGACTTCCTCTCACCTGTTCATGTCCACATCCAGGGCCCTAAATCTTCATACCACATCTCCACCCCCTTTTCCGCCTTGATGAGGCAGGGGCAGCCTGGATCATTCAAGGGCAGGGGACTGGGAACTAGGGGAGGGGCACCTGAGGCTCCTGCCCTCCTCACTCCTCCTTCTTCCACCTCAGACTTCACGGGAGGCTACCGCCTAGGGCGCTCGGCCTCCACCTCCGGAGTCCGGCAGGTTGCGCTCCACACACCCCGGCCCTGCAGCCAGCCCAGGGATGCCCCGAGCCAGGTGAGGCTTGGTTTTTCTTTTATTTGTGAAGGAGCAGGTGGAGAAGGCTTGAATGTGCAAAGAAAAGCAATAAAGGGGCCAGGGCTGGGCACAGTGGCTCATGCCTGTAATTCCAGCACTTTGGGAGGCCAAGGCAGGAGGGTCACTTGAGGCCAGAAGTTCATTAGCTTGAGCAACATAATGACACCCTGTCTATTTTGCTTTTTTAAAGAAGGCCAGTTGCAGTGGCTCGCACCTGTAATCTCAATGCTTTCAGAAGCCGAGGCAAGTAGATTGCTTGAGCCCAGGAGTTCAAGATGAGCCTGGGCCACATAGCGAGACCCCATCTCTATAAAAAATAAAAAATGTAGTCAGGTGTGCCGGCGCAAGCCTGATTTCCAGCGACTCTGGAGGTTGAGGTAGGAGGATGGCTTTACCCTGGGAGGTGGAGGCTGCAGTGAGCCATGATCACGCTACTGCATTCCAGCCTGAGCCACAAGGTGAGACCCTGTCTTAGAAGAAAAAAAAAAAAGAAAGAAAGAAAGGGGCCAGGCAGGGTGCGGTGGCTTATGCCTGTAATTGCAGCACTTTGGGAGGCCGAGACGGGCAGATCACCTGAGGTCAGGAGTTCGAGACCAGCCTGGCCAACATGGTGAAACACTTTCTCTACTAAAAATACAAAAATTAGGGCCAGGTGCGGTGGCTCATGCCTGTAATCCCAGCAGTTTGGGAGGCTGAGGCGAGTGGATCATGAGGCCAGGAGTTCGAGACCAGCCTGACCAACATGGTGAAACCCCATCTCTACTAAAAATACAAAAATTAGCCGGGTGTGGTGGTGCGCGCCTGTGGTCCCAGCTACTCGGGAGGCTGAGGCAGGAGAATCGCTTGAACCCAGGAGATGGAGGTTGCAGTGAGCCAAGATCACGCCACTGCACTCCAGTGGCCTGGGCAACAGAAAGAGACTCTGTCTCAAAAACAAAAAACAAAAAAACCCACAAAAATTAGCTGGACGTTGGGGCAGGCACCCGTAATCCCAGCTACTCAGGAGGCTGAGGCAGAAGAATTGCTTGACCCCGGGAGACAGAGGCTGCAGTGAGGCGAGATCATGCCATTGCACTCCAGCCTGGGCGACAGAGTTAAGACTCTGTCTCAAAACAAACAAACAAACAAACAAACAAAACAAAACAAAGGGCCATGCAGGCTGGGGTCTGAGCCAATACAGACTAACAGGAACCCAGGAATGAGAGTGAGGGGGTTGGGAGAGGATCTGGGAAGGGTTGGAAGGTTTGCTTAAGATGGGCAGCAAGGTAGGGCCCAGCTTGGAGATCAGTCAGGGCCACCACTAGCCAACAGCGCACCTTTGCGCAATTTAGGAAAAAGACCTCCCCACTGGGCACCATGTCTTGTGCCTGTAATCCCAGAACTGTGGGAGGCAGAGATGGGAGGATCGCTTGAACCCAGGAGACTGAGGTTGCAATGAACTGTGATCCCACCACAGCACTCTATCCTGAGTGTAAGGGCAAGACCCTGTCTCAAAAGAAATAAAAATAAAGAGGTCAAGCATGGTAGCTCACGCCTATAATCCTAGTACTTTGGGAGGCCCAGGCAAGAGAAGTGGTTGAGCCCAGGAATTCTGTACCAGCCGGGGCGACATAGGGAGACCCTGTCTTTACAAAAAATTAAAAAATTATCCAGACAGGTGGTGCGTGCCTGTAGTTCCAGTAACTCTGAAGGCTGAGGCAGGAGAATCACTTGAGCCTGGGAGGTGGAGGCTGAAGTAAGCCATGGTCGTGCCACTGCACTCCAGCCTGGGTGTCAGAGGGAGAACCTGTCAAAAGAAAGAGAGAGAGAGAGAGAGAGAGAGAGAAGAAGGGAGGGACCCTGTCTACCCTTGCCCCAGCTGGGCACAGTAGTTGATACCTGTAATCCCAGTGCTTTGGGAGGCCAAGATGAGAGGATCCCTTGAGGCCAGGAGTTCAAGACCAGGATTGGCAACAAAGCAAGATCCAATCAATACAAAAAAAAAATTTAATTTAATTTTTTAACAATTAGCTGGTGTAGTAGTATATGCCTGTAGTCCCAGCTACTTGGGAGGGAGGCTGAAGCTGGAGGATTGTTTGAGTCTAGAAGGTAGAGGCTGCAGTGAGCTATTATTGCACCACTGCACTCTGGCCTGGGCGACAGAGCCAGACCCTGTCTCAAAAAGACAAAAGAAAGAAAAAAACAAAGGCATCCCTTCTAGGGGGAGCAACTTACAAAACGCGTCTGTCTAGGAAGACTAGGGCGTGACTGGGCCAAAGCTGCCGGAGTTGGATTTCGGCCCCCATGGGCCCCACAGCCAGAGGGAGCCAGCCGAGGCCGTGGGGGGCAAGTAAGGACTTGCTTCTAGGGGAAGACGTGGGTCTAGGCAGTGCGGACCCGGTCCGGTCATGCTGAGGTCCCCGACCCTACCCGCCTTTTCCTTTCTCCCCCGCCCGCGGCACAGCCCCACCCGGCGCTGCCGCTGCCGCTGCCCCTACCGCCCCTGCCGCCCCAGCCGGCCCGCGAACGCGACGGGAAGCTGCTGGAGGTGATCGAGCGCAAGCGCTGCGTATGCAAGGAGATCAAGGCGCGCCACCGCCCGGACCGAGGCCTCTGCAAACAGGAGAGCATGCCTATCCTCCCCAGCTGGCGGCGGGGGCCCGAGCCCCGCAAGTCCGGCACCCCGCCCTGCCGCCGGCAGCACACGGTCCTCTGGGACACCGCCATCTGAGGCGGGCGGGGGGACCTGGGCGCCTGGACTGGGGCGGGGGCGGGCACGCCTGGCTCTCCCGGGAGCCTCGCCTTGAGAGACATTGAAGGACCACGTGGGAGAGTGCCAGGGAGAACCCCTGCCCTCCACCGTACCCCCTGGGATGGAGAGAGTCTGCCAGGCCCATTGGGCTTAGGGTGCCAACAGCGCTGCTGAGAAACTTGGAGGAGGAGGAGGGTTTGCTTGAGGTTGGGGCGAGGCGCTCTGGCTGTTCTCCCCCCTGGGCGCTATGCGTGTCTCCTCCTGAACCAAGCCAGAGGTCAGCATGGGGAAGGGAGGAAGGAAGGGATGGGAGGAAGAGGGGGGTGGGTGAGCTCAAAGAGAGGGACTAGAGTGCCAGATGGAGGAGCTCTTTTCTAGAGAGCCGGGAGTTGGGGAGGGGGTATTTATTTTGTTATTTATTTCAGTCTGGAGGGCGATTCTGGGCCCTTCTGACCTACTCCTGAGCCGGGAGTGGAGAATCAGGGCCAAGTTTGCACTCTCCCCAGTGCCAATGCCTAAAGGCCCCGCCATCCATGCCACCCCACAGCCAAGGAGGGGTCCGCATGGGGAGTGGACCGAGAGAAGAAGGGGCCCAGGGAAGCAGAGGGCCCAAGACCATTCACAGTATTTACAATTTGCCAGAATTTGGTAGTCAGTGTGGCCTGCTCTGAATCAGGCATCTTATTTAGTATTGGGGTGAGGGTCTAGTGCCAGGGATGGGCGGGATGATGGGGGAGGAGGAGGGAAATTTTAGCGGGTGGGGGTGGGTGGGCAGGGTATTTATTTAAATTAAAAAACAAAACACAGAAGAGATGTCAGGAACTTTTTTTTAATTCCTTTCTTTTCAGAATAATATATTAAAAGACTCATGATCCTAAAGCTGGCTTCTTCTATTTCACAGCGTGCTCTGTCATTCTTACACTTGCTCCTTTTCCCATCTTGCCCCTGGTTGGTGGGAGTTGAAGGTTGTGCGGGGAGGGGTGAGTAGCTGTGGCCAAGTCACAGGGTGAGGTGGAGTTCCAGGTAAGTCTTCGGGAATGCACCAGGCCATGACTCCATTAGCATTTTTTTGTGCACAGAATGTGTTTTTCGCATTGCACTGATGCAGAAGGAATATTTGGGCATGAAGCTTGCCTTCAAGCACCTTGTGATCTACTCAGGGAGATAAAAACCCTGAGATGACAATAAACAGTGTTGCAGGAGTAAGAGATGGGGGACAGGGCCAAGTGTGGTGGGTCACACCTGTAATCCCAGCACTTTGGGAGGCCGAGGTGGGCAGATCACCTGAGGTTAGGAGTTCAAGACCAGCCTGACCAACATGGTAAAACCTCATCTCTACTAAAAAAAATACAAAAATTAACCGGGTGTGGTGGCGCTATATCCCAGCTACTTGGGAGGCTGAGGCAGGAGAATCACTTGAACCCAGGAGGTAGAAGTTGCAGTGAGCCAAGATCACACCACTGCACTCCAGCCTGGGTGACAGAGTGAGACTCCGTCTCAACAACAACAACGAAAAAAAAAGAAGAGGTACAGGGCTGGAATCATCTAAGAAGGCTTCCTGCAAAGTTACCCTAAAAGGACAGGTAAGCTAGTCTAGGCAACATAGAGAAACCCTGTCTCTATAAAAAATACAAAAATTAGCCAGGTGTGGTGGCATGCGCCTTTAGTCCCAGATACTCAGGAGGCTGAAGTGGGAGGATGGCTGGAACCTAGGAGGCGGAGGCTGCAGTGAGCAGAGATTGTGCCACTGCGCTCCAGCCTGGTCAACAGAGCGAGATCCTGTCTCCCAAAAAAAAGAAAAAGGACAGGTGAGGTTTGGAGAGGGGAAGAGGAAAACTCCAAGGTCACGGTCATGGTTTGATTGTCTATGGAACAGTAGGAGGTGGGGGCAGGGAGACGTAGGAAGTATGTTTAATGACGGTGATGGCATTAAGTGGTCCGGCCGTGGGACGGATCACCTGAGGTCAGGAGTTTGAGACCAGCCTGACCAACATGGAGGAACCCTTTCTCTACTAAAAAATATAAAAAAATTAGCTGGGCATGGTGGCACATGCCTGTAATCCCAGCTACTCGGGAGACTGAGGCAGGAGAATCACCAGAACCCGGGAGGCAGAGGTTGCAGTGTAGCAGGACGAGCTGCAGACAAAACTTCAGCAGCAGTGAACCGAGGTCGTGCCATTGCACTCCAGCCTGGGCAACAAGAGTGAAACTCCATCTCAAAAAAAAAAAAAAGAGGTCCAACCATGATGAAGCTAGTTCAGAAAGACTGGCCACAAGGCAAGACTCAGGTCCAAGACCAGGGAAGCCAGGGAATCCTGCTGGGAGGTGATCTGTCACCAGGGAGGAGGATAAGGAGGGTGCCTGGGAGGATGGAGGGCTAGGGACAGTTGCAAGAGGCTACTGAAAGGAAACCCCCTCAGGATGGGGGTGAAGCAGCAGAACTGGTCATACAAGAGGCCCAAGTTTGGGCCGGCACGGTGGCTCAAGCTTGTAATTCCAGCACTTTGGGAGGCCGAGACGGGCGGATCACGAGGTCAGGAGATCGAGACCATCCTGGCTAACACGGTGAAACCCCGTCTCTACTAAAAAATACAAAAAACTAGCCGGGCGAGGTAGCAGGTGCCTGTAGTCCCAGCTACTCGGGAGGCTGAGGCAGGAGAATGGCATAAACCCGGGAGGCGGAGCTTGCAGTGAGCTGATATCCGGCCACTGCACTCCAGCCTGGGCGACCGAGTGAGACTCCGTCTCAAAAAAAAAAAAAAAAGAAGCCCAAGTTTGAAGCTCTGGTGATTACAGAAATGACACAGCGAGACAGGTGGGCTTGAGAGTGACTTTGGAGGAAGAACATTAAATTTGAAGCAATGGTGAATATTTAGGTTGAATGGTTTGTTGCTCAATAGAACAGAGTTTTGGAAAATGTGGTGAATAGCCAGGCACAGTGGCTCACGCCTGTAATCCCAGCACTTTGGGAGGCCCCAGGGAGGAGGATCACTTGAGGCCAGGAGTTCGAGACCAGCCTGAGCAACACAGAACACCCCCGCCTCCATCTCTACAAACAATAATAAAAAAATAATAATTGGACTTGGTGGCATATGTCTGTAATCCCAGTTACTCAGGAGGCTGAAGCGGGAGGATCGCTTGAGCTCAGGAGGTCAAGGCTGCAGTGAGCCATGATTGCTTCACTGCATTCCAGCCTGGGCAACAGAGTGAGACCCTGTCTCAAAAAAAAAAAAAAAAATGTGGTAGATGCCACAGATGTTTTTACACTTTATGAAGAAGAACATTTTTAAAAACTTTAATAGTTTTGTATTTATTTTCATTTATATTAGAAAAGTTATAACCAACACATTAGGCTACTTGTTATTTCATGAATGTGATTGCACAAGATAAGTCTACAGTTATTTTTAATGAGCTGGTTTAAAGGAAAAATGTTAAGCCAGTAAATAATGGTACAGGCAATGTACAGAATATGAAAAATTCCGACAGTGGTATGTGAGTATTTGAAATTTAGGAAATAAGTTAAAAGTAAAATGATGATAGCTCAGGAGACAGGACAAGACTATGGACATTAGGAGTAATTGACATAGAAATGGCACTCAAGGCCGGGCGCGGTGGCTCAAGCCTGTAATCCCAGCACTTTGGGAGGCCGAGACGGGTGGATCACGAGGTCAGGAGATCGAGACCATCCTGGCGAACACGGTGAAACCCCGTCTCTACTAAAAAATACAAAAAACTAGCCGGGCGAGATGGAGGGCGCCTGTAGTCCCAGTTACTTGGGAGGCTGAGGCAGGAGAATGGCGTAAACCCGGGAGGCGGAGCTTGCAGTGAGCTGAGATCCGGCCACTGCACTCCAGCCCGGGCGACAGAGCGAGACTCCGTCTCAAAAAAAAAAAAAAAAAAAAAAAAAAAAGAAATGGCACTCAAGCCCAAGACAACTGACTTCTGCAAGGAGGGCAGGGCTAGAGAAAAGAGCTCGGGATGAAATACAGGCCAGGCGCAGTGTCTCATACCTGTAGTCCCAGCACTTTGGGAAGCCAAGGTTAGAAGATTGCTCGAGGCCAGGAGTTCGAGACAAGCCTGGGCAACAAAGCTAGACTTCATCTCTACAAAAAAAATTAATAAAAATTAGCTGGGTGTAGTGGTGTGCACCTGTTGCTGGAGCTTCTCAGGAGGCTGAGATGGGTGGATCGCTTCAGCTCATGAATTGGAAGCTGCAGTGAGCTATGATCTCTTCACTGCATTCCAGCCTGGGCAACAGAGTGAGACCCCAACTTGAAAAAAACAAAACAAAACCCAAGATATAAACAGGCGGTAGCTCTTTTTAACTAGCCAGAAAATTAGGGCAGGTGAGGTGGCTCATGCCTGTAATCCCAGCATTTTGGGAGGCCAAGGTGGGCGGGTCACTTGATATCAGGAGTTCGAGACCAGCCTGGCCAACATGGTGAAACCCTGTCTCTACTAAAAATACAAAATTAGCCGGGTGTGGTGGCAGGTGCCTGTAATCCCAGCTACTCAGGAGGCTGAGGCAGGAGTATTGCTTGAACCTGGGAGGTAGAGGCTACAGTGAGCTGAAATCGGACCACTGCACTCCAGCCTGGGTGACAGAGCAAGACTCTGTCTCAAAAAAAAAAAAAAAAAAAAAAAGGTAATTAATGGAAGTGGCTAGGCGCAGTGGCTCACGCTTGTAATCCTAGCACTTTGGTAGGCCGAGGTGGGTGAATTGCCTGAACTCAGGAGTTCGAGACCAGCCTGGACAACATGGCAAAATCCTATCTCTACTGAAAATGAAAAAAATTAGCCGGGCATGGTGGTATGGTGGTGGGCACCTGTAGTCCCAGCTATTGAGGAGGCTGAGGCAGGAGAATCACTTGTATCTGGGAGATGGAGGTTACAGTGAGCCAAGACTGTGTCCCTGCACTCGAGCCTGGGCAACAGAGCAAAACCCTGTCTCCAAAAAAAAAAAACGGAAAGGAAAATTAATGGAATGAAATATCCCATTCATAAGAGCAATAAAAACCTTAAAATAAATAGGAGTAACATTAACAAGAAATTATAGAACCTATATTGGGTCAGTTGATAACACTAAAGTATTTTGAGTCACTTAAAAAAGGAAGACCTTGGCCGACCACAGTGGTTCACGCCAGTAATCCCAGAACTTTGGGAGGCTGAGGCTGGGTGGATCACCTGAGGTCAGGAGTTTGAGACCAGCCTGGCCAACATGGTGAAACCCCATCTCTACTAAAAATACAAAAATCAGCCAGGCGGGGTGGCGAGTACCTGTAGTCCCAGCTACTTGGGAGTCTGAGACAGGAGAATCATTTGAACCCAGGAGGCGGAGGTTGCAGTGAGCAGAGATCATGCTACTGCACTCCAGCCTGGGGGACAGAGCAAGACTCTGTCTCAAAAAAATAAAAGTAAAAATAAATTCAAAAGTACAAAACGAAAACCATCAGGACAAACGGCGATCGTTGTGGAGCAGGGGAGAAGGAAGGCTGGTGGGGTCAAGCACAGTGGCTCACACCTGTAATCCCAGCACTTTGGGAGTCCCAGGCTGGAAGATGACTTGAGCCCAGGAGGTTTTTTTTTTTTTTTTTTTTTTTTTTGAGACAGAGTCTGGCTCTGCCGCCCAGGCTGGAGTGCAGTGGCCGGATCTCAGCTCACTGCAAGCTCCACCTCCCGGGTTCACGCCATTCTCCTGCCTCAGCCTCCCGAGTAGTTGGGACTACAGGCGCCCGCCACCGCGCCCGGCTAGTTTTTTTTTTTTTTTTTGTATTTTTTAGCAGAGACGGGGTTTCACCGTGTTAGCCAGGATGGTCTTGATCTCCTGACCTCGTGATCCGCCCGTCTCGGCCTCCCAAAGTGCTGGGATTACAGGCTTGAGCCACCGCGCCCGGCCTAGCCCAGGAGTTCAAGACCTGCCTGGGCAACATAGCAGGACCTCGTCTCTACAAAAAGTTAAAAAAAAGAAAAAAAGGCCAGGCGCGGTGGCTCACGCCTGTAATCCCTGCACTTTGGGAGGCTGAGGCGGGCGGATCATGAGGTCGGGAGATCGAGACCATCCTGGCTAACACGGTGAAACCCTGTCTCTACTAAAATACAAAAAAATTAGCCGGGCGTGGCGGCGGGCGCCTGTGGTCCCAGCTACTCGGGAGGCTGAGGCAGGAGAATGGCGCGAACCCGGGAGGCGGAGCTTGCAGTGAGCCGAGATCGCGCCACTGCACTCCAGCCTGGGCGACGAGTGCAGACTCCGCCTCAAAAAAAAAAAAAAAAAAAAAAAAAAAGGCTAGGCATGGTGACGTGTGCCTGCAGTCCCAGCTACTCAGGAGGCTGAGGTGCAAGGATCACTGAAGCCCAAGGAGGTCAACACTGCAGAGAGCTATGATTGCACCACTGCATTCCAGCTTGGCTAACAGAGCAAGACCCTGTCTTAAAAAAAAAAAAAAAAAAAAAAAGACTTGAATAATCAAATAGTAATAACTTGTTCTTAGATAACAAGATTGGATGATATAGAAGATGTCAGTTTTCCCTAAGTCCATAAATTCAATGCAGTCTCTAAATCCCAAAGGGATTATTTGGGAAACTTTATAAAATAATTTGAAAGTTTATGCAGAATGATAATGAGAAAAACCAGAACATTTTGAAATAGAAGAGTAATAGGGGGATCTGCCCTATCAAATACTGAAACAAGAAATAAAAACCACAGCATGCTTGTCCTGGCACAGGACTGGCATAATCCATCGGAGTGAAGCATCCAGAAATAGCCTCAAATGCACATGGGGATTTAGCACTTATAAAGGTGATATTCCACATTGGTTGGGAAAATATTCCTTATTCAATAATTGTTGCTTTCTAAATTTTATTTTTATTTATTACTTTTTTTTTTTTTTTTTTTTTGAGACGGAGTCCCGCTCTGTCGCCCAGGCTGGAGTGCAGTGGCCAGATCTCAGCTCACTGCAAGCTCCGCCTCCCGGGTTCACGCCCGTTCTCCTGCCTCAGCCTCCCGAGTAGCTGGGACTACAGGCGCCCGCCACCTCGCCCGGCTAGTTTTTTGTATTTTTTAGTAGAGATGGGGTTTCACCGTGTTAGCCAGGATGGTCTCGATCTCCTGACCTTGTGATCCGCCCGTCTCGGCCTCCCAAAGTGCTGGGATTACAGGCTTGAACCACCGCGCCCGGCCTATTTATTACTATTATTTGAGACAGAGTTTCACTCTGTTGCTCAGGCTGAAGTGCAATGGAGTGGTCATAGCTCACTGCAGCCTGAAACTCCTGGCCTCAAGCGATCCTCCCACCTCAGCCTCCTGAGTGGAATTACAGGCATGTACCACCACACCAGGTCAATTTAAAAAAATGGAGTCTCACTTTGTTGCCCAGGCTGGAGTACAGTGTCGTGATCTCCGATCATTGCAACCTCCGCCTCCTGGGTTCCAGCAATTCTCTTGCCTCAGTCTCCTGTGTAGCTGGGACTACAGGCACGTGCCACCACACCCGGCTAATTTTTTGCATTTTTAATAGAGACGGGGTTTCACTGTGTTAGGCAGGATGGTCTCGATCTCCTGAACTCCTGATCCACCCGCCTTGGCTTCCCAAAGTGCTGGGATTACAGACGTGTGCCACCGCGCCCAGCCTAAAAAAATATTTTGTATAGAAAGAGTCTCACTGTGTTGCCCAGGCTGATCTTGAACTCCTGGCCTCAAGCGATCCTCCTGCCTAGACCTTCCGAAATGTTAGGATTACAGGTGTTAGCCACTGCATCTAGCCATATTTTTTATATTTTTTTAGAGACAAGGTTTTGCTCTGTCATCCAGGCTGGAGTGCAGTGGTGTGATCATAGCTCACTGCAGCCCCACCCTCCTGGCTTCTAGTGATCTTCCTGACTTGGCCTAATAATTGTTTCTTAAAGAATTAACTAGTCAGAAGGGGGAGAGTGGGAAGCTGTATCTCTATTTCATTTATTGTGCCAAAGGACTTCAATGTAAAAACAAACATCAAAAAGGAAAAAGTGGGCCCGGCGCAGTGGCTGACGCCTGTAATCCCAGCGACTTGGAAGGCAAGAGAGGTAGGTGGATCACTGAAGGTTAGGGGTTTGAGACCAGCCTGGCCAACTTGGTGAAATCCTGTCTCTACTAAAATACAAAAATGAAGGAGTGGCCTGCCCCTCCACACCTGTGGGCGTTTCTCGTTAGGTGGAATGAGAGACTTGAGAAAAGAAATGAGACACAGAGACAAACTATAGAGAAAGAAAAAGTGGGCCCAGAGGACCGGCGCTCAGCATACAGAGGACCCACGCCGGCACTGGTCTCTGAGTTCCCTTAGTATTTATTGATAATTATCTTTACCATCTTAAAGAAAAGGAAGTGGCAGGATAATAGGATCATTATAGGGAGAAAGTCAGCAGTAAGACATATGAATAAAGTTCTCTGTGACATGAATAAGTTTAAGGAAAAGTGCTGTGCCTTGATATGCATATGTAAACATCTCCCTAAACCTTTTTATTGCATAAAGAGCAGCATTGCACTAGCAAGTCCCGCCTTTCGCCCTAAGGCGGTTTTCTCCTTTCTCAGTAAACAGAACATACAATCGGGTTTTACACCGAGATGTTCCATTGCCCAGGGACAGGCAGGAGACAGATGCTTTTCTCTATCTCAACCACCAACAATCACCAAGAGGCCTTCTTTCCTCTTGTACTGGTCCCCTCAGCACAGACCCTTCATGGGTGTCAGGCTGGGGGACGATCAGGTCTTTCCCATCCCACGAGGCCATATTTCAGACTATTACATGGGGAGAAACCTTGGACAATACCTAGCTTTCCTAGGCAGAGGTCCCTGCGACCTTTGGCAGTGTACGTGTCCCTGGGTACTTAAGATTAAGAGAATGGTGATGACTTTTAACCAGCAAGCTGCCTTCAGGCACTTGTTTAACAAAGCACACCCTGCACAGCCCAAAATCCTTTAAACCTTGAGTCACCACAGCACATGTCTCTTGCAAGGACAAGGTTGGGGGTAGGGTCACAGATTAACAGCATCTCAAATACAGAACAAAATGGAGTCTCTTATGTCTACTTATTTCTATATAGACACAGTAACAGGTTGATCTCTCTTTCTTCCGCCCCCCCCCGCCACACACAAAAAAATTAGCCGGGTATGGTGGCGGGCACCTGTAATCCAAGCTACTCAGGAGACTGAAGCAGGAGAATTGCTTGAACCCAGGAGGCAGAGATTGCAATGAGCCAAGATGGCGCCATCGCACTCCAGCCTGGGCAACAGAGTGAGACTCTGTCTCAAAAAAGGCCAAGGCAGGAGGATTGCTTGAGTACAGGAGTTCTAGACCAGCCTGGTCAACATAGCAAGACCCCATCTCTTTAAAACCAAACAAAAATACTTCTACATGGCAAGTCAAACTACAAACATATTTCTAACACATATGAAAAAGATTAATACAATAGGATTGCTTGAGCCCAGGAGTTCCAGACCAGCCTGGACAACATAGCAAGACCCCATCTCTTTAAAACAAAACAAAAATATTTTTATATATAGCAAGTTGAACTACAAATATATTTCTAACACATATGAAAAAGATTAATACAATAGGATTGCTTGAGTCCGGGAGTTCCAGACCAGCCTGGACAACATAGTAAGACCCCATCTCTTTAAAACAAAACAAAAAATACTTATATATAGCAAGTCATACTACAAATATATTTCTAACACATATGAAAAAGATTAATACAGTATATAGGTTCATGAGTCAATAAGAAGAGGAGAAAGGAACCCAGACAGATATGAACAAGAACATGAACAATTCACCAGATACAGAAGAGTAAACATGTTCAGCCTTAGCAATAATGAAGTAATGCAAAATAAAACAATAATAAAATACTTTTCGCCTTTCAGACAAAACTGAAGAAAACTTATAGCATCAGTATGGCCAATATATGCATAAAACAGTCATTCATTATGTAAATATAAATTAATATAGACTTTTTGAAGGTCAGTTTCACATTTATTTAAAAGTAAAATGTGTATAGTTTTGACTCAGAAATTCCACTTCAAGGAATTTTTTCCTAGAGAGACTGTTTCTAAAACAAACAAATGAAACCCCTCATTTATTACATTTATGAGACAACTGGGAATATTACCACTGACTGGATATTTGATGATATTAAGGAATTATTATTAATTTTTAGGCATGACAATGCATTGTGGTTATATATTTTTAAGAGTCCTTAAATAATACTGAAATATTAATGAAGAAGTTATACAAGGTCTGGGATTTGATTCAAAATAAAATGGGAAGGAGAAGGTACATGAGGAAAAGATGAAACAAGAATGGCCACAAGTCCAGGCGTGGTGGCTCACGCCTGTAATTCTAGCACTTTGGGAGGCTGAGGTGGGCAGATCACCTGAGGTCAGGAGTTCGAGACCAGCCTGGCCAACGTGGGGGAAACCCCATCTCTACTAAAAATAATGAGATCGCATTAGCCAGGCATGGTGGTGGGTGCCTGTAATCCCAGCTACTCAGGAGGCTGAGGCAGGAGAATCTCTTGAACCCGGGAGGCAGAGGCTGCAGTGAGCCGAGATCGCATCACTGCACTCCAGCCTAGGCGACAGAGTGAAATTCCGTCTTAAGAAAAAGATAAAGAATGTCCATGAGTTGTTAATTGTCTCATGATGGGTATGTGGGTGTTCATTATATTGTTTTGTTTGTGCATGAGTCTGCTTGAAATTTTCCACAATAAAAAGTGGGGTTTTTTTTTAAGTCAGTATGATGAGTCAAACATTTTTCTCCTTTGAAAAAAACAAGGATTGGGAGCAGATGATCAAAGAAGCCCCTCCCAAAACACACAACATCTAACTAAAAATTACCAGCCTGGACAATATAGCAAGACCTTATCTCCAGAAAATTAAAAAAATTAGCCAGGTAGGGTGGTACACTCTTCTAGTCCCAGCTATTCAGGAGGCTAAGATGAGAGGATCACTTGAACCTAGGAGGTGGAGGCTGCAGTGAACTATCATTGCACCACTGCACTCCAGCCTGGGTGACAGAGGGAGATCCTGTCTCTTAAAAAAAAAAAAAAAGAATGAGGTGGTTCACACCTGTAGTCCCAGCACTTTGGGAGGCCGAGGTGGGTGGATTGCTGAAGCCAGGAGTTCGAGACCAGCCTGGCCAACATGGTGAAACTCTGTCTCTACTAAAAATACAAAAATTAGCCTGGTGGCCGGGCACGGTGGCTCAAGCCTGTAATCCCAGCACTTTGGGAGGCCGAGACGGGCGGATCACTAGGTCAGGAGATTGAGACCATCCTGGCGAACACGGTGAAACCCCGTCTCTACTAAAAAATACAAAAAAAAAAAAAAAAAACTAGCCGGGCGAGGCGGCGGGCGCCTGTAGTCCCAGCTACTCGGGAGGCTGAGGCAGGAGAATGGCGTAAACCCGGGGGGCGGAGCTTGCAGTGAGCTGAGATCCGGCCACTGCACTCCAGCCCGGGCGACAGAGCCAGACTCCGTCTCAAAAAAAAAAAAAAAATTAGCCTGGTGTGGTGGTGGGCACCTGTAATCCCAGCTACTTGGGAGGCTGAGGCAGGAGAATCACTTGAATCCAGGAGGCGGAGGTTGCAGTGAGCTGAGATCTCACCAGTGCCCTCCAGCCTGGGCTGACAGCGAGACTCTTGTCTCAAAAAAATAAAAGAAAAACCCCTGCACGTACCTGGTAGTTTCCTCAAAGTGCCATCTGCAGTTTCCAGGTACCGTGTGTTGGAGTGTCTCAGTGCTAGCTGTTCAGATCCAGGTGTCCCTCATGCATGTCCCTGTAGAGTGGCAGTCCACTCTGCGGGGGTCCAGTTTCCCTTGCACCTCCAAGTTGCCCCTAGGATGGAGTGAGCAGCATGTTGGCTGGGACTCATCCAGGCCACACACTGACTTCTGCCACCCCCCTGGGGGCAGTCTTTGCCACCATGAAAAATGGCTGGGAGCCAGGAGCCACAGGGTGGAAGCACCAGAGATGGTGTCACCACCATTTAAAAAAATTTCCACTGACCGGCTGGGTGCGGTGGTTCACGCCTGTAATCCCAGCACTTTAGGAGGCCGAAGCGGGCAGATCATGAGGTGGGGAGTTTGAGACCAGCTTGGCCAACATGGTGAAACCCCGTCTCTACTAAATACAAAAAATTAGCTGGGCCTGGTGGCACGCGCCTATAATCCCAGCTACTTGGAAGACTGAGGCAGGAGAATTGCTTGAACCCGGGAGGTGGAGATTGCAGTGAACTGAGATTATGCCACTGCACTCCAGCCTGGGCAACAGGGCGAAATTTCATCTCAGAAAAAAAAGAAAAAATTTCCACTGACCAAGTGGTGACCTTATGCTGATGTTTTTTGATGTTCCTGTCTTAAAGCCCAGGAATGGGTGTGACAGCAACAGGCACACATTCCAGAAATTTCAGAGTAATGAGGGGGAAACCTGACAATTTTAAAGATGTGCACTATTTATTTCACTGCCCATGTAGATCTGAAGTTATTTTGCTTGTCTAGTAACGTCAAATGTAGCCTTGTATTTGGGTCATAAAACTGTCATGGTTGATCTACTTACAGATATGAAAATCTAAAAAAATGGAGAACACTTTTTCCCCGTTTAGATTGGCGACTAGGTGAAGCAAAAAGGCTTACAGCGGCTGGGTGCTGTGGCTCATGCCTGTAGTCCCAGCACTTTAGGGGGTTGAGGTAGGTGACTCACTTGAGGCCAGGAGTTCGAGACTGGCTTAGGCAATATAGAGAGACCCCTGTCTCTGCAAAAAATAAAAAATAATAATTAGCCAGGCATGGTGGCACATGCCTGTAGTCCCAGCTACTCAGGAGGCTGAGGTGGGAGGATCACTTGAGCCCAGGATTTCAAGGCTGCAGTAAGCTAAGATCATACCACTGCACTCCACCTTGGGCAACAGAGCAAGATGCCCTGTCTCTAAAAACAAAAACAAAAATCTGTCCGCAATTGAACTCATTACTTCCCCAACCAGCCTTCATGTCTTAGACTGTCCATCTCAGCCAGTGGCATCACATTCAGCCTTCCAAGGCAGAAATCTGTTTGTTTGTTTGTTTGTTTGTTTGTTTTTTGAGATGATGTCTTGCTCTGTCACTCAGGCTGGAATACAGTGGCACAATCTCGGCTCACTGCAACCTCCGCCTCCCAGGGTCAAGTGATTCTCCTGCCTCAGCCCGAGTAGCTGGGATTACATGCACACACCACCATGCCTGGCTAATTTTTGTATTTTTAGTAGAAACAGGGTTTCACCATGTTGTACAGGCTGGTCTGGAACTCCTGACCTCATTGATCCTTCCGCCTTGGACTCCCAAAGTGCTGGGATTACAGGTGTGAGCCACTGCGCCCGGCCTTAGGGCAGAAATCTCTTTGTGAAAGTACATGGTTTCTTTCTCTCTCACACACATCCATTATTGATTAAGATGCCAGTTTACCTCTTTCAAAATAGACCCAGGCCAGGCATGGTTGCTCACACCTGTAATCCCAGCACTTAGGGAGGACGAGAGGGGCAGATTACTTGAGTTCAGGAGTTTGAGACCAGCCTGGTCAACATGGCGAAACCTCATCGCTACTAAAAACACAAAAATTAGCCGGGCGTGGTGGTGGGCGCCTTTAGTCCCAGCTATTTGGGGAGGCTGAGGCAGGAGAATCACTTGAACCTAGGAGGTGGAGATTGCAGTGAGCCGAGATCGCGCCACTGCACTCCAGCTCAGGTGACAGAGTGAGACTGTCTCAAAGAAAAACAAAAACAAAAACCCCAGACCCAAAGAACAGTGGTTAAACCTAAATGGGGGGTTACATTTTGCTTATATAAGGGTCCAGACATTAGCAATCCATAACAGATACAGAGGTTGCAATTTATCAGAAGCCAGGCTCTTTCTAGCTGGTTGCTCTGCCATTCCTAGAGTCCTGCTTTTGTTCCACAAAGTCTGAGGGGCTTTACCATCAGGTCCACTTTGTACTTAGCAGGATGGTGCTTGCCTGGGATGCAACAGACATGACAATTAACCCTCAAAATACCTAAGTGGTAGTGGTTTTATTAGGTTGAACCATATGAAATTGCCATTTTGGGGTCAAATATATTAGGATATTGGCAATTTTATGTCATTCAACCCAATAGTATGTCTACAGATTAAAGCTCTGACACAAGAGAGGTCAAGTAAACTGTCCAAAGTCACACAGCAAGTGAATGGCAAAGAGGGGCTTCAAATTCAGAGCCTCCCTGGAATCTGGGCCCAAGGAAGATTCTTCAGTGGATAAGGCTTGGTTCCTGTCCCCCCTGCACTTATAACCTAGTTGCAAGGCAGCATATGAACACTGGAATGGTAATCACAGTTCAAGAGAGAAACAACAGTTTGATACAGGTACATAAGAAACTCATGAGGCCGGGCGTGGTGGCTCACGCCTGTAATCCCAACACTTTGGGAGGCTGAGGCAGGCGAATCACTTGAGCCCAGGAGTTCGAGACCAGCCTGGGCAACATGGTGAAACCCCGTCTCTACTAAAAATACAAAAATTAGACCAGGCACAGTGGCTCACACCTGTAATCTCAGCACTTTGGGAAGTTGAGGTGGGCAGATCACGAGGTCAAGAGATTGAGACCCTCCTGGCTAGCACGTGAAACCCCGTCTCTACTAAAAATACACACAAAAAGATTAGCTGGGCGTGGTGGCGGCTGCCTGTAGTTCCAGCTACTCGGGAGGCTGAGGCAGGAGAATTGCTTGAACTCGGGAGGCGGAGCTTGCAGTGAGCCGAGATCCCACCACTGCACTCCAGCCTGGGTGATAGAGTGAGACTCCATCTCAAAAAAAAAAAAAAAAGGCCGGGCGCGGTGGCTCAAGCCTGTAATCCCAGCACTTTGGGAGGCCGAGACGGGCGGATCACGAGGTCAGGAGATCGAGACCATCCTGGCTAACACGGTGAAACCCCGTCTCTACTAAAAAATACAAAAAACTAGCCGGGCGAGGTGGCGGGCGCCTGTAGTCCCAGCTACTCGGGAGGCTGAGGCAGGAGAATGGCGTAAATCCGGGAGGCGGAGCTTGCAGTGATCTGAGATCCGGCCACTGCACTCCAGCCCGGACGACAGAGCCAGACTCCGTCTCAAAAAAAAAAAAAAAAAAAAAAAAAAAAAATTAGCCAGGTGTGGTGGCACATACCTATATATATATTGAAAAGGAGGTCGGTCGGGCGCGGTGGCTCAAGCCTGTAATCCCAGCACTTTGGGAGGCCGAGACGGGCGGATCACGAGGTCAGGAGATCGAGACCATCCTGGCTAACACGGTGAAACCCCGTCTCTACTAAAAAATACAAAAATCTAGCCGGGTGAGGTGGCGAGCGCCTGTAGCCCCAGCTACTCGGGAGGCTGAGGCAGGAGAATGGCGTAAACCCGGGAGGCGGAGCTTCCAGTGAGCTGAGATCCGGCCACTGCAGTCCAGCCTGGGCAACAGAGCGAGACTCCGTCTCAAAAAAAAAAAAAGAAAAGGACGTCACTGCCAATCCAATTAGCTAGTAGAACAAGACTTTTTTTTTTTTTTGAGATAGGGTCTCACTCTGTCACCCAGGCTGGAGGGCACTGGCATGATCAAGGCTCACTGAAACCTTTGCCTCTTGGGCTCAAGTAATCCTTCACCTCAGTCTTCTGAGAAGCTGGGACTACAGGCGCACACCACCATGCCTGGCTAATATTTTTTGTACTTTGTAGAGTTGAGGTTTCACCATGTTGCCCAGGCTGGTCTTGAACTCCTGAGCTAAAGTGATCTGCCCGCCTCCGCCTCCCAAAGTGCTGGCATTATAGGTTTGAGCACTCGTGCCCAGCCAGTGTTACAATTTTTATTGAAGCTTCAGTGCAGAGCCACAGCAAAGGTACTGCTCCTTGCAGAGCAGGGATAACCTGTAGGCACTGTGTCCAGAATAGCAACTGAGAGGCCAGACTAAACTCATTTATGCCAATTTTAATTGTATGCAAATTAAGGGGCAGCTTATGCAGAAATGTCTAGGATGGGGGCGGTAACTTCCAGGTCGGTAGGTGGTTGCCATGGAAAGGGGAGATAACTTCTGGGTGTTGTCATGGCAATGGTAAACTGACATGGCACTCTGGAAGGGATGTCTTTATGGAAAGCTGCTTCTGTCCCATCCCATTTTTAGCTAGTCCTCCATTTGGTCTGGTGTCCATGCCCTGCCTCTGGAGTTGAGTCTTGCCTCCTACCTCAATAATCATTTTTTCTTTTCTTCTCCTTTCCTTTCCTTTCCTTTTCTTTCTTTTCTTTCTTTCTTTTTCTCTTTTGTAGGACACGGTCTCACTCTGTTGCCCAAGCTGGAGTGCAGTGGTGTGATCGTGGCTCAGTGCAACCTCAGCCTCCTGGGTTCAGGAGATCCTCCCACCTCAGCCTCCCAAGTAGCTGGGACTACAGTGCGCACCATCACACCTAGCTAATTTTTGTACTTTTGATAGAGACAAGGTTTTGCCATGTTGTCCAGGCTGGGATAATTATTTAATTCTGTGCTGTTTAACAAAAGTGTGAGGTGTTATCTATGTAGACTTGGGTCTTCGTCATGCTTGGTGGTGTGTGCATGAGTGAGTGTACATACTTCCATAACCCACAGATTTCTTTCTTTTTTCTTTTTTTGTGATGGAGTCTCACTGTGTCGCCCAGGCTGGAGTGTAGTGGCCCGATCTCAGCTCACTGCAACCTCCGCCTCCCGGGTTCAAGCAATTATCCTGCCTCAGCCTCCCAAGTAGCTGGGATTACAGGCATGCACCACCACGCCTAATTTTTGTGTTTTTAGTAGAGATGGGGTTTCTCCATCTCTACTAAAGCAAGGCTGGTCTCAAACTCCTGACCTCAGGTCTGGAGGCCTCGGCCTCTCAAAGAGTTGGGATTATAGGCGTGAGCCACCGCATCCAGCCACCTGTGGATTTCTTTATGTCTCTCCACCTTTCTCACCTTGAGTTTATGAGGCTGGATTACGTCTTTCTTGGGTCTTGGCATTTGTTTCTATCTCTTCCCCTCTCTTTCCTTCCGTCCTTTGTTTCTCCATCACACTCTCTCCCAACATCTATCTCTTCCTGTATCTTTGCTCTATAATTGCCCCATGTAAATCCTAAGGATAAATTTTATTATTCATTGCACATACTAAATAGTTTGATGTGCCCTAGCCCTTAATTTAAAATGTAAAGAACAGGCTGGGTGTGGTGGCTCACGCCTGTAATTCCAGCACTTTTGGAGGCTGAGGCAGGCGGATCACCTGAGGTCAGGAGTTGGAGACCAGCCTGACTAACATGGTGAAACCTCGTTTCTACTAAAAATACAAAAAATTAGCCAGGTGTGGTGGTGTGCACCTGTAATCCTGGCTACAGGAGGCTGAGGCAGGAGAATCACTTGAACCCAGGAGGCAGAGGTTGCAGTGAGCCAAGATCGGGCCATTGCACTCCAGCTTGGGCTACAAGAACCAAACTCCTTCTCAAAATAATAATAATAATAGCCGGGCGCGGTGGCTCACGCCTGTAATCCCAGCACTTTGGGAGGCCGAGGCGGGCGGATCACAAGGTCAGGAGATCGAGACCACGGTGAAACCCCGTCTCTACTAAAAATACAAAAAATTAGCCGGGCGCGGTTGTGGGCGCCTGTAGTCCCAGCTACTCAGGAGGCTGAGGCAGGAGAATGGCGTGAACCCGGGAGGCGGAGCTTGCAGTGAGCCGAGATCGCGCCACTGCACTCCAGCCTGGGCGACAGAGCGAGACTCCGTCTCAAAAAAAAAAAAAATAATAATAATAATAATAATAATAGTAATAGGCAGGGCGCAATGGCTCACGCCTGTAATCCCAGCACTTTGGGAGGGTGAATCACCTGAGGTGAAGGTAGGTGAATCACCTGAGGTCGGGAGTTCGAGACTAGCCTGACCAACATGGAGAAACCCCATCTCTACTAAAAATACAAAATTAGCCAGGCCTGGTGGCAGGCGCCTGTAATCCCAGCTACTCGGGAGGCTGAGGCAGGAGAATTGCTTGCAGCCGGGAGGCAGAGGTTGTGGTGAGCTGAGATTGCGCCATTGCACTCCAGCCTGGGCAACAAGAGGGAAACACCGTCTCAAAATAATAATAAAAATAATGATAATAATAAATAAAATACAAAGAACAACATGTTCCATCGCTCCACCTAAATCTCCTATTTTATTGCTCCTTCTCCCTGACCTTTTAGTAGTTTGTTTTTATTTTTGTCAAGTTATACACATACATAATTTTAAGAGTCAAATTGTACTAAAAGGTTAACAATGGTGAAAAGCAGTCCCCACTCTTTCTACTTTTGACCTGCTTCTTGGATTCAACCAACTTCTTCAGCTGTTTCTTCCACTATATGCCTCCTGGTTTCTTTTCTGTTTTTTTTGTTTGTTTGTTTTTTGTTTTTGTTTTTGTTTTTGTTTTTTTTGAGACAGAGTCTTGCTCTGTCACCTAGGCTGGAGTGCAGTGGCATGATCTCGGCTCACTGCAACTTCTGCCTCCTGGCTTCAAGCAATTCTCTTGCCTCAGCCTCCCGAGTAGCTGGGACTACAGGCGTGTGCCACCTTGCATGGCTAATTTTTGTATTTTCTGTAGAGATTGGGTTTCACCATGTTGGCCAGTCTGATCTCAAACTCGTGACCTCAGGTGAGCCTCCTGCCTCGGCCTCCCAAAGTGCTGAGATTACAGACATAAGCCCAGCTCCAGTTTCTAAATAACTTGCTTGTACAGCTATTCCTTGATTTTTCTATTTTAGATATGATCTGTGAGTTCTTAAAACAGGAAATGAGGATTTAACTTTTACACCCCCACACAAAACTCTTTCCCTTCTCCTATCCTCCCAATACAATTATATCATAAAATTTAGAATTCAGTATTTATTTTATATATATGTGTATATACACATATAGAGAGAGAGAGAGAAAGAGAGAGAGCGAGAGAGAGAGAGAGAGAGGATCTCAATCTCACTCTGTCTCCTAGGCTGGATTACAGCAGTGCAGTCATAGCTCACTGCAGCCTCCAATTCCTGGACTCAAGCCATCGTCCTGCCTTGGCCTCCAAAGTAGCTGGGACTAGAGGCATGTGCTACTGCGGCCAGGTAATTTTTAAAATTTTTTGTAGAGACAGGGGTTTCATATGTTGCCCAAACTGGTCTTTGAACTCCTGGTCTCAGGTGATTCTCATGCCTCAGCCTCCCAAAGTGCTGGTATTACAGGCATGAACCACCACTCCAAGCTCCTAAGTGTCCGTTCTTTGCATTCCCTTGGCATTCTGTACACCTGCCACTGTTACATCAGTTGTTGTTTGCTGCATAACAAACTACCTCCGAGCATAGTGGCTTAAAACAGTTCTCATGTATTCTCTCACAGTTCTGTGGATCAGGAATTCAGGGCATGACAGGATTGGCTTGGCTCTGCTCCACGACGTGTGGGGCCTCAGCTGGAAGGCTGGAAGACTGGAGGGCTGACGTTACCTGCAGGCTTGATGGAGGCTGGAGACTTGGTTTCCCAGATGGCTCACTCATACGGCAGGCAAGTTGGTGCTGGTTATTGGCAGCCAGCCTCAGTTCCTCCTGAGTGGCTTATAGGCAGCGTAGATGTCCCCATGATGCGGCAGCTGGCTTGCCCCCGGAGTGGGGGCTCTGAGAGAGAGCAAGGTGGAAGCACGATGTCTTTTATGACCTAGCCCCAGAAATCACACACTGTCATTTCCATCACATTTGGTTTATTAAAAGCAAGTCCCAGCTGGGTGCAGTGGCTCATGCCTGTAATCCCAGCACTTTGGGAGGCCCAGGCGGGTGGATCACGAGGTCAGGAGTTTGAGACCAGCCTGGCCAAGATGGTGAAACCCTGTCTCTATTAAAAATACAAAAATTAGCCGGGTGTGGTGGCGGGCACCTGTAATCCCAGCTACTCTGGAGGCTGAGGCAGGAGAATCACTAGAACCCGGGAGGCAGAGGTTGCAGTGAGCCGAGATCGCGCCACTGCCCTCTGGCCTGGGCAACAGAGCAAGACCCCATCTCAAAAAAAAAAAAAAAATTAGCCAGGTGTAGTGGCCCATGCCTGTAATCCCAGCTACTCTGGAGGCTGAGGCAGGATAATTGCTTGAACCCGGGAGGCAGAGGTTGTGGTGAGCCGAGACTACACCATTGCACTCCAGCCTGGGCAACAAGAATGAAACTCTGTCTCAAAAAAAAAAAAAAAAAAAAAGCAAGTCCCTGGCCAGGCGCAGCTGCTCACCCCTGTAATCCCAACACTTTGAGAGGTCAAGGTGGACAGATCACTTGAGGTCAGGAGTTTGAGACCAGCCTGGCCATCACGGCAAAATCCCGTCTCTACCAAAAATACAAAATTATTAGCCAGGTATGGTGGTGCACACCTGTAATCTCAGCTACTTGGGAGGCTGAAGCACAAGAATCGCTTGAACCTGGGAGGCAGAGGTTGCAGTGCGCGGAGATCGCACCACTGCACCCCAGCCTAGGTGACAGAGTGAGATTCTGTCTCTAAATAATAATAATAATAATAATAATTTTTTAAAGGGCTGGCATGATGGTTCTTGCCTGTAATTCCAACACTTTGGGAGGCCAAGGCAGGAGGATCACTTAAGTCCAGGAGTTCAAGACTAGCCTGGGTAACATAGTGAGACCCCACCTCTAAAAAGAATCTAAAAAATGAGCTGGGCAGGGTGGCATATACCTGTAGTCCTGGTGACTAGGGAGACTGAGGTGGGAGGATCAAATGAGCCTAAAAGGCCAAGGGTGCAGTGATCTGTGATCGTGCACTGCACTCCAGCCTGAGCAACATAGTGAGACCCCATCTCTGAAAAGAATTTGAAAAATGAGCTGGTATGGTGACATGCACCTGTAGTCCCAGCTAGTAGAGAGGCTGAAGTGGGAGGATCAAATGAGCCCGTTGGAGGCTGCAGTGAGCATGACTGTGCCATTGCACTCCAGCCTGGGCAACAGACTGAGACCCTGCCTCAAAAAAATACAAATACAAAAAATAACTAAAGTAAAATCCTGAGTCACTCCCCATTGCTTTTTGTGTCCATTTCAAAATCATCAACACAGCATTCATGGCCCTATTGAACTAGTTTGTTTCAGCTTTATCTCAGTCTTTTACTCCAAAACCTCTGGTTCAGGGCTGCTGACCTCCTTGCGATTCCCAGCGGGGCTGACTTTCTCATACCTCCATGCCATCATTTGTGTTTCCTCCACTTGGAGACCCTGTACCCCTAATCTTCCTAGCTCATCCCTACCCAAGTTCCAAGATTCAATGCGTTACCTTTTCTAGGAAGTACTCCATGCCCTTCCTCCAATATAAGTTAGACACTCTTTCTCATTCATTCAGTAAAGATTTATTGTCATTCTGGCCTGGCGTGCTGGCTCATGCCTGTAATTCTAGCACTTTGGGAGGCCAAGGTGGGTGGATTGCCTGAGCTGAGGAGTTCCACACCAGCCTAGCCAACAGGGCGAAACCCCGTCTCTACTAAAACACAAAAAATTATTTAGCACACGTCTGTAGTCCTAGCTACTCGGGAGGCTGAGGCAGGAGAATCGCTTGAACCCGGGAGGTGGAGATTGCAGTGAGCCAAGATCGCGCCACTCTGTCTCCAAAAAATAAAAAAAATTATTTTCACTTTTTCTGGCCAGGAACCTTGCTAGATGCTATAGGTGCAGAAATTAAAAACAGCCCTGCTCTTGAGAAAATAGCAGGTTAGGCCACACGTGGTGGCTCATGCCTGAAATTCTAGCGCTTTGGGAGGCCGAGGTGGGAAGATTGCTTGAGGCCAGGAGTTTGAGATCAGCCTGGGGAACAGAGTGAGACTTTGTGTCTACCAAAAATTAAAAAAAAAAAAAAATAGCCAGGCATTGTGGTGCAAACTTGTAGTCTCAGCTATTTGGGAGGCTGAGATGGGAGGATCACTTCAGCCCAGGAGTTGGAGGCTGCAGTGAACTATGATCATACCACTGCACTCCAGCCTGAGTGACAGAATAAGACCCTATCTCTGAAAACAAAACAAAAGACAAAAAGAAGAAAGAAAGAAAGAGGGAGAGAGAGAGAGAAAGAAAGAAAGAAAGAAAGAAAGAAAGAAAGAAAGAAAGAAAGAAAGAAAGAAAGAAAGAAAGAAAGAAAAGAAAAGAAAAAGAAAAGGAAGGAAGGAAGAAACAAAGAAAGGAGGGAGGGATGGAGGGAGGGAGGGAAGGAAGGAAGGAAGGAAAGAAGGAAGGAAAGAAAAGAAATGAGTAGATTAGTAGAAAGGGATCCTTTAAGATGAAATCAATGCCTCCTCATGGAGTTCTAAGCCCTCAGAAGAGGAAGTCAACTGGAGTGTGCAATTTTCTATCTTTCAACTAACCCAACAGTTTCTACCTCACTCCCCTGCCTTCCTAGGACTCTGTGCACACACCCGCCAGAGTGTTATCACATTGCAAGACAGAACCCAATTGTCTCCTTTATCTCCTCTACCAGACTTTGTGCTCCATCAGTTGAAGAGTAGGATAAAAAAAAAAAAAAAAAGAGGTTACATGAAGATGATAGAATTATAATCAGGCCTTGAAGAATGGGGACAATTCCAGCTGTTGTTGTAGATGTGGAGGCTGAAGGACATTCCAATTTGAAGAAACAGCGTAAAGGAGGGATGGGGCCAGATCAAAGACACACAGGCAAGGCACAGTAGCTCCCGTCTGAAATCCCAGCACTTTGGGAGGCCGAGGCAGGCGGATCACTTGAGGTCAGCAGTTTGAGACCAGCTTGGCCAACATGGAGAAACCCTGTATCTACTAAAAATGCAAAAATTAGCCGGGTGTAGTGGCTCACACCTGTAATCCCAGCACTTTCAGAGGCCAAGGCAGGTGGATCACGAGGTCAGGAGATGGAGATCATCCTGGCCAAAATGATGAAGCTCCGTCTCTACTAAAAATATAAAAATTAGCTGGTCACGGTGGCGGGCACCTGTTATCCCAGCTACTAGGGAGGCTGAGGCAGGAGAATAGCTTGAACCAGGGAGTCAGAGGTTGCAGTGAGCTGAGATCGTGCCACTGCACTCCAGCCTGGGACAGATCGAGACTCTGTCTCAATAAATAAACAAACAAACAAACAAACGGGTTGCTGATTTGAGATCTTTCTTCTTTTTCAATGTAGGCATTTATAACTATAAATATCCTTCAAAATATTGCTTTAGCTAAATCCTTTAAGTTTTTGGTACATCATTCAGTTTCATTTATCTCCAAGTAGTTTCTAATTTCTCTTGTGATTTCTTTTTCTTTTTTTTTTTTTTGGAGATGGAGTCTCACTGTCGCCCACCCAGGCTGGAGTGCAGTGGCACAATCCCTGCTCACTGCAACCTCCGCCTCCCAGGTTAGAGCCTCAGCCTCCTGGGTAGCTGGGGTTACAGGCATGCACCACCACGCCCAGCTAATTTTGTATATTTAGTAGAGAAGGGGTTCCACCATATTAGCCAGGCTGATTTCGAATTCCCGACCTCAGGTAATCCACCCACCTCGGTCTCCTAAAGTGCTGGGATTACAGGCGTGAGCCACCATGCCCAGCCGTGATTTCTTCTTTGACCTGTGAGTTATTTAGGACTGCGTTTAATTTCCACATAGTTTTAAATTTCTCAAATTTCTATTATTGATTTCTTTTATATTTTATTTTATTTTATTTTATTTTAAGACAGAGTCTCGCTCTGTCACCCAGGTTGGAGTGCCGTGGCACAATCTCAGTTCACTGAAGTTCACTGCAACCTCTGCCTCCCAGGTTCAAGCGATTCTTGTGCCTCAGCCTCCCAAGTAGTTGGGATTACAGGCGCATGCCACCTTGCCTGGCTACTTTTTTGTATTTTTAATAGAGACGAGGTTTCGTCACGTGGGCCAGGCTAGCCTTGAACTCCTGGCCTCAAGTGATCCTCCCACCTCGGTCTCCCAAAGTTTTGTGATTATAGACATGAGCCACTGTGCCTGGGTTCTATATTGATTTTTAATTTCATTTCATTATGGCTAGAGAATGTACTGTATATGATTTCAATCTTTTTAAATATATCGAGACTTATTTTGTGGCCTAACATATTGTTTATTCTGGACAGTGTTCTTGTGGACTTGAGAAGAATATAGATTCTGCAGTTGGCGAGTTGAATATTTTATAGATATCTGTTAGGTCTGGTCAGTTTATACTGTTGTTCAAGGCTTCTGTTTCCTTGTTGATCTTCTGCCTAATGGATTCTCCATTATTGAAATGGGGTATGGAAGTCCCCCATTATTATTACTGACTTGGGCTCTGACATTCAGAGTCCAAAAATGATTAGCCAGCCTAATGAAATTCCCACTGCTTAGAGGGGTAACAGTGAGAGAGAGAAAAGGATGCCATGCAGGAGCTATGTGGGCCATGAAAGATGGAAGAGACAGTGGCCAATTCCCAGCCAACCTCAAATTCTTAGATTTTCAGTTCCAGCCCACCTAAATCCTTATAGTATGTCCAAGTCCTTTTTTTCCCCTAAAATTTGCAGTTAGCCCTTGTTTCTTGCAAATGAAATACCAAACTAACAAGCACAGAATTCTATTTCAGGAGTGGAGTTGCAAGCAACAGAATCTCCAAAGAGGCGTGGACTCTTCATAGTAACACAGTGGAGAGGGAGTCAGTCTTTTTTTTTTTTTTTTTTTTTTTTGAGACGGAGTCTCGCTCTGTAGCCCAGGCTGGAGTGCAGTGGCCGGAACTCAGCTCACTGCAAGCTCCGCCTCCCGGGTTCACGCCATTCTCCGGCCTCAGCCTCCCGAGTAGCTGGGACTACAGGCGCTGCCACCTCGCCCGGCTATTTTTTGTATTTCTTAGTAGAGATGGGGGTTTCACCGTGTTAGCCAGGATGGTCTACGATCTCATGACCTCGTGATCCGCCCGTCTCGGCCTCCCAAAGTGCTGGGATTACAGGCTTGAGCCACCGCGCCCGGCCGGGAGTCAGTCTTAATATTTCAGATACTGTGTCCTTTGAAAGTAAAGTTTTGGGCTGGGCATGGTGGCTCACACCTGTAATCCCAGCACTTTGGGAGGCCAAGGTGGGTGGATCACGAGGTCAAGAGATCAAGACTATCCTGACCAACATGGTAAAACCCCAGCGCTACTAAAAATACAGAAATTATCCGTGTGTGGTGGCGCGTGCCTGTAGTCCTAGCTACTCGGGAAGCTGAGGCGGGAGAATCGCTTGAACCTGGGAGGCAGAGGTTGCAGTGAGCCGAGATCATGCCACTGTACTCTAGCCTGGAGACAGAGCGAGAATCCACCTGAAGAAAAAAAAAAAAAAAAAGGTAAAGCTTTGGTGGATTTTGTTGCTGCTCCTCTAGGGCACATTAGAACCACCTGGAGAACTTTAAAAAGCAAGGTTGTCCAGGTTATATCCCCAGAGGTTCTGATTTAATTGTTCTGGGGCAGGGCTACGGCAGCAAGATTTTTCAGATCTCCCGATTGACCCTAAACTACATCAAAGTTGAGAACCACTGCTGCAGAGACATTCTAAAGAAATAAGGAGGATAAAGATAGAGCTTCATGGGCATTTTCCAAAACATTAGGTGATTTGCCTCAAGAAGGGACACATTTTTTTATGACAGTGAGCTAAAGAGTTGAAAAATAAGAAAAAAAGGACAGGTGTGATGGCTCAGGCCTGTAATCCCAGCACTTTGGGAGGCTGAGCAGTGAGGACTGCTTGAGGCCAGGACCTTGAGATCAGGCTGGGCAACATAGTGAGACCCTATAACTACAATTTTTAAAAAAATTAGCTGGGCGTGGTGGCACACACCTGTGGTCCCAGCTACTCAAGAGGCTAAGGTGGGAGGGTCACTTGAGCCTGGGAGGTCAAGGCTGAAGTGAGCCATGATCATGCCACTGCACTTCAGCCTGGGTGACAGAGTGAGACCTTGTCAAAAAAAAAAAGGGAGAAAGAAACAGAGAGAGAGGAAGGAAGGGAGGAAGGGAGGGAGGGAGGGAGGGAGGGAAGAAGGAAGGAAAAAAAAAAAAGGAGGAGCTGGGATGACTGGGTAGAATCAGAAAACAACATTCAGCTGGGCACAGTGGCGCCTGTAATCCCAGCACTTTGGGAGGCCTAGGCAGGCATATCACCTGAGATCAGGGGTTCAAGACCAGAATGGCCAACATGGTGAAACCCCGTCTCTACTAAAAATACAAAAATTAGCTGGGCATGGTGGCGTGCGCCTGTAATCCCAGCTACTTGGGAGGCTGAGGCAGGAGAATCACTTAAACCTGGGAGGTGGAGATTGCAGTGAGCCAAGACAGCACCACTGCAATCCAGCCTGGGCAACAGAGCAAGACTCCAACTCAAAAAAAAAAAAAAAAAAAGAAAGAAAACAGCATTTAAACCCATTCTGTGTACCAGCAACAAGAAAACACATCTTTGTTGTTGTTTTGAGGTTTTTTGTTTTGTGTTTTTTTGACAGAGTCTAACTTGTTCACCCAGGCTGGAGTTCAGTGGCACCATCACAGCTTACTGCAGCCTCTACCTCCTGGCTCAAGGGATCCTTCCACCCCAACCTCCAAAGTAGTAGGGATGACAGGCACGTGTCACCATGCCTGGCTAATTTTTTATTTCTTTGTAGAGTCGAGATCTTGTTATGTTGCCTAGGCTGGTCTCGAACTCCTGGCCTCTGGCGATCCTCCCACCTTGGCATCCCAAAGTACTCAGCACTTTGGGATGTATCTTACCAAAAAACACATTTACTACTATCAGCCAGTGATTGGAAACAACTAAAAATTAGATCTCCAAAGTGAATATTGATTACATTCTACTTCTTATGTTGAGTGGTGGGTTTACCAGTGTTTATTTATTTATTTATTGAGAAAGAATCTCACCTTGTCACCCAGGTTGGAGTGCAGTGGCACGATCTCAGCTCACTGCAACCTCTGCCTCCCAGGTTCAAGCAATTCTCCTGCCTCAGATTCCTAAGTAGCTGGGATTACAGACTCATGCCACCATGCCCGGCTAATTTTTGTATTTTCAGTAGAGACATGGTTTTACCATGTTGGCCAGGCTGGTCTCGAACTCCTGACCTCAAGTGATCTGCCCACCTCAGCCTCCCAAAGTGCTGGGATTACCGGCGTGAGACACTGCGTCCAGCCCAGTTTTCATTTATTTTTACACATCATAATCAACAGGTATAATATAGAGTATTTGTATGTTTTAAAATATATTATAAAATTTACCTGCCAAATATTTTATAATAAAAAAGATACTGTAAATTGACAAATCACAGCATTTGCTAAGTTCACAACTGTACTGGCTTTCTGTAGTTAACATTAAGATCTTGATTATCAAAGACTGAAATCCTAGAGGTTGGATGAGGAATATCTTGAGGTCATGGGGCTTCCCAGTCCCCTGGGCCCATCCAAGTAATTTCTCCTGTATTCATGATTGCCAAGTAAATGTGATGAGTCACTTCCTAATGAGGAACATCTGATCACAGGAATTTGGAAATACCATGAAACCCTGGATGGTGTGCAAAATCCAAGCAGGGAAAAGAGGAATTAGAGGCTAATTTTCTAGGGAGTTGTTGCAGGAGCAACTATGTGGACTCGAATCCTGTGGGGTTGGAATCAAGGAGGACAGACCAAATCAAGGATAAAACATTCATTTCCAGGCCGGGCGAGGTGGCTCAAGCCTGTAATCCCAGCACTTTGGGAGGCTGAGACGGGCAGATCACGAGGTCAGGAGATCAAGACCATCCTGGCTAACCCAGTGAAACCCCATCTCTACTAAAAAATACAAAAAACTAGCCAGGCAACGTGGCGGGCGCCTGTAGTCCCAGCTACTCTGGAGGCTGAGGCAGGAGAATGGCGTAAACCCAGGAGGCGGAGCTTGCAGTGAGCTGAGATCCGGCCACTGCACTCCAGGCCGGGCGACAGAGCGAGACTCCGTCTCAAAAAAAAAAAAAAAAAGAACATTCATTTCCTTCCTCCTTCTTGCCTCCCTTCATTTCTCCTTGTCTCTCTCCCTCTCTCCACCCCATCCCCTCATTTCCCTTCTCCTGCATATAGCCTGCTTGATCCTACTTTTTTTTTTTTGAGACAGAATCTCGCCCTGTCACTCAGGCTAGAATGCAGTGGAATAATCTCAGCTTGCTGAAACCTCTGCCTCCCGGGTTCAAGCGATTCTCCTGCCTCAACCTCCTGAGTAGCTGAGATTACAGGCGTGTGCCACCACATCTGGCTAATTTTTGTATTTTTAGTAAAGAGAGTCTTTTGCCATGTTGACCAGGCTGGTCTTGAACTCCTGACCTCAGGTGATCTGCCCGCCTTGGCCTCCCAAAGTGCTGCGATTATAGACATGAGCCACCATGCCCTGCCGATACTGGTTGTTGAAATACTGAAAAGCTTTCCTAGCAGTTGGTAAATTGCTGCCAAAAGCCTCCTGAGTTCCCCACCCCCATCCACTTGCCTTCAGGCCCCCAGACCTCTATCTCCTTATTTTTATTTTTTATTTTATTTTATTTTATTTTATTTTATTTATTTATTTATTTATTTTTTTGAGACAGAGTCTCGCTCTGCCGCCCAGGCTGGAGTGCAGTGGCGTGATCTTGGCTCACTGCAAGCTCCGCCTCCCGGGTTCACGCCATTCTCCTGCCTCAGCCTCCCGAGTAGCTGGGACTACAGGCGCCCGCCACCTCGCCCGGCTAGTTTTTTTGTATTTTTTAGTAGAGACGGGGTTTCACTGTGTCAGCCAGGATGGTCTCGATCTCCTGACCTCGTGATCCGCCCGTCTCGGCCTCCCAAAGTGCTGGGATTACAGGCTTGAGCCACCGCGCCCGGCCTATTTTTTATTTTTTGAGACGAAGTTTCACTGTCATCCAAGCTGGAGTGCAGTGGCGTGATCTTGGCTCACTGCAACCTCTGCTTCCTGGGTTCAAGCAATTCTCCCGCCTCAGCCTTCTGAGTAGCTGGGATTACAGGCGCACACCACTGTGCCTGGCTAGCTTTTTAGTAGAGATGGGGTTTCACCATGTTGGCCAGGCTGGTCTTGAACTCCTGACCTCAAGTGATCAGCCCACTTCAGCCTCCCAAAGTGATGGCATTACAGGCATGAGCCACTGTGCCCAGCCAGACCTCCCTCTCTTTCAGCAACTAAAGAGTTAATCCCCAGCATAACTGTTGATCTCCAGGAACAGGACTTAGTGCTAAAGTTAGTGTCTGTTCTAAATGGCTGCCGGCCATGTGGTAACCAGCTGTGAAATATTTTGAATATCACCCCTGGCTGTGGTCACAAAAAGGCAAAAGCCAAGTAGGTGTGGTAAATTTGCTGCAAGAAATGGCCTAACACGCTGAACTGAGGTTTTGACTTCTGTTTGAAGTAGTGGCAGGAATAGAGCAGATGGGCGGGCCTGGGTTCAGCTTGGTTTGTAAAGCAAGATAATTCCTTGGCTTAATAAACAAAGATCTAAGTCAAGCCAGCACACTACATAGTCACAGTTCCTCTAGCCTTAACCATCCCTGAGTAAGTTTCTCTCTTGTTTTTTCTGTAGAGATGGGATCTCACTATGTTGCCCAGGCTGGTCTCCTCCTGCCTTGGCCTCCCAAAGTGTTGGGATTACAAGCACGAGCCACTGTGCCTGGCCCCAAATAAGTTTCTTGACCCAGAGTTCCTGAAGAGGAGGATGGGAACCTTGGAGGCTGTTTCTCTAGGCTGGTTAGTACCAAAGATTGAGAGGACTTGAATAACAAGTCCTTGGGCTTAATTACGTGGGTACTTGATATGCTGTCTTCAATTTAGAGAAAGGGTCTCACTCTGTTGCCCACAGTGGAGTGCAGTGGCACAACCACAGTTCACCACAGCCTCAAACCCATAGGCACGGATGGGCATGGTGGCTTATGCCTGTAATCCCAGCACTTTGGGAGGCCAAGGTGGGTGAACCACCTGAGGTCAAGAGTTTGAGACCAGCCTGACCAACATGGTGAAACCCCCGTCTCTACTAAAAAAAAAAAAAAAAAAAAAATTAGGGCGTGGTGGCTGGCACCTGTATTCCCAGCTACTCAGGAGGCTGAGGCAGGAGAATTGCTCGAACTCAAGAGGCAGAGGTTGCAGTGAGCCAAGATTGCACCATTGCACTCCAGCCTGGGCAACAGAGAAACTCCGTCTCAAAACAAATAAAAAAAACAAAAACAAAAAACAAACAAACAAAAAACTGCAGGCACATGCCACTGCTCCTGGCTAATTAAAAAAAAGAAATTTTTTTTAAAGAGATGGAGTCTCACTATGTGGCCCAGGCTGGTCTCCAACTCCTGGCACCAAGCAATTCTCCCTCCTTAGCCTCCCAAATTGCTGGGATTATAGGCATGAACCATTGCACCTGGCCTCTCTTTCTCTTTACCTATCCCAGCTATTAGCACCAGGAAGGGTTAGCCGTATACCTTCCCAGGGACCTGGTCAACTTTACCTAGGGAGCAGCCATCTGAATTTGCCTGAAACTGTTATTCCGGCACTGAAAGTTCTGCATCCTAGGAAGCCCCCAGGTCCCTGGCAAACTGGGATGGTCGATCACACTAACTGACTCCTCTGTAGGATGTCATCCTGATTGTCATTGACGATATCATGCTGATTTGCCTTAGACTTGAGGAAGTACCAAAGATCTTCCATGTCTTGTTGAGACATGAATGTAATGGGGTTGTGAGATATAACTGGCAGAAATGCAAGGACCTGCCACATCAGTAGAGTTCTTAGAAAATCATTAGTAATGAATAGTAAGTTGTAATGAATATTCATTAGTAATGAATATAAATTAGCAATGAATATTCCTTAGTAATATAAGATCTCCTTCAAAATATGGGGGGGTGGGCAGAGAATGAAGGACAAATTGCTGCATTTTATTTATTTTATTTTTTGAGACAGGGTCTTGCTCTGTCACCCAAGCTGGAGTGCAGTGGCATGATCATGGCTCACTGCTCCCTCAACCTCCAGGGCTGAAGTCATCCTCCCACCTCAGCCTCTGGAGTACCTGGGACCACAGGTACACACCATCACACCCAGCTAATTTTTATTTCTTTTTAAAAATTATTATTATTATAATTATTTTCTTTTTTTTTGGATGCCATTTCTTTTTTTTTAATTATTTTTTATTATTATACTTTAAGTTCTAGGGTACATGTGCATAACGTGCAGGTTTGTTACATATGTATACTTGTGCCATGTTGCTGTGCTGCACCCATCAACTCATCAGCACCCATCAACTCGTCATTTACATCAGGTATAACTCCCAATGCAATCCTTCCCCCCTCCCCCCTCCCCATGATAGGCCCCGGTGTGTGATGTTCCCCTTCCTGAGTCCAAGTGATCTCATTGTTGAGTTCCCACCTATGAGTGAGAACATGCGGTGTTTGGTTTTCTGTTCTTGTGATAGTTTGCTAAGAATGATGGTTTCCAGCTGCATCCATGTCCCTACAAAGGACACAAACTCATCCTTTTTTATGGCTGCATAGTATTCCATGGTGTATATGTGCCACATTTTCTTTTTTTTTTTTTTTTTTTTGAGACGGAGTCTGGCTCTGTTGCCCAGGCTGGAGTGCAGTGGCCGGATCTCAGCTCACTGCAAGCCCCGCCTCCCGGGTTCACGCCATTCTCCTGCCTCAGCCTCCCGAGTAGCTGGGACTATAGGCGCCCGCCACCTTGCCCGGCTAATTTTTTTTTGTATTTTAGTAGAGACGGGGTTTCACCGTGTTAGCCAGGATGGTCTCGATCTCCTGAACTCGTGATTCGCCCGTCTCGGCCTCCCAAAGTGCTGGGATTACAGGCTTGAGCCACCGCGCCCAGCCATGTGCCACATTTTCTTTTTTTTTTTTTTTTTTTTTTTTTTTTTTTTTTTTGAGACGGAGTCTCGCTCTGTCGCCCAGGCTGGAGTGCAGTGGCGCGATCTCGGCTTACTGCAAGCTCCGCCTCCCGGGTTCACGCCATTCTCCTGCCTCAGCCTCCCGAGTAGCTGGGACTACAGGCGCCCACAACCGCGCCCGGCTAATTTTTTGTATTTTTAGTAGAGACGGGGTTTCACCGTGATCTCGATCTCCTGACCTTGTGATCCGCCCGCCTCGGCCTCCCAAAGTGCTGGGATTACAGGCGTGAGCCACCGCGCCCGGCGTGCCACATTTTCTTAATCCAGTCTGTCACTGATGGACATTTGGGTTGATTCCAAGTCTTTGCTATTGTGAATAGTGCCGCAATAAACATACGTGTGCATGTGTCTTTACAGCAGCATGATTTATAATCCTTTGGGTATATACCCAGTAATGGGATGGCTGGGTCATATGGTACATCTAGTTCTAGATCCTTGAGGAATCGCCATACTGTTTTCCATAATGGTTGAACTAGTTTACAATCCCACCAACAGTGTAAAAGTGTTCCTATTTCTCCACATCCTCTCCAGCACCTGTTGTTTCCTGACTTTTTAATGATTGCCATTCTAACTGGTGTGAGATGGTATCTCATTGTGGTTTTGATTTGCATTTCTCTGATGGCCAGTGATGATGAGCATTTTTTCATGTGTCTGTTGGCTGTATGAATGTCTTCTTTTGAGAAATGTCTGTTCATATCCTTTGCCACTTTTTGATGGGGTTGTTTGTTTTTTTCTTGTAAATTTGTTTGAGTTCTTTGTAGGTTCTGGATATTAGCCCTTTGTCAGATGAGTAGATTGAAATTATTATCACTTTTTTTTTTTTTTTTTTTTTTTTTTTTTTTTTTTTTGAGACGGAGTCTCGCTCTGTCGCCCAGGCTGGAGTGCAGTGGCCAGATCTCAGCTCACTGCAAGCTCCGCCTCCCGGGTTCACGCCATTCTCCTGCCTCAGCCTCCGAGTAGCTGGGACCACAGGCGCCGCCACCTCGCCCGGCTAATTTTTTGTGTTTTTTTTTTAGTAGAGACGGGGTTTCGCCGTGTTAGCCAGGATGGTCTCGATCTCCTGACCTTGTGATCCGCCCGTCTCGGCCTCCCAAAGTGCTGGGATTACAGGCTTGAGCCACCGCGCCCGGCTATTTTTTTTTTTTTAGAGGGAGTCTTGCTCTGTCGTCTAGGCTGGAGTGCAGCGGCATGATCTTGGCTCACTGCAAGCTCCACCCCCCGGGTTCACACCATTTTCCTGCCTCAGCTTCCCGAGTAGCTGGGACTACAGGCGCCCGCCACCACGTCCGGCTAATTTTTTTTGTATTTTTAGTAGAGATGGGGTTTCACCGTGTTAGCCAGGACGGTCTCGATCTCCTGGCCTCGTGATCCGCCTGCCTCAGCCTCCCAAAGTGCTGGGATTACAGGCCTGAGCCACCACGCCTGGCCTTAAAAATTATTTATTAATTAAAATTTTTTTTTCTTTCCAATAATTTGTCACAGTCATATTATTTTTAAATTATTTGTAGAGATGTGGGTCTCCCTATGTTGCCCATGCTGGTCTCGGACTCCAGAGCTCAAGTGATCCTGCCTTGGCCTCCCAAAGGGCTGCAATTACAGGAATAAGCCAATGTGTCAGGCCAACTTGCTACATTCTATACTCTTTCAACTAATAAGGAATTCTGGAAGCAGCATCTACCTCTATTTTAGCAGGGCTTTTTTCACTGCAAGAAACAAAAAAAATCACTCAATAAAGTTCAAGTAAGAGAAACAGATAAGAGAGACCAGAACTAAGCCATAGTGGAATCAGAACTAAGCCATCGTGGAATCAGAATTCATGTAGGTTGAAACCCAAGGAAGTTCTGATTCCAGGAAAACTCTAGGTGTTTCACAATAGGAATTGGCGAACAGGCCGGGCACAGTGACTCACATCTGTAATCCCAACACTTTGGGAGGCCGAGGCTAACATGGTGAAACCCTGTCTCTACTAAAAATACAAAAAAATTAGCCGGGCGTGGTGGCATGTGCCTATAGTCCCAACTACTAGGGAGGCTGAGGCAGGAGAATTGCTTGAACCTGGAAGGCAGAGGTTGCAGTGAGATGAGATTGTGCCACTGCACTCCAGCCTGGGCGACAAAGCGAGACTCCATCTCAAAAAAAAAAAAGGAATTGGTGAAGGTTGCCTCTCCCTCCAAGTGTCAATGTGATTTAGCCACTAGCTACCACTTGTTAGTGTTTGTCTCCTTCTACCTGATTCCACATTTCTCACCTAAAAGGCCCAAGAAAGAAAATCTGATTAATTTATCTTTTCATATATATATATATATAAAATCAAAAAAAATTTTTTGATATATATATATATACACACACACATAGAGAGAGAGAGAGAGAGAGTTTCACTTCGCTCTTGTCACCAGGCTGGAATACAATGGTGCAATCTCGGCTCACTGCAACCTCTGCCTCCTGGTTTCAAGCAATTCTCCTGTCTCAGCCTCCCAAGTAGCTGGGATTACAGGCGCCCACCACCATTCCCAGCTAATTTTTTTTTTTTTTGTATTTTTAGTAGAGATGGGGTTTCACTATGTTGGTCAGCCTGGTCTCGAACTCCTGACCTCAGGCGATCCACCTGCCTCGGGTCGCCAAATTGCTGGGATTACAGGTGTGAGCCACCGCGCCCGTTCTAGGGTTATATTTTTATAAGTATATATATGCTATTCATAAATGAGCCACTTGTTTCCCTTGGAGTTAATAATCGCCTTATCTTTTGGTTTGCCGATGTTTCTAGGTATTAATCCTAATTGAATCCCTGCTGTAAAATAAGTCTTCTCATTACGTTCAAACATGTAGAGTAGATTGTCACAGGGCAGTGAAGGCATATTGCTGCACCTGCCAAGTGAAGGTAAATTATTAGGTCTTCAGTCAGTTTCATCTTCTTGAAGGAATCCCTCCAAGAACCTTCTGATTTTTTTTTTTTTTCCTTTTAAAAAATCTTATTGCCTGCTCTTTGTGAAACCTACCTTCTGATCTTCTCTACTTTGGACTAGCTGCTTTCTAGGGCAGCAACTCAGCTGTCATTTTGGGGTCTTCTCTCACTATTGCCCTAGGGATTCCCTTCGTCTTCCTTGAATTGGATACCCTCACTCATGGATCCCAAGTCTTCTTTCTTGCTTTATCCCTTCATGTAGGTGGTGTACTCTACTGATAGCTTCCTGAGAGTGTTCAGGAAATGTTCAAGACTGTGTAGCAGAGAATGCTAATTCCACCAGTATCTTTCCATTCTTTCATAGTAATAGAGATTTTATCTAGACATAAAACCATCCAAAGGCCAGGCAGTACGGCTCACACCTGTAATCCCAGCACTTTGGGAGGCCAAGGCGGTAGGATCACTTGAGCCCAGGAGTTCAAGACCAGCCTGGGCCACATAGGGAGACCCCGTCTCTACAAAAAATGAGAAAATTAGCTGGGCATGGTGGCATGTGCCTGTAGTCTCAGTGACTCCAGAAGCTGAGTTGGGAGGATCACTTGAGCCCAGGAGGTCCAGCCACTGCACCCCAGCCTGAGCAACACAGTGAGATACTGTCTCAAAAAAAAAAAAAAAAAAGATAATTCAAAATAAAATCTATATTTCTGCATTTTCTACCCTACCTTGTAGCTTGGTGTGGCCATGTGACCAAATTCTGACCAATGGGATGCAAGGAGAAGTGAAAGTTCTTTGGAAGAACTTTCTGAAGAAATAGCTGCCACATGCCCCTGGTGCCTTCCTCATCATCTCTTCTATCACCCGGTGTCTGATGCTCACATGCTGCCATCCTATCCATGAAGATGAGGGCCACACCCTGGGCGTTGCAGAGTTGGGTCTGGAATGAACTTGGGTTGCTGAGAGTTTCATGGGACAGAGCCACTATACTGACCTCGATTTTTTTTTTTTTTTTGAAATGGAATCTCACTCTGTCACCCAGGCTGCTGTGTAGTGGCGTGATCTCGGCTCACTGCAACCTCTGCCTCCCGGGTTCAAGCGATTCTCCTGCCTCAGCCTCCTGAGTAGCTGGGACTACAGGCGTGTGTCACCACGCCCTGCTAATTTTTTGTATTTTTAGTAGAGATGGGGTTTCACCATGTTAGCCAGGATGGTCTCGATTGCCTTACCTCGTGATCTGCCCTCCTCAGCCTCCCAAAATGCTGGGATTACAGGCATGAGCCACCATGCTGGGCCACTGACCTAGACTTTTATGTCAGAGAGAAAGAAAATTGTAACTAGGCCGGGCGCAGTGGCTCACGCCTGTAATCCCAGCACTTTGGGAGGCCGAGGCGGGCGGATCACGAGGTCAGGAGATCGAGACCACCCTGGCTAACACGGTGAAACCCCGTCTCTACTAAAAATACAAAAAATTAGCTGGGCATGGTGGCGGGCACCTGTAGTCCCAGCTACTCCGGAGGCTGAGGCAGGAGAATGGCATGAACCCAGGAGGCGGAGCTTGCAGTGAGCCGAGATCGCGCCACTGCACTCCAGCCTGGGCGACAGAGTGAGACTCCCTCCCCCCGCCAAAAAAAAAAAAAGAAAAAGGCCGGGCACGGTGGCTCAAGCCTGTAATCCCAGCACTTTGGGAGGCCGAGACGGGCGGATCACGAGGTCAGGAGATCGAGACCAGCCTGGCTAACACGGTGAAACCCCGTCTCTACTAAAAATACAAAAAACTAGCCGGGAAAGGTGGCGGGCGCCTGTAGTCCCAGGTATTTGGGAGGCTGAGGCAGGAGAATGGCGTAAACCTGGGAGGCAGAGCTTGTAGTGAGCTGAGATCCGGCCACTGCACTCCAGCCTGGGTGACAGAGCGAGACTCTGTCTCAAAAAAAAAAAAAAAAAAAAAGAAAAAGAAAATTGTGGGCCGGGTGCGGTGGCTCACGCCTGTAATCCCAGCGCTTTGGGAGGCCGAGGCGGGCGGATCACAAGGTCAGGAGATCGAGACCACGGTGAAACCCCGTCTCTACTAAAAATACAAAAAATTAGCCGGGCGCGGTTGTGGGCGCCTGTAGTCCCAGCTACTCGGGAGGCTGAGGCAGGAGAATGGCGTGAACCCGGGAGGCGGAGCTTGCAGTGAGCCGAGATCGCGCCACGCACTCCAGCCTGGGCGACAGAGCGAGACTCCGTCTCAAAAAAAAAAAAAAAAAAAAAGAAAAGAAAATTGTAACTATTGTTTTAGGTTTTCTGTCACTTGCATCTGAACCTTGAATTACTGAAAATGTCTTTATTCTAGAATAATTCATAATTGTAGATTGGCCATGTATGGAATTACTTGTTGAAAATTATTTCCTTCAAATTTTTTTTCTGTTTTGTAGAGACAGAATCTCAAAATGTTGCCCAGGCTGGTCTTGAACTCCTAGCCTTAAGTGGTCCTCCTACCTCAATCTCCCAAAGTCCTGGGATTACAGGCATGGGCCACCATGCCTGGCCTTTCCTATAAAATTGTGAGTGGAATGCACCTTGTCCTTCTACCTTCCAGGGTTGCAATTATAAATCCTAATATAGGTCATTTGTTTGTACTCTTAGGAACTTGTAAGATATTTTTTTATCTCCACCATTCGAAATTTTACAAGGATATGCTTTGGTGAGGTTCTTGAGTTTTTTGTTTGTTTGTTTTTTGAGACGGAATCTGGCCGTGTTGCCAGGCTGGAGTGCAGTGGCACGATCTCGGCTCACTGCAACTTCCGCCTCCCGAGTTCAAGCGATTCTTTTACCTCAGACTCCCCAGTAGCTGGGATTACAGGCACCCACCACCACGCCCAGGTAATTTGTGTGTGTGTGTGTGTATATATATAATATATTTATATATAATATGTATTTTATATTATATATATGTATGTGTGTGTGTGTGTGTGTGTGTATATATATATATAATTATTATTTTTTAAAACAGAGTTTTGCTCTTGTTGCCCAGGCTGGAGTGCAATGGTGCGATCTTGGCTCACTGCAACCTCTGCTTCCCAGGTTCAAGCGATTCTCCTGCCTCAGCCTCCAGAGTAGCTGGGATTACAGGCGCCCGCCACCATGCCCGACTAATTTTTGTGTTTTTAGTAGAGACGGGGTTTCACCGTGTTGGCCAGGCTGGTCTTGCATTCCTGACCTCATGATCCACCCACCTCGGCCTCCCAAAGTGCTGGGATTACAGGTATGAGCCACTGTGCCCAGCCGGTTCTCAGTTTTTATGAGTTATACCATGGCACTTGATAGGTCTTGTTTTTTTTTTTTGTTTGTTTGTTTTGCTTGTTTGTTTGAGATGGAGTTTCACTCTTGTCACCCAGGCTGGAGTGCAGTGACACAATCTCAGCTCACTGCAACCTCTCCCTCCTGGGTTCAAGCGATTCTCCTGCCTCACCCTCCTGAGTAGCTGGGACTGCAGGTGTGCACCACCATGGCAAGCTAATTTTTATGCTTTTAGTAATGATGGGGTTTCACCATGTTGGCCAGGCTGGTCTGGAACTCCTGACCTCAGGTGATCCACCTGCTTCAGCCTCCCAAAGTGCTGGGATTACCTGTGAGCCACCACACCTGACTAAGGTTTTGTTAATCTAGAAACTCAAGCCCTTTAATTCTGGGAAATTTTGCTAAATTTTTCAGTAATACTCTTTCCCCTCCATTTTTTCTCTTCTGTCCTTCTGTAGCTTCTATTATTTATATATTAGATCTACTGAACTGTTCTTTTATTTACCTTTAATCATTTTTTTCATCTTGTATTTTAAACTGCTTTTTGCAAGATTTCTCCAACTTTATCTTCCAACCATTCAACTGAGGTTTTCATGTTTATATTTTTAATTTCCAAGATTTCTTTCTTGTCCTCTGAATATTCCTTTCTTCTGTTTGTGTGTGTATGTATGTGTGTGTGTGTGTGTGGTGTTGTTGTTGTTTTTAGACGGAGTCTTCCTCTGTCGCCTAGGCTGGAGTGCAATGGCGCGATCTGGGCTCACTGCAACCTCTGTCTCCTGAGTTCAAGCAATCCTCCTGTCTCAGCCTCCCAAGTAGCTGGGGTTACAGGCTCCCACCACCATGCCCAGCTAATTTTTGTATTTTTAGTAGAGACGGGGTTTCGCCATGTTGACCAGGCTGGTTTCGAACTCCTGACCTCAGGTGATCCACCCTCCTTGGCCTCCCAAAGTGCTGGGATTACAGGTGTGAGCCACTGCACCCAGCCTGAATATTCCTTTTAAAAGAGTGTCCTGTCTATATTTCATGAATATGGTATCTTATCTCTCCAAGGATATTAATTATAGTGGGTTTTGGGTAAAATTTTCTTCTCTTTACCTAGTATTTGTTTCTTTCCAATTGCTTCTCTTTTTGTTTTTCTTTTTAAGATAGGCTCTTGCTCTATTGCCCAGGCTGGAGTGCAGTGACACGATCACAGCTCCTGGACTCAAGTAATCCTCCCACCTCAGCCTCCCAAGTATCTGGTACTACAGGCGTGTACCACCACACTTGGCTAATTTTTTATTTTTATTTTTTTTACTCTTTGTAGAGATAGGGGTCTCACTTGTTGTCCAGGCTCGTCTCAAACTACTGGGATCAAGCAATCCTCCTGCCTCAGCCTCCAAAGCTGAGATTACAGGTGTGAGCCACCATGCCCAGTTCTGTATATGCCATAATTTCTTTATCTACACATCTGTCAATGGACATTTAGATTATTTCTACCTTTAGGCTATCATGGATGTTGCTGCTATGAACTTTCGTGTACAAGTTTTGGTTTGAATAGCTGTTTTAAATTTCTTAGGGTATATAACTAGGAGTGAAACCGTTGAGTCATATAGTAATTCTATATTTAACTTTTTTCTGTCACCCAGGCTGGCGTGCAGTAGCGTGATCTCAGCTCACTGCAACCTCCGCCTCCCTGGTTCAAGCAATTCTCTTGCCTCAGCCTCCCGAGTAGCTGGGATTACAGGCGCATACCACCACACCTGGCTAATTTTTTTTTTTCTTTTTTTTGTATTTTTAGTAGAGATGGGGTTTCACCATGTTGGCCAGACTGGTTTCAATCTTCTGACCTCAGGCAATCCGCCCACCTCGGCCTCCCAAAGTGCTGGGATTACAGGTGTGAGCCACTGTGCTCGGCCTCTGTATTTAACTATTTGAAGAACTGGTAAACTGCTTTCCATGGCAGCTGCACCATTTTTCATTTCCACTAGCAATGTACAAGGGTTCCAATTTCTCTACACCCTCACCGACAATTGCTAGTTTTTCCTTTTTTGATTACAGCCATCCTAGTGGATGTGAAGTGGTATCTCATCCATGGCTTTGATTGCATTTCCTAATGACTAATGATGTTGAGCATCTTTTTGTGTGCTTAGTGGCCTTTTGTGTATCTTCTTTGGAGAAATATCTATTGAAGTCCTTTGTCCCTAACTCCTGCTTTGTTAAAGGGTCAACTGTAATTGCAAAATCCAATGTCATGAAGCTCTTGCCCTATGGTTTATTCTAAATCTTTCTTAGTTTTAGGTCTGACATTTAGGTCTTTTATCCATTTTGAGTTAATTTTTCTATATATGGTGTTAGGTAAGAGTTCAACTTCATTCTTTCACATGTAAATATGCGGTTATCCCAATACCATTTGTTGAAAAGACAGGTTTTGTTTTTGTTTTTTTTTTTTTTGGAGAGAGTCTCGCTCTGTCACCCAGTCTGGAGTGTGGTGGTGTGATCTTAGCTCACTGCAACCTCTGCCTCCTGGGTTCAAGCAATTCTCCTGCCTCAGCCTCCCGAGTAGCTGGGATTTACAGGCTCATGCCACCATGTCTGGCTAATTTTTGTATTTTTAGTAGAGACAGTGTTTCTTAATGTTGGCCAGAGTGGTCTCAAACTCCTGACCTCAGGTGATCCGCCCACCTAGGCCTCCCAAAGTGCTGGGATTACAGGAGTGAGCCACTGAGCCCGGCTCTGACTCTGTAGATCACTTTGGTTAGTATTCACATCTTAACAATATTAACTCTTCCAATTCATGAACCGGGATGTGTTTCCATACATTTTGTCTTCTTTAATTTCTTTCAGCAATGTTGTATAGTTTTCATTGTACAAGTCTTTCACCTCCTTGGTTGAATTAATTCCTAAGTATTTTATTCTGTGCGATGCTATTGTAGATGTAATTGTTTTTATGTTTTGTGGGTTTTTTTCCTTTGTTTGTTTGTTTGTTTTTTGAGAAGGAGTCTCACTCTGTCACCCAGGCTGGAGTGCAGTGGCATGATCTCTGCCCACTGCAGCCTCCGCCTCCCAGGTTCAAGTGATTCTCCTGCTTCAGCCTCCCAAGTAGCTGGGACTACAGGCATGGGCCACAACGCCCGACTAATTTTTGTATTTCTTTTTTAGTAGAGTCGAGGTTTCACCATGTTGGCTAGGCTGGTCTTGAACTCCTGACCTCAAGTGATCTGCCCGCCTTGGCTTCCCAAAGTGCTGGGATTACAGAGGTGAGCCACCACATCCGGCCAATGTAATTGTTTTTGTAATTTCCTTTTGACATTGCTCATTTTTTTTTTTTTTTTTTTTTTTTTTTTTTTTGAGACGGAGTCTTGCTCTGTCGCCCAGGCTGGGGTGCAGTGGCCGGATCTCAGCTCACTGCAAGCTCCACCTCCCGGGTTTACGCCATTCTCCTGCCTCAGCCTCCTGAGTAGCTGGGACTACAGGCGCCCGCCACCTCGCCCGGCTAGTTTTTTGTATTTTTTAGTAGAGATGGGGTTTCACCGTGTTAGCCAGGATGGTCTCGATCTCCTGACCTCGTGATCCACCCATCTCGGCCTCCCAAAGTGCTGGGATTACAGACTTGAGCCACCGCGCCCAGCCGACATTGCTCATTTTTAATGTATAGAAGTGCAACCAATGTTTGTGTGAGTCTAATGCCTTTTTTTTTTTTTTTTTTTTAAATTTAGAGACGGGTCTCACTATGTTGCCCAGGCTGGAGTGCAGTGACTGTTCACAGGTGTGACCCCACTGCTGATCAGCACAGGAGTTTTGACCTGCTCCATTTCCAACCTGGGCAGGTTCAACCCTCCTTAGGCAACCTGCTGGTCCCTCGCTCCTGGAAGGTCAGCATATTGTTGTTGAACTTAGGGCAGACACCCAATCAGCATAGTGCACTACAACCCAGGACTTCTGGGCTCAAGCAATCCTTCTGCCTGAGCCTCCTGAATAGCTGTGACTACAGATGCACACCACCATATCCGGCTCTAATGCCTTTTAAAACTGACATTCAGGCAGGGCACAGTGGCTCACGCCTGTAATCCCAGCACTTTGGGAGGCCGAGGTCAGGAGTTTGAAACCAGCCTGACCAACATGGTGAAACCCTGTCTCTACTAAAAATACAAAATTAGCCGGGCGTGGTGGCGGGTGCGTGTAATCCCAGCTACTTGGGAGGCTGAGGCAGGAGAATCACTTGAACCCCAAAGGTGGATGTTGCAGAGAGCAGAGATCGCGCCATTGCACTCCAGCTTGGGCAACAAGACCAAAACTCCATCTCAAAAAAATTAAAAATAAAATAAAATAAAACTGATTTTCAGTCAGTATGCTTGTTTTTAACCTCTACCTTTATCCCAGATGTATTACACCTGTTGCCACCAATTCCTGAGGGGGCCACCTGAAGTTGTCTCACAGCTCACTGGTGTTCTGTTCATCTGTGGGTTTTGGGTTTTTATCAGTCTTTTTTCATTTTTCCAGTATTTTAAAAAATAGAGACAGGGTCTCGCTATGTTGCCTAGGCTGGTCTCAAATTCCCGGGCTCAATTGATCTTCCAGCCTCAGCCTCCCAAGTAGCTGGGATTATAGGTGCACATCACTGTGCCTAGCTCTATAAATTTTTATACTTTCTACTGTTATGTCTTCAAGTTCCTAATATTCTCTTCTGTAGTATCTAGTCTGCTGTTAGTCCCATCCACTGTACTTTTCATCTCAGACATTCCAGATTTCATTTCTGGAGGACAGACTTGGGCATTTGTATTTTTATTTTTTTAATTAATTTTTTTTTTGTTTTGTTTTGAGATAGAGTCTCTCTCTGTCACCCAGACTGGAGTATAGTGAAATGATCTTGGCTCACTGCAACCTCCACCTCACTGTTTCAAGTGATTCTCGTGCGTCAGCCTCCTGAGTAGCTGGAATTACAGGCGTGTGCCACCACGCCTGGCTAATTTTTATATTTTTAGTAGAGACGGGGTTTTACCATGTTGGTTGACCAGGCTGGTCTTGAACTCGTGACCTCGTGATCCGCCCGCCTCGGCCTCCCAAAATGCTGGGATTACAGGCATGAGCCACCACTCCTGTGTGAAAGAGGCAGTTTCTAAACTAGTCCAGGTTACAAAGCAAGATGCCCTTATGGCTTGGCCAATTCAGTGGTGCCAGAGGGGTCTAGCCCACTGAACTTTTGCCACGCCCAATAGACAGTCTCCCTGGAGGCCTCTGGGGTGTTGAAACAAGACTATATTTCAACAGATAATTGTTTTTCTTCCAGGAAACATCTCCTAACTTGTTCCTGAAATTTAAGGTAAATATCTGGGATATAAAGTTACCATAGGATGGGCGCACGACTCACGCCTGTAGTCTCAGCACTTTGGGAGGCTGAGGCGGGTGGATCACTTGAGGTCAGGAATTTTAGACCAGCCTGGCCAACATGGTGAAACCCCATCTCTACTAAAAATACATAAATTAGCTGGGCATGGTGGCAGGTGCCTGTATTCCCAGCTACTTGGGAGGCTGAGGAGGGAGAATCACTTAAACCCAGGAGGGGGAGGTTGCAGTGAGCTGAAATTGTGCCATTGCATTCCAGCCTGAGTGACAGAGTAAGACTCCATCTCAGTACACACACACACAAAACCAAGTTACCATACACACACACACAAAACCAAGTTACCATGGGCTGGCCACAGTGGCTCACACCTATAATCAATCCCAGCACTTTGAGAGGCCAAGGTGAGCAGATCGCTTGAGCACGGGAGTTTGAGACCAGTCTGGGAGACATGGTGAAACTCTCTCTTTACAAAAAATAAAAAAGCTAGCCAGGCGTCGTGATGTGTGCCTGTAGTCCCACCTCCTGGGAGGCTGAGGTAAAAGGATCGCTTGAACCGAGGAATTAGAGGCTGCAATGAGCTATGATGGTGCCACTGCATTGCAGACTGGGCAACAAGCAAGACCCTGTGTCAAAAAGGAAGGAAGGAAGGAAGGAAGGAAGGAAGGAAGGAAGGAAGGAAGGAAGGAAGGAAGGAAGGAAGGAAGGAAGGAAGGAAGGAAGGAAGGAAGGAAGGAAGGAAGGAAGGAAGGAAGGAAGGAAGGAAGGAAGGAAGGAAGGAAGGAAGGAAGGAAGAAAGAAAGAAAGAAAGAAAGAAAGAAAGAAAGAAAGAAAGAAAGAAAGAAAGAAAGAAAGAAAGAAAGAAAGAAAGACAGTTGGCCAGCCATGGGCTCCTTTATCCTATTTCCCATGCACCAGAAACAGCTGGCCTTGTGGAGCAATGAACTGGTGTACCAAAAACAGATCTAGCCAGTATCCACGAGACCACACCTGTGAGGCTGCAACGCTCCCTTGCTGATAGTGATATGTGATCCTCACGGTGACTGAATTGCAGCGCCAAGTCTTCCTCAGTCAATAGAGAGGTCCAGAAACCAAGGGCTGCAGTTGAGGGGGGCAGTGGGGAGTAGCTGTCACTATTATTTTTCTCTTTAAAGATTTTTGCTGGCCGGGTACAGTGGCTCATGCCTGTAATCCCAGCACTTTGGGAGGTGGAAGCAGCTGGATCACTTGAGGTCAGGAGTTTGAGACCAGTCTTGCCAACATGGTGAAACCCTGTCTCTACCAAAAATACAAAAATTAGCCAGGCATGGTGGTGGGCGCCTATAATCCCAGCTACTCAGGAGGCTGAGGCAGGAGAATTGCATGAACCTGGGAGGTTTCAGTGAGCTGAGATCGCGCCACTGCACTCCAGCCTGGGCGACAAGAGCAAAACTCCATCTCAAAAAAAAAAAAAAGATATTTGCTTTCCACGCCCCAAGTCACTCATGCTCTGTGGCTTAACTGCCCAAGGGCAAGGTTCTTGCCAGGGAACTCAATAAGAGTTCTACCTGGTTATTTAGACTCCTCCTGCCACCAGGGCAAAAGGTCTCCCCATGCTGGCTGTGATCCCCCTGATTATGAAGGGAATTATGACCTGGGTGGAGTAGAGACGGGAGGAGGGTGAGCTCCTCAACGGCCCTCACACCACCACACCCAACGACAAAAATCGGCAGAAAACCATCACTATCTACATGAATGTTCTAATTTTTTTTCGCTCACTATTGGTGGTAGTTAAATTTACCAATTTGCTCAAAGTTTCAAGATGATAAGAAATAACCCTTGGCTCGGCCGGGCACAGTGGCTCACGCCTGTAATGCCCTCCTAGCACTTTGGGAGGCTGAGGCGGGTGGATCACCTGAGGCCAGGAGTTCGTGACCAGCCTGGCCAACATGGTGAAACCCTGTCTCCACTAAAAATACAAAAAATTAGCCGGGTGTGGTGGTGGGCGCCTGTAATCCCAGCTACTAGGGAAGCTGAGGTAAGAGAATTTCTTGAACCCAGGAGGCGGAGGCTGCAGTGAGTCAAGACCGCACCATTGTACTCCAGCCTAGGCAACAAGAACAAAACTCCATCTCAAAAAAAAAAAAAAAAAAAAAAAAAGGCCGGTTGCGGTGGCTCAAGCCTGTAATTCCAGCACTTTGGGAGGCCGAGACCGGCGGATCACGAGGTCAGGAGATCGAGACCATCCTGGCTAACACGGTGAAACCCCGTCTCTACTAAAAATACAAAAAAAAAAAAAAAAAAGCCGGGCGACGGGGCGGGCGCCTGTAGTCCCAGCTACTCGGGAGGCTGAGGCAGGAGAACGGCGTGAACCCGGGAGGCGGAGCTGATAGTGAGCAGAGATCACACCACTGCACTCCAGCCTGGGTGACAGAGCGAGACTCCGTCTCAAAAACAAAAAAACAAACAAAGAAAAAATGCCAAGTGCGGTGGCTCACACCTGTCCCAGCACTTTGGGAGGCCGAGGTGGGCCAATAATGAGGTCAGGAGATCAAGACCATCCTGGCTAACGTGGTGAAATCCCGTCTCAACTAAAAATACAAAAAATTAGCCGGGCGTGGTGGTGGCCACCTGTGGTCCCAGCTACTCAGGAGGCTGAGGCAGGAGAATCACTTGAAGCCGGGAGGCGGAGGTTGCAGTGAGCCGAGATTGCGCCACTGCACTCCAACCTGGGCAACAGAGCAAGACTCCATCTCGAAAAGAAAAGAAAAAAGAGAAAAGAGAAAAGGAAGAAAAAGAAAAGAAAAGAGAAATAACCCTTGGCTAATGAGAAGCTAGAGGAGGCATGGGCAGCACTTGGAAATTGTGAACTCTGCAATTCAGAAGGAATGTTTAGTAGGCTGAGATACCCCATCTGCATATCTGGATGTAATGGTATTGCCTTCTTTTTTTTTGTTTTGAAGGGGGAGGTGAGGGGGATAGAGTTTGGTTCTGTCACCCAGGCTGGAGCTACGCAATCTTGGCTCACTGCACCTCCGCCTTCCAGATTCAAGCAATTCTTGTGCCTCAGCCTTCTGAGGAGCTGGGATTACAGGTATGCGCCATCACACCCAGCTGATTTTTGTATTTTTGTATTTATTTATTTATTTTGAGATGGAGTTTTGCTCTTGTTGCCCAAGTTGGAGTGCAATGGTGCGATCTCAGCTCACTGCAACCTTCAACTTCTGAATTCAGGCCCTCTGCCTCAGCCTCCTGAGTAGCTAGGCGCACGCCACCATGCCCAGCTAAATTTGTGTATTTTTAGTAGAAACGGGGTTTCACCATGTTAGCCAGGCTGGTCTCGATATCCTGACCTCAGGTGATCCACCCGCCTTGGCCTCCCAAAGTGCTGGGATTACAGGCATGAGCCACTGTGCCTGGTCTGGTATTGCCTTTTCTTAGGGATGTTGAAATACATGTGGCTGTGATAACTGGAGAAAAGGAACAAAGACAAAGTACACATTGGGTGCCCAGGGTTTACTTCTGGGCCTGCTTCTAGTCTCTCTCTACATGCTGTACCTAAGCAACCAGTCCCATGGGTCTAAGCGATGACTCCTAAACCTACATTTCCAGCTCTGGCCTGGCCTGGAAATCCAGTCTATACATCCACCTGCCTGCTTATCAACCCACTGGATGCCGCACAAGGATCTCAAATCAACATGTCCAAAACAAAGCTACTGATTTCTACCTATCAGCACCACCTAACCCAGCAGTCCCCAACCGTTTTGGCACCAGGGAGCAGGAAGATAATTTTTCCACTAACCAGCGGGTGGGGGTTGGGGGGATGATTTCTGGGATGATTTGAGCACATTAAGTTTATTGTGCACTTTTTTTTTTTTTTTTTTTGAGACAGAGTCTCACTCTATCACCCAGGCTGGAGTGCAGTGGCCGGATCTCAGCTCACTGCAAGCTCCGCCTCCCGAGTTTATGCCATTCTCCTGCATCAGCCTCCCGAGTAGCTGGGACTATAGGCACCTGCCACCTTGCCCGGCTAGTTTTTTGTATTTTTTAGTACAGACGGGGTTTCACCGTGTTCGCCAGGATGGTCTCGATCTCCTGACCTCGTGATCCACCCGTCTCGGCCTCCCAAAGTGCTGGGATTACAGGCTTGAGCCACCGCGCCCGGCCTTTTTTTTTTTTTTTTTTTTTTAACAGAGTCTCGCTCTGTCGCCAGGCTGGAGTGCAGTGGCGCTATCTTGGCTCACTGCAACCTCCGCCTCCCGGGTTCAAGCGATTCTCCTGCCTCAGCCTCCCAAGTAGCTGGGATTACAGGCACGTGCCACCATGCCGAGATAAGTTTTGTATTTTTAGTAGAGATGAGGTTTCACCATGTTGGCCAGGATGGTCTCGATCTCATGACCTCGTGATCTACCTGCCTCGGCTCCCAAAGTGCTGGGATTACAGGCGTGAGCCACCGCGCCCAGCCTGTGCACTTTATTTCTATTATTATTATATTGTAATGTATAACAAAATAATTATACAACTCACCATCATGTAGAATTAGTGGGAGCCCTGAGCTTGTTTTCCCGCAACCAGATGGTCCCATCTGGGGGTGATGGGAGACAGTGACAGGTCATCAAGCATTAGATTCTCATAAGGAGTGCACGACCTAGATCCCTGGCATGGCAGTTCACAATAGGGTTTGTGCTCCTATGAGAATCTAATGCTGTTGCTGATCTGACAGGAGGCAGAGCTCAGGCAGTAATGGGAGCAATGGGTAGTGTGGCTGTAAATACAGATGAAGCTTTGCTCAGTCGCCCACCACTTACTTCCTGCTGCGTGGCCTGGTTCCTAACAGGCCCCAGACAGGTACTGGTCCATGGCCCAGGGGTTGGGGACCTCTGCCCTAACCTACTCCTCCTTCAGTCTCCCCTTTTCCTTTCCTTTCCTTTTTCTTTCTTTTTTTTTTTTTGGGGGGGGGGGGTGCGGGTGCAGAGTCTCATTCTGTCACCCAGGCTGGAGTGCAATGGCGCAATCTCAGTTTACTGCAACCTCCACCTCCCAGGTTCAAGCAATTCTCCTGACTCAGCCTCCCAAGTAGCTGGGATTACAGGTGCCCGCCACCACGCCTGGCTAGTTTTTGTATTTTTAGTAGATACAGGGTTTCACTGTGTTGGCCAGGCTTTTCTCGAACTCCTGACCTCATGATCCGCTTGCCTCAGCCTCCCAAAATGCTGGGATTACAGGTGTGAGCCACCGCACCAGGCCCATTTTAATTTAATTTAAACTTAAGTAGCCACATATGATTAGTGGCTGCCGTATTGAAGAGAGTAGCTCTAGATTTTTGCTTTGGGCAACTAGGTGGCTCATGGTGCCATTAATTGAAAAAGTGGGCTGGGTGTGGTGGCTCACGCCTGTAATCCCAGCAATTTGGGAGGTCAAAGCAGGCAGACCACCTGAGGTCAGGAGTTCGAGACCAGCCTGGCCAACATGCTAAAAATACAAAAAATTAGCTGGGCGTGGTCGCATGCATCTGTAGTCCCAGATACTCGGGAGGCTGAGGTGGGAGGATCACTCGAGCACCAGGAAGTGGAGGTTGCAGTGAGCTAAGATCGTGCCACTGTACTCCAGCCTGGGTGATAGAGTAAGACCCTGTCTCAAAAAGAAAAAAAAAAAGAGAGAGAGAGCAGACTGCCAGCCACCAGCCTGGACAACATAGTGAGACCCCTTCTCTACAAAAAAATAAAAAATTAGCCAGGCATGGTGGTGTGTGCTTGTAGTCTGAGCTACTCTGGAGACTTAGGTGGGAGGATTACTTGAGCTGGAGAGGTTGAGGCTACAGTGAGCTACGACTGTGCTACTGCCCTCCAACCTGGGCAGCAAAGCAAGACCTTGTCTCAAAAAAAAAAAAAAAGAGGCCGGGCACGGTGACTCACATCTGTAATCCTAGCACTTTGGGAGGCCAAGGCGGGTGGATCACTTGAGGTCAGGACTTCAAGACCAGCCTGGCCAACATGGTGAAACCTCATCTCTACTAAAAATACAAAAATTAGCTGGACATGGTGGCGTGCGCCTGTAATCCCAACTACTTGGGAGGCTGAGGCAGGAGAATCGCTTGAACCTGGGAGGTGGAGGCTGAGGTGAGTGGATCACTTGAGCCCAGGAGGTCCAGACCAGCCTGGGCAATATAGTGAGACCCAGTCTCTACAAAAAATTTTGAAAAATTCGCCAGGCATGGTGGCACACAGCTGTAGTCCCAGCTACTTGGGAGGCTGAGGTGGGAGGATCCACTTGAGTCCAGAAGGTTGAGGCTGCAGTGAGCCATGATTGTGTCACTGCACTCCATCCTGGGCGATAAAGCGAGACCCTGTCTCAAAAAAAAAAGTCATTGTTTTAAAAATGGTGACTGTCAGGCCTCTGAGCCCAAGTCAAGCCATCGCATCCCCTGTGACTTGCACGTATACGCCCAGATGGCCTGAAGTAACCGAAGAATCACAAAGAAGTGAAAATGTCCTGCCCTGCCTTAACCGATGACATTCCACCACAAAAGAAGTGAAAATGGCTGGTCCTTGCCTTAAGTGATGACATTACCTTGTGAAAGTCCTTTTCCTAGCTCATCCTGGCTCAAAAAGCTCCCCCATTGAGCACCTTGTGACTCCCACTCCTGCCCGCCAGAGAACAACCCCCCTTTGACTATAATTTTCCTTTACCTACCCAAATCCTATAAAACGGCCCCACCCTTATCTCCCTTCGCTGACTCTCTTTTCGGACTCAGCCTGCCTGCACCCAGGTGATTAAAAGCTTTATTGCTCACACAAAGCCTGTTTGGTGGTCTCTTCACACGGACGGACGTGCATGACAGTGACCAACCCAATCTAAAGTATCCAACAAGTCACCAGGCATTGTGGCTCATGCCTGTAATCCCAGCACTTTGGGAGGCCAAGGTGGGAGGCTCACTTGAGGCCAGGAGTTTGAGACCACCTTGGCCAACATGGTGAAACCCTGTCTCTACTAAAAATACAAAAACTGGCTGTGCGCGGTGGCTCATGCCTATAATCCCAGCACTTTGGGAGACTGAGACGGGCAGATCACGAGGTCAGGAGATCGAGACCATCCTGGCTAACACGGTGAAACTCCGTCTCTACTAAAAATACAAAAAAATTAGCCGGGTGTGGTGGCAGGTGCCTGTAGTCCCAGCTACTTGGGAGGCTGAGGCAGGAGAATGGCGTGAACCCTGGAGGCAAAGCTTGCAGTGAGCCGAGATCGTGCCACTGCACTCCAGCCTGGGCGACAGGGTGAGACTCCGCCTCAAAAAAGAAAAAATAACAATAATAAAATACAAAAAGTATCCGGGGGTGGTGGCAGCTGCCTGTAATCTCAGCTACTCGGGAGACTGAGGCATGAGAATTGCTTAAACCCAGGAGGCAGAGGTTGCAGTGAGCCGAGATCGTGCCACTGAACTCCAGCCTGGGCAATAGAGTGAGACTCCATCTCAGAAAGATAAAGTTAGGCCGGGCGCGGTGGCTCAAGCCTGTAATCCCAGCACTTTGGGAGGCCGAGACGGGCGGATCACGAGGTCAGGAGATCGAGACCATCCTGGCTAACACCGTGAAACCCCGTCTCTACTAAAAAATACAAAAAACTAGCCGGGCGAGGTGGCGGGCGCCTGTAGTCCCAACTACTCGGGAGGCTGAGGCAGGAGAATGGCGTAAACCTGGGAGGTGGAGCTTGCAGTGAGCTGAGATCCGGCCACTGCACTCCAGCCCGGGCGACAGAGCGAGACTCCGTCTCAAAAAAAAAAAAAAAAAAAAAAAAAAAAAAAAAAAAAGAAAGAAAGATAAAGTTAAATTTAAAAATTTTAAAAGTACCCAAAAAGTCTTTTCCAAGACCTGATTTTAATTCTCTGCATAGGATTTATCACTAACTGGTGATTCTTTAATTTGTGTATTGTTTGCTTCCCCCTACTAGAATGTAAGCTCTACAAGAATATTTTGATTGCTTCGCTGCCGTATTCTATTCCCAGTGTCTAGAACGTGCTTGAAACCTAGCAGACACTCAGTGTTTGTTAAATGAATAATCGAATACTAGTCCACCTACTAGGAGGGTTAAAGGCAGGGTTTCTAAAGTTGGAAGACCCAGAATGGAATCCTGGGCCACATACTCGTGTGATCTGCCGCAAGTTGTCCAACCTAAGGGTGTAAAATGGGGATTCCATCTCTGTGATAGGCGGAGCGAATGAAATGACAGTTATAAAGCACTCCCTTAGCTCCGTGGCTCAGGAATTAGAGCACTGGTCTAGTAAAGCATTCTTGCTCCCTCTCCCTCTCTCCCTTAAGCGCTCTCTTCTTTCCCCCTCCTGCTCAGCCCCTCACATGGCCACTTCTCTTTGGCTTTGCATGACACTCTAGAGTCTAGAATAAGCCTTTGAAATTTGCCGGGAATTAACGTCATCAGTCGGGAGGCCCACAGCTACGCACGCGCGGGGCACCTCCTCTGTCTCGCGCGCTAACTTTGCAGCCCTGCCAGCCAATCAGAGTTAGCGTCAGAGAACGAGTGCCGAGGACTCACCAATCGGAACTAGGAGGCGGGCCGTGGTGGAGGCAGTGGCGAGAGGGGGCGGGGACAAGGAGAGGGCACGCACAGTTCTCGCTGCCGGGGTCTCTGCCGGCCAATAGGAGAGGCCTAGGGGCTGAAGGCGGTGGGGCGTGGCATTGGCGGCTCCAGCAACGGGAGGCTGTCCCAGGGCGGGCCAATCGGAATAAGGAGGTGGGAGAAACCTAGCCAATTAGCGTGCAGGACGGGCAAGGAGGGTGGGGGGCGGCGGAGTCTCCTGCGGACACCGCCCGCTCCCGAGCTTCTGTCAGGGGAGCTGGGCGTGCGGAGGCGGCTGAGGAGGCGGGAAGGCGGCAGTGGTTGAAGGGGTGATTGCTGACTAGCGGGGAGGGAGTGGGCAGCGATGGTGATGGCGGCGAAGAAGGGCCCGGGCCCGGGCGGCGGGGTCAGCGGGGGCAAGGCGGAGGCGGAGGCGGCCTCGGAGGTGTGGTGCCGTCGGGTGCGGGAGCTGGGTGGCTGCAGCCAGGCCGGGAATCGCCACTGCTTCGAGTGCGCCCAGCGCGGGGTCACCTACGTGGATATCACCGTGGGCAGCTTCGTGTGCACCACCTGCTCCGGCCTCCTGTGAGTGACCGGGAGGGAGTGGCCGAGGTCGGCGTTGGGGGACCCCGGGAACCCGAGGACGGGGTGGGGAGGCCGGGGCTCCGGGGCGCGAGAGAAAGAGGCCGAGGTGAGGGGCGGCGGGGAGGTCAGGGAACGCGCCGGCTGTTGGGACGGGGTCGTCTGCTGCAGCGGTGTCGTGGGGAGGGGAAAGGGCAGGGGAGAGGAAGCAAGGCCGGAGTCGCGCTGCAGAGAGAAGGGTGGGGGTGCAGAAGGACGCCCGGAGAGGGACCGAGAAAGTCCCCGAGGGAGGCGAGGCAAACTGGAAGTGGGGAGGGAGAAAGTGCGGAGGATGGAAGGGAACTCGGGGTGGGATGGGGTGTCGGGACTTAAAGGGCCAGAAAATGACATGCACCTTTAGAGGGAACTTCATGCAGGTGGAAAGCAAAAAGGAAAAAGGTGGGGAAAGCCGTCCTGGAGATGGACGAGCACCTTTCTTCCTTCGGGCTTGTGTCCCTGCTGGAGTGTGAGATGCGGAAGCCAGCTGAAACTTGGTTGAAATTCCTATGATTAGAGTACAGGATTTTAAAATAAAAAAAATTTTTTTAATAGGCGAATTAACCCAGATTGACAGCCTAGAGATAGTAGCTGGAAGGGAGCCATGGTCTAGAGTTCAGGTGTAGATACTAATCTTAGCAGGGCTTTGAAATGTTACCCAGAAGGTAAAACTCTTATGAAATCTAAGAGATGAGAGCCAATGGGTTACCCTGGTAGAGAGCTTAGCTTTTTCAAACGTTTGCACATCTAGGTGAGCCATCCTGAAGGTTAATCATTTACACCTTTAAGCTCCCTGTTGCCATGGCTGGATCCTGGTGGTAGCATCCAGGAAACTCTTTCTAGATTTTGGGGGGGCTTTGGTGCATCATCTGAGTGCTACACTTGGCATTGGTACTGTTCGGTCACGCCAGAGTGAATTTACAGCCACAGTTCTAGCCTAGTTTTCTGGCTATATAGTAAGTCCCCCTCCACCCCCCTCGGCACTCCTCCTACCCCCAAATTAAGATATTATTTGGTGGCCGGGCGCGGTGGCTCAAGCCTGTAATCCCAGCACTTTGGGAGGCCGAGACGGGTGGATCACGAGGTCAGGAGATCGAGACTATCCTGGCTAACACGGTGAAACCCCGTCTCTACTAAAAAATACAAAAAAACTAGCCGGGCGTGGTGGCGGGCGCCTGTAGTCCCAGCTACTCTGGAGGCTGAGGCAGGAGAATGGTGTAAACCCGGGAGGTGGAGCTTGCAGTGAGCCAAGATCAGGCCACTGCACTCCAGCCTGGGCGACAGAGCGAGATTCCGTGTCAAAAAAAAGAAAAAAAGAAAGATATTATTTGGTTAGATGCATGATTAACACCTGATATCAGGCCTGGATCTCTGTGTTTTTTTTTAATAAGTTTGTCAAGGGATTTATTTTGACAATTTTTTAGTCTTATTTTAAGACTGTTGTTTTTGTTTCGTTTTTTTAAAAATGCTTTCCGGCCGGGCGCTGTGGCTCACTCCTGTAATCCCAGAACTTTGGGAGGCCAAGGCAGGCAGATCATGAGGTCAAGAGATCGAGACCATCCTGGCCAACATGGTGAAACCCCATCTCTACTAAAAATACAAAAATTAGCTGGACGTGGTGGTGTGCACCTGTAGTCCCAGCTACTTGAGAGGCTGAGGCAGGAGAATCACTTGAACTCGGGAGGTGGAGGTTGCAGTGAGCCAAGATCATGCCACTGTACTTCAGCCTTGTTGACAGAGCAAGATACTGTCTCAAAAACAAACAAACAAAAAAACCATTCCCTATCTTGATACCTTTAGGAGCCAGGGAGCAAGAAGTATTGTTCTTGCAAGACAGATGGGAGAACAGAAGCAAAGAGAGGTTTTGTAACTTACCCAATGCCATATGGGGGTTGCTGTTTCCAACACTTGTTGTTTGATATTAGTGATGATCATGGCAGACCAGCAATGAGGATTTAGTTCTCCCAAGATGCAGTTTGGAATTATTTACTTCATTTTAACCTCCTTTGCTAAACCTCTCTGGGTTCTGATCAACCTCACTTGTGGGTTGTAAGGATGAATTCGACTTTGGTCTAAGTAAAAGCCATCGTGGCTCTTGGGATAATGATTGAGAACCCAAACAGTAATGTGTCATAAACTGAGATAGACTCAAATGAAGCAAGAGGATAGAGACTCGGAAGTGGGTGAAGAACTCTGGGGACAGATTGAGCAACGTTTAGGAATATGTATAGGGGTCGGGCTCGGTGGCTCACGCCTGTAATCCCAACACTTTAGGAGGCCAAGGTGAGCAGATCACCTGAGGTCAGGAGTTTTGAGACCAGCCTGGCCAGCATGGCGAAACCTCATCTCTACTAAAAATACAAAAATTAGCCAGGCATGGTGGCAGGCGCCTGTAATTCCAGGTACTCAGGAGGCTGAGGCAGGAGAATTGCTTGAACCCAAGAGGCGGAGGTTGCAGTGAGCTGAGATCGTGCCACTGTACTCTCCAACCTGGGTGATGGAGCGAGACTCTGTCTCAAAAAAAAAAAAAAAAAAAAAAAAAAGAGTATGTATAGGGTAAAGTAGAAAGAGAAAGAGCTGATTCCTGAAGATCCTGCTATGAAAAGGGAAATCTCATTAGTCTGAAGAGAACTAAAGAGACGCGGAAGGATGAAACTGATGGATAAAATTGAGTAAGTGGGAAGTGCTGACATTGTTATCATTATTTTGTAGATCTTTGTTAAAATGTCCCACAGATAACATTTCCCTTATAATATCCCTCAATCAGGACACAAAGAAAGGTAAGTATCTGGGACACATTAAAAACCTGGTTTCTTTTTTTTTTGAGATGGAGTCTCACTTGCTTAGGCCGGACTGCAATGGCGTGATCCCAGCTCACTGCAACCTCTGCCTCCCAGGTTTAAGCAATTGTCCTGCCTCAGCCTCCTGAGTAGCTGGGACTACAGGCATGCACCACCACATCTGGCTAATTTTTGTATTTTTAGTAGAGATGGGGTTTCACCATGTTGGCCAGGCTGGTCTCGAACTCCTGACTTCAAGTGATCCACCCGCCTCAGCCTCCCAAAGTGCTGGGATTACAGGTGTGAGCCACGGCACCCAGGCTGCTTAGCTTTTTGGTAAAGCATTATGAGACTAAATCAGGGAGTGATTCTCACAGCGGTAGATTTAGAGAGCATATTTTGGTGTTTGGGAAATGAGAAGCTAGACCAACCCTTTGTTAGCAGGAAATGAGAGTGAAGTGAAAGATCAAGAGGCTAGGCCAGTAAATGTAGCTGAATTGAAGGCATGTTAAGAGTCTAAGAAGAGAAATTTCAGGAGAAACTGCAAGAAAGCTGAAGTTTCCCTATAATTAACATGACAAGGGCGAAGCATATAATCCTTGTAAAGGGGTCTTAACACAGTATTACCTGTGTCCCTTTGATGTGCTGTGGGAAGGAGTGGGAGCTGGCAGGTGGGCTGTAAGGCAGAATGTGAGGCAGGGGACGCTTATTTCTGGAGGCATGGTTCCATGGTGGCACGGAGACCAATTAGCATCTTAAATCCGCATGATTGATTACCTGTAGATTAGGGTTTATTGTTAGTGGGAAGTGAAAATTGTGGTCGGCTGACAGCCTGCACATTCATTCATTCGGTCAGTCAACATGAACTTATTCAGTGCCTGTCAAGTGCCAGACACTGTTTTAGGTACTGGAGACAGAGTAGTGATAAAGTTCGCATTTTCACAGAGCTGACATCCTAGTGGAAGCCATGGACTATAAAGAAATCGTTCTGTATTGCTAAAGGCTGTGAAGTAAAATGAAGCTCTGTGGGTTAGAGTGATACCAAACTGAGGTTGATGCAAAGAGAATTATGATGATGATGATGATTATTATTATTAATAGTTGCCCAGGCTGGAGTGCAGTGGTGCAATCTCGGCTCATTGCAACCTCCACCTCCTGGGTTCAAGCGATTCTCCTGCCTCAGCCTCCCCAGGGAGCTGGGATTACAGGTGCTCGCCACCACGCCCGGCTAATTTTTTTATTTTTAGTAGAGAGAGGGTTTTACCATGTTGGCCAGGCTGGTCTCAAACTCCTGACCTCAGGTGATCCACCTGCCTTGGCCTCCCAAAGTGCTAGGATTACAGGCATGAACTACTGTGCCTGGCCTTGAGAAGAAATATTCTTTGTTAAAATGAAGAGGATATTGAGGGAAGAAACTGAAATACCACACTTAGCATCATAGCCAGAGAAAGGAGACAGCAGGATGACATTATTTTAAAGGCCAATTTTCTGTTCAGTGTGTTACAAATATGTCTCCTTCATAAGGGAATAGAGTCGTCTGGGGGCAGTGAGCAAACTTACTAGAATTCCCAGCTGGCTGGATTGGCCGATGTAGCAAAGTTGACGGTTCCTGCCAAAGTTGAATTTCCTAAGATCTGAAGAAAAACACATATTTTAATATTGGTGGGTGCGTATGACTCTGCCTGCATCTCTGCATGTATGAGCTCATTCTTGTTCTCTCTCTTTAATGAGAAATATTTTCTCAGCTGTAGCAAAAACCCACAGCGTTGGTGTGAGGGCTTGAGCGAGAGGCTGCTAGTTTCTGCTGTTCCTAAATTTACATACATACTGCCACAATTGTAGGTCCCACACCTGACCTAGTTTTATTCATTTGGTTTTCTTCCAGTACCTAATTTCCTTAACCTAGATGTGGATCTGTTTAATTTCCCCAACATACACATATGCTTGTTTGTTTAGTTACATTTCTAACTCTTGGAGGATGAATCTGTCATTTGAATCTTAAGACGTGGTAAAAATTGCTGCTAAAAAGCATCTATTTGCAAAGCAGTTCTTTAAATGTTCTTTCTTGTTCTGGTTTGCCTGAATGCTTCTGTGGAACCACTGTTCCTCAGAAAGAAAATGGATGTTGAAGCCTGAGATCTCATTGACATAAGGATGGACACTAACTTTGACACCCAATTTTTTCAGCAAAGTATGACATGTTTCCTTGATGTAGCTGTTTGGGTCCATCTTCAATCCATCGTTCTTCAGGCATTGATAATAGATACTTATCTCTTCTACTTCTACCCAACTTTACTGTGATCACAGGAGTCAGAATTAAGGTGGGCAGAGCTCTGAGCTGGGTGTCAAGAATGCACTTGACAGCTCTTTATTTGTGACAAGTTCCTGCCCTCCTTGTCCCTTACTTTCCCTGTCTGACTTGCTGATGGTTCTTAGTTGAAGCATTTTAATCTCCATAGGAGGAAAGGTATAATACATTGTTCAATAATTCAGTACTTTTCCATCTGTCTGAATTGGAGAGGTACACATGTACCTTGCCCCTGTTTTAGTCCCATCCCTCCATCCCCTCCTCTGTCGTCTTTCATGTTGACCTCTGTTGGGCAGAGGTGGACAGAGTCTCACTAAATTACAGATTTAGGTGCTGTTTCATAAGGGGCGCATGAACCACTTGAAAAGCCCCTAAGGAAGTAATAAATTACTAAAGGGATGAGAAGAAGCTCGACGGGGGGGTGGTGAGAGAGGTGAGGGCGGAGGGAGAAATGTAAAAAGGATTGAGGTTGAGCCTAAAGGGAAGGGCGGCTGGATGCTATCAGGAGTCTATCTGACTCTAATCAACAGGACAGCTGCTTATCATTGCTGCTGAGGAGGAACAAAGGAAATGGATTGAAGCAGAATTTAGATCAGGAGGAGGTTGCCTAAAATTAGTGAAATTGACCCTGGAGCAGGGTAATAGGAGAGCCTTCCTCTTAGGCACTATTGAAAGTTCCTAACAGGGACTCTTCATAGCGATGTTTGCATCCAAGATAAGAGCTAAACTGGTTTAGTTGTACCCTGTTCAGAAGCAGAGGAGTGAAATCCCAGAGCAGAGAAACACGATCTGGGGCGTATGAATCTGAACACAAATGTTCAAAGGCAAGGATTTCCCAAGTCCAAATTTGGCACAAATGAAAAAGAACTTGGGTGCTGGGTGGAACTGGTTTTTTTCCATTGTTGACCTGGCAGAACTTTCTTATCTGAGCAGCTGAGCAGGTTTGATGCTTTTATGAAGCAAGATAGAAGCAAAAATATGGGCCAGCATGAGGGTGATGATCACAGAAAAACAAAAGGTGTGGTATTTGTGGAAATAGTACTATGCTTAATGGAATCAGAGGGGAGACGGGAGGGAGGGAAAGAGAGGACCGGGCAGACGTTAGCTGCTACACATACAAGTGGCTTCAGCTGCCAAATAATTCAGACTACTTCAAATGCCCTTTAGGTGCCCTGTGAAAAAGAAACTGAAGTGGATAAAGACAACCTGACTGACTGGAGTCTTGAGTCCTAGTAATAATGTACTTTCAATTGGAAAAACTTACTCTATTCTGGGAAAATAAATTGATCTTTGTTCCTCCCCAGCACTTCCTGGTTAGAAATACCAGAATGAATTTGCTGTGATTTCTTCTTTTGGGAGGAACCTGAGAGTTATGTTGGGGAACTGGGTGCAAGTAGGAGAGCTGGGCCTGTTTAATTCCAGGCCAGTGACTCACATCTGGTCCGCTGCATGACCCTGGTATATACCCAGTGAAATGCAGCATACCTAGGCCACATGATTTTAGCTACCAGGAGGAAGGGGGCTCTTGTTTCTAAATTGCTTCTTTTGGCCAGCAGTGGCCTCTCTCTGATTCAGAAAGAAAAACTCTGACTCATAGGCCATGTAACTAGGCCCCCTTCCTAGGCTGCAGTGTTGCCTTGTAGAGAATTCTCCCTGCCCCCAGACTGTGGCTCTGGTTGTACAAAATCCAGTCTACAGACATCAAGGTCAGAGCAATGCTTTTTGTACTGTGCTATGGAAACATCCTGTTCCATCAGATTCATTTGGCCCAAAGCACCTAAATCGTTTCTTATTTTCTCTGCCTTCCCATCATCCTATCACATCCGTCCGGCCCCCCCACCCCCACCGCCCCCACCAAAAATAAACTCTTTTAGTCCAGGCTCAACCATAAGTTCTGTTCTAAGCATCCCATCTTGATTGATGCCTGGGTTGAGTCCCGCCTCCTTCCCCTAACAAGGAAGCACACCTCCCTGTTTACAGTTCGCTGACAGTTCCTGGTTATCCATTCAGGAAATGTCAATGACCTTTTTGTGATAGGCTTAGAATCTGTTTTTCTAGTGTAAACATAATACGTTTTACCTTCCCCATGACCGTTTCTCTTCCTTCCGCAACTGCTGCACCCTGGAGTCATGTTCTCCCTGATACTTCAGTGCCTGACTGAATAGAACCCTACTGCAGTGAGAAGTACTTTTTTTGTCCAGGCTTCCTGGGTTCTTCTTGTGAGCTCCTGTTGATAAGATAATTTGGTCCTATAATTTTTGTATCCCCCACAGTGCCTCCTATAATGCCTTGTGTTTTGGCAAAGTAAATTTTGTTTGTAGGAGGTGAAGGAGAAGACCTTTGAGATCACAGGGACAGTGAGGTCTGGCTAGACTTCAGAAAGCCCTGACATTCTGAAGGGGAAGGGCCTATTGGTTAAGGTGAGAAAGGGTATAAAAGCAGGCTGGCTAGAATTAAAAGCAAAACCAAACCAAGCCATTAGCAAGAGAGGCCTTAGGAGAGAGAACCGACTATCTCTGAAATGTGATCGACTGTCTCTGAAATGTGATCAGAAGACAGTCTTCAGGGCAGATCGAGCTTAAGAGCTATTGTTTGACATGTAGTAACAAAGCCTTGCTTTTGTTTTTCCCTGAGCTTATCTTTCCTTGGGGGCATCAGTCCTCTTTGATATTGCTTGTCTTTTATAAGAGCATTTTTGATACCCTTTATACCTAAAGGTCTAGCAGCAGAATTGCTGCAAACAGCGTCAACTGGAGCCTCCAGTGTCCTGTCCTTTGTTAAAATCCCATAATGAGTAATTTATCATCCGCAGGGTGGCCGCCCTTTACTGTTCACTCTGTACTGAGTCCGCCCACTCCGTGCCCCCCACCCCCGGCCCCCGCCCCGCTTTTGCTTACACGCTCACTGCCATTCTCCCAGACTTGGCAGGAACACTTGGATTCTATGTGTGCACCTGTTAGTGTGAATGTATGTTTTCCCTACCTTCTTTGTGAATTTTCAGGATTTTCATCTGTTAAGTATTTTTGTCTCTTTTTCCCCCTTTGCTCTTCCTGAGGACGTCGTCAGCCAGGACCCTATTCTAGATTTTTATTTGAACAACTCCATTTGGCCATTTTTTTTTCCATGAGAGTAAAAGTCTGAAGAGGCCTCATCTGCTGAGACTGCTTGCCTCCTGGTCCCAGGGTCTAGCTTGTCTTGGTTTGGGCAGTTTTGTTTTAATCCAATGAGGGTAGTAGACCTAGACCAGAATACAACTTAAGGTGCAAGGACAGGAGAACCTATGAAGGCCTGCCTGGCTTGGCCCCAAGTTTCCTCTATTAGAACACTCCTGAGACCAGTTGAGTGGGGACAAGGAAGCTTTCTCTTCTCTTATAATCTCCACAGGGTTCCTGGAGGCAGAACTGGATTCCCAGGGAGTTAGCAGAACATACAGAGGAGGCACAAAAGCATTGCCACAGGATACATATTCCTCGCCCATGCCAGCCTCATAGCTCATGGTTGAACTTGACTTCTTCTTGCTTTACTGAGAGTTATAGAAATAAGAAAGTCAAATATTTCTTTTCCTAGAGATGGCTTCCTGAAAGAGAGGGACCCTCTCCATCCCACCACCACTCCACCCTTCTGTGTAGACTCAAGGAGGGCCAGCCGGGCTAGAGACTTTTTTGTCACCAAATCCTGTCTTTGTTAGTGTTATCAAGAATAGTCCTGGGCCTTCATTTTTGCCTTCCCTCATGCTTGAGGGATTTGTGTTTTTGTGGGCCCTGGTACCTTGGGGATGGGCTGCAGGTCTAAAGCAATGATGAAGTAGGAAATGGGAAGTGGTCACGCGTCCGAGTTCCCAGAAGTACCCCCTCGACCTACAAGCTGAACACTGAAACTACTGGGATCTGAGCCAGGCTAGAGGAGGCTTCTGGATGGGTGGGCTCTGCCTTTCCTCTCCGGAATGACTGGGATCACAGGGTGTTCCTGACTCTCTCTTCCCTGTCTCTTTAGAGACTTCTTTTTTTTTTTTTTGTGGTGGGAGCGGGGCGGAGGGACAGAGTCTTGCTCTGTTGCCCAGGCTGGAGTGCAGTGGCGTGATTTCGGCTCACTGCAGCCTCTGCCTCCCAGGTTCAAGATATTCTCATGCCTCAGCCTCCTGAGTAGCTGGGATTACAGGTATGCACTACCATGCCCGGCTAATTTTTGTATTTTTAGTAGAGATGGGGTTTTACCATGTTGGCCAGACTGGTGTTGAACTCCTGGCCTCAAGTGAGCTGCCTGCCTCAGCCTTCTAAAGTGCTGGGATTAAAGAGGCTGTACCTGGCCTCTCTTTGGAGACTTCTAATATCTCCAAAATATTTCAAATATTTCCCTTCCATCCTGGAATTAGGAAGTAGCTTCAGATGGGGGGGTTCTGGCCGGATGTGGTGGCTCAAGCCTGTAATCCCCAGCACTTTGGGAGGCCGAGACGGGTAGATCACGAGGTCAGGAGATCGAGACCATCCTGGCTAACACGGTGAAACCCTGTCTCTACTAAAAAATACAAAAAAACTAGCCGGGCAAGGTGGCGGGCACCTGTAGTCCCAGCTACTCGGGAGGCTGAGGCAGGAGAATGGCGTAAACCCGGGAGGCAGAGCTTGCAGTGAGCTGAGATCCGGCCACTGCACCCCAGCCTGGGTGACAGAGCGAGACTCTGTCTCAAAAAAAAAAAAAAAATGGATGGGGGGGGGGTTCTATCTGAGCTTAGTTTATATGCTATTGTTTCACCTTTTCTGCCTCCTCCCCCTCCCATGAACAGCCTGCCGTGCTAACTGCATTATACTTCTCTTTCTTCCTGTTTCTCTCCCGCAGGAGAGGGCTGAATCCCCCTCATCGTGTCAAATCAATCTCCATGACAACTTTCACTGAGCCTGAAGTAGTATTCCTGCAATCCCGTGGAAATGAGGTGAGCTGCCACCGATGGAGTGGTGAGAAGGTCGCCCTATCTGCAGGTGGGGCTTTGTCTCAAGATTGTAGGGAAACCTTATGGTTTCAGTTTTGGTTGAGTTTCTCTGAATTTTTTCATATGTATGATTTCTTTCCTTAGGTATATTTGTATATTTACAGAATCTTTATTCTGTTATACAAATCGTGGTTTGTCTAAGCTCCTTTTTCAGGAGTCAGGGGAAGCAGCAATATCTTTGTAGGATGTGGCACCTGAGCAATGGAGGGGTAGAATGATCAGAGCTCCAGAGCATGAGCATTCAGAGTTGACTGGGACAGCCTCTCTGAGGAAGCTCTCCTGGAGCCAGCTCTGCTGCCTTAAGCCTTGACCACCTGGGTTTAAGTGCATATCTTTTACTTGAAAGTGACTTGTAAACCCCTTCCCTAGCTAAATCTGACAATCAGAAGTTGCTATCTTTGGCGTTAGCAGTACCCCTAGCTTATGGGTGATTGGTTTACTTAGAGGGTGTCCTCAAGGGCCTCTGGAGGTGTCCTGGAAGCCAGAGCTCTGAAAATTGTCCCAGACCCTACCCTTATCGAAATTTAATTCTCCATAATTCTTATGGCCCTCTATTTTCCTTTTTCAATACATGTCACAAAATGTGATTATAACTTTAGTTTTATTTATCTAAGACATGACCGCCCCATTGGATTATAAACTCTGCAAGGACAGGAATCATATCTGGTTTGTAGATAGACTCAGATCCTAGCACTGTATTTTTATTTATAATACAGGAGGCAGGAGAATTGCTTAAACCCCGGAGGTGGAGGTTGCAGTGAGCCGAGATCGTGCCACTGCACTCCAGCCTGGCGACAGAGTGAGAATCCATCTCAAAAAAAAAAAAAAAGGAAGTGGTATCTTTTATATTTCCTGCTTTCTGCTCCCACTCCTCTGACACCTTCATTCTTTTAGGTTTGCCGGAAGATTTGGCTGGGTCTATTTGATGCTCGGACATCTTTAGTACCAGATTCCAGGGATCCTCAGAAAGTGAAGGAGTTTCTCCAGGAAAAATATGAGAAGAAGAGATGGTAAGGAGTAGGAAAGAGGTTGCTATGGAAACGTGTTCAAGACATTCTGCATCTGACAGTCCAGTTTCTAGAGTTGAATTTGACCTTCTCACAAAGGCTAGACTTGGGTTGAGTCTGTTCCACTCCCATTCAGTTATAGGTAAAAAAAATCTACATGAAAGGACAACTTGTTCTCAGTCACTAACCCTGCAGATTTTATGTCCTCTCTTTTGGAGAGATAATAGACTGATTAGAGTCGGGAGGTAGGCCTGTGGGTGTTCATTTTTATAGCTCAGCTGATCTTGTATATGGAGAGAGATGGCAGGAAGCACACAGCCTATAGTTTTATTCCTTTAACCCATCATTTCATGATTTTTTTTTTTTTTTTTTTTTTTTTTTTTTTTTTTTTGAGACCAGGTCTCACTCTGTTGCCCAGGTTAGAGTGCAGTGCCACAGTCACAGCTTACTGCAGCCTCAGCTTCTTGGGGCTCAGGTGATCCTCCTACCTCATCCTCCCCAGTAACTGGTACTACAGGTGTGTGCCACCATGCCTGGCTAATTTTTATATTTTTTGTAGAAATGGGGTTTCACCATGTTGCCCAGGCTAGTCTCAAACTCCTGGGCTCAAGTGATCTGCCCGCCTTGGCCTCCCAAAGTGCTGGGATTACAGGCGTGAGCCACCACGCCCAGCCTTGTTTCATGATTTATATGTACAGCCAGCCCTCTGTATCTGTAGATTCTGCATCCATGGATCCAATCAACCTCACATCAAAAATATTTGGGAAAACAGGCCATGCACGGTGGCTCACTCCTGTAATCCCAGCAATTTGGGAGGCTGAGTTGAGCAGACCACTTGAGGTCAGGAGTTCGAGACCAGCCTGGCCAACATGGTGAAACCCCGTCCCTACTAAAAATAAAAAAAAAAAAACTAGCTGAGTGTGGTGGTGGACACCTGTAATCCCAGCTACTCTCGAGGCTGAGGCAGGAAAATCGCTTGAACCCAGGAGGCGGAGGTTGCAGTGAGCTGAGATTGTGCCATTGCACCCCACCCTGGGCAAAGAGAGAGACTCTGTCCCAAAAAAAATAAATAAATAAAAAAAGGCCAGGGGCTGGGGGGAACACAAAAAATAACAATACAACAATAAAAAATAATACAAATAAGGCCAGGCACGGTGGCTCATGCCTGTAATCCCAGCACTTTGGGAGGCCGAGGCGGGTATATCACAGGGTCAGGAGTTCAAGACTAGCCTGGCCAACATGGTGAAACCCCGTCTATACTAAAAATACAAAAAATTAGCTAGGCGCGGTGGTGGCCACCTGTAATCCCAGCTACTCGGGAGGCTGAGGCAGAGAACTGCTTGAACCCGGGAGGTGGAGGTTGCAGTGAGCTAAGATCGTTCCACTGTACTCCAGCCTGGGCGACAGAGTGAGACTCTGTCTCAAAAATAATAATAATAATAATAATACAAATAAAAAAGCAATACAATATAGCAACTATTTGCATGTCATTTACATTGTAAATGATTTAAAGTATATTAGAGTAGGTACATGTTTGATATGCAAATACTTCACCATTTTATATAAGAGACTTGAGCATCCTATCCTCTGATTATGGAATTGTCGGGGGATCGTGGAACCAGTTCCCTGGGAATACCATGGGACAACTATATTTTGTCTTTCTGATGAAGGAAACAGCATCTCCATTCTCCCTTACCTTTCCTCTCCCCTGGTATCACTTCTTGTGGGATCTCCGGGGTGTGTACATGTTGGGAGGTAACTGTGAGGTAGAGAAGAGAATGCAGAGAACAAAGAGATTGATGTGGATAAGACCACACTGTGGAGTCCCTCCTAGGGATGTCCTCAGGATTAAGGTGACACTTACCGAGTAGGGGCCACCTACACTGTAGTGGAAGGGAATTGTCTCGGCAGTAGCAGGAGCTGGCAGGATAGAAGTGTGGATTGTCAGCACCTAGAGGATGAGGTGGCAGGCAGCTTTTCTGTGGAACTGAGAAGAAGGAGTCTGAAGAAACACCCAGGAAATAAAAGAGGGGGACCTTTGCCAGGTGTGGTCGCTCACCCTGTAATTCCAGAACTTTGGAGACTAAGGCAGGAGGATCACTTGAGGCCAAGAGGTTGAGACCAGCCTGGGCAACATAGCGAGACCTCGTCTCTACAAATAATTAAAAAATTAGCCAGGCATGGTAGCGTGTACTTGTGGTCCCAGCTACTTGGGAGGCTGAGGCAGGAGGATCACTTGAGCCTGGGTGGTTAAGGCTACGATGAGCCAACATTGCCCCACTGCACTCCAGCCTGGGTGACAGAGCGAGACCCTGTCTCAAAAAAACCAAAAGATGTTCAAGGGGATGCTCAAGATAGGCAGAACTTTGCTAAGTTGCTTGGTTGCCTTCATAAAAGGGAATTAGTAGAGAAAAATGAGCATAGATTTTGACTCCTGTAACCTGTGTCTTCCCAAACACCTAAGCTGAGCATGGTCCAAAGTTTTATCCCTCTCTTTACAGCCTAACTATTCTTTCTCAAAGGTATGTCCCCCCAGACCAAGTCAAGGGGCCCGCTTATACCAAAGGCAGTGCCTCCACCCCTGTGCAGGGCTCCATCCCAGAAGGAAAGCCCCTTCGGACACTTCTGGGTGATCCTGCACCGTCTCTCTCAGTTGCTGCCTCCACCTCGAGCCAGGTAACTCTCAGATCTGCTCGTCATGTTTCTGTTGAGATTTGGGAGACAGGAGTGTCAGTTTCCTGAATCAGATTCCCCGGACTTAGCAGACAACAATGCAGGAGCTGTGAGTTGGTTCTCGGTCCTGCTGTTAACCCGTATCTTGTATTTGTCACTTCTGGACCTCCTATCTTTTGGAAGTCAGAACCCAACAGGAAGTGGTATTTAGGGAAGTCACAATATCAGCTCCAAACCTGAGCATTCCATCAAAGAAACACAGAATGGGCTGGGATATGGTGTCCAATACCTGGGAAAGTTGAGGAGTAACAGCCTTGGGGGCAGTGTTGGGCAACATTCCTGTATATCTCAGGGTTACCTTGGCTCATGTGCTGTAAAATGTGTGGTTCTTGGAGCAGGTGTACTGAGAAGACGATGATATGAGCTGTAAGAGGGGCCAAGGCAGCTGCTGCCCAGGAAACTTAGGTTGAGGGCAGTTACTCACTGTCTTCTTTCTCCACCTGCCTATCTGAGGGCAACTTGGGGAGCCAGAGGAGGGCCTGAGGCATGTCTGGGATTCTAAGGGCTGTATGCAATTCCTTCTCCTCCAAGCCCGTCAGTCAGTCTCACGCTCGGACATCCCAGGCCCGGAGCACTCAGCCACCTCCCCACTCCTCTGTCAAAAAAGCCAGTACTGACCTGCTGGCTGACATTGGTGGAGACCCCTTTGCTGCACCCCAGACGGCACCAGCTTTTGCTGCATTCCCTGCCTTTGGGGGTAAGTGAGTTTTGGTATGGGACCCTCCCTACAGCATATATACTTACAACATGAGAGATACAGTCCCTGGAGGTGACCGTGGCTCTAGATCTTCTCATGCAAACAAATGTGAAGGTCACTCTGAAGCAGCAAGGCTGGGAGGATTGGGGTCAAATAAGTACAGCCAGGATTATGTTTGGGAGTTTGATCCTAAAGCATTACAGTTGAGGGCTCCTAGCACTTCCTTTTAGAACACTGGAAATAACCTTTTTTACTGTTTTCTCTCTCTCTTACAATGGTAGGACGGGGATTATCATGTGTTCCATTTCACCAAAGATTATTCTTCCCCCAAATCAGCAATAGCCAGTAGAGGGTTGAGTAGCGTAGAATCTGTTTTCCTTTTTTAAAAATTTTCAAGCCGGACACAGTGGCTCACACCTGTAATCCTAGCATTTGAGAGGCCGAGGCAGGCGGATCACCTGAGGTCAGGAGTTCAAGACCAGCCAGGCCAACATGGTGAAACCCCATCTCTACTAAAAAAATACAAAAAACCAGCCGGGCGTGGTGGCGGGTGCCTGTAGTCCCAGCTACTCGGAGGCTGAGGCAGGAGAATGGCGTAAACCCGGGAGGCGGAGCTTGCAGTGAGCCGAGATCGCGCCACTGCACTCCAGCCTGGGTGACACAGCGAGACTCCGTCTCAAAAAAAAGAAAAAAGAAAAAATTAGCCAAGTGTGGTGGCACGTGCCTGTGGTCCCAGCTACTCGGGAGGCTGAGGCAGGAGAATTGTTTGAACCTGGAGGCGGAGGTTGCAGTGAGCTGCAATCGCGCCACTGCACTTCAGCCTGGGTGACAGAGTGAGACTCCGTCTCAAAAAAAAAAAAAAAAAATTCAAGCTCCTTCCTCCATGAAAAAAAATTTTCATGCCCCAAACTAGGCCCTGACAAAAATGTTAATGCCTCATGGAGTAAGGATAGAAGAGGGCAGGGAGTGAACCTGGAGGCCCTGGGTGCCCCTGTCCCCCTGTGTGGGTCTGGCTCTTGGCCCCAGGCCCCACCCATTTCCCTCTGAAGAGGACCCTGTGGAAAGGCAGATGTCCTATAAGAGTGGCCTTTGGCCTTTAGAATTAGTAGATATATTACATAGATAGGTATATACATTTTCTTTTCTTTTTCTGTTTTTGTTTTGTTTTTGTTTTTGTTTTGAGTCAGAGTCTCATTCTGTCACCCAGGCTAGAGTAGAGTGGCACAATCTCGGCTCACTGCAACCTCCACCTCCCAGGTTTAAGCAATTCTCATGCCTCAGCCTCCCAGGTAGCTGGGATTACAGGCACGTACCACCACGGCCAGCTAATTTTTATATTTTTAGTAGAGAGAGGGTTTTACCATGTTGGCCAGGCTGGTCTTGAACGTCTGACCTCAACTGATCTGCCCGCCTCGGCCTCCCAAAGTGCTGGGATTACAGGCGTGAGCTACCACACCCGACAATTTTCTGTATAACCTTTATGTTTCTTCCACCTACAGGTCAGACACCTTCCCACGGGGGCTTTGCCAATTTTGATGCCTTCAGCAGTGGCCCCAGCCCTTCTGTGTTCGGAAGCCTCCCTCCAGCTGGTCAAGCCCCGTTCCAGGCCCAGCCAACTCCTGCGGGTAAACTCTGCCCCACTGGCTTCCTTTCTCTTCCAACCGTGTCCATTTGTTCATGTCCATAAATCAGCCTTCATTCATATCCTCACTATCCTAAAGAGCAAAGCAGCAAAGCACAAAGAGAAGCAGCTCCAGGAGAGGATGAGTGTGTCTGACACATTCTTGTCAGGGAGAGGGGGCTCTACTGTTCTGCTTTTTCATGAAAGGAAAAATGACTAAGATTGCAGCAGGAGCTGTGTGGGTTATACACTAGGAAACTTTTCACTAGGAAGTATGGAAGACCTGAGTCCTAAACGGATGTGACCTTTTTCTCTAAGGTGCTCTTGTCTGCATGGTACACTGTCCCAAAGGGTCAAGGGTCAAGGTAGTCTCCAGAAGTCCTCATCCATCCCACTAAGACCAAAGGCCTGTAAACTCTACGTTGCTGCCAGCCACAATGGCTCATGCCTGTAATCCTAATACTCTGGGAGGCTGAGGTGGGAGGATCACTTGAACCCAGGAGTGTGAGGCTGCAGTGAGTGATTACTGTGCCACTGCACTACAGCCTGGGTGACAGAGTGAGACCCTGTCTCAAAACAAATAAACATACAAAACCAAAAAACTATGCTATTTAGCCATTGCAAGAGACTCTTCAGGCCTTCTTAAAGCATTCTGCTCCTTCCTAAGCTCTAGATGTCGAGTCTTCATAGCCTTTGGGTGCCTTCTGCCTTTGGACATCCTGGACAATGGGAGGGCAGCTGCAGTGCTCGCTGTCAGGCCCAGATGTCTGGGGAAAAGCCAGTGACATACACTCTTTCTTTTTCCCTTCCTCTACCCATCCTTCTCTTCCCCACCCTCACTGCCAGCCAGTCGGATGCTAACTGAAAGTTACAGCTTTGGTAAGTTATTCTCCCCACCCCAGAGCCTACCCAAGCGCCTCTGATCATAGAGTTTTGAGGGCTGGAAAGAACCCTTAAAATTTGGTCATTTGACAGATAAGGCAATTAAGCAATTTCCCTAGTCGTGCAGGCCAAGAGTGACCAAGCTGAGACCAGAGCCCAGACTTCTTGACTCATGCTCTGCCCACAGCCTTCTCACTGTGCCACTGTGAGCCGATTAGCTGCTTTTGTTTCTATTTTATCATTTTGGAGGGCGACAAGAAGAAACATATATTGATAAAAGTTGCCTGGGTATGGTGGTTCACACCTGTGATCCCAGCACTTTGGGAGGTCCAGGTGGGCAGATCACCTGAGGTCAGGAGTTTGAGATCAGCCTGGCCAACATGGTGAAACACCATCTCTACTCAAAATACAAAAATTAGCTGGGCGTGGTGGCAGGCACCTGGAATCCCAGCTACTCGGGGGACTGAGGCAGGAGAATCACTTGAACCTGGGAGGCAGAGGCTGCGGCAAGCCGAGATCGTGCCACTGCACTCCAGCCCGAGTGGCAGAGTAAGACTCTGTCTCAAAAAAAAAAAAAAAAAGTTCACAAAGAGGTTCTCAAAACCATGTACTTAAAATAACTGACCTCATACCGGTGAGATTCACGAAGCAAAAACTATTAGACACAATCAGAATTTAATAAGCCAAAGGAGTAGGAGACTATAATTTGTATTTTGGTAGACTATAATTTGTGCAGTGCTTTCCCACATGACTAGCAGACAAGTAAGAAAGAAACTAGGAAACAAAATCTCCATAAATTCTAACAAAGATAAATCACATAGGTCACATTCTAGTTTTTGTTGTTGTTTTTTGTTTTTTTGTTTGTGTGTTGTTTGAGACAGAGTCTTACTCTGTCGCCCAGGCTAGAGTGCAATGGTGCAATCTCATTCAAGCGATTCTCCTGCCTCAGCCTCCTGAGTAGCAGGATTACAGGCACATGCCACCGTGCCCGGCTAATTTTTGTATTTTTAGTAGAGATGGAGTTTCATTCACCATGTTGGCCAGGCCAGTCTCAATCTCCTGACCTCAAGTGATCCGCCTGCCTTGGCATTCCAAAATTCTGTGATTACAGGCATGGGCCACCATGCCTGGCCATAGGTCACATTCTGTATGATAAAAGATGACATAAACAAAGCTTAAAGGCATGAAACAGGGCCGGGCGCGGTGGCTCAAGCCTGTAATCCCAGCACTTTGGGAGGCCGAGACGGGTGGATCACAAGGTCAGGAGATCGAGACCATCCTGGCTAACACAGTGAAACCCCGTCTCTACTAAAAAATACAAAAAACTAGCCGGGCGAGCTGGCGGGCGCCTGTGGTCCCAGCTACTCGGGAGGCTGAGGCAGGAGAATGGCATGAACCCGGGAGGCGGAGCTTGCAGTGAGCTGAGATCAGGCCACTGCACTCCAGCCTGGGCGACAGAGCGAGACTCCGTCTCAAAAAAAAAAAAAAAAAAAAAAAGGCATGAAACAGATGGAGAGACGATACAACATAGAAAACAGATGGAAGTTAGTATCTATAAAGTCTATTTTTTAAATTCCTGCAAATATTAAAATAGAATAATGGACAAGAGATACAAGCAGGTAACACTCAGAAAAAAAATATGAAAATAGGCCAGGCGTGGTGGCTCATGCCTATAATCCCAGCAGTATGGGAAGCTGAGGCAGGTGGATCACTCTGAGGTCAGGAGTTTGAGACCAGCCTTGCCAACATGGTGAAACCCCATCTCTGCTAAAAATACAAAAATTAGCCGGGCATGGTGGCAGGCGCCTGTAATCGCAGCTACTTGGGAGGCTGAGGCAGGAGAATCGCTTGAACCTGGGAGGCGGAGGTTGCAGTGAGCAGAGATCGCACTATTGCCCTCCAGCCTGGGCGACAAGAACAAGACTTGGTCTCAAAAAAAAAAAAAAAAAAAAAAGAAAATATCCTCAACCTAACTAATCAGAGAAATGCAAACTAGGATAAGATAGTTTTGCACATCATATTGGCAAAATTTTTAGATTGATAATGGCCGGTATCATGTGGGGAAAAGGACCTTCTTGTGTGCTGTTGGCAGAAATTGTACATTGGTGCAGGAATATTCAATTTAGTAAGAAAGGTGTGCTCCCAGGAATGGGAGCACTCGAGGAAACAGCCTATATAAAGTTGTTATAGATGTGTCCCTTCTGAAATGCCTTCCCAGTACAATTGATTGCTCTAAAGACAAGAGTTTTTGGGGCAGACTCAGGGAGAAGGAAGGGCTCAGCCCCACGGATGTTCCAAGCATTAAACCTTTTGTCCACTATCTGGCTGTCTCAAAAAGCAGTCAATCACTGGGTGCGGTGGCTTATACCTGTAATCCCAGCACTTTGGGAGGCTGAGGGGGTGCATCATTTGAGGTTAGAAGTTTGAAACCAGCCTGGCCTACATGGTGAAAACCCCCTCTACCAAAATACAAAAATTGGTCGGGCATGGTGGTGCGTGCCCATAGTTCCAGCTACTGGGGAGGCTGAGGCAGGAAGATTGCTTGAACCGGGGAGGCTGAGGTAGCAGTGAGCTGAGATTGTGCCTCTGCACTCCAGCCTGGGTGACAGAGCAAGACTCTGTCTCAAACAAAACAAAACAAAAACAGTCAACTTACAGCCAAACCCAGAGCCAAGGAACATTTCTGAGGATTCTGCCATTGTTGGGCACCTTCATGCACTATGTCCATGAGGAAGGAAAGAGCCTCCCTTTGCAGGAAACTGGCTCAACTTGGCCCAGATCTAATGCTGATAATTGGCAGAACCACTTCCCACTACACCATGATCATGCAGGTGTTCCTGTGAGTGTGATTTAGCTATTGGGTGTGAACTGAGAGGAGATTTTGAGAGGTGGGTGTCTCTTCTGACAAGCCTGCTTTTATTTTTATATTTCTGAGGGGGAGTATGGAGAGAGGGGAGGTTTTCAAAACTGCTTCTCTGAAACTGCGATAAGGCATGGTAGAAATCTAGCTGCGTGGCGTAAGAAGCGCATGAAGGCCGGGTGTGGTGGCTCATGCCTGTAATCCCATCACTTTGGGAGGCTGAGGTGGGCGGATCACCTGAGCTCATGAGTTCGAGACCAGCCTGGGAAACATGGCAAAACTTCTTCTCTACCAAAACTACAAATAATTAGCTGGGAATGGTGGTATGCGCCTATAGTCCCAGCTACTCAGGAGGCTAAGGTGGGAGAATCAGCTGAGCCCTGAAGGTCGAGGCTTCAGTGAGCTGAGATTGTGCTACTGCACTCCAGTCTGGGCAACTGGAATGAAACCCTGCCTCAAAAAAAAAAAAAAAAAAGTACATGAAATGAAAAGCAAACAGGAGCGCAGGTGTTTCTTGGGCCACCACCTCCTTTATGAGAATGCACTCTGTGCAAAGGGCCAACCCCGCCTAGGCTAGGGATGGTTCTGCCCCCTAGTGTTCACAGGGAGGCACAGCATGGCCTGCAGCCTCTCTCCCAGCTTGGTCCTCACTGGGGTGAGGTCCTGGAACATGAAGGACCACAGTAGTACAAAGAGTCAGCCATCCGAGGAGAGGGAGCCGTGCTCGCGTGGAAATTCCACACACTGTACTTGGAGGCAGGCAGACAGGGAAAGGCCTCGACTGGAAGAGTCAGTAGAGGATCCAACACCATGCTGCTGGCTTTTTTTTTTTTTTAAACAGTCTCACCCTATTGCCTAGGCTGGAGTGCAGTGGCTTGATCTTGGCTCACTGCAATCTTCCTCTTTCAGGTTCAAGTGATTCTGGTGCCTCAGCCTCCCATGTAGCTGGAATTACAGGTATGCACCCCCATGCCCAGCTTATTTTTGTGCTTTTAGTAGAAACAGGGTTTTGCCATGTTGGCCAGGCTTGTCTCGAACTCCTGACCTCAAGCGATCTGCTTGCCTCAGCCTCCCAAAGTGCAGGGATTACAGGTGTGAGCCACTGGGCCCGGCCCCAGCCAGCTGGCTTTCTAGCCTGCCTAACAGTCTGTGGATTAGAAAGGATTGATGACCAAGAAAGCACAGTGGCATTGTAACCTTTCCCAGGAGGAAGCTGGCAGCCAGCACTCGTTCATCTAGAAAGCTCAGACATTTAGGAAGGAGGTGGCAAAGGAGAGCACTGTCTTACAAGTGCCGACACTCAGTGAGAGGGAGTGGGGCTTCAGGACCTGGCAGCAAGTAGGCACTGGGCACTTCGTCTTCCCTGCTAGATTCTCAACTTCTCCAACTTAAGGCCCAGGTCGCTGTTATTTATGCATAGTGCCTAGCATGTGGAAGATCTCCCTCTTTTTTTTTTTTTTTGAGATGGAATCTCGCTCTGTCGCCCAGGCTGGAGTGCAGTGGCGCAATCTCAGCTCATTGCAAGCTCCGCCTCCTGGGTTCACACCATTTTCCTGCCTCAGCCTCCTGAGTAGCTGGAACTACAGGCGCCCGCCACCACATCCGGCTAATTTTTTTTTTTTGAGACGGAGTCTCGCTCTGTCGCCCAGGCTGGAGTGCAGTGGCCGGATCTCAGCTCACTGCAAGCTCCGCCTCCCGGGTTTACGCCATTTTCCTGCCTCAGCCTCCCGAGTAGCTGGGACTACGTTAGCTGGGACTACAGGCACCCGCCACCTCGCCCGGCTAGTTTTTTGTATTTTTTAGTAGAGACGGGGTTTCACCGTGTTAGCCAGGATGGTCTTGATCTCCTGACCTCGTGATCCGCCCGTCTCGGCCTCCCAAAGTGCTGGGATTACAGGCTTGAGCCACCGCGCCCGGCCGGCTAATTTTTTTTTTTTGTATTTTTAGTAGAGACGGGGTTTCACCACGTTAGCCAGGATGGTCTCGATTTCCTGACCTCATGATCCGCCCACCTTGGCCTCCCAAAGTGTTAGGATTACAGGCGTGAGCCACCACACCCAGCCAGATCTCCTTTTTTTTTTTTTTTTTTGAGATGGAGTCTCGCTCTGTTGCCCAGGCTGGAGTGCAATGGCCGGATCTCAGCTCACTGCAAGCTCCGCCTCCCGGGTTTAAGCCATTCTCCTGCCTCAGCCTCCTGAATAGCGCGGACTACAGGCGCCCGCCACCTCGCCCGGCTAGTTTTTTGTATTTTTTAGTAGAGACGGAGACGGGGTTTCACCATGTTAGCCAGGATGGTGTCAATCTCCTGACCTCGTGATTCGCCCATCTCGGCCTCCCAAAGTGCTGGGATTACAGGCTTGAGCCACCACGCCCGGCCCCCCCCTTTTTTTTTTTTTTTTTTTTTTTTTTTTTTTTTTTTGAGAGGGAGTTTTGCTCTTGCTGCCCAGGCTGGGGTGCAATGGTGTGATCTCAGCTCACTGCAACCTCTGCTTCCCGGGTTGGAGTGATTCTCCTGCCTCAGCCTCTGAAGTAGCTGGGATTACAGGCGCCTGCCACCATGCCCAGCTAATTTTTGTATTTTTTTTTTTTTTTTTTGAGGCGGAGTCTCGCTCTGTCGCCCAGGCTGGAGTGCAGTGGCGCGATCTCGGCTCACTGCAAGCTCCGCCTCCCGGGTTCCCGCCATTCTCCTGCCTCAGCCTCCCGAGTAGCTGGGACTACAGGCGCCGCCACCACGCCCGGCTAATTTTTTTGTATTTTTAGTGGAGACAGGGTTTCATTGTGTTAGCCAGGATGGTCTCGATCTCCTGACCTCGTGATCCGCCCGTCTCGGCCTCCCAAAGTGCTGGGATAACAGGCTTGAGCCACCGCGCCCGGCCTAATTTTTGTATTTTTAGTAGAGACGGTTTCGCCATGTTGCCAAGGGTGGTCTCGAACTCCTGACCTCAAGTAATCTGCTCTCCTCGGCCTCTGAAAGTATTGGGATTATAGGCACGAACCACCGCGTCCTGTCAATAAAGCCTTTTTCCATCTGGACTCTTCTTTTACATTCACAGCAGCCCAGTGTGGTCAATAGGGTCCCAAGATAGAGAGGAGACTTTGATGCACAAAGAGGAGGCTCTCTTAAAATGACAGGGACTCCACCTCTTTCCCTGAGACAAGATTGCCTGGAATTTCCAGGACTCTTGGCCCTCGGCTGTTTTGTAAGATGTCCATGTGGGCCTTGCCCTCTGTGCTTTTTCTTTTTGGCTGTGAAGAGGAGAGAGGGCAGGAGAACCCGGCAGCGGGGCTGGCGCCATGAGCGGAGCGTCCAGGCTCAGGGCATTGGGGCGGCCTCCTGAGAGGCAGCAGCTACATGGGGAAGAGATAGTGCTGACGGCTGGAGGCTGCACAGGCCAGGAGCCTCCTGAGTGTGATGGGACTTACTGTCCTCCATGGTGCCTCTGCCTGCCCCTCCCTGCCACGTTCTGATAAATGGAAAGGCGGGTTTGAGGAAAGGACAGGCTTTTCCATCTCTTGAGGAAAAAGTGGGACATGAAAGCCAAATGGGAGCAGGAGGAGAACAGCCTGACCCAGGGACGAGCTGCTTTCTTCTCCGCAGCGCAGCTTTGAGCGCAGGGGACAGGGAGAAGGACTGGGCTGTCACCTTGCCGAGAACTCTTGGTGGGAGACAAGACCTCCTGAACTGGGTGGTCCCGGGGAAAATGGGCTGGCTCAGAGAACCCAGTGGGCGCCTGTCATGCCACGACTCCAATCCATCACCACCGCCATCTCCATCTCCTCTCCTGCCCCTCCCGCTCTGTCTCACCTCAGCTCTCCCTGTTGTATTTTCCACAACTGCCCAGGGAGCAGCCAGGGGACTCCATTTGGTGCCGTTCCGCTGGCACCCACCAGTCAGCCAAACAGCCTCACAGACGTGGGCAGCTTCCTGGGACCCGGGGTGCCCACTGCAGGTGTTCCTAGCAGGTAGGTATGGACAGTGGGCAGTCTGCTCTAGGGCAGGAGAGCCGCCCGAAGCCTGGCCTTGCTCCTCCCAGCCCCATCAGCATCTCCTGGCGGTTCTCCCTTCTCCTCCTCTCCCTCACTCACCCTGAAGAGCAAGGTGGGTTGGCATCTCCTGGCCCCTCACTCAGGTTTGATTGACCCTGGCAGCTGTGCATGACTTCTCTCTCCCCGTGTCGCAGCCTTTTCGGGATGGCTGGCCAGGTCCCCCCACTCCAGTCTGTCACGATGGGCAGCAGCAGCAGCACAGGGCTGGCCTTTGGAGGTGAGTCCTGCCTGTGGAGACCCAGGGGAGGGGACCTGAGGCCAGGAGGAGTCTGGGGACTCTGGACAGGGTGGGAAGGGGATAGATTGAGAGGAATGCTTAGGCATCACAGGATGAAGCAAGTGAGAAAAAAAGTAACCATCTCTCTCTCCCTCTGCTCCCCATTCCACCTGGGCAGCCTTCACCAACCCTTTTGCAGCTCCCGCCGCCCAGCCCCCGCTGCCTTCCACCAACCCATTCCAGCCCAATGGCTTGGCGCCAGGTAAGCCTCCAGCACGGTCCCTTGTCCTTACCGTCTGAGACTCCCAGGGCTCACATTACCCTGCAGTCTCTCACTTAACCCTTTGTCTCACACTGTCGGGAGAAGCAGACAGCATGGTTCTTCCCCTGCCCACACGGTGCCAGGCCACCTAGCACCCAGGTCACAGAGCCAGAGTTTAGAATTAGAAGCACACAGGCAACTACTTACCGGAGACCGCACTGAAGACTGTTTTTTTTTTTTTTTTTTTTTTTTTTTTTTTTTTTTTGAGACGGAGTCTCGCTCTGCCGCCCAGGCTGGAGTGCAGTGGCCGGATCTCAGCTCACTGCAAGCTCCGCCTCCCGGGTTCACGCCATTCTCCTGCCTCAGCCTCCCGAGTAGTTGGGACTACAGGCGCCCGCCACCTCGCCCGGCTAGTTTTTTGTATTTTTTAGTAGAGACGGGGTTTCACCGTGTTAGCCAGGATGGTCTCGATCTCCTGACCTCGTGATCCGCCCGTCTCGGCCTCCCAAAGTGCTGGGATTACAGGCTTGAGCCACCGCGCCCGGCCTGAAGACTGTTTTAAAGTTGACCAACAGTGGCAACGATTCTCCTGTCTCCAGCCCTCGGCAGTGTCCCTTTGGGCACCCAGCCCCAGTCTCTTCTGTGCCCCGAAGATTAAGCCACCTGAAACACTCACGCTGTTCCCTGCTTCCATCAGTTCCAGGCCTGTGGTCTCCTCTCACCCCAGCCCTCCCCAGCCTCTGCTGCTCTCCCTTCAGACTCATGCTGGCTGAAGCCTCGAGGCCGGGGAGAGAGGAATAAGAGTGAATGCAGCAGAGCTGTGTGGTGGGCCCATTGCTGAGGGTTTTGTGGCCCTGATTTAATCTTTACAGCAGCCCTAGGAGACGGACTGTCCCCATTTTAGAGATGAGAGAACTAAGGCACAGACAGCGTTAGAAGTTTGCACCGTTTTTGCAGTTTAGCAGGTAGTGGGAGGCTAGCCCAGTCCTGCACCATGCCCGTGCCTGGAACCACTATGCCCTCCCTGCCACGCACCCCTGGGCAGGGAGAGGGCAGGGTTGTTTGGTGGTGTGAGAAGCAGAAGAGTTCCATGGCTGGTTCAGGGTATGTCTGCTGGGTCCCTCGCTTCTCATGTCAGGAAAAAACTATATCCCATTTTCCCATCTTGGAGGGACTTAGGAAAAACAGTTCTCCAGCCCACCTTCCAGAAGTTCACCCGAACCTCTCATCTCTCACTTCATAGGGCCAGGCTTTGGGATGAGCAGTGCTGGGCCTGGCTTCCCCCAGGCAGTGCCACCCACTGGGGCCTTTGCCAGCTCCTTCCCAGCACCGCCGTTCCCCCCGCAGACCCCGCTGGCTCAGCAGCAGAATGGTAAGAGCTGCAAATGGACAACCCCTTTCACCCTGTCCAGTCTCTGCATAGAGATCAGTTAGTTGTCCCTCCGACCTCATCGGAGCCCATGCAGTGCTGTTTCTGACCAGCAGGGGGGGACCAGGGAAGCGCCAGACCTGCCCGGGTACTTCCACTGCTCCCTTCCCTTACTCCCCCAGTTTAGGAGGGCCTCCCTTGCTGTCTGCCTGCAGGAAGGTGGGCTGGTGTCAGCTGAGTGACTGCTCTCGCCCCCCAGGCTCTTCCTTCGGGGACTTAGGATCAGCCAAGTTGGGGCAGAGGCCACTGAGCCAGCCAGTTGGGATCTCCACCAACCCCTTCATGGTGAGTACCCCAGCAGGGGTGCTGTGGTACGGTGAGTGGGCTTTCCCTCTGGGACAATCCTTTCAGAAGAGGCTGATGTGAGGTGGCCCCTGCGCCCCTTCCTCGTGAAGGTCTGCGTTGTCCAAGCCAGGACTGAGCTTGGGCCTCAGCTCTTCTGGGCGCTGGCATCTCCCATGCCATTCCATCCCTGTCCTTGGCTCCCTTCTCCCTCACTTTCCTTTTTTTTTTTTTTTTTTTTTTTGAGACAGTCTTGCTCTGTCTCCCAGGCTTGACTTCAGTGGCCCAATCTCGGCTCACTGCAACTTCCACTTCCTAAGTTCAAGCAATTCTCCTGCCTCAGCCTCCTGAGTAGCAGGGACTACAGGTGTGCACCACCACACCTGGCTAATTTTTGTATTTTTAGTAGAGATAGGGTTTTCCCATGGTGGCCAGGCTGGTCTTGAACTCCTGACCTCAGGTGATCAGCCCACCTCAGCCTGCCAAAGTGCTGGGATTACAGGTATGAGCCACCACGCCTGGCCTCTTCTCCCTCACTTTCCCACTGCCCTCAGCATAGCGATTTTTCAGGAGAAAGGACTCCTGGCTGCCTTTCTTCTAAGCTTCCAGCTCCTCTCCCCTAACTGGAAAACGTGTTGTTCTTTCTTTCCAGACTGGACCTTCATCAAGCCCATTCGCCTCCAAGCCTCCAACCACCAACCCCTTCTTGTAGCACTGTGTTTTTGGGGGACCTCTTCCCTGCCTTCTGGGGCCCTCTGCTCCCTAGAGCTCTGGTGACCACTTACCTGTGGGCGTTTCTATGGGCCTTAGGGATGGTGGAGGTGCTAATGCTTTGCTTGGGGCCTACAGGTGAAAGGTGGCTGTCCTCAGATTCCACAAAGCCTCTGCTCCCCTCCCTCGTCCCACCCCCACCCAGGCAGGAAGCCCAGGAGGAGTGCGGGCAGGGCCTGGCCTGGAGGAGTGATAGTTGAGGGGAGGGATTTTTTTCAAATGATCAGTTAGGACAACTCCCTGCTCCCCTGCTGTCACTGCACAGTGCTCCCCCACTCCCAGCCCTGTGGGTGGAGGACATTGCGAACACCGACTGGCCAGCCTTACCCCGTGGGAACAGCTCTTCCCTTGGCCCAGCTCGCCAGCGCTGTGCTCCTCGTGGATGGGAGTGCAGTGGGGAAGGTAGGGGAAACACGAGGCACAGTGTTGACGGGGCAGTGACCAGACAGTCCCGGGAGCCAGAAGGCCCAGGTGGCCCAAGTGCTCTTGGTGGCCCAGCTTGGCCAGCGCATACTTTCCTCCTGCAGCACCCCTTGCTGAAGGGGTCCCCCATTGTTTTGCTTCCCCAGCGCCCAGGATGAGCGGTTTACCTTTGAGCTCACCCGGGCCCAGCTCCTGTCAAGCACTTTAGTTAGCTGTTGGTGTCATGTTTGGATACCAGTGTTTTATATTTATACATAGAGAGGATTTTCTAATATAGCCTATTATATATAAATAGATCTATCTATATGCACATACATATATACACACACCCAGCCGATCTCCCGCTCCCAGACTGCTCTCATATGTGGGGAATGGGATGAATCCCCAACTGTGCCTCGACCATCAAAGCCGGAGCTCCAGGGCTGGAGGGGGGCAGCTATGTGTCCTGACCCCCACCATTCCCAGAGCCTGGGTTTTCCAGGGAAAGGCTTTGTGCAATTGCCTGGTCTTTTTTTTTTTTTCTCCATGTGCCTCCCCATCCCCAAATCTCTGCACCAAAGCTCATTGCAGGCAGTGTTAGAAAAGAACTGCATTTGAACGAAAGAGAAAATGGCTCTCGTGGTTTTGCTTCAGGCCACTTTGAAGGGTTGCAGGTCAGTCAACATGACTGATCCTTGACCTGGCTCTGCTGGGCTGGACTGCCCGGGCCAGTGATGATGCTGCCATTGGCCAGAGACAGGGCACAGCTGGTCCCTGTCTAAACAAGAGTCCTGCCGGGGACTGGAGTTTGTTTGATGTGAGGGGAATGCCCACCTGGGGTCAGGGTGGGCAAAGGAGGTTGGTGCCAACGTGGAGGTGGAAGTAGGCCCCTCCTGGGTCTGGGACATTCTCTGCCCCAGGCTCTTTCCACCTGGGGATGTTGTGGCAACAGCCGTGGTGTCTGGGCTATTTGTGCTGACAAGACAGACCTGGTCAGGGGGTGGGTGGCAAACACCTCACCTGGCTGGGCAGAGGCCGCCTTGCTGTTTGGCCCGAGGCCAGGAGAGGCCCCTCCCTTTCCACCATTGCCCTGGCCCCGTGGCCGTTCATTCTTGGGGTTTGTCTGGGTCTTCCACAGAGAGCAGCAAAGAGATATGGGAATTGGGCGACCTGTGTATTTACTTTGAAGATTTTTCTGGAAATACCTCTAGCTGCTGCTATTTTCTAGGCCGGGCTTGGCATCCCTGTCTTTTCCAAAAATCAGGACCCATCTTTTCTGTTCCTGTTCTTCTCCCAGCCTCTGCCCTCCTTCTGTCTCCTGGGTAGTCTCCCACTTCGCTCCCTGACCTTTGCTTGTTCCATCTCTTCTCTTTCTCCCCTCTTTGCCACCCTAGATTATTTCTGTGTCCCTCTACCTAATACTCTTACCAGTTATTTCCTTTCTGCTTAGAGCTGGAGGGAGGGCAGCTGGAATCTGTTATGGTGTATTAGGGGGAGGAGCCTTTCTGTTCTTCCCCCACCAGCTTCCATCACCCTTGCCTTATGCCAGGAGCACCGAGGTTTGGAACTGAGGCTAAACCGAAGGGCTTTCCCCCACTTCTGTCACCCCATACTGTGTCCCGGCATCTCTTCACTGTCTGGGTCCAGACCCGGGTCCTCCCTGCAGACTCCCTCCCCTCCAGCCCACAAGGACTCCAGCCTGCTCGCTGCCAGAGCTAGATGAGCAGTAAGAAGTTAACGCCAGGTCAGCCTCAGGCCCCAGGGTTCTCTGGGCACAGGCTGACACTAGGAGCTGCCCTCCTTGGCTGGGGCAGCCTCAGCAGCTCAGGCTCCAGCACAATGAGCCACCTCTCCTGGAGAGCAGCAAAGAATGGAGAAAGGCCTGGCCTGAGAGGAAATGGAGAAAACATTGCCTGGTAGCTGCAGATTCAAACCCACTGCACACACCACGGGGCTACAGTGGCTTGCCTGGGCTCACACCGGTCTTCTGACCGTGCTCTGCTGACAGCAGTCCTCTAGCATGGCCCCAGCATTCAGCCGGTCACCTGTGGGCCATCCCCATGTGTGAGGAAGCAGGAGTAAGCCCCCAAGTGTCTCCACATTGGAGCTTGCAGGTCAGACCTGCGGGCCAGGAGATGGGAGCAGGGCTGAGGGTAGGGGCTGAAGGTGTGGCTCTGTCCCTGTGTTGCCTTCCACAGAGGAGCAAGGCCTCAGGCTGAGGAAGGAAGGGCACACTGGAACAGCCTAGTCTCTTCCCTGTGGATTCCCCCAACTCCATAACATTCCTCCATAGGGGCTGAGAACGCAGTGCCCCGTCCCTGACGGATGAAAAGTGTACCCTTCAGGTTGGGAGAGGCAGAGCTGAGGTTCTGCCACTTCCTGTCCCTGGGGAGCCACTCAAGTTACCAGGGCTACCAGCTGAAATATTTTCGGGGTAGGGCCAAGGGCAGTGTGTTGCCAAGGCAACTGATGTAGGCCAGTTGCGTGACTCCAGGCTTGTCCTGGTACTCAGTGGGTCCGATCACCTGGCATTGATCACCTGGCATTGATCAGCACCCACCCCACCTCTGAGGCTTGCCCAGACACCAGACCCTCAGATCCCTGCTCTTCCTGCCTTTCCTGCCCATGCATCACCTAGCACCCAAGGTTCAGTGACAGGGTGGTTTGGAGCTGGTCACTGTCATAGCAGCTGTGATTTCACAAGGAAGGGTGCTGCAGGGGGACCTGGTTGATGGGGAATGGGAAGGGGAAGGTATAAAGAGATCTTCCTCAGGTATCTTCAAGCCTCAGGGAGTAAAAAAGGCTCCTGGGCCAGGAGTACAGCAGGGACAAGGGCCCTTTGGTGGCCTCCTTGAGGCAGCAGCAGGACTGGGAGGGGGAGGGGCATGCACATGTCTTTTGTGACCCTGCCCCTTTGCACATGGTGCCTGTATCAAGGCCCTTGGCCACGTGGGGCTATGGCCTTGAACACAGTCCAGTTTTGGTGGCCATTTACGGAGCCATCGCCTCTCTGTGGCCAACACCTACCACTGGGCAGTTGCCAAGCCCCGCCCCATGCCCCCCCCACCCACCGCCCCACACCACACCGCCTGTGCTGCGAGCCTCTCCTGCACCCCAGTGGGGCTTTGGCTTACCAGGGGTCACCTGGAGCAAGCCTGCATGCTGGTTGGGTGCTGGTTGGTTCCCTACATCTCCCTCTCAGTGTGACCTTGGAATAGGTGTACGAGGACCCCAGCTCCATGTACACAGCACTTGTCTCCCATATTCCCACTCACGTGGGGCCCCTTCCCCAGGAAGCAGGAAGCATGGTGGGAAGCCCTGCCCGCCCTGCTCAGGCTGCCCTGGCCCTTGCACTAGGTCTGGGTCCTTGCTTCTGTTCTCTTGTTATGTCTTTGTCATATCTTGTCCCTTGCCTGAGGGAGCTCCTCCCTGAGCGCCATCTTTATGGGGGCTGCACGTTGGCCTCTCCTCCCTGACTCTCAGCTTCCCCCTTTAGGCACCTTAGTCGCCTTGGGTGATATCTCAGGGTCCTCTAAGTTCCCGCCAGGTGTCACCTGCTGGTTTGTCTTGTGCACCTTCACCCCCATCCCCCTGGGGGGGGTGGTCAGTGGTCCTTCGATCAGAACTGAGTGCAAAAATGCCCAGTCCCCAGCCCAATCGCAATTTTTTCAAGAAGCAAAGGGTACCTCCACCAGGAAGTCCACACATCCATGGGCAGAGCCTTCAGGTGGTCCTGGGGTGACATTTTTGGGCAATGGTGGTGAGGAGGGGCCCAGAGCAATGGGGCAGCCCGAGGGGGTCTTCCTGAGAGATGGCCTCTTCCTCCGAGGTCTCCTTCAGTGGCCACCTGACTGGGTTCCAGCGGGTATGGTCTGTGCACAGGGACTACCCCCTGAACCTACTTATTCCAAGTCACCTCCTATCACCCCCAACCCTCAAGAAACTGAATCTCCAGCTCAGAAATAATCCAGCGTAGTGCTCAGTGATGGTGGCTCCTTGGGTTACTTGGAAGGGCACAAAACCACTCCTGGATGGGAAGGGGTTACACACAGGAAGGACACCTATAGGCCGAGGGGGGCGCGGCAGGAGCCGGCAGGGTGCGTGGAGGCCCCGCTCCACCGCCCTCTAATCGCCAGCGCCACCACCGCTGCCACAAGTCCGATCACACTGGCCTCACACGGAGGCTTTCTCGGTTGCCCGGACGACGTGTCCGGACCGCAGTCAGCTGATCGGTAGAGACGCCCCCACGCTCCCTGCCCCTGTAAAGGCTCAGTCTTGGCGTCGAGGCCGCCTCTCTTGGACTTCCCTACTCAAATTCCAGCGCCCGGGCGACGTGAGGATTCGTCTCGTGGGGTGGGGGCTCAGGAGCGGTCGGCTGAGGGAGGGAGGTACTGGGGAGCCCAGGCCACGGGCAGCAGCCACTGGGACACTCGCTGTGCGCAGAGCCCTTGCCCCAAACTTCCAGTCAGGAGCCCAGGAGAGACGCTGGACATCAAGACGCTGGACTCCCTGCCCAGACTCACCCCCACCCCTGCTGGCCTCTCCCCGCGCTCAGGACACAAGACCCAGCCATCTCTGCCTCTCCTGCAGTCACTTTATTGCCTTCGGCCCTGAATGAAGCCCACGAGCGGCGGCCCCTGGGAGAGCCGGGAATGGCCACCATGCCCCTCAGCCAGCCGCTGCCCTGGGCCTGCCCTGCAGACGTGCGACTCTGCCGCCACCTGCGCGCAGACCCGCCGCGTCCCGAGTCTTCTGAGAGCGATCAGAAGTTTCGGGCGGGCCGAGAACGGCCCCAGCTCAGCCTAAGCCTGGCGGGCGCGTGACAAGCGCGCAGACGCGCCAGCACCACCTGATCCTCCTCTACACCCACGACAACAGCCTGCGCGTGGCGGCGGCAGGCGAGGCGGAGCAGCAGGCGTGATACAACGCCCTGCTCGAGGCGCGCGGTGCCGCCCGAGCCCTGGGTTGCCGGGGACCCCGGGGGCTTGTGGCTGTGGTTTCTTCGTGGCTCGCCCCTGCCCCAGGTCACCGAAAGTTCAAACATTAAAGGGTTTGCATGTTTAGAGTTCTCCGGGCACAGGCCTGGCGCGGTAGCTCACGCCTGTAATCCCATTACTTTGGGAGGCCAACGCGGGCGTATCGCCTGAGGTCAGGATCGCCTGAGGTCAGGAGTTCGAGACCAGCCTGGCCAACATGGTGAAACCCCATCTCTACGAAAAATACAAAAATTAGCCGGGCGTGGTAGCACATGTCTGTAATCCCAGCTACTCAGGAGGCTGAGGCAGGAGAATCGCTTGAACCAGGGAATCGGAGGTTGCAGTGAGCCAAGATCAGCCACTGCACTCCTGGGTAACAGAGCTAGACTCCGTCTCAAAAAAAGAAAAAAAAAAAAAGTTCTCCAGGCACAATGAGGCCCAGGCGCTCAGGGACCCTCCTATGAGCATCTTCAGACTCCCCATCCCTGAGACCCCGGCTTCTGCGGCCCAGTCAAGTGGCCTGAGCCATCAGGGGTGTCTGCGAGAGGGGATCGAGCAAGCAGCCCTCAAGACCTTGGCAAGGCTGGGTGCAGCAGCCTCCTACCCCAAGGGGCAGGGTGGGGGCTACATAACCAAGGGAGTGGGGAGTGACTACGAGCCCATGGGGACCATTCCTACAAGTCTGGGCTCAGGAGCCTGGACCCAGGCCAAGGAGCGCCCATCACGATGTGGGGGCTGGCTGGGGACGGGTAGGGGCTCAGCGCTGCTCCTGCCCCCTCGGAGCTGGCTGGGGAGGAAGTGTGCATCAAGTTATCGGCCCGAGAGCCTCCAGACAGTCACCGCCAGGCCAGAGCCCCCGACGAGCTGCCTCAGCTATGTTGACCTGGACCTGGTCCTTTCTCTGGGGGCACTTGGTGACGTCCCCAGGGCCTGCACGCTCCGCCCACGTAGCTACACAGGCATTGAGTTCTAGAACTCCCCGGAGGCGCCGGTGAGGAGACCTGAGACCCAGGCAGCTCTCTCCTGCTGACTGATTGGGGGGTGGTTGAGGCAGGGATAGGAGGGAGTGGTATTATAATGCCCCCCACCCTGCCTCCTAACCCCCCACCACGGGAGAGGCTTTAAGACCCAGATGCCACCTCGGACAAGTGACCTGCAGGGCAACAAGCTGGGGTCTCTGCCCGCTCTGTCCCTTCCAGCTGTGGCACCTACGTCTTGAGTAGGAGGTTCTCCAAGAAGTTGGGCTATTTTATGGGAGAAAATTCTAGAACCCATCCCCGCCCAAACCACCAAAACTACACACTTCTGGGCTTTCTCAGCTGAAGCCCTGATCCTCTGTTTCTCTGCAGAGTTCGTGCAAGAATCTCTAGAGTCTCAGGTCGGCTGTGGCGGGGCCACCTTTCTGCCAATGGTGACATTCATGTGGACCGGCACCCTCCCCCACACACCTGCAGTGCGTTCTGTGTCTCCTCTGAGCCAAACAACTACCCCACCCAGCCCAGAACTGAACTCCGGGAGCCCCAGCACAAGAGGTGTGGGAGCACCAGGGATCTTACCGCTAGTGCCCCCTAAAAGTAAGGTGCCCCTACTTACTCCCCCACCTGGCAGTTTATGGCTCCTTGTTTCCTATAAATTCAGCTCTGCACTGCCATGCAGACCACCCACTCACTCATTAAAGGGGCTCTGTCTGGTCAGCCCAGAAACGCCTTAGGTCATGGATACCCCCGTCCTCCGCCTAACACAGCAGGGGGTGATCTGTAGTGGGACAGAAAGAGACCCCATTCCTGCCTCTATGCCCTACTCTGCTCCCAGCCACACGGAGCCTGTTTTGCAAACCAACACTGCTTTATTGTCAACACAACCAGCCCATTCTGCCCCGAGAAGGCTATGGACAATGGGTGTCTGGGGTCTGTGGGAGAGAGGGGTCAGCACCCTGAGAACTGCTGGGGCTACCACAGGGGCTTGGTGGGTCAGAGGTAGGGTCTGGGGGGCCAGCAGGGGGCGTGGCAGCCACGGAGGAGCTGGGCCTGGGTTCCCCCTGGCTCATCTGCAGTAGGCCAGTGAGAGCGATCAGCTCCGGCCCACTGAGCCAGGCGGTGGAGGGGCTCCGGGAGGGTGACAGGCGGGGGAGGACCCAGGCAGACATAATGGGGGGCGGCGGCAGCAGTTTCAGGGAGCCCATCACCTGAGGAGAGAGAATGGGATGTGTTTCCTGCCAGGCACACCTGGAGGCTGGGGTAAGGCCAGGGAGGGGGAAGAGCTCTCACCTGCTGGGGGGCCTTGGACAGGTACAGGGGGACACGCTGCCCCTGGGGCAGCAGAGGGTCCGAGAGGAAGACATCTTCACAGCACATCACCGGGAACCCTAGAAGGAAACACCACTGGGGTGGCAGGCTGTGGGCTCCCACCCCTGGGCACTGGTTCCGGGAGGAGTTGGGGCAGCCTTGCACCCCCAGAGGACCAAGGGAGGTACCTGCATCTGGGTGCGCCTGCTGTCCATTCCAATGCCCTGTGGCAGGGGCCACGGGCCTGAGACCCCTGCCCGAGGCTGCCTCATACAGCGGCCAGAACGAGGGGTGACACAGCGTCCGGCCTGAGAACGAGGCTCCTGAGCTACAGTTGGCCCCCTAGGGTGAGGAGGACAGACCACTGGAGCCTCAGGCCACCCCGCAGCTCCCTGAACACCCCAGCCAGCCCCACAGGTTTGCCCTCAACTCACCCACACCGGCTGACGGCCCGCTTTCGCTTCGTACTTGGGGTCCCAGGGCGCTAGTGGAGTCATCCTTGAGGGGTCCACCTCCCAGGCCACCTGGGGGGAACGGGGAGCTGGGGGGACACTTGGGGATTAAAACAGGCTCAGAGTCAGAGAGGCTCTTGGCGGTAGTAGAGGCAGCAGGACCCGTCCTACCTGGGGCTCCGGGGGGCTGCTCAGTGGCTGGGCCTGGCAGGCGGTGGGGCAGCGGCAGCTGCTCACTCCGGGTCCAGGAAGGGCTACGGGATGGGGGCCGTGGGCTGGAGGGGTAGCGACTGAGGCTGCAGTTACACCGCCCCCACGCACCTTCCCCTGGAGCCCAAGGGTGCCTGGTGCAAGGGAGGCCGAGGGACCCAAACTCCGGCAAGGACAATGGAGAAACCTCCGCAGAGGGCGTGGTGAAGGCATGGAGGTCCCCAGTCGTTGTCCCCCCGCGGCTCCGGCCGAGCCCCTCACCTGTCCCATGGGGATGTCCCCAGATCCCTGGGGGCGTCCGCTCCGGAGCTCCAGGGCTCGCCCTGGTCCTTGCCCGCCACAAGGCCTAGTCCCTCGGGCGCCTCCTCCGGGCCCGCGCCCCACCGTGGCGGCGACCAGGGCAACATTCCACGTTCCAGAGCGCAGGGCTGCACCGCAGTGTCCCCGCCGCCCGGCCCGGCCCGCTCAGCCTCCCTCTACCGCGCGGCGCGCACCAGCCCTCCTGGCGAACCCACCCTAGAGGCCTCGCGGCGACGCCGGCGCCCTGTGCGTCTCCCGGCCACGTGGCGCGTGCCCCCGCCGGGCTCCCGCGGGCGCCCCCTGGCGACCGGGCGGTGAATTCCGGATACAGAGGCCCCCCCCACAATCCCGCTACGCGCGTGCTCTCAGACACAGTTACACCTGAGGGCCACCCAGAGGGCTTCTGGCTTCTGTTTATTGCAGCTGACGCGACATCTGCGACACCCGTGGTCTTTCCACCCAGACCCTCGGTCCCAGAGGCAGCCAGGCCCGCAGGCCAAGGGGGCCCAGGCCCAGGCCGCCCTCACCGAGTGCTTGTCTCAGAGCGTGGAGCCCAGGCGCGTCTTCTGCTCCCAGGGTCCCAGGCGGGGTGGGCCCTGCCCCCACCTTCACCCCTAAGGCCGGTCCAGCAGGGCGTGGACGACAGCAGCGATGTAGGGGAGGCCCCTTCCCGGGGCCCCCTCCTCTTCCAGGATGTGGTGGGGCTGGCACAGTGACTCCTGGGGGAAGGGGCCGGGTTAGCTTCCCCAGGGGGCCCCCCGTGGCTTCCGGCCTGTGGCAGGGGGTCGGGGGCAGACCTGAGCATCACCATGCGCTCAGGGCTCGGTGACAAATGAGACGCAAGAAAGCTGTCAGCAATAACAGAAGGGAGATGACACGGGGGGAGGCGGAGGCTCCGGGAGCATGAGAGGCTGGCATCTCAGAAGGGCGATGCTGGTGGGCACAGAGCCATGGCCACAGCCACCGCCACGCGGAGCAGACGCGCGCACACTTACACACACACAGGCAAGGCGGTCACGGTCTGTACAGTTTATACACAGAGACAGGGACCCGGCCTGGGCCCCACACCCCTACAAATATAGATCCTCTCTACAAAATAGAGATAATTTAGCCCCCGCATAGCAGCCGTTGCGGGGGAAGGGGAGGGCACAGGAGGAAGGGGGAGACTCTAGCTCCTGCCACCCCTCACGGGGCACAGAGGGCAGGGGCAGGGCCGGCGGGGACATGAAGGCACCGTCAGCACTGAGAGGTGGGGACTCATGGGGCTACCGGAGGGAGGCCAGAGGCTGGGGGCCCAGGGTCTGGGGGCACCAGAGTGGGGCCTCTGAGGTCAGTGTCTGTGAAGGGGGTGCACTAGTGTCTTTGGTCGGGGCTGAAGGCACCGCAGGTGGGGTCGGGTGGAGCAGGGGCCTTATAAATAGAAGGGGGGAGGGAAAGGGGTAAGGGAGGGCTGATTTCGGGTCCTAGGAACCCAGGAGCCGAGTGTAGGAGACATAGAGCAGCAGCATGAGGACCACGTAGAAGATGACGAAGCCGCCCAGACCAGAGGGGGGCCAGAGGGGCGGTAGGGCCTTGCCCCCCACCCGCTTCACGGCCTCCAGCACGGTCCGCAGCCCCTGGGCAGTGCCCTGGAGGAGATCCGAGGGCGAGCACAGGTCAGCCTGGGGGAGAGGAGAGCAGATGGACAAGGACAAGGGACAGATATCAGCAGCAGCAGCAGGACAGTCCCTCCCACCCCTGCCCTCACGTGCTGGGGCCAGAACCACGCCCACATGCCGACGTGCCGGGCAGGGGGAGTGCAGGGCAGCGGGAGTGCAGGACAGGCAACATGCAGGGCAGGGGGCGTGCAAAGCAGGTGACATGCAAGACAAGATGGGGCCTGCAGGGCAGGGGACGTGTAGGACAGGTGACATGCAGGGCAGGGGGCATGCCGGGCAGGGCAGGGGCAGCCTGTGCCTCCATCTGAGAGCAGACACCCGCTGCGAATGGAAGCCCGCCATCCATGCCACACGCTGGCTGAGCCCGGCATGCCACCACTCTTTAGAAAGCAGCCCCCATACCTCAGGCACTCCCATTTTTCGACAGGCTTCTAGGAAACTCTCCACATTCTTCCGAGCCTTGAGGGCACTGAGTTTTGGCTGGGGTGGGTGAAGGAAGAAAATGTGGTAAGGGAGAGGCCACAGGTGCCCCAGCCCATCCCCCACCTCTTCCCCGGCCCCAACTGACCACAGCAGGAGAGGGCACATGGATGAAGGGCACGGAGCGCGGCCGTAGCTGGTTGGCCAGTTGGCACAGGATGACCCCGCTGGCCAGAGCCTCGGCCAGGTCCTCGGGCAGGGGCCGCTGCAGCCGGGACTCAAGGACCTGGGAGTGTAGACCGCATAGAGCAGGGGTCAGGGAAGGAGAGGTATCTGGGAGGCAGGGAGAGTGGGGGGCTCAGGGCCAGCAGGGAACTTGTGCCTGTCCCCTTCTGTCCTCAGGGGAGGTGCCAGAGTGGGCACAGAGGATGTGGAGGGAGGCTGGTCCCAAGGACAGCAACACAAGGAGGTGCCCGGCCCAGGTCCCTGCCCACACAGCTCCCAGCTCTGCTCACCTGGCGCAGCTGAGTCATTAAGTCCTTCTCATCTGGAATCTGGGGGGACCGCCGAGGTCTCAGGACAGAGTCTGGTGAGGAAGGGCCTAGGAGAAAAAGCGGGGCATGGGGCTGCCCCCACTGCTCACCACTGACTCTGTAGCTGGGTCCCAGTGGCCTGGCACCCACACCTCCTGCCTCTCTGCTTGTGGGATTTTCTTTTTCTTTTACATGGAGATGGGGTCTCGCTATGTTGCCCAGGCTGGTCCTGAATTCCTGGGCTCAAGCGATCCTCCCACCTTGGCCTCCTAAAGTGCTGCAATTACAGGTGTGAGCCACCACACCCAGCTTATTTTTGGAATTTTCAACACAAAGGTACAACAGACCCAGAGGGCTCCCAGGGCAGAAGGGTGATGTAGCAGTTGCTGCTGGCAAGCACTGGGTCAGCACTGGGGAGGGCGGGACACCCACCTGAGCCACTCTGAGAGGAGGAACGGAAGAGGAAGCTGTTTGGTCTCTGAATGGAGCCAAGTGGCCTCGGAGCAGGTGCTGTTGCTGGGGCCAGAACCAGGGACACAGCAACAGGGACAGGTGAGACAGGCATCCCCTCTGTGTCCCTCTCTCCCAACCAGCCCTCACCAACACAGGCCCCATCCTCCTCCCAAAGTCCCTGTCCCACCTGGTCCAGCTATGGGAAGGGGCTCTTGGGAGGCGGGGGCAGGGGCAGGGGCTCCCTGCCCCACTGTAGCTCCCGCTTGGGAGGCACTGGACTTAGGCGGGCCACTGAGGAGAGACAGAAGGGAGTTAGAGGGATGGTCATGGGAAGAGGAGTGGGGACCGGATGCTGGCAGGAAACCTACTTGTGCGTGGCTTGAGTGGACATGGCGGTGGCTCCTCCCACAGCAGACCTGAGCCCTGACTTTAAGAGGCTGGAACAAGGAGAGGTGGGGTCAGCTAGCCCCGAGGCAGAACGTCTTAGTGGGGCTCGGTGGCCCCATTTCCAGGGCTCAGTGTCTGGCAACAGCCCCGGGCGGCCCTGGGTCCCACCTATCCTTCCTGGGGGGCCCCCATGCCCCACTCTGCTGCTGCTGCCGCCGTTCCCGCTCCTGCCACAGCTGCAAGGTGTCCGGGCGCCGCCGCTCCTCCCCTGCCGGCTCCTCCCGCCTGAGGGACCAAGACAGGGTGAGAGGGGCAGACCCTGGCGTCAGGGAAGGAGGGGGCTGGGGGGTGGGAGGATCAGGCAGTGGCGTCGGTTTCAGGGCTTGGGATACCTGCTGCTTGGTGCCCTCTCCCTGTCCCCTGCCCCGGGGCTTAATTCAGGTGGTCGCTGCTCCTAAGGAGAAAACAGCAGAGCAGCTGAGAGCAGGCCTGTGCCCACGCCTGCCCTGTCCCCTGCTCTAGCTCCCCTCCCTTGGGAGAGGCACAGCTGGGCTCTCACCTCCACAGTGCCTCGCTCTTCATCCTCCCCCGGGACGTGGCTGTCGATGAAGTCAATCTGCTCAGGGTCTCCGTCCGCTGGGGAGGCCAGCATGTCAGCAAGTGAGTGGGGACCCTGGTCCAGCCCAGCTCCCAGCCAGCCCTGCTACTCACCTGAGCTGTCCTCCCGGCGTTCTCTGGGTCCCCGGGGCTCCCGGGCCAGCTCTGAGATCCGGAATGACAGCTCTGAAAATTCATCTGTTGACTGTAAAGGCAGAGGCTGAGATGGGAGATGGCCTCTCTGCACATGGGGGCTTGGGGCCTGGGGGGTCCTGTGTGGGACTAAGCTCAGGGTCTTTGCTGAGCCAGCCCCTCCCTGGGATGCTGGGCAGAGGGAAGGAAGAGGACAGCTCCAGCCTCTGCCTGGTACCCTGCAATTTGGAGGTCCCCAGTTCAGAGGTCCTCTCCCAGGGCTCACACCCCCAATTTCCCATGGACAGGACGCCCTTACCTCATTTCCAGACCACCTCTTGCTGCCACTATCAACGCTGTGGAAGCCTGAGTCCAGCCCGCCATCATACCGATGTCCCGGAAACAGATCCTCTGCAGGGCTGGGGCCAGCCAGGGAGATCTGGTCAGCCTGATGCTGGACAGCAGCCCCTAATCCTCCCAGAAAGCAGGGGGTACCTGGGGCCAAGAAGGGGCATTCAGTATCCCAGGGCTTCCTTGCTCCCCACCTAGGACTTACCAGGGACTGAAACTCGGGGGCCGAGAAGGGGCCAGGTCCCCCAGGGCTGACCCACGCTGCCCAGCTTCTGTGGACAAGTACTTGAAGATGTGAAGTTTCCCCTTCAGGCAGACCTGTGTGCGGGGCAGCACACGCTGGGGAGCTGGCAGGGAAGGCAGCTCCCCGGATCCTGCTCGGCTGCCCAAGAGGACCAACCCCACTCCTGCCCAGCCACACCCCTGTCCCTGTGGCCCCCTGGGCCCTCGCCTCACCTGGGCAGGCGGGCTCTGCAGGGGGTTGCTGTCCAGCAGAATGACCTGCAGGTGCCTGAGGCGGCAGAAGGAGACCGGGATGCGGGAGACGCGGTTACAGGAGAAATCCAGGCGGACCAGAGGGAGGTCCCCCAGCTCTGGAGCGGGTGGGCAAGGGAAAAGTCAGGAGCGTGCTCAGGCCTGGGGCCTCACGCTCACTCCCTTCCCCTTGGCTCCGGCTGGCCAGTCACCCTGGGCCTAGCACAGCCTCTCCCCTGGGTGGTTCAAGTCATTCCCCGGAACAACCTCCCTGCTCCTCTTTCCACACGATTCTGGTCCATAGTCTAAGCAAGCTTCCCTGAGAGGGCGCATCCGGACATTGGCTTAGCCTCCCTAGGAAGGCTCATCCGGACGTCAGGTCCTGCCCAGCCCTGTCTGTCCCTCCTCGTCTCCTCGCCTGCCCACTCCACACTCAAACCCACCCTCCATTTTCAAATGATCAGCACAAGACACAAACCCTGCTCAAACACCTCCCGTGACATGCAGCCAGGGCTATCGATGTTGAGCCGGTTGTGCCTGCCCGGGAGTCCCCTCTCCCCAGCATGGGCCCAGCACTGCACCCTGCGTGAAGCGCTGCCTGCCCACAGGGAAAGATGCCTTTTGCTCATCTTAAAAAGGCACGGTCTGGATTCATGGTGGCCCTAGGCACAGAATAAAAACCATAGCTCCCTAACCCAGCACGAGCAAGGCTTCCATGACCTGGCTCCACGCACGTTTCCCACCTCACTGCCCACCCCTCCGGGCCCTTGGCTTCTGAGCCTTCCCAGGTGCTATTTGCTCAGTTGGGAGAACTCCATTTTCCCCATCCACGCATCTTTCAAGGTTCAGCTCAAGCGTCACCACCTCGGTGGAGCTTTCCAGACATCCCAGATTCATGGAACTCATTGCTTTTGCCTCTGTCCCCGGGGCATCTTGCTGGGATTTCTTTTTATGGCCCAGAGGGAGCCCTTCCTACCCCTTTTGACTGGGAAGGAAGAGGGCAGGTGCAGAAAGGGTCAAGGAGTGGGGAGACAGGGAAAGTGGATGACCACCTCACTCCCTCCTTGTTCTTCAAAACCAAGTTCACACTCGAGCATGGCACAGGCCTTCCTGCCACACGGGGCTCGCCTTCCTAACCCCATGCTTTGCACATGCTGGGTTCTCTGCCGGGATGCAGAAGGGTGGGGAATTCTCCTTCAATGGCCGGCTCCCACTGCACCTGCACCTCTGGTGAAGTTTTCCCCAGGCCCCCCAAGCAGAGTCCAGTGCCACCTCCCTCTAGCCCCCGTCAGGGGAACCTGCCCATGTAACTTCCCTATGACTGTTTGTCTCTCCTCATGAAGCCATTAAATCCCTAAGAGATGGCCCCAGATCTTAGTCACATCACCCGCATCTACCTGGTCCCAACCTAAAACACAGGAATCCTACACACACACACACACCACACACATACAGACACAACACAGACATAAACACACACAACACACACACATACACAGAGACAAACACACACAGACACAAACAACACAGACACAAACAACAGACACACGCACAACACAGACACAAACACACACGCACAAAGACATAACACACAACACACACAACAGACATAAACACACACAACATACACACAACACACGCACAAACACAGACACACACAAAACATAAACAACACACACAACACACACAGACACAAACATATGCTGCTGCCTCCTGAAAAGGCATGCCTGCTTTGGAGTGGCATCATAGCGAGCTCATTAAATCGGCCCCTTGGGCCCTGGCACTGGCCCTAGCATCTCCGGGCAGAGTGGCAGAGCATCCCCTGACTCAGGTGTTTGAGAGCCCCTGCTGGGGTGAGCAGGGCTGCTGGGTGACCTTGAAGGCCCCTTCTGACCTTGCCAGTCTACCTGAGCTCCCCTTCTGTGCACCCACCAGCTCCCCTTCTGTGCCTGTGTCCACATTTCTAACAGAGCTGCTCATCTGCGCCCTGCCAGCCTCAGAGGGTGGCTAGGTCAAGATCAAATCAGATTGTTTATAGTTTGTTTTATATACTGCAAAAGCCTGGGCAATGAAAGTGTAATTCTCCTCTGAAGATTCCTGGCCTGTAACTTTTTCAAAGCACATACACTGTTACGGCCTGAATGTGTCCCCCAAAAAGTCCTCTGCTGAAATCCTAACCCCCAAAGTGATGGGATTAGGAAGCGAGGCCTTAGGGAAGGAATTGTGATCATGAGTGGAGCTCTCATCAGTGAGATTTGTGCTCCTTTATCAGAGGCCCCAGAAGGCTGTCTCTACTCTCCGCCATCGGGGAGTACCACGAGGAGCCGGCAGTCTGCAGCCAGGAAAAGCGCCCTGCCAGAAGCTGACCGTGGAAGCACCCAGATCCTGAACTTCAACTTCCAGAACTGTGAGAAATGAATGCCATGTATAAGCCACCCGGTCTGCAGTGTTTTCGTTACTGCAGCCTGAGCCGACTGGGACGCACACACAAATACCTCCTCTCCAGTTCTTCGTTCTCCTCACCTTCGGGCAGTGTACTGAGCTGGTTCCTCCGGACATTGAGGTCCCGCAGGGAAGAGAGGCCACACAGCTCCACAGGCAGGGACTGGAGCTCGTTGCTGCTCACGTCCTGGTATCAGGAAGGCAGTGGGAAGGGGCCATGAGACCAGGCCCAGCAGAACCCACCCTCCTGTCTCTGTCTTTGCTCCAGGCCCTCCTCAACCTCCCCCTAGAAGGTCCCTGCTGCCTGGCTCAGGGGTCCCTTTCCTGGCCCTGTCCCCATCCTCACAAGCTGTCGCAGGCTTCCCAGGGTGCCGATATCAGGGGGCAGGGCTCCCAGCTTGTTGTTGCTGACGATGAGGACCCTCAGGGGCAGCTGGCAGATGTAGGGTGGCAGCAATGACAGCTGGTTTCGGCTGTGGAAGGGAGAAAGGCAGCGGGCTGGCTCCCCAGGCATGGCATCCCAGCACTGCCATCCTCTCAGGGTCACCGCGAGGGTTACTCAGTAGTACTTGAAACTGAGAAGGACACGCTCCCACACGACCCTGGCTCGGCCTCCCTACCTGAGGTTGAGGTAGGTGAGGGCTGTGAGATTCCCCAAGGCTGGGTTCAGGCATCTCAGGCAATTGTGGTAGAGGCTCAGGCCCTCCAGGGACACCAGCTGGCACGCCGCCTCGGGCACCTCGGGAAACCGGTTCCGGGACAGGTCTAGGGAAAGCAGGTGTCAGGGGAGAGTTGTGGAAAGGCCCAGCCCCGGACAGAACCTTGAGTCCCCTCTATAGCCGGCTGCCCACTCCCTAACGTCCACACCTAAAGATTCAAGGCCATCAGTGTGGCCTCCCGGGAGAGATAACAAAGCCTTCTGCCAATGGGAGCACATTCCAGGCGTGACCAGAATGGTAAAGGGAAGGCAAAGGCCTTCGCGTCACTGGGCTGGAGAAGCCTCAGACTTGGGGGTTGGGGAACGCTGCAATGTCAATGGAGGGCTATTCTGGAGAGCAGCTGGAGTCTCTAACTCCTGCGGTTCCTGTTCGGAGATGCCAGGTGAGGTGAACAGAAGGTCAGAGGCGGGGTCGGTGATCATGGGAAAACAGTAAAGTGAGGGGCTGGGGGGCTCCCGGAGGAAATATGGGAAACCCCTGGGGCAACCTGCAGGGAGAGCCCATTCCTCCTCGGGGCCCTTCTTCCCTACTCCACTGTGTTTTCAACAGGGGAGAAACCACAGGTCACTCTATCTCAGTTCTAGAGATTAAGTCCCCGACACCGAACGAGATTTTTGCCAGCCCCAAGGACCAACAAGCCAGGTCCAAAGAACTACAAAGTTACCGAATTCCCAAGGGCTGGGAGGGAAGGGCAAGAAGCCCTGGTTGGAGATGGGAGCTGGAGTTCCCAGGTCCCTCCCATCTGGGCTTCCCTGGCCCGGGGCAGGCATCCTTACTACCTTCTGCCAGCCCTAGCAGCCCCGTTCTGCTTCCTCTCTTACTGACACAGACTTCAAGAGATCGGCAACTGTGTGAGCATCTCAGGCATGGCGAGGGTGGAGAGTGTGGGAGGGGGCTGGGGTCTACTCTTGCCCTCTTATCTGGAGCACCGCCTTGCTATGCGGAGGCTGGCAGCCTTGGGATTCCCTCTAGCATGGAGCCACTAACGGCTTAGACCTGGAGAAGCCTGCCTTTCTGTTTCCTCAGCCCAGCCTGTCCTGGGAGGGGCCCAGGGCCCGCAAAGGGGAGTCCCAGGCCACAGACCTGGTGAGCTTCTCCGAGGGCCCTTCTCAGGGAGAGGCAGGTCAGCAAAAGCAAGCAGAGCAGAGGAGAAGCAGGGTATATCCCCCAAGGAAATGAGTCTTGTGACAGGAAATGAAGTAGAAATAATAAGTCAGGTTCTGTCCCTCGTAGGCCCCGTGTTTACCATGGTGGATGACAGCTTGATGCCCCGGGACCCCTCTCTCTTCCTCTCTGCCCAGCCCTGGTACACAGACAGAAGCCCTGTCCTGGGAGATAACCGTTCTGGAGAGGGTGGGGGACGGCATCTGCCTCTCCCAGCCTCGCCTCCACCTGCCCGCTTTCTCTGTCGGCAAATGTGTTTGTGTGTGTGCATGTGGACGAAGGGGGTGGAGACTGAGTTCTCAGAGTTCTGATGGGGTAGGCGGTGGCAGGGACAAAAGCTAGGAGCGGAAGGGAGTTCAGGCAGGAGGCAGGGCACAGGGGGCACAGGATGTGGTCTGGGAGAGAATGAGCTGCACTTCTCTTTTGCAAGACGGCCCCTCCCCGCCACCTCAGGATTCTTCCTACTATCACCCCAGGGAGCCTAGTCCAAGGGAGATCAGGGACCCAAGACATAGGGACCACACAAGTAAGACACTCAGAAAGAGATGGGAGACGAGAGGGAAAGGCTCAAGGCAGTCCGGGCAGCAAGGCACTGATGCTTTTCGTCTGCTTGGAGGGCGAGGAGAGATGGAGGGCAGGGTATGGGCAACTCTTATGTTTTTGTCACTTCCCCTTTCTGCCCCAGCCTGTAAGCACCCTGCTTGGGGAGAGGGTACAGAGGAGAGAGTTCTGGACAAGAGGGACCCCACTTGGCCTAGAACCTGGGCCCTGGAAGGACTGAGGATTCCTGTGTGGAGAGTGGGGCAGAGGAGGGTTCTCAGGAAACCGGGATTTTCCCCCCCAAGCTCACAGGAGCATGGCTGCACCCTGAGCCGGAATGCTGGGGGAGGAGGGGGCAGGGGTTGGGAGCTGGGAGGAGCCGGGAGCTCCGGGTAGTTTTCCCCAAGAGTCCACACAGGCAGAGGCAGCCTAAGGAAGTAAAGAATAACATTTGGTCTTTGTCAAAAAACAACCAAGGGGGAGGGGAAGGGAACAGACAGTGAGTGTCACACAGCTGCTGAGGTCAATCTGGAGCGTGGGGTTAGGTGGGGGTGGGAGGGAATCGGGCTGTAAGGGGCAGGAATGGCTCCTGGAGCTCACTCATCATTCCTGATCTCACGAGTTGCAGAGCAGGCGAGATCAGTGGGGAGGTTTCGACTGGTTCTCCCCAGAAGAGGGGAGAGAGCGTGTGCCAGTGCTGGCCTGAGTGTTCCCAAGCGAGCGGGCACCTGCTTAGGGAGAAATACGCACTTTCCTGCAGCTCCGGTCCCCCACCTTGCCCATGAGAGGAGGAGGCCTGGGCTGGGGTGAGGCTTCGGGAATGCAGTCCTCCCTGATCCTGATCCCCACCCCCAGCTGCCGGCCCAAGGTCATAGGCTGCCTCCTGAGTAGCTGAGGCCTGACTCACCTGTCACAGTTAGGTCCCCCACCCCCTACCGTCCACAGACACCAGGGTAGAGGGTGCATGGTTGGACAGATCCTGAGGGTTGAGGCTTGGGACAGTCTCTAGCTGGCCAGCACTCCCAGCTAGGAGATAAGATTTCCTTCCCTCCAGCCACGGCCTCAAGTCCCTCCCCGGAAAAAAGCAGAAACTGAAATGGGAATTCTAGGATCCCTATGAGGTCACAGGCTCCACAGTGACCTCACAGGCTTAGGAAGAAGGAGGAGGAGTCTCAGATAAGGGGGTTGGGGATAATAGGCGGAAGAGCTCAGGGAGAAAAGAGTGAGGGGAGGTAGAGATTTGCTTCTTTCCCATAGGCTTTCCCATAGGCTGCGTGGACAGTGGAGAGGGCCAGGACTACAGGGGGCGGGGTTGCGGCACAGAAAGCAGAAACCTTGGGCGTAGGGACCAGTCACGGGAAGGGGGTGCCTGGGGCTCGGATCTCGGTGGGAAGGGGATTAAGAGGTGTAGACGAAGAGATGGGAGAGAAAGCAGTTATTAGAGGAGCTCGTGGGGACTGCTTCATAGACCGATTGGAGCTGAGGTTAAGAGGTCATGTAAATGAGACAACCAGGTGAGGGGCGGGACCATCCTACAGGTGCGCAGCTATGCAAATAAAGAGAAAGGAGGAATCTCTCTCAACGCTCGGAGGCGCTGGGCGTTCTGTGCAAACGAGAAGCACGTTCATTGTCCAGGGCTTTCTCAAAGATGGGACGGGGTGGCTGCAGGTTTACGGCAATCAGGAGGGGCAGCAACCCTGGCCGCCAGGTGAAAGGGCGGGCCCGACCCCCGGATTGGGCGGGGCCCGAGGTGGGGCTATGCAAATGAGGGTCCCGGTCGGGCCCAGGGCCCGGCTACACTCACCAGCCTGGGTGATGTCTGACAGGTCGTAGCTACGGGCCGCGCCCCGGGGGAAGTGCTTCAAGCGCCGGTTAGACAGGTTCAGGGTCCCGGTGGCCACGGCCTCCTCTAGGGCACGCTCTGCACTGCGGCTCCCTGGCAGACCCGGAGACCCGGGCACGGAGGTTGTGGCTGCCGCCTCCTCACCCCTAGCGGCGAGTGGAGCCGCTACGGCCGCCGCCATCCGCTCCCGGCGGCTCCCGCTGCCTGACTGACGGGACCCGCAGTCCCTCCTTCCCCCTCCCCCTCCTTGGAGCCGCCGTAGTTGCCTCAAGGGGGCGGGAGCTGTGTCCGGGACCCGACGGACCAATCGTGGCCCCGAGACGCGTCAGAAGCGACCAATCAGAACCCGCCAGTGGGGTGGAGCTCCGGCGCTGGAGTCTGACGAGAGAAGGGAGGGGAATGAGGATAGAGCGCTCGCCAACGGCTGGCGCTCCAGGCCGTCCCGCCCAGCGCAGCCGCACCCAATCACAATGCTTAGATCTGGAGGTGGAGCCAATCAGGTCCAACCAAGAGGAGGGGACACCGGCGCTCAACTAGTAGGGAAAAGGGCCGAGGGACCGCAAGCAGGAGCGCCTAGTCCTCGTCCCCCAAAGACCAATCGTAAGCCAGATACAGGCGAGTGACTGTCAAGAAGGCCAATTAGAGCCTCTGAAGGGAATCTGGACCAGCCTCTTCTCTGAGCGACGGCTCTACCTACCAATAGCATGGGCGAGAAGGCGGTCCCTTTGCTAAGGAGGAGGCGGGTGAGCTAGAACTTTAAGACTGAGATTAAGAATGAACGCGGAGCCCGGGGCCGGCCGGGAACGCAGTGCGCGGCTGCAGTGGCGAGTGCGAGCTGGACGTGTTAGGGGGCTAGCCGGCGTCAAGGGCTGGAAGGGAGTCGGGCGACTGCTTGAGGCCAGTGCACTGGCCGTTGTCGCAGCTGAAGGGGCCAGCGGGGGAACCTCCGACTGTGAAGCCTCTGGCAGGGGTCTAGGGACCCCCGGGCTGGGGGCGGGCGGGGGGCTTCCCAGAGCCTGGAGACGCCCAGCTCGAGGAGGGAGGGTGTAGCTGCAGCGTTGCACGGTCTGCCGTCTCACCCGAGGAGCTCCCCTGGACAGGAATGGAGAGGGGACCAGACCTGGGGGTTTTAGAGGCTTAGAAAGGATCTCACCGTCTAGAAAACGCCCTTGATGCTACGAATGCAGAAACTGAGGCAGAGGGAAGTTGATGCGTTAGCAAGAGCGAACAGCAAGTTCCTGACAGCTGGCTGTAGAAACCAGGCCTCTGGATCCTCCACGCACAGCCCTTTCCCTCTCCCTCGGTTTTCACAATGGGTATTTTCACTCCCTTCCTCTCTTCCTCCCTCGTCTCCCTTCCCTTCCCTTCCTCTTGTTCTTCTTTTTTTTTTTTTTTTAAAGAAGGTCTGGTTCTGTCGCCCAGGCTGGAGTGCAGTGGTGCAGTCATGGCTCACTGCAGCCTTGAGTGCCTGGACTCAAGGGATCCTCCCGCCTCAGCCTCCCAAGTAGCTGGGACCACGGGCGGCACCACCGCGCCTGGCTAATTTATTTTTAATTTTTGTAGAGATGGGGTTTTGCTACGTTGCCCAGGCTGGTCTCAAACTCTTGACCTCAAGCGATCCTGCCTCTGCCTCCCAAAGTACTGGGATCACAGGCATAAGCCACTGCACCCGGCCCACAGTGGGCTTTTTCTTTCTTTTGAGACAGAGTTGCTCTGTTGCCCAGGCTGGAGTGCAGTGGCTTGATCACGGCTCACTGCAGCCTCAACCTCCCACCTCAGCTTCCCGAGTAAGTGACTACAGTCATGCACCACCATGCCAGCTAATTGTATTTTTTGTAGAGACAGGGTCCTACTATGTTGCCCAGGCTGGTCTCAAACTCCTGGGCTCAAGCAATCCTCCCACCTCGCCCTCCCAAAGTGCTGGGATTGTAAGCGTGAGCCACCAAGCCTGACCCACAGTGGACTTTTTCTATTCACAACCTCTCGTTTGCCTCCTGGGGTGAAATGGAGTGGATAAAGGGGATCCAAATGCAAGAGGAATGGAAAATACCTTTCTGTCTACTTGGAGATCTTAACTTCCTTTCTAGTGGCATAAGCCCTTAATGCAGTCCCCTTCCTATGTGGTAGGTTGCCCAGAAACAAGTCACTGAAGTTGCTTTCTCCTAAATTCACATCTCAGAGGTTGATATTCCTGAATAGTTGTTGAAGTATTAAGATTCCATCTTAGGCATCCCAGCCTAGCTGTGGCTAGGCACCATACATAAGGGAATTTGGGTGGTCAGTCTGGTGCAGTCAATTAACGGATCTGTGACACCGTGTGGTGAGAGCTGGTGGTCTGGCAGGATGAGACTCCTTTGAACCCCTGCAAGAGCCAGCCACTCCTTGGATTTCTTGGTGTAGATCTGCCCTGATCGGGACAGACACAACCCTGACCCCTGCTGTTTCTCCTCATAAATGTCACCCCACATAAGACAAAGCTAATATCAGAGACCCTGGGAGAAATCCTAAGCTTTCAGAGGACATCCATCCCTTTCTCCCACCTTAATAGGTTGTCCTTTATACATGCAATGATGTTACTGCCCATCAGGAAAGCAAAAGCAGTCTTCTTCTTTGTTGTTGTTTTGTTTTGAAACTGGGTATCATTCTCGCCCTGGCTGGAGTACAGTGGCAGGATCATAGCTCACTGCTGCCTCAAACTGGGCTCAAGCAATCCTTCTGCCTCAGCCTTCTGAGTAGCTGGGACTACAGGGGTGCATCACCACGCCTGGGTAATTTTTAAGTTTTTTATATATATATACACAGGGTCTCTCTATGTTGACCAGCTGGTCTTGAACCCCTGGCCTCAAGCCATCCTTGCACCATGACCACCCAAAAGTGCTGGGATTTCAGGCATGAGCCACCGGCACCAGGCTGCAGTCTCCTTTTGGATGTGTTTTTTCTTTTTTTTTTTTGAGACGGAGTCTCGCTCTGTCGCCCAGGCTGGAGTGCAGTGGCTAGATCTTGGCTCACTGCAAGCTCCGCCTCCCGGGTTTACGCCATTCTCCTGCCTCAGCCTCCCGTGTAGCTGGGACTACAGGCGCCCGCTACCTCGCCCGGCTAGTTTTTTGTATTTTTTAGTAGAGACGGGGTTTCACTGTGTTAGCCAGGATGGTCTTGATCTCCTGACCTCGTGATCCGCCTGTCTCGGCCTCCCAAAGTGCTGGGATTACAGGCTTGAGCCACTGCGCCCGGCCTGGATGTGTTTTTTCATGAGTCTAAAGAGTTTGCCGAATCATTTGTGAGCTAAACGATTATGAGCACAGTCACCTCTCCATTTCACCTGTCAAACTGAGTTTATAGTTTTTTGAGCCTATACTCTTGAGCTACCAATCCCTGGAGGCCTTGGCCTGCTGAAACGTGAAGAATTCACCAGTGTTTATCTACAGAGTTAGTGCTAAAAGGGCCTCAAGTGGGAAAACCTCCTCCTGCTCCCTGAAATAAAGATGTCACCTACCAGTAATTCACACTTTATTTCTCCAGTAAAATGCATATCCCTTGAGCCATGTGATGGCTAGAACTGAGCTAGAACCCAGGAGCTGTCTGAGAGATGGGTCCTGGACAAGATTAAAGGGAACAGGTCACAGTGGCCAAACAGTGAGGTCACAGAGAGGTTTGTTAGTCCCAGACTCCATGGGGGAGGGGTCTAGGAGGCAGAGGGGCCCCAGAGGTCCCCCAAGCCTAGGCAGGGGACATGGTGTGGGAAAGCCAGCAGGAACGGGGGGCCAAGGGCCTAGGAGACAGGAGGGCAGAAGCAGGGAGGGGGCAATCAGGATGGTGAGGAGAAGCCAGAGACGGAAGCTGCAAAAATTCACCAGGCTGTGTGGACGGGAGGAGGGGCTCCGGGTGAGGGGGATTGGCCGCAGGAGATTGGGAGGAGTTATTTGGAGAAGTTAGGGATGGGTCTGGAGAGAGAGGGGAGGACATGACTGCACCCGGCTGGAGTCAGATGAGCCCCAAGATAGGCAGAGAGAAGGGAAAAAAGGATGTGGGACCCTCATGGGACCCTATGCACCCCTTCTCGGGTAGGTGAAGAGAAGCTGCCCTTCTTGTGGCCCGGAGCTTGGGGTTGAAGAGAAGAAGGGGAAAGGGAATCCAATTTCTATCCAGTTGTTCCCCCCAGAGCTGGTGAGTCCTTGGGGAGGGGGGTTGAGAATAATAGGATTGGGGGCCAGACCACCAAGGAGCCACCGATGACCCCCCCGCCTCTTCCCTTCTCCCTCCCAGGTGGAGCATATCATCTCATTCCTCCCAGTCAGAGACCTTGTCGCCCTCGGCCAGACCTGCCGCTACTTCCACGAAGTGTGCGATGCGGAAGGCGTGTGGAGACGCATCTGTCGCAGACTCAGTCCGCGCCTCCGAGATCAGGGTTCTGGAGTCCGGCCCTGGAAGAGAGCTGCCATTCTGAACTGTACACCTTCCCCAGAACCTCCTGTTCTCCTTGCCTCTTGTCCTGCCTTAGCCTTCCTGCTCTCTAAAGGCCCCTGATGACACCCACACTTCTAACAGTGCTTCCAGGGCCCCTTTCTCCGGAAGAAACGGGTCCAGTTCAAACATTCTCCCTTGAGTACTTCCTGCAAGTCTTCAGAATCCACCCACAGCCCCCATTAGCGGCCTCCCCGCCAAGTCTCCCTCTGTACACAGACACTTCCCGCTTTTTCCCTAGAGGCATCCCTCACTCCCCAAACCTGGAGTTTTCCCTCCTCTAACCCAAGGCTTCTGAACTTACTATTGATATTTTGGGCGAAATACTTCCTTACTGTGGGGAGCGGTCCTCTGCATCATAGGATGTTTAAGCAGCAACCCTGGCCTCCACCCGCTAGATGGCCAGCAGCATCCCCCTTAATCGTGACAACCAATGTCCCTGAAGGACAAAATCACCCCCAGCCTGAGAACCATGTCATAAACCCTCTTCCCCTCCAGGGATCCCCCAGAGTGTACTTGTTACACTCACTGGGAGATTAAAAGAGAAGGGGTACCCAGAACACAGATCCAAAGCTAGGGGTGAGGGAGGATGAGCGGACTTCATTGATCATTCCTTTCCACTCTTATTTCTGTCTCTTTTTTCTTTTCTTTCTCCCCCCCCCACCCTTTTTTTTTTTCAGACAGATTTTCTTGTTTTTTTTTTGAGAGAGGGTCTTGCTCTGTCACCCATGGGGACTGGAGCACAGTGGCAGGATCTTGGCTCAATGCAACCTCCACCTCCCGAGTTCAAGTATTCTCGTGCCTCAGCTTCCTGAGTAGCTGGGATTACAGGCTCCCGCCACCACACCCGGATAATTTTTGTATTTTTAGTAGAGATGGGGTTTTGCCACATTGCCCAGGCTGGTCTCAAACTCCTGGGCTTCTAAAGTGCTGGGATTACAGGCGTGCAAAAATTCACTGGGCTGTGAGGATGGGAGGAGGGGCTCAGAGTGAGGGGGTTGGATGCCACGCCCGGCCTCTGTGTCTTAATATTCTTAAGAGTTTTCCTCGACATCGCTGATGCAAGGTTGCACCAAAGACCTGCTCACTAAGAAGCACATGTTTGACCCTGGGCTGAGGTCGGCTGGAGACTAAAGTTCACATGTCCAGTATAATCTAAGCTTATTGTACACATCTCCTTCATAAAGGGTCTGTTCCCCTGTCTTGGGGATGGGGAGGAGCTACAAACTTGGGTGTCTAAGAAATCTACCCAAGCTCCATCTCATCTCCCTCGTGTCATCCCATCCCTTGAACCTTCTATCTCCTTCCCTCCTCCAGACACAAAGGGCCTGTATTTCCAGGCATTTGGAGGCCGCCGCCGATGTCTCAGCAAGAGTGTGGCCCCCTTGCTAGCCCATGGCTACCGTCGCTTCTTGCCCACCAAGGATCATGTCTTCATTCTTGACTATGTGGGGACCCTCTTCTTCCTCAAAAATGCCCTGGTCTCCACCCTCGGCCAGATGCAGTGGAAGCGGGCCTGTCGCTATGTTGTGTTGTGTCGTGGAGCCAAAGATGTAAGTAGCAGAACCCTGGCAGCTGAGATCCCACCTGTGTTAGTCCATTTTCACGCTGCTATAAAGATGTACCTGAGGCCAGGTGCAGTGGCTTACACCTATAATCCTAGCACTTTGGAAGGCTGAGGCAGGTGGATCACCTGAGACCAGGAGTTCAAGACCAGCCTGGCCAACATGGCAAAACCCCTGTCTCTACTAAAAATACAAAAATTAGCTGGGTGTGGTGGCAGGTGCCTATAATCCCAGCTACTTGGGAGGCTGAGGCAGGAGAATCACTTGAACCTGGGAGGCAGAGGCTGCAGTGAGCCGAGATCGCACCCTTGCACTCAAGCCTGGGCAACAAGAGCGAGACTCTCTCTCAAAAAAGAGAAAAGAAAAAAAAGAAAGACATACCTGAGACTGGGTAATTTATAAGGCAAAGAGGTTTGATTGACTCAGTTCCACATGGCTGGGGAGGCCTCAAGAATCTTACAATCATGGCAGAAGGGGAAGAGGCACATCTTACATGGCAGCAGGCAAGAACGAACAAGCAAGAGCAGGGAAAACTGCCTTATAAATCCATCAGACCTTGTGAGAACCCACTATCGCGAGAACAGCATGGGGGAAACCACCCCCATGATCCAATCACCTCTAACCTGGGGATTACAATCCGAGATGAGATTTGGGTGGAGGCACAGAGCCTAACCATATCGCCACCTCTCTTTTGAGGACCTAGGCCCCCATTAGTCCTGAGGTGTCTTTCGTATGACTTCTGCCCTCCCATATAGGAACTTGAAATCAAGGGCTTATTTCCCAACCCTGGACCCAAGCATTTCACCTCCCACCCCAGGATCCAGCTGCCCCAGCCCTATCCCATTTTGAAACCCTAGATCTCAGATGCCCTCATCTTTTCCCCCAGTTTGCCTCAGACCCAAGGTGTGACACAGTTTACCGTAAATACCTGTACGTCTTGGCCACTCGTGAGCAGCAGGAAGTGGTGGGTACCACTAGCAGCCGGGCCTGCGACTGTGTTGAGGTCTATCTGCAGTCTAGCGGGCAGCGGGTCTTCAAGATGACATTCCACCACTCCATGACCTTCAAGCAGATCGTGCTGGTTGGTCAGGAGACCCAGCGGGCTCTACTGCTCCTCACAGGTGTGGCCCAAAGCAGTGGCTTTTGCAAACTGTTTCCTTCAGATTCCTCAGGCCCTGCTGCAGAGGAGGGGGAGGGAGGCCCCTCAGACTGGTTTCCATATGCCACCTTATCCTAGTCTCCATCTAAATAGCTCTGCCTTTCTCTGTCTCCTAGTCTAGGATTCTGCTTAATATTTTACATGAATAAAAGGTCCTGTCTGGGTGCAGTGGCTCACACCTGTAACCCCAGCACTTTGGGAGGCCGAGGTGAGCAGATCACCTGAGGTCTGGAGTTCGAGACCAGCCTGACCAACATGGCGAAACCCCATCTGTACTAAAAAATACAAAAATTAGGTCGTGCGTGGTGGCTCACACCTGTAATCCCAGTTGTTGGGAGGCCGATGCGGGTGGATAACGAGGTCAAGAGATCGAGACCAACCTGGTGAAACCCTGACTCTACTAAAAAAAATACAAAATTAGCCAGGCATGGTGGTGCACACCTATAGTCTCAGCTACTCCAGAGGCTGAGGCAGGAGAATCCCTTGAACCCAGGAGGTGGAGGTTGCAGTGAGCCGAGATCATGCCACAGCACTCCAGCCTGGTGACAGAGCAAGACTCCGTCTCAAAAAAAAAAAAAAAAAATAGCCGGGCCGGGTGGCGTGCATCTGTAGTCCCAGCTACTTGGGAGCCTGAGGCAGAAGAATCACTTGAACCCAGGAGGTGGAGGTTTCAGTGAGCCAAGATTGTGCCACTGCACTACAGCCTGGGTGACAGAGCGAGACTCCGTCTCCAAAAAAAAAAACAACAACAACAAAAAGGCCCTGCTGCCAAAAAACAGTTTGCAAACCACTATTAGTGAACACCTGATTTTAAAAAGTCTGATCTTGGCAGGGCGTGGTGGCTCACGTCTGTTATGCCAGCACTTTGGGAGGCCAAGATGGGCAGATCACTTGAGGTCAAGAGATCGAGACCATCTGGCCAACATGGTGAAACCCCGTCTCTACTAAAAAATACAAAAGTTAGCTAATTAGCTGGGCATGGTGGCACGTGCCTGTAGTCCCAGCTACTCGGGAGGCTGAGGCAGAAAAATTGCTTGAACCAGGAGGCAGAGGTTTCAGTGAGCCGAAGTCGCACCATTGCACTCCAGCCTGACAACAGAACGAGACTCTGTCTCAAAAAAAAAAAAAAAAAAAAATTCAGATCTCCCCAGCTTCCATGCCAAGCACCTCACTATACTCCAAACTGCTCCCTACTTTCCTAGTGTCCTTTATACTTAACCACATCCCCAGGCCTGAAACCCTCTAGGCTTTTTCTTAATTTTTTTTTTTCTTTTTTGGAGGAGGGTAGGAGATGGGGTCTTGCTATGTTGCCCAAGCTGGTCTCGAACTCCCGGCCTCAAGTGATCCTCCTGCCCTGGCCTCTCAAAGTGCTGGGATTACAGGTGTGAGCCACCACACTTGATCACCTCTACATTTCTGAATGCCAGGCAGGGCTCTCAATCCCCAGACCTCTCACTCAAATCGGATTCTAACAAATCTGCTAGATTTTTCTCTCCACTCATCTCTCATGCTGAAATACTTCCCTGATTTATGGTGGGAACTGGAGTCTGGGGGACTTGGGGTCACTCTTCCCTTATTTCTTTCTCACCCTTTTTCTTCCAGCCCCACTCTAGGGCAGTAAATGTGTCACCCATAGAGCCTAGGGAGTCTCTTGGGATGTTTATGTGAATATTGGAGAATCCCCTCCCCAACTAATTGTCTGCTTCCCCTGCCCCCAGAGGAAGGAAAGATCTACTCTCTGGTAGTGAATGAGACCCAGCTGGACCAGCCACGCTCCTACACGGTTCAGCTGGCCCTGAGGAAGGTGTCCCACTACCTGCCTCACCTGCGCGTGGCCTGCATGACTTCCAATCAGAGCAGCACCCTCTACGTCACGGGTATGGACCACCTCCCCCTAGCTCAAGCCCCCAGCCTTGGTTAGACCCTCCAAACACTGACAGCCCTCACCCTTACTCCAGCTGGATGGTCAACCCCTGAGGGCATCCTAGTGAAAAGATGTGTTTAGGGCCGGCATGGTGTGTCTTGCCTGTAATCCCATCACTTTGGGAAGGCAGGTGGATCACCTGGGGTCAGGAGTTCAAGACCAGCCTGGCCAACATGGCGAAAACCCATCTCTACTAAAAATACAAAAATTAGCTGGGTGTGGTGGCAGGCACCTGTAATCCCAGCTACACCAGAGGCTGAGGCAGGAGAATCACTAGAACCAGGAGGTAGAGGTTGCAGTGACCTGAGATTGTGCTACTTCACTCCAGCATGGGCGACCGAGCGAGACTCAGTCTCAAAAGATGTGTTTTCAGTTCCCAGGCATCATAGTTGATGCATTCCTAGTGGGTTTGAGACTCCTTGGATCTTGTAGCTTTCATCCCAGGTGGGGCCTTATCCCTAGGAAATGGGTGCCCAAAGCTGCTGAGCTGAGGGCTCCTGACCCCCCAGACCAGGGGGGAGTGTATTTTGAGGTGCATACCCCAGGGGTGTATCGCGATCTCTTTGGGACTCTTCAAGCCTTTGACCCCCTGGACCAGCAGATGCCGCTTGCTCTCTCACTGCCTGCCAAGGTAGGCTCCTGGAGGGATGGGGCCAACCAGAGGGGTGGGGCTGTAGGGATTGAAAGGTCTGAAGTATTATAGGAATCAAATGATTGATCCAGAGGGGCAGGGGATTCCCAGGGAGAGGTATGCCAAAAGAGATCAGCTGAGGGCTGGGTGCGGAGGGAGGCTGAGGAGGGAGGATTGCTTGAGCTCAGGAACTCTAGACAAGCCTGGGCAACATAGTGAGACCCCATCTCTAAAATATATATATGTAGTATATATATAGTATATATATATAAAATATATAAAATATATATATTATATATATATTATATATATATAATATAGAAAGAGAGCAGCTGGGGATGGCAGGTTAGTGACTGGGAGACTCTGGAACTCAGAGTTCCTCTGGAGGGAATGGAATGCCTATCCCCTTTCTATCTTGCATGCTAGATCCTATTCTGTGCTCTTGGCTACAATCACCTTGGTCTGGTGGATGAATTTGGCCGAATCTTTATGCAAGGAAATAACAGATACGGGCAGCTAGGAACAGGGGACAAAATGGACCGAGGGGAACCCACACAGGTAAGACTGTTTCCCAGCAACTCTCATCCCAACCCCTTTCCTCCAATTCCCTAACCCCCAGATATGTCCACTTCTCCTGCTTCCATAGAATCCAGATTCTGCTCCTCTGGGAAGTTAAGCCAATCAACATGTAATGTCAGTGGTACTGCCCCAGGTCTTACCCAGGGTTGGCACTATGAGGTCCATTCTGTGCAGTGCACACTGTAAATGCAGTAGGAATTTAGTGAAGGGGTAGAGTGGGTGACCTGGGCAGGCTAGAGTAACTTCTAGAAGAGGTAAGATGTGAGCAGGGGCCAGGTGCAGAGGCTCACCCCTGTAATCTCAGCACTTTGGGCGGCCAAGGTGGGCGGATCACTTGAGGTCAAGAGATCGAGACCAGCCTGGGCAATATGGTGAAACCCCGTCTCTACCAAAAATATAAAAAATTAGCTGGCTGTGGTGGCACATGCCTGCAATCCCAGCTACTCAGGAGGTTGAGGCAGGAGAGTCTCTTGAACCCAGGTAGCTGAAGTTGCAGTGAGCTGAGATCGTGCTGCTGAACTCCAGCTTGGGCAACACAGCGAGACTCCATCTAAAAAAAAACAGATGTGAGCAGGGCGTCGTGGGTTACATAAGACTTAGGTAGGGTTAGAGAAGGCATTTTGTGTGATAAGGAGGGGGATAGGCACGAAACTTGCACATACCTGGGACAGTGACAAGACGGGTCTTACTAAAGCACAGAAGGCATCTTGGGAATCACTGAGGTATGAGGTGGTACAGGTGGGCACAAGCCTAGAGAGGTGTAGATCTGGGGAAGAGTCACTGCAGGTTCTGGAATGGGAGAAGGCAACCCCCAAGAGGTGACTGAGAACACATGTCAGGAGCCTTGTGCAGAGGAGGCCGAGGCAGGGAACCTGCCAGGAGGCTGTTGAGTGATGGCAGCACTTGAGACAAGGGCCTGGCACTGCAGTGAGAATGCGAAGGAATGGATACAGGAGCCATTTGATTTGGGAAGAAAATGAATAGGGCCTCAAAACTGATTAGATGTAGAAGAGAGGGGTATAAGACAGAGGTGGCTCTGGAAGAAAGATGATATCTCACACCTGTAATCCCATGAGATCAGCCTGGACAACATGGAGAAACCCTGCCTCTAGAAAAAATACAAAAATTAGCCAGATGTGGTGGCAGGTGCCTGTGGTCCCAGCTACTCGGGAGTCTGAGGCACGAGAATTGCTTTAGCCTGGGAGGCGGAGGTTGCAGTGAGCCGAGATCGTGCCACTGCATTCCAGCCTGGGTGACAGAGAGAGACTCTCTCAAAACAAAACAAAACCAAAACCACACTCAATTGGAAACGTCTAGCTGGCAATTAGATACTACCTGGGAACATGGTTGAATGGACAGAAGTAGAGACTGAAAAGCAACTCTGAGAAGTAGGCCCCGTGGTAGGCAGGGGACGAAGAAGAGGTGCCTCTAAAACAGGCCATGCACCCCTCTAACACTGTCCCAGAAGCCATGTGACAAGGAAGTTCCAAATGGGGTGGGTGGCAGGGTTAATTGACAGTGTGACAATGTAAGATACATTTACTACTGACATGGAAAAGATAGTCATGCCACATTTTTAGGTGAAAAAAACTTTTAAGAAATGGTTTATATAGTACCATTTATTTTTATTTTTATTTTATTTTCAAGATGGAGTCTTGCTGTGTCTCCCAGGCTGGAGTGCAATGGCGCGATCTCGGCTCACTGCAACCTCTGCCTCCCAGGTTCAAGTGATTCTCCTGCCTCAGTCTGCCAAGTAGATGAGATTACAGCGTCCACCACCATGCCCGGCTAATTTTTGTATTTTTAGTAGAGACGGAGTTTTACCATGTTGGCCAGGCTGGTCTCGACTCCTAACCTCAGGTGATCTGCACACCTTGGCCTCCCAAAGTGCTGGGATTACAGGCGTGAGCCACCACACCCAGCCTCTTTTATTTTTATTATTACTTTTTTGAGACAGGGTCTTGCTGCTTCCCAAGCTGGAGTGCAGTGGCACAATTGTAGCTCGCTGCAGCTTCCAACTCCAGGGCTCAAGAGATCCTCCTGCTTCAACCTCCCAAGCAGCCAGGACTACAGGAATGCGCCACTATGCCTAGATAATTTTTTTTTTGAGACAGGGTCTTGCTATGTTGCCCAGGCTTATACTGAACTCATGGCTTTAAGCAATCCTCCCACCTCAGACTCCTAAAATGCTGGGATTACAGGTGTGACCCACCACACCTTGGCTCATCCCATTTTTTGTTTAAAAACACACAACTTGCCCATCATGGTGGCTGGCATCTGTAATCCCAGCTACTCAGGAGGCTGAGACAGGAGGATTGCTTGAGGCCAGGAGTTGGAGGCTGCAGTGATCACCACTGCACTCCAGCCTGGGTGACACTGAGACCCTATCTCTAAAAAATGAAAAATATACAACTTATGTGTATTTGTTTGTTTAGCCAACAGTGAAGAATATCTAGCAAGATATTAATAGTAGATAGTGGGATTTCCAGTGATTTTAAAATTAATTTTTTGCTTGCCAATGTTTCATAATTTTTCTAGAATGACCATAAATTACTTATCAGTGTCTTCAGAATTAAAGCGCTAACAGGCTCAGGAGAATGAGAGGGTAGAAGAGGCCCTGGGATTTAGCCGCTGAGAGGGCAAGTGCCTCTAGAAAGAGCATGTCAGTAATGTAGTAAAGAAAAAAGCCAGATCCCAGGGAGGTGCTGGAAAGACTGGCTGTGGGAAGGAACAGTAATGTGGCCAACCTCAGATTGGTCATGTAACCAACTCTGCTGCTTAAGAGAGAGAGGCAGGAAGCGGCAGGAAGCAAGTAGAAGAATTTTTTTTTTTTTTCAAAAACAGGGTGGCCATTTTGGAAAAGAATTATGTGATAAGTTGAAAATGCTAGGCTGAGCACAGTGGCTCACACCTGTAATCCTAGCACTTTGGGAGGCCAAGGCAGGTGGATTTCGTGAGCCCAGGAGTTCAAGACCAGCCCAGGCAACACGGTGAAACCCTGTCTCTACTAAAATACAAAAGAAATTAGCTGGGCATGGCGGTGTGCACCCATAGTCCCAGCTACTCGGGAGGCTGAGGCAGGAGAATTGCTTGAAGCGGAGAGACAGAGGCTGCAGTGAGCTGAGATTGTGCCACTGCACTCCAGCTTGGGCAACAGAGTGAGACTCTGTCTCCACAAAAAAAAAAAAGAAAAAAAAAAAGGTAGAGGCTGAAGTGGGAGGCCAGGAGTTCAAGATCACCATGGGCAACATAGTGAGACACTATCTCTATAGACAATTTAAAAATTTAAAATTTCAAAATTATAGGCACATGCTGGGTGTGGTGGCACACGCCTGTAGTCCCAGCTACTCAGGAGGCTGAGGTGGAAGGATGGCTTGAGCCCAGGAGTTCAAGGCTGCAGTGAGCTATGATTGTACCACTGTACTTCAGCCTGGGCAACAGAATGAGACCCCATCTCTAAAAAAAGAAAATAGAAAATAAAAATACTAGAGTGGAGGCCAGGTGCAGTGGTTCACGCCTGTAATCCCGGCACTTTGGGAGGCCAAGGCAGGCAGATCACCTGAGGTCAGGAGTTCGAGACCAGCCTAGTCAACATGGCATAAACCCCATCTCTACTAAAAATACAAAAATTAGATGGGCGTGGTGGCAGGGACCCGTAGTCCTGGCTACTTGGGAGGCTGAGGTGGGAGAATCGCTTGTAGCCAGGAGGCAGAAGTTGGCAGTGAGCTGAGATCGTACTACCGCACTCCAGCCTAAGCAACGGAGTCAGACTCTGTCTCAAAAAAAAAAAGAAGGAAGAAGGAAGGGAGGGAGGGAGGGAGGGAGGAAAAAGAAAGAAAGAAAGGAAGAAAGAGAAAGAAAGAAAAGAAAGAAAAGAAAAGAAGGAGGGAGGGAAGGAGGGAAGGAAGGAAGGAAGGAAGGAAGGAAGGAAGGAAGGAAGGAAGGAAGGAAGGAAGGAAGGAAGGAAGGAAAGAAGAAAGGAAGAAAAGACAATAGTAGAGTAGGAAGGGAGGGATAGTGGAAGGAAAGTCCTTCCTCAGGGTGGTGTTGGAGGCTAACCTGGAGTTGCACAAGGAGCAAGTCTCCCTGAGGCTGGCAGGCAGGATGAGAGGCTGGACTGGCACAGATGGGTGGGCTGAAAATGAGGGGTACACCACAGCAGGCCCTGGGCTCAGGCAAGGAGCTCATTTTCTGGGGGCATAGATGAAGTACCAAGAGAAGTGCAAGACTCTATGTGACCACTTAGAGTATGGGGGCTGCAGGGGTCAGCAGGGCAGACCTGGGGCGTGGGGCAGTGCTGGCTCCCATTTCCTCCTCCCCAGTTCACATTCTGCCCCGAGCCTTCCAGTCAACCTTTTCCCACCCCAGCCCCCCAGTCCCTTAGTGCTCCCCGCTCAGGGCCCCTGGCCGTGTGTCCCCAGGTTCGTTACCTGCAGCGGCCCATCACCCTGTGGTGTGGCCTCAACCACTCTCTGGTGCTGAGCCAGAGCTCAGAGTTCAGCAAGGAGCTGCTGGGCTGCGGCTGTGGGGCTGGGGGCCGCCTCCCAGGCTGGCCCAAGGGGAGTGCCTCCTTCGTCAAGCTCCAAGTCAAGGTCAGAGCGGGGTCAGGGGAGCGGGCACCCAGGGAAGACGAGAGTCTTGTGAGCCAGGAAGCCCACAAGGCTGTAGCTGGGGCTCCTGCAGGGACCCAGGGGGTCCCATTTCCCTAGCATCACCCCACCTCCCTCCTCTGCCTCACACCACACTCTCTGCTCTCTCCCTTAGCAGACTGTGCTGGCCTTGCCCAACCTCTCACACCCCTGGGACTTAGCAGGCTCAGGGCTGGTGTGAGAGGGAAGAATGCAATAGGCAGATTAGCCCGGGCTCCCTGGGAACCCCTGCAAGGAAAGTACCACTCAGCCACGCCCCTTTCTCTCCTCCTCCAAGGTCCCTCTGTGTGCCTGCGCCCTCTGTGCCACCAGGGAGTGCCTATACATCCTGTCCAGCCACGACATCGAGCAGCACACCCCCTATCGTGACCTGCCAGCCAGCAGGGTGGTGGGGATTCCCGAGCCCAGCCTGGGGACTGGAGCACCCCAGGACCCCGGGGGGACGGCCCAGGCCTGTGAGGAGTACCTTAGCCAGATCCACAGTTGCCACACGTTGCAGGACCGCATGGAGAAGATGAAGGAGATCGTAGGGTGGATGCCCCTGATGGCTGCACAGAAAGACTTCTTCTGGGAGGCCCTGGACATGCTGCAGAAGGCTGAAGGAGGCGGGGGTGGTGTAGGGCCCCCAGCCTCTGAGACCTAATCCCCCTCATGCTAGCCTAGTCCCTGGAGGGAGTCTGGCCCCAGGCCAGGGACTAAGGAGCAATGACCACTGTGTGCATGCATGTGGGAAGGGGTTGCTAGGGGGTGGGGACCGCTAACCAGGGTAAGGCAGGGAATTGTTTTGTAAAATGTTCAGGGGGCTGCCCAGGAGGGGCCCCCAACCTGACTATCATGGACGAGAGATTTGATGGATAGAATAAAAGGCTGCAGTGAGGCCTGGTGTGGAGGCCTGGTGGAAGGCTGGCAGGGACGGGCAGGGATGGGGGTCTGCTGCCCGGCATGGTGGGTGCGGGAGGGCAGGAGCCCAGGCAGAGGCAGGCAACAGAAGCAGCTCCAGGTCTCAGGTGCGGCGGAGCTGATGCTGCCTGAACTCTTCACATTGCTGTCCACTCCCCGCTCCCAAGAGCCCACCCGGTCGTTTGGACTGGGAAGTCCTGGCCCCACTTTCTGGAACAACTCTATGCACAGATGCTCTTGGCTACCCCACTGGGGTCCCCTGTCTATTAGACTTGTCCCATCCTGAGGCAGCCAGTTCCTCTTGACCCCCAAGCTTCCCACCCATCTCAATTCAGCCTGAAGCCAGCCCCCTCCTCTCTTCCTTCTGTTTACCCCCCAGGTTTGGGCTCTGTTTTCTACTCCTTCCACCTCTTCCTCAGTAACAAGGACACTCCCTTCATCTACACCCCATGCCTCCTGCCTTGCTTCCTGTACCTTCAGGTAGTTGGAAGAGGTCAGGGGTGAGAATTCCTTCTCCTTGGCCTAGTCTGGCCCAGGCCTGGAGAGAAGGCAATAGAGATTTGAAGTGGAGGCCAGGCTTGGTGGCTACGCCTATAATCCCAGCAGCTTGGGAGGCCAAGGCAGGTGGATCACCTGAGGCTAGGAGTTCGAGACCAGCCTGGACAGCATGCTGAAACACTGTCCCTACTAAAAATACAAAAATTAGCCAGGCATGGAGGTATGTGCCTGTAGTCCCAGCTACTTGGGAGGCTGAGGCACAAAAATCGCTTGAACCCGGGAGGCGAAGTTTGCAGTGAGCCGAGATGGTGCCACTGCACTCCAGCCTGGATCACAGAATGAGACTCTGTCTCAAAAAAAAAAAAAAAAAAAAAAAAAGAACTGGAAAATGGGCTGGCAGGGGTGGTCAGGCAGGGGGTGAGCAATGAGGGCTCCTGAGCTGAGGAAGCAGGGGCTGGGGGAGGATGGGGGCTAGTGAGTCCTCAGAAGGTCCTGGAGATACTCCCTCAATGGACAGAGTGGGGTTCCCGATGACGTTACTTGAGGCCTGGGAGACGGCCTCTGCCCCTCACTGCTCCTCCCCCTTCTTAGGTCAACATTTATGTGTCCTAGACCTAGAGAGGTCCCAGGACACGCCACTGTCCCGCCTTCCCCACCGCCCGCCCCACTGGCCAGTCCCCACGCCCACACACCCGAGGCTGCCCCATCTGGCGCTGATTATCCTGCTGCTGCCGCCACCGCTGCTGCTGCTCTGCAAAATTCAGCTGCTGCCTCTGTCTTGAGGACCTCTGCCTCTTTCCCCCGGGCCATGCTGCCTGCAGCCACAGCCTCCCTCCTGGGGCCCCTCCTCACTGCCTGGGCCCTGCTGCCTTTTGCCCAGGGCCAGACCCCCAACTACACCAGGTAGGTCTCTTGGCATCTTCCAGACAGCTCCAGTGAACTTCAGACCCCTGATTCCTGGGGCGTTATGCCTGGGGATATTTTGGGTTCCCTTGCTGACACACCACTCCCCAGATTTCCCACCGCCTCACCCTTCTCTGGCCCCCAAATCCTCCCCATCTGCTGTAAGACCTTGATCTCCTGCAGGCTACCACTGCTCCCATTCCCCCACCTTCGTCCTCTGGTATCTTAAGTCTCCCCACCCACCCAGATCCTTGGCCCCCCCATAGAACCCAAGAGAGAGCCAAGCTCCTGAACTTGCCTGGTAGCTGGATTCCAGGAAGGAATTCGAGAGGGATTTAGAGGGAGGAGGGGCCAGCGAGTAGAGACTTGGGAGTCAGATTCTAAAGCAGTTTGGAACAGGGGCAGGGCTAAGGTGAGGAGCTCGGGGGGCCTGGCCTCCAGGTTCAATCAGAGGGCCATCACCACTGCAGCTCCCTCCATCTCTCCACTCCCTCCCCCCCACCGCCTCGTGGCTGTGTCCACATCTGGAAGTAGTTAGGCGGCTCCTGTCCCTGGACTGCCAGGCAGAGTGAGGGGGGAGTCAGGAAGGGGGGCCGAGGAGGATTCCGGGAATTCCTGTTGGGGTGGGGGTGGGGACTCTGGGGGTTGGAGGGATGGTCGAGTTGCCAGGCCCACTTTTCCCTTATCTTTGTGGGAGTCTGGGACACCCCAGCCCTGTCCTGGCTGGTGGAAGCTGCCCCAGGTCTCTCAAGGCCTTTCCATTTCATCCCCCAGCTTCCCTCCTTGGAGTTTCATCCTCATCACCTCATCCCCATCTTTTCAGTGCTCCCCCGTCCCACCCGTCCCTGCTCTTTCCTGACCCCGTTTCTGTTCTCCAGACCCGTGTTCCTGTGCGGAGGGGATGTGAAGGGGGAATCAGGTTACGTGGCAAGTGAGGGGTTCCCCAACCTCTACCCCCCTAATAAGGAGTGCATCTGGACCATAACGGTGAGAAGCCCCTCTGGGCACTACCGCTTGTCAAAGTCTCAGAGGCAAAGGCCTGACTGCGAAGGGAGCGCCCCCAGGCCCCCACCCCCAGTCCCCGGCACCACCTTCTCAACCTGGGGCAGCTCCAAGTGTCTTCCCTCTGTCACTAAAGGCATCATTCCCACCGTAACAAGCACCCTCTTAACCCTTCCCTCAAATCCTCATTCTCCAGTCCCCGGCCCTCCCTCCTCTTCCAAAGCCTCAGCTCTTGTCCCCTGCACAGGCCACCAGCAGAGCTGCAGAGACCAGGCCCTCTGCCCTACACTGGCATGGGGACCTCTTCCCGTTCAGTCCGTTTCTGCAAGAAACGCTTGGGGCAGGGGAGTTGCCCTCTGGCTGGGTTGTGTGGGGCCTGACTCTGTGGGTCCCCGCCTCTGTCCCCGCTATCAGGTCCCCGAGGGTCAGACTGTGTCCCTCTCATTCCGAGTCTTCGACCTGGAGCTGCACCCCGCCTGCCGCTACGATGCACTGGAGGTCTTCGCTGGGTCTGGGACTTCTGGCCAGCGGCTCGGACGCTTTTGCGGGACCTTCCGGCCTGCGCCCCTAGTCGCCCCCGGCAACCAGGTGACCCTGAGGATGACGGCGGATGAGGGCACAGGAGGACGAGGCTTCCTGCTCTGGTACAGCGGGCGGGCCACCTCGGGCACTGGTGAGAACTCCCTCACCTCCGCTTTCCCCCCACTCCAGGCCCCGCCCCGGGCGCAGTCCCGCCCCCAGCCCTAACCTCTGCCCCGCCCACCCCGCGCCCCAGCGCCTAGGGCGCCTTACCTCCCTGACCAATTTTCCTCACTAACCGCCCCTTCAGTCCCTCCTCCCCGTCTTCTCTCCCCTCCTCCCGCACCCACCCATCCCCTCTTCCAGGGCCCCCCCCAGGCGCGAGGCGGAAATGGGTCACCGACCCGCGGGTGGAATGGGCGGCCTGGGGTTACTGGGACGGTGAGTAACTGCCCGCCCCCGTCCGCAATCGGGCTCCCTCCGACGGGCGCGAGGGGGCACCCCAAGGCTGGGGGGACTAGGTTCCTCCGACCCGGGGGGCCCCCCTACACTCAGCCCTGGGCTCCCGATTGCGGTCCCATCACCCCCTCCTGGCGGCAGAAGTCTCCCTTGCAATGTTTCAGGCGGGGACCTCCCTAAAGGGGGCCTCGGGGGCTGTGCCCCAAGTCGAGGACACCCTCTCCAGCCTGAAAGGGGACTCTGCTGCAGGGCTGGGGAGATGGGATCTCCTAGGGGAAGAGGCGCGGTGCGGCCGCGGGTCGGGGAGGGGCCAGAAGGGGGCGTCCAGCCAGTTCCTCCTCCCGCTTCCACCGCCCGCCAGTGCGCCCTGCGGCCCCAGACTTCCCCGAGCCGCGCTCCTCCCGGCCGCTCTCTGCTAACCTGCCCCCGTCTTACCTCCCCTTCTTCTCCTCCCCTCATCCTGAGCCCCAGACATCCGAGCTGCCTGCCGGGGCTCCCAGCCTAGAGCTCTCCTCGAGCTGACCGAGGGTCTCCACTGCCCCCCACCCCCGCTCCTCTCTCCCCTCCCCAGAGCACCAATTTTGCGGGGGGCGGCTGGAGAAGGCCCAGGGAACCCTGACCACGCCCAACTGGCCCGAGTCCGATTACCCCCCGGGCATCAGCTGTTCCTGGCACATCATCGCACCCCGGGATCAGGTACCGACCCTCCTCCCCAGGCTGCCCTAGGGGACCCAGGCGGCGCCCTCCAGCTTGCAGCCAGCAAATATTTATTGAACATCTGCTGTGTCCCGAGCATTGCGCTTGCGCTGGTGGGCCCCCAAAACAGCCCCAACCCCTGCATGCACACAAACAAAAATGTAAAAATTGCAACTGAGACAAGTCTCAGGAGAGTGAGGTACAGGGTCCTGGTATAACACGCGGGTCTGTCACTTGTGAGTGCGCCAGGACTTGACCTTGCCAACGACGACGACCGACGCCCCTGCAGGGTCCCATGGGTGTGTGTGGTCCTGCGTGCTGTGGTGTGAACGCCTTCAGGAGGGGGCCCAGGGGACGCGGGAGGTGGGAGTAGGGGCTGCAGAAGGCACCCAGTAGATGAGGTGTAGGCGCCGAGAGGTGTCCCACCGCGCAGCCCCCGCCTCCACCCGCCACCAGGTCATCGCGCTGACCTTCGAGAAATTTGACCTGGAGCCGGACACCTACTGCCGCTACGACTCGGTCAGCGTGTTCAACGGAGCCGTGAGCGACGACTCCCGGAGGCTGGGGAAGTTCTGCGGCGACGCAGTCCCGGGGTGAGGGGCGGGACCTGGGCGAGTCCGGGTGAGAGAGTAGGGGGACCGCGCGCAAGCGGCTGTTTGTAAGGGCGGGGTTCAACTAAAGGGACGAGATCTGAACCCCAGGGCTCCAAACCAGGGAGGGGAGCAGGTTCCGGGCCAGGCAAAGAGAAGATTTGGCCTTGGGTCTGGAGTCTGGGGATAGAGAGGCGAATGGGGCTCTGCGAAGTCGGGACGAAGTTAAAAGGCCACCGGACCAGGCGTAGTGGCTCATGCCTGTAATCATAGCACTTTGGGAGGCCGAAGCTGGAGGATCACCTGAGCTTAGGAGTTCGAGACCAGCCTGGGCAACATGGCGCAACCCTGTCTGTACTAAAAATACAAAATAATTAGCTGGACATGGTGGCGTGCCTGTAGTCCCAGCAACTTGCGGGGCTGGGGCAGGAGGATTACTTGAACCCAGAAGGTCAAGGCTGCAGTGAGCCGAGATGGAGCCACTGCACTCAAGCCTGGGAGACAAAGTGAGACCCTGTCTCAAACAAACAAACAAACAAACAAAAAAGGTCATGGGGGGCCGGGTGCGGTGACTCACGCCTGTAATCCCTGCACTTTGGGAGGCCGAGGCGGGCGGATCACGAGGTCAGGAGATCGAGACCATCCTAGCTAACACGGTGAAACCCCGTCTCTACTAAAAATACAAAAAAATTAGCCGGGCATGGTGGTGGGCGCCTGTAGTCCCAGCTACTCGGGAGGCTTGAGACAGGAGAATGGCGTGAACCCGGGAGGCGGAGCTTGCAATGAGCCGAGATGGCGCCACTGCACTCCAGCCTGGGCGGCAGAGTGAGGCTCCGTCTCAAAAAAAAAAAAAAAAAAAGTCACGGGGCTGAGACGAGTGTGGTGCACACCCGCCCTGACACTTCCCCCAATGCTCGGTGGCCACCCGCAGCTCCATCTCCTCCGAAGGGAATGAACTCCTTGTCCAGTTCGTCTCAGATCTCAGCGTCACCGCTGACGGCTTCTCAGCCTCCTACAAGACCCTGCCGCGGGGCACTGCCAAAGAAGGGCAAGGGCCCAGCCCCAAACCGGGAACTGAGCCCAAAGTCAAGCCGCCCCGCAAGTCCCAACCTCCGGAGAAAACAGAGGAAACTCCCTCAGCCCCCGGTGAGTCTGGGATGGGGGAGGAAGGGGAAACAGACTGAAGGGAGCCATTTCAAAAAGTTCTGACCTGCACTGTGGCTCACACCTGTAATCCCAGCATTTTGGGAGGCCCAGGCAGGAGGATCACTTAAGCCTAGGAGTTCAACATAGCAAGACCCTGTCTTTTCAAAAATAAAAAATTAGGCTGGACTGGTGGCTCACGCCTGTAATCCCAGCACTTTGGGAGGCCAAGGCCGGCAGATCACCTGAGGTCAGGAGTTCAAGACCACCCCGGCTAACATGGCGAAACCCCATCTCTACGAAAAATACAAAAATTTGCCAGGTGTGGTGATGCACACCTGTAATCCCAGCTACTTGGGAAGCTGAGACAGGAGAATCACTTGACCTGGGAGGTGGAGATTGTAGTGAGCTGAGATTGTGCCACTGCACTCCAGCTTGGGTTACAGAGTGAGATTCTGTCTCAAAAAAAAAAAAAAAAAAAAAAAATAGCCAGGCATGTGGTCATAGCTACTTGGGAGGCTGAGGTGGGAGGATCACTTGAGCTGGGAAGGTCGAGGCTTCAATGAGCCTGACTGTGCCGCTGCACTCCAGCCTGGGCAACAGAGCAAGACTCCATCTTAAACAAACAAAAAAGTTCTTCCTGGGCTACATTCACTCATTGATTCATCTTATAGTCACTGGTCCCTCCTTCCTGCCAATGACCCTTACTGGGTGCTGGGACCGGAAGCTGGACAGAGCTCTGAACAGTTCAAGTCAATGAGTCTGTTATGGGGACAATGCTCCCTCCTACCTGCTGAGCAGGTCACGCTCCACCCTCCTCCCTCCTAGATGCACCCGCTGTCACCTGCCCAAAGCAGTGCCGCCGGACAGGCACCTTGCAGAGCAACTTTTGTGCCAGCAGCCTGGGTAAGAACACCCCCAAGCCCATCCAGCTCCTCGAACCACCTCCCGCTTCTGGTTCCAGTCCTCTGCCGTCTGGAACCTCCCATCTCCTCATCTCTCACTCCCATTCTCCCACAGTGGTGACTGCAACGGTGAAGTCCATGGTTCGGGAGCCAGGGGAGGGCCTCGCTGTCACTGTCAGTCTTATTGGTGCTTATAAAACTGGAGGACTGGACCTGCCTTCTCCACCCACTGGCACCTCCCTGAAGTTTTACGTGCCTTGCAAGCAGTGCCCCCCCTTGAAGAAAGGTAACAGAGATGTGGAGAAATGGGGATGGGGCGAGCTAAGCCACACTGAAATGATCAAGGTGTGGAATCTTGAGACCTGCTGACAGGTCTCAAGAATAAGAGATCTCAACTCCTCCCTCCCTCCTTCTTCCAGGAGTCAGTTATCTGCTGATGGGCCAGGTGGAAGAGAACAGAGGCCCCGTCCTTCCTCCAGAGAGCTTTGTGGTTCTCCACCGGCCCAACCAGGACCAGATCCTCACCAACCTAAGCAAGAGGAAGTGCCCCTCCCAACCTGTGCGGGCTGCTGAGTCCCAGGACTGAGACCCAGGCCAGCCCCAGCCCCTAGCCCTCAGGCCCTCTTTCTTATCCAAATAAATGTTTCTTAACTGAGGAAGGGGTCAGATCTCCATGCTTATGGTATTGGGGTCCAGCTTGAGGATTTCTTTTCATTCATTCATTCATTCAACACATATTTACTATACAGAATAATCTTTTAAGAATGTGACCAGGTGTGGTGGCTCACAGCTGTAATCCCAGCACTATGGGAGGCTGAGTCAGGAGGATTGCTGAGGCCAAGAGTTTAAGACCAGCCTGGGCAACATGGCAAAACCCCTCTCCACAAAAAAAATACAAAAATTAGCCAGGCGTGGTGGTGGACACCTGTAGTCCCAGCTACTCAAGTTGAGGTGGAAGGACCACTTGATCCGGGGAGGTAAGACTGCAGTGAGCTGTGACTATGCCACTGTACTCCACCTGGAGGAACACAGTGAGACCCTGTCTCAAAAAAAAAAAAAAAAAAAAAAAAGAAGTCACAGGCCAGGTGCAGTGGCTGATGCCTGTAATCCCAGCACTTTGAGAGGCTGAGGTGAGAGGATCACTTGAGGTCAGAAGTTTCAGATCAGCCTGGGCAACATGGCCAGATTCTGTCTTTACAAAAAATAATTAGCTGGGCGTGATGGTACTCATCTGTGGTCCCAGCTACTCAGGAGGCTGATGTGGGAGGCGTGCTTGAGCCCAGGACTCTGAGGCTGCAGTGACCTATGATCACACCACTGTACTCCAGGCAACAGAGTAAGACTTTCTCTAAAAAGGTAAAAAGAAAATATGTCACGTCTTGGCTGGGCGCGGTGACTCACGCCTGTAGTCCCAGTACTTTGAGAGGCCAAGGCAGGCAGATCACTTGAGGTCAGGAGTTTGAGACCAGCCTGGCCAACATGGTGAAAGCCCGTCTCTACTAAAAATACAAAAAAATTTAGCTGGGCATGGTTGCCAGCGCCTGTTACTCAGGAGACTGAGGCAAAAGAATTGCTTGAACTCAAGAGGTGGAGACTGCAGTGAGCTGAGATCATGCCATTGCACTCCAACCTAGGCAACAGAGTGAGACTCCGTCTCAAAAAATAATGTAACATAAAAAAGAAAAGAACATATGTCGCTGTTTGTTTTTGTTTTTGTTTTTTTGAGACAGAGTTTCGCTCTTGTTGCCCAGGCTGGAGTGCAATGGTACAATCTTGGCTCACTGCAAACTCTGCCTCCTGGGTTCAAGTGATTTGCCTGCCTCAGCCTCCCGACTAGCTGGAATTACAGGGGTGCATCACCACGCCTGGCTAATTTTTTTTTTTTTTTTTTTTGAGACAGAGTCTCGCTCTGTCGCCCAGGCTGGAGTGCTGTGGCCGGATCTCAGCTCACTGCAAGCTCCGCCTCCCGGGTTCCCGCCATTCTCCTGCCTCAGCCTCCCGAGTAGCTGGGACTACAGGCGCCCGCCCCCTCACCCGGCTAGTTTTTTGTATTTTTTAGTAGAGACGGGGTTTCGCCGTGTTAGCCAGGATGGTCTCAATCTCCTGACCTCGTGATCCGCCCGTCTCGGCCTCCCAAAGTGCTGGGATTACAGGCTTGAGCCACCGCGCCTGGCCGACGCCTGGCTAATTTTGTATTTCTAATAGAGACAGGGCTTCTCCACGTTGGTAAGGCTGGTCTCAAACTCCCAACCTCAGGTGATTCACCCCACCTTGGCCTCCCAAAGTGCTAGAATTGCAGGCATGAACCACCACGCCTGGCCGATATGTCACATCTTGTCCCTCCTTTACTCAAAACTTTCCCGTAGTTTCCCAAGTCTTACCAAGGGTTCAAGGCCCTATATCATCTGCATTCTCTCTCCTGCCTCACAGCTTCATGTCTTTTTTTTTTTTTTTTTTTTTTTTTTTTTTTTTTTTGAGACGGAGTCTCGCTCTGTCGCCCAGGCTGGAGTGCAGTGGTGCGATCTCGGCTCACTGCAAGCTGCGCCTCCTGGGTTTACGCCATTCTCCTGCCTCAGCCTCCTGAGTAGCTGGGACTACAGGCGCCCGCCACCGCGCCCGGCTAATTTTTTGTATTTTTAGTAGAGACGGGGTTTCACCGTGGTCTCGATCTCCTGACCTTGTGATCCACCCGCCTCGGCCTCCCAAAGTGCTGGGATTACAGGCGTGAGCCACCGCGCCCGGCCACAGCTTCATGTCTACTGTCTCCTGTGTATCATCTGTTCCAGCCACATTGGCAACTTCACAGTTTGTTGCCCCCTTTTTTTTTTTTTTTTTGAGACGGAGTCTCGCTCTGTCGCCCAGGCTGGAGTGCAGTGGCGCTATCTCGGCTCACTGCAACCTCCACCTCCCGAATTCGAACGATTCTCCTGCCTCAGCCTCCCGAGTAGCTGGGACTACAGGCACATGCCACCACGCCCGGCTAATTTTGTATTTTTAGTAGAGACGGGGTTTTACTATGTTGGTCAGGCTGATCTCGAATTCCTGACCTCGTGATCCGCCTGCCTTGGCCTCCCAAAGTGCTGGAATTACAGGCATGAGCCACCACACCCGGCCTTGTGGTCCATTTCTAGTACACTTCTGTTTTAGGCCTTTGCTGTTTCATCTATCCAGAATTCTCTGCCATAGATATATCTCATGGTTCACTTCCTAAATCCAGTCAGATCTCTGCTCAAAGTTCATCCTAGTCACTCATTCATTTGTTCATTCCAAATAGCAGGCACTGTCATAAGTGCTAAAGATACAACAGAAAACTAAACAAAGTCCCTGCTCTTGTGGAAAGGGAAGAACATTCTACTGGAGGAGAAACAATAAAATAGGAGGTCATGTATCACTATAAGTGCTCTTAAAAAAAAAAAAAACAAATGAAATTAGCCAGGTGTGGAGGCACGCGCCTGTAGTCCCAGCTACTCAGAAGGCTGAGGCGGGAGGATCGGTTGAGCCCAACCAAGCAGGTGGAGACTGCAGGGAGCTATGATTGCACCACTGCCCTCCAGCCTGGGTGACAGAGCAAGACTGTCTCAAAAAGAAAGAAAAAGAAAGAAAGAAAGAAAGAAAGAAAGAAAGAAAGGAAGGAAGGAAGGAAGGAAGGAAGGAAGGAAGGAAGGAAGGAAGGAAGGAAGGAAGGAAGGAAGGAAGGAAGGAAGGAAGGAAGAAAATGTAAAAGAGAACATGGGAATTCTACATAACATGTTCAGAGGAGACTTTCCGTTAAGATCAATTTTGTCTTTGTTCCACCGCTAACTGGGTGCCCCGAGAGACTCAGATTCTTCACCTTATCCAGGCTGTAAAAGGAGTTGAAGATTCGATGCAATTAAAGTGGAAGGTTTAGCAAATCCTTTTTAAAAATACATAATTACTCGAACAACATGGGTTTGAAATTAGCAAATCTTAATTCCCCGTGCAAATGTGAGTGATTTCCCACGTCCCTTACAGGAAGGTGAGAAACAGGAGGTGAGACTCAGGCTGGAGTCCCAGATGGGAGAAGCCTCCAACCAGTCCCATAGAAAACAGACTTTGGGCCTGGGGGAGGGACAGTGGCTCTCATGCACTTTGGGAGGCTTAAGTGGGAGGATCGCTTGGGCCCAGGAGTTCGAGACCTGCCTGCACAACATAGCCAGATCGTCTCTACAAAAAATTACAAAAATTACCCGGGTGTGGTGGTGCGCACCTGTAATCCCACCTACTCGGAGGCTGGGGCAGGAGAATCCCTTGAACCCAGGAGTTGGAGGCTGCAGTGAGCAATGATCGCACCACTGCACTCAAGCCTGGGCGACAGAGAGGCCGGGCACGGTGGCTCATGCCTGTAATCGCAGCACTTTGAGAGACTGAGGCGAGTGGATCGCCTGAGGTCAGGAGTTCGAGACCAGCCTGACCAACATGGTGAAACCCTGTCTCTACTAAAAATACAAAGAATTACCCGGGCGTGGTGGCACACGCCTATAATCCCAGCTACTCTGGAGGCTGGGACAGGAGAATCGCTTGAACCCTGGAGGCGATGGTTGCAGTGAGCCGAGATTGCACTCTAGCCTGGGCGACAGCGCGAGACTTCGTCTCAAAAAAAAAAGGCAAAAAAGAAAACAGGCTTGGTTCCTGCAGAGGCTTCCAAGGGAGCCTGGAATTGAAGAGGAGGAAAAAGGCTTCCCGGTGGGAGATTGACTTGGACCGTCTCAAGAATAGGGAGGAAGAAAAAAAGCCCAACTCGAAACCCCGCCCCCGGTTCCCTGAGTTACTTCAGGGCCAGGAAAACTGTTACGTCACCGGAATCTAGCCAATCGCAGACGACAGAAGGAGGGCGTTCTGTTTGGTCTTTCAGCACACCAATCGGCGTACAGTTACGGCAGAAACAAAGACGCTCTGGCCAATGACAGAGGTCGTACGGCGGAAGTATACAAAAGGACTCCCGGGAACATGGCATCATTAGGCTGACCACAAGCTGACTGTCAGGTGCTTTGATCACAAGGCAGGCATCCTAGCGCAAGCCGCCGTTTTGAGGCAGAAGCCCGACGGGGCCCGTGTCCGAGATTAGGGAGGGGCCGGAGACGCAAACACAGGTCTCCCAGGAAGCAGGAGGCGTCACAGGTAGCTCCGCGGGCGGCCGCTGCAGCCCGCGGAGTTTGGCCAGAGAGAGGAGGAGGGCGTCCGGAAACGCCCGGAAGGGGCGAGGCCAGCGGCGGGGCGGGGCTTATGGAGATCGCGAGCTGGGCCTGAGGAGAAGACCGGGTTGGGAGCTGCGAGGGGCCGGGTTTAGCGGGGTGGGCGTGGCCGTCGAGGTGGGGCTTGGCGGGTCCGAAGGAACCTGGGGCAGAGCTGGAAGAGGGAAGGTCTTGGGGGCCCTGGGCCTGGGTCTGCGGGAGTCCCATCTAGCGGGATTCCGAGGCGGCGGCGGCGTCAGTCCAGGCCCTGGCCCGGGAGCTCATCTTGTCCCCTTTCGCCCCTCACGCCCCCCAGCTCTCGACTCTAGGCCCTGTCCCCTGAGCTCTGCCCTCGGATGTCCGACCGCCCGGAGCCTGCATGCGCCGTGGGGCGCCCCAGGACCAGGAGCTGGTGGGTCCGGGGCCCCCTGGGCGGGGGTCCCGGGGCGCCCCTCCTCCCTTGGGACCCGTTGTCCCGGTTCTGGTCTTTCCCCCGGATCTAGTATTCAGGGCGGACCAGCGGAGCGGACCCCGACAGCTGCTGACCCTCTATAACCCCACAGGAACTGCGCTTCGATTCCGAGGTAAAGGGATCCCTGCGCCTCGTGCAAGGGATCTGGGGGCTGGTGGCCGGGCACTGGGGGGCTGTGTTGGCTGGAGGAGTCAGATGGGTAGGGTTGGACGTCCAGCTTTGGTGGACTGGGAAAGTCATGTCCAGCCTGCGGGGCAGAAGGCAGAGGGGACTCAAATGACCCACATGGCAGGGCTTGTCTGTGTGTGTCTCTGTCCCCCAGTCCTGTGCACAGCACCTGCCAAATACACGGTGTTTGACGCAGAGGGATATGTGAAGCCTCAGTCTTGCATTGACATGTGAGTGAGCTGGGAGGGTGGGGAGGCTTATGGAAGCCAGAGGTCGCTGCCACCTGTTGTCTGAGGTCTGAGACCTTGCCCTCTTTAACCTGTTTGCCCTACCCTCTGTCTGTGCCCCTAAAGGAGAGACTTCTGGGGGGGAGGCTCAGATTTCCTAGGATTACTGCCTCTCACTTGTTTCACCCCAATGGGCTTCTCTCCTACCTTGGGACCAGTGTGATTCGCCATGTGGCACCCATCCCCAGCCACTATGATGTCCAGGACCGCTTCCGTATTGAGCTGTCTGAGGAAGGAGCTGAGGGCCGCGTGGTGGGACGCAAGGACATTACCTCTGTTCTGAGAGCCCCAGCGTACCCCCTTGAGCTTCAGGGACAGCCGGATCCAGCGCCTCACCCAGGGCCTCCTGCTGGGACACCACCACCCACGGCCAGACACTTCCAGGAACGTGAGTTGGGAGACGGGGATCTTGAGTTCTGTAGGGAGGCAGGAACTAGCATCTCCCTAGAGATGAGATAAACTGGATTTGAAGAGTAAGTCTCCTGGTTCAGTCTTTTGTCTTTTGGTGGAAACATTCCTCCGAGTTGAGATTTTATATCAGGTGAGAGGGAAAAAGACTTACAGCTTCCTCAGTTTCTGACTTCTACTTAGAGGAAAAAGTTCTTCCTTGACTGTAACCGCAGTACTTCCTATTGTGTTGTAGCTCAGTTCAGTTCAATAAGAAACCTGTATTGAGCAATTAACCCTGTACCAACTTGTGTACTGGGTTTGAGATCAAGAGAGGTCCCTGCGTGTCAGGTCCACAGAAGAGAGAAAATGAATGCTAAGGGACTAGAGGAGAGAGTTTCTTGTGGTGGTGGGGACAGAGGCTCTAGGAAGGAGAGGACACTTGCAGTGTACCCTTGGAGGGCAGTAAAAAGTAGATACAAGCCGGGCATTGTGGCTCAAGCCTGTAATCCCAGCACTTTGGGAGGCCGAGACGGGCGGATCACGAGGTCAGGAGATCGAGACCATCCTGGCTAACACGGTGAAACCCCGTCTCTACTAAAAAATACAAAAAACTAGCCGGGCGAGGTGGTGGGCGCCTGTAGCCCCAGCTACTTGGGAGGCTGAGGCAGGAGAATGGCGTAAACCCGGGAGGGGAAGCTTGCAGTGAGCTGAGATCCCACCACTGCACTCCAGCCTGGGTGACAGAGCAAGACTCCGTCTCAAAAAAAAAAAAAGTAGATACAGGGCATGGTGGCTCACGCCTATAATCCCACTGCTTTGGGAGGCTGAGATGGGCTGGTGACCTGAGGCCAGCAGTTTGAGACCAGCCTGGCCAACATGGTGGAACCCCGTCTCTACTAAAAACACACAAAAAATTAGCTGGGCATGGTGGCTCGCAACTGTAATCCCAGCTACTCAGGAGGCTGAGGCAGGAGAATCACTTGAACCTAGGAGGCAGAGGCTGCAGTGAGTCAGGATTGTGTGGCTGCACTCCAGCCTGGGTGCAACAGAGCGAGACTCCATCTCAAAAAAAAAAAAGTAGATACAGGGTGTGGTGGCTCACACCTATAATCCCAGTGCTTTGGGAGGCTGAGGTGGTGGGAAGATTGCTTGAGGCCAGGAGTTCAAGATCAGCTTGGGCAACATAGCAAGACCTTCTACAAGCAACTGAAAAATGAGCCAGGCATGGTAGCATGAACCCATAGTCCCAGCTACTCAGGAGGCTGAGGCAGGAGGATCACTTGAAGCCAAGAGTTCCAGACCAGCCTGGGCAACGTAATGAGACTCCATCTCTACAAAAAATAAAAGATAATTTAAAAAAAAAAAAAAGTAGATACATCTTCCTTGTTCAGGCTTCTCCCTGGAGGACCTGAGCTGGGCAGGAGTGGGGACTGCAGCATCTGACGAATCTTGTTTCTCAGACCCCCGCCAGCAACTGGCCACCAGCTCCTTCCTCCTCTTCTTGCTGACGGGGATTGTCTCCGTGGCCTTCCTGCTGCTCCCACTCCAGGACGAACTCAGCAGCCAGCTGCCTCAAGTCCTGCACGTCTCCCTGGGACAAAAGTTGGTGGCCGCCTACGTCTTGGGTGAGGACAGTAGTGGCTGGGGACCCAGGACCTAGGAAAAAGGGAGAAGGGACAGGAGGAGCGCTAACAAGAGTCCCAGGGCTGCCCATGCGACCCTGTTCTTTCTTTGTCCCCCCTCCAGGCCTCCTCACCATGGTGTTCCTCCGGACCTGAGCTCCCTGCTCAACCTCCAGCCCACCCCACCTCACCCTCCCTGGGCAGGGTCTTAAGGCAGCCACTGTGATGCTCATACCTTGCCTTGCCTCCTACCCTCTTCTCTTTCCTGCCTACTCCCCCCTCCTCCCCCACAAAAAACACCCAGGGATTTGTACTCGTTTTCCAAGCTGAATAAAATACATTTTTAAAATGAAAATCAGAAATGTAGGGTACTTGCGCCTGTCTTCCCACTTCTTTTTTGGTACTCAGACATCCTCTAGTTCCTCCCACCCCTGTTCCCAGGGGACCTGGGCACTTGGGGCCGTGATGAGGCCCAGCGAGGATTTAGAAGACTTGGGTCACTCCTGGTGCTTGCGTCGAAAAACTGTGACCATGAGCAAATCATTTAATTTCTCTGAGCTGCAGATTCTACCTACAAAATGAGGGCGTTGAGCAAGTTGAGTCTCAAGATCCTCTTCAGCCCTGGAATAGGATCCTGTCCCTAAGCCAATGTACCTAACCTAAAAGGAAGTGAACGAAAATACCACCTAATCCTGCCTGCCACGGAACTCCTGTCCCACCATCTGAAGGCAACAAAGCCTCTCACCAGGGTTACCTGGGTGTTTACAACTCCTAGAATCCTTTTCTGCCTTTTGGACCCTATATCTGTTTTCCTTTGTCTGTCCTTTAAGATTTCAACTCCCTTGGCCGGGCGCAGTGGCTCAAGCCTGTAATCCCAGCACTTTGCAGGGCTGAGGCGGGTGGATCACTTGAGGCCAGGAGTTCGAGACCAGTGTAGCCAACATGGTGAAATCTTGTCTGTAAAAATACAAAAAATATGCCCAACATGGTGAAATCTTGTCTCTAAAAATACAAAAATTAGCCGGACATGGTGGTGGGCGCCTGTAATCCCAGCTACTCAGGAGACTGAGGTAAGATAATTGTTTGAATCTGAGAGGTGGAGGCTGTAGTGAGCCGAGATTGTGCCATTGCGCTCCAGCCTGGGCAACAGAGCAAGATTCCATCTAAGAAAAAGAAGACTTCAACTCACATGGATGAGAAACACCAAAGTCCCTACCAATATGGGGGAAATAGTATTGCCTGACATAACCTCACCTTAACCAGGAAAACAAAAAAAAACAAAAAAAACAAGCAAAAAAACTAGGTACAGGAAAATAATAAGATTTACAAAAGGCAGGCTTCCAGCTCACCTGCCTTCCTTCAGGTGCAGGGTGAGGAGGAACAGAGGAAGAGGGAGAGTGGCCAGGCTCAGTGGCTCACATCTGTAATCCCAGTGCTTTTGAGAGGCCAAGGTGGGAGGATTGCCTGAGCCCAGGGGTTCAAGACCAGCCTGGACAACATAGCAAGACCCCGTTTCTACAAAAAAATAGAAAGAGGGAGAACCAGTGACTCTGGGCAGATGGTTGACTGGGAACAAAGATCAGCAAGATAATATTATTAAGACCCAGGCTGTCAGAGCACTGGAAGGTGATCAGTTGTTCCAGCTTTAGTTTAGGGGCACTGAGACCTGCTCCACTACCCTGGGAGTCTTCTACCTCTCACACCCAGAGCTGGCTGCAGTGGGGTGTGGCCCTGATACTGCATGGAGAATGGGTGTGCCATTTGTGAACAGGAGTCTGGGGACAGCTCTTGCCATAGCCCAGGAAACCTCTTTGCTAAATTACATGTGTATGGAAGATATCCATTCACAACAGCCTGGATGTGCCCAGGTCCCCAAAACGCATTTGAGGTGCCACATAGGTTAATGGTCCTGTGAGTACTTGTGAAAAAACCTTGTTACTGGTGTGGTCAAGAAGGCTTTCTGAAGGGCTGGGGGCAGGGGCTCCCACCTGTAATCCCAGTGCTTTGAGAGGCCAGATCAGGAGAAGAGCTTGAGGCCAGAAGTTCAACACTAGCCTGGACAATATAGCAAGATCCCATCTCTAAAAAAATTTTTTTTTTTTTTTTGAGACAAAGTCTTGCTCTGTCGCCCAGGCTGGAGTGCAGTGGTGCAATTTCGGCTCACTGCAACCTCCACCTCCTGGGTTCAAGCAATTCTCCTGTCTCAGCCTCCCTGGTAGCTAGGAATACAGATGTGTGCCACCACCTCTGACTTATTTTTGTATAATTAGTAGAGAGGGTTTCACCATGTTGGCCAGGCTGATCTCAAACTCCTGACCTCAGGCCCGCCTCGGCCTCCCAAAGTGCTAGGATTACAGGCATGAGCCACTGCGCCTGGCATTTTTTTTTTTTTTTTTAATTAGCCGGGCATGGTGGCTCACACTTGCAGTTGCAGCTACTCAGGAGGCTGAGATGGGAGGATCTCTTGAACCCAGGTGTTTGAGGCTGCAATAAGCTATAATTGCAGCACTGCACTCCAGCCTGGACCACATAGCGAGACTCTATCTCTACAAAACAAAAACTTAGCTGGGCGTGGTAGCTCACATCTGCAGTCCCAGCTACTCTGGAGGCTGAATTCAAATTAAAAATTTCCCATAAGTAAGGAAACAAACAAACAAACAAAAAGATCCTTAATTCACTCATCTCAAGATCACATCTGCAATGTCCATTTTTGGGACTTCATTCACAGGTTTTGGGGATTAGGATGTGGACATTTTTGTCCAGATCATTATTCTGTCTACCACAGGGAGCAATGGACAAAGTGAAGAAGCGTTGAGAAAGTGCTTTGGAACACTTGTCTGGACTGTATGTCAGGGAAGCAAATAGCTCAGGAGGTCTCTGATCCTAATTCAGGGTTCTGAGAACCTAAGAAGTCAAGCTTAGGGGGCTAAGGAGGGGACAGTTGCATCCTGAAACCCAGAGCCCTGTGGCATCCCAAGCCTTAGACCAAGAGGCGTTTACTTCCCAGTGTCTTGAAGAGCTGTCAGGACCACAGCCTCCTGAAGCTGTGATTAAAGGTACATGGTGCCAGCACTTAGAATTTCCCGCCTCTGGTAGCTTACACTTCAATGTCTCCATCCTCAATGGACAAAGACTGGTCAATGGGGATCCTGGCTAGGTACAGTGGCTCACACCTGTAATCCCAGCACTTTGGGAGGCCAAGGAGGGCAGATCACAAGGTCAGGAGTTCGAGGCCAGCCTGGTCAAGAAACCCCGTCTCTACTGAAAATACAAAAAAAAAAAAAAAAAAAAAAAATTAGCTGGGCATGGTGGCAGGCGCCTGTAATCCTAGCTACTAGGGAGGCTGAGGCAGGAGAATCGCTTGAACCTGGGAGTCAGAGGTTGTCATGAGCCGAGATCACGCCACTGTACTCTACCCTGGATGACAGTGCGAGACTCCCTCTAAAAGAAAAAGGGGGCGGGGAGATCCTGGAGGATGTTCCAGGCAGGGCCAATCATCTAATGTGTGTAACCATTGTTGGAGTCTTACAGGGCCCCATGCTCAGAAAGGGGCGCTATGCTTGGGGTTTAATGCTCTGAGATTGTTATGTTGAAATTTTTTCTTTTTCTTTTCTTTTTTTTTTTTTGAGACAGGGTTCCACTCTCCCACTCTGTTGCCCAGGCTGGAGTGCAGTGGCACGATCTCAGCTCACTGCAACCTCCGCCTCCCAAGCTCAAGCAATTCTCCCACCTCAGCACCCTAGAGTAGCTGGGACTACAGGTGCGTGCCACCACACCCGGCTAATTTTTTTACTTTTTGTAGAGATAAGTTTTTGCCATATTGCCCAGGCAGCTCCGGAACTCCTAGGCTCAAGCAATCTGCCTACCTTGGCTTCCCAAAGTACTGAGATTACAGGCATGAGCCACTGTGCCAGCCTTGAAATTCTTAATAATTTTTGTTTCCCTGAGACAGAGTCTTGATGTGTCACCCAGGCTGGAGTGCAGTGGCATGATCGCGGCTCACTGCAACCTCTGCCTCCCGGGTTCAAGCATGAATTTATGTTTTGAAAGTGTGTCCCCATGGCCAAGGGAGTGCAACATTAAATATCAAATAAAAGAATACCATGACAGGTTGAGAAATTGTAGAAAACAAAAACAAAAAAAAAGCTTTGTTCCTGTCCTTTTTTTTTTTTTTTTTTTTTTTGAGACAAGGTCTCATTCTGTCACCCAGATTGGAGTGCAGTGACTTGATCATAGCTCACTGCAGCCTGAAATTCCTGGGCTCAAATTATCCCTGCCTTACCTCAGCCTCCTGAGTAGCTGGAACTACAGATACACACCACTATGCCCCGCTAAAGTTTTTTATTTTTTGTAGAGACAGGTTCTCCCCTATGTTGTCCAGGCTGGTCTTGAACTCCTGGCTTCAAATGACCTTCCCGCCTCAGCCTCCCAAAGCACTGGGATTACAGACATGAGCCACCATGCCCAGCTTATTTCTGCTTTTGAGCAAGGGGTCCTGCCTTTTCATTTTGCAGCAGGTCTTGCAAATTATGTAACCATTCCTCATCCCAGGACAAGATACTGGCCGGGTGTGGTGGCTCCTGCCTGTAATCCCAGCACTTTGGGAGGTTGAGGCAGGCAGATCACCCGAGCTCAGGAGTTCAGGACCACCCTGGGCAACATGGTGGAACCCCCGTCTCTACTAAAATAAAAAAAAAATTTAGCCAGGCATGGTGGTGCGCACCTGTAGTTCCAGCTACTCAGGAGGCTGAGGCAGGAGGATCGCTTGAGCCCGGAAGGCGGATGTTGCAGTGGGCCGAGATTGTGCCACTGCACTCCAGCTTGGGTTACAGAGTGAGACTGTGTCTCAAAAACAAAAAAGGATACTGAAGGCCCCTTCTCCAAAGACCACCTGCTTTATGGTGGTCTTTGGAGAAAGGGCCCTCAATATTTCCTTAGGCAGTTTCCTTAAGTGATAGAAACAGCTCAGTTTTCCCCATGGAGACAGCATTCCTGTGTGCACCCTCTCTGGTCCCTTCTGCCTAATCCTTTCCTAGGTCTCCAGGAAGGGATGATGGGATGGGATGGGCATGAGGGTGAGGAAGAAGCATGAAGGCACTTATCAATAACAGATGTCACCAGATGGTTTATTGACATCAGGTGGTTTATTGACATTGAAACTCCATGCCCCTTTCACCACAGACCACCTGTTGGCCATAAGGCTATGGTGCCAGCGATCTCTCCCGCTAAGAGAGCTGGCCAGGTCCCAAGGCCTAGTCTCCAGGTATGGAGGACCCCAGAAAGGGGAAGGGGTTGTGATTGAAGGGATACTGCTCTCTGATTAACCGACAGTATGACCATCACATTAGAGTCAGCTACACTGCAGGGCTGGGGTGTGTGGATATCTGTGCTGCAGTCTGGGCTCCGTGGAGAGACGTGTAGGGGTAATGATCAGCAATGAGAGGTGGACTCTGAGCCACCTCCCTGACCCTGAATCATTGAAGCGAGGAGCAGAGGAGCTCTCGACAAGGGGACAGGGGGATCTGAGGATCCCCAGGGTCTCAGAAGTTGTTATCAATGTTCCAGACGTCCCCGCTAAGCGCATTGGCTGCCCCTTGCAGCGTCCAGGTGAGCAGGGCTAGCTGACGCCGGAAGCGACTCTCCTGGAAGACGGCGGAGGAGGTGGCCCCGGGGGTCCCGGAGCTGTTGGAGCGCAGCAGCCGCAGGTGGTCCAGCAGGGCGCCCAGCGTGTGGTCTCCGCGGCCCATGAAGATGTGGCGGAACGGGGAGTCGGCCGGCGACACGTACTGGGAAAGGAAGTAGAACTCCACCTGCGCAGAGTGGGGGATCAGGTCAGGGTGGGGGGCTCAGGCTTGGGAGCAAAGGCCCGAATCGCACTTCCCGCCAGCCAGCCTTTTTGTTTTTTTCTGTTTTCTTTTCTTTTCTTTTTTTTTTTTTGAGACCGAGTCTCGCTCTGTCGCCCAGGCTGGAGTGCAGTGGGGCGATCTCAGCTCACTGCAACCTTCGGGGTTCAAGTGATTTTCCTGCCTCAGCCTCCAGAGTAGCTGGGATTACAGGCGCCCGCCACCACACCCGGCTAATTTTTGTGTTTTGAGTAGAGACGGGGTTTCGTCATGTTGGCCAGGCTGGTCTCGAACTCCTAACCTCAAGTGACCCGCCCGCCTCGGCCTCCAAAAATGCGGGGATTTTCTAATCTAGCCTGGGACCTACTACCTGCTGAATAACTACGAGTTGAAAGCGTCCTTAAGTCCCACCTCCCTTTGGTTGCCCAATCAGGAATAGCCATCCTGTGACGTCACCAGTGGCTAGGTAGGATATGTTCACCAGCTGGGCTTCTCCTGTTTTTCTTTTTCTTTTTGCTTTATTTGTATAATTACTATACCTGTAACAAAACTGCACCAGTTGTGCTTTTTCTTTTACTTGTTTTTTCTTTTCTTGCTTTTTTTTTTCGAGACGGAGACTCGCTGTGTCGCCCAGGCTGGAGTGCAATGGCGCGATCTCAGCTCACTGCAATCTCCACCTCCCGGGTTCAAGCGACCGTCACCACGCCCAGCTAATTTTTGTGTTTTTAGTAGAGACGGGGGTTTCACCATGTTGGCCAGGTTGGTCTCGAACTCCCGACCTCACGTGATCCACCTGCCTCGGCCTCCCAAAGTGCTGGGATTACAGGCGTGAGCCGCCGAGCCAGGCCTCCCCTTCTTTGTATCTCTAGAACCCCTAAGCCTACATGTAGTTCTCCTTAGTCTTCCTTCCTCACCCAGTCGCTTGAATCCAAAAGGCGGAGCTTGCAGTGAGCCGAGATCGCGCCACTGCACTCCAGCCTGGGCGACAGAGCGAGACTCCGTCTCAAAAAATAAATAAATAAATAAAATAAAATAAAGAAAAATAAATAAAAATAAAAACTCCCCTTTGCTCACATCACCTCTCTGCTCAAAAACCTCCCTAATTTCCTTGATGCTAACACCCTTAACATCCAAACTTCTAATCCTGGTGTTCGAGGCTCCCCACGGTTGATTGATAACCCCATTTGGTGCTTCCCTCCCCTCTGCCTCTCCATGGGGCCCCTGTTCTGGCTCTGCTGGTCCACACCCTGCTACCAAGTAAAACCAGACTGATTTCACTGTCACACCCAAATTCTGGGTCTCTCCACCCTGAAATGTCCTCTTTACTTTGCATCAACCCACGTCCTGCCTGTTCTTCAAGATCCAAGTCACAGTCTAAAGCCGAAGTCAGCAAACTTTTTCTGCGAAATGCCAGATAGTAAATATTTTAGGCTTTGCTGGCCTAAATATGCTGCTTTTATTGCAGCTACTTAACGTTGCTGCTGTTACACAGAAGTAGCCATAGAGAGCATGAAAACCAATGAGTATGGCCATGTTTCAATAAAACTTTATTTATAAAAACAGGCAGCAGAGGTTCACGCCTGTAATCCCAGCACTTTGGGAAGCTGAGGTGGGAGAGTCGCTTGAGCCCAGGATTTCGAGACCAGCCTGGACAATATCATGAGATCCCATCTCTACAAAAAATTTAAAAATTAGCGGAGTGTGGTGATGTGTCCTCACAGTCCCAGCTACTCAGGAGGCTGAGGTGAGGTGGGAGGATTGTTTGAGCCCGGGAGGCAGAGGTTGCAGTGAGCCCAGATCATGCTACTGTACTCCAGCCTGGGCAACAGAGTGAGACCTTGTCTCAGAAAAAACAAAAAACAAAAAACAAGCAGCAGTTTCAATTTGGCCAATGGCAGTAGTTCACCAATCCCTGGTCTAGAGCCACAAAATTCACTAGGTCTGACCCAACCCTATTGCAGGCTCTGAAGTCCTGAGTCCTTCCCTCTCCATCCCTGAGCCTGGCCTGAATAATGCCTTTTTTTTTTTTTTTCTTTTTTTTGAGACAGATTTTGCTCTTGTTGCCCAGGCTGGAGTGCAATGGCGCGATCTCGGCTCACCGCAACCTATCTCTCCCGGGCTGAAGCGATTCTCCTGCCTCAGCCTCCTGAGTAGCTGGGATTACAGGCATGCACCACCAGACCTGGCTAATTTTGTATTTTTAGTAGAGACAGGGTTTCTCCATGTTAGTCAGGCTGTTCTCGAACTCCTGACCTCAGATGATCCACCCACCTTGGCCTCCCAAAGTGCTGGGATTACAGACATAAGCCACTGTGCCTGGCCTAAGTCTTGCGTCTAACACACAGGTCCCTTTTATCCCTGGTGGGGACAGGGGTATGGCAACTTTGAAAAGAGGGTATCTTTTTGTCTTCTGGATGCTGACACAGCTGAGGTTAAACCAAGATCTGTGAATGAGAATGAACCATATCCAATCTATTGCCTCACCCCAGGGTCACCCGTGTCACAGTAGAGGAGACAAAGAGAAAAGAAGAGTGAATGCAGAGAGAGATATAAGAAGGAGAGGAGAAGGCCAGATGCAGTGGCTCACCGCCTGTAACCCCAGCAATTTGGGAGGCCAAGGTGGGAGGATCACTTGAGGCCAGGAGTTTGAGACCAGCCTGGGCAATACGGTAAAACCCTGTCTCTACAAAAAATACAAAAATTAGCCAGCCGTCGTGGCATGTGCCTGTACTCCCAGCTACTAGGGAGGTTGAGGTGGGAGGATCGCTTGAGCCCAGGAGGTGGAGGTTGCAGTGAGCAGAGATGGTGCCACTGCACTCTAGTCTGGGCAAGGGAGAATGAGCAAGAGCAATAGGTTTGTAAATGGTCAAGGGGGACAGGTAGAGGGCACAAGCAGGAAAATGCAAGGAGGAGAGAGAACATGAGCCTCCAAGGGGTAGCCATGTTCACTCTGAAAACTGTGAGTGCATGTGCACACGTGACTCTGTGTACACTGCAGTTCCCAGCTCATCCCACACTCACTGAAGACTATCCTATTTACTATTTTGCCCTGCAGACCTTTCCCCATGGCCACAGTCCCTACTCACCCATTTCTTGAGATCAAAGGGTTGAGGGGTTGAGTTCTTGGAGTGAGGAAATGCAAGGAAGAGGAGGAGTTGGAACTGGAGGTGGGGTGCGGGCTGCAAAGGATTCAAAGCTAAGCAGAAGGGATTGGTGAAGGAATAAGCTCTTAACTTTCACCTGACACCTCCTCCAGGCAGCCTTTCTGGATTTCACCCATTTCATTGCCAGAAGGAAAACAACTCTCTATACTCTGAATATCTTTAGCGTTTTGCACTTCCCAGTCTGTAACCTTGTACTGTGGACAAGTGTGGACATGCTTTTTCTTTCCAGAAGGCTCGAGGAGGCAGTGGGAGCTATAGGAGGGGAGTCAGCGAGGAGAGGTGAGGGAGGGTAAGTTGTCCCAATTCTGCCAGGAGTAAACCAGGCTACTGTGGCTAAAGGGCTGGCCTTCCCTATCCATTTCATCACTTTGATCGCTCGGGTCCTCCAGCCTGACCGATCTATGAGCACTGCGCTTCCAGGACTGGGAAGAGAGCACCCAGAGGACCGGGACTTTGTAGGCGGGGAGAGAGAGGAGCTCGCAGACCGGGCCAGGTCCGGGAGGCGGAGCCCCAGGGGAGGGGCAGGACACTGGGGGCGGGGCGAGAGGGGCGGGGCCTCACCCGCATTATGCGCACGTTGTACATGCGTGTCAGTCGCTCGTCTCTCTCCTCCGAGCTGTAGATCTCCTGCCGCAGCTTCTCCGCCGCCCGGATGTAGTCCCCCCGCGCGGAGTACACCCACTGCAGGGTCAGCCCTCGGGCCTGGGGACGGAGGCGCGGGCTGGGGCTGGCGGCAGGGGCCAGAACCCGCGCCTAGCGTGGTGACAAGGGCCCCCGCCTAGCATGGGGGAGGGGGCTAGACCTGGCAGGAGGGAGGAGGTAGACGAGGACAGAGTGCTGGGGGTGGGATGAAGGGAGTGGGGAGAAGATCCTGCACCTGCCAGGTTGGGAGATGGCACGTGCTGGGGGCTGGGAGACTGGAGGCAGGGGGTTAAAGGGCTGGATTGCCAGAGAGGACCTAGACCCCAGGGGCTGCAGAGAGAAGGGGCCGGATCCCCTGGCCTGGGCAGTGCCTCCCACTCCCAGAGGCCAAGAGCAGGGTGGGCCTCTTGAACCTTGAGGTCCCCAGAGAACTCGTTGAGGTTCCCGATGTGCCTAAGGACGACGTCCCCGTAGCGGCCGAAGTCGAGGGGCAGCAGGCGATCGTGGCTGAGCCGGATGAGGAGCTGCCCTGCGAGCTGGGCCACGGCCTGGGCCACGGCGGGCAGGCGGCCTTGCAACACCTTATGCAGATTCTCATAAGTGTCCTCCTTTGTGTGCAGGAACGGGTAGGCCTGGTCGTCCTGCCAGGACAGGGTGGACGCTGGGGCAGAGGCAGACAGGCTGAGAGACTAGCGCTGTGTCTGGGGCAGGGGGAGGACGTCTCACCTCCACGAAAGAGAACTCAACGGCAGGGACTCCCACAAAGGCCGTGAAGGAATAAGCACTGCTGTCCATGGGTAGCGGCCGAATCCTGGGGGTAGGCAAGTTGGAGGGATCTGTGGGTTCAGGCTCCCCCACATCTCTCCCCAGCTCTTTCTACCCCCACAACTTACACCTCAGCATCCCAGCTGGGATTGGTGAACACCACCTGTTCATAGAGAGTCTGCCCGCTGTGGTTGGGAGAATCCACCTGGGGTTGGGGGGAGGGCACTGATCACGCTCTGCTCCTCCCCCCAACCTACTCCCCTTCACCCTCTATTCCTGGGGTGCTCTTGCCTGTTTCAGGACACTCTCAATGAGACTTGTCAGAAGGGGGCTGGTCTTGGCATGAAACTTGTCATCCCCTGGAAAACGGGGAGGGGAGGGATGCCAGGCTCAGGGCTTAGCCCCAAAGGCAAGGGTGGACCCCAGGGGGCCAGGTGGTGGCACTGCCCCGGCTCACCCAGCACTGCGTTGTCCAGGCTCACGTACACTACGGCTTTGAGGTGCAGCACACTGAGGTAGCCCTGTGGGTGGGTGACCAGTGTGGAGTGGGAATCCCCCGCCCCCACCTCTCCCCACTGCCTAACGACCTGCCCAGGACCCCACATCACCTCTAGCCACTCTGTGGAGCCCACGCTCCCAAAGTCACCGCCATCCCAGCTGATGAAGAGGAGACTTCTGCGGGGCCGGAAGCCTGGGGGCAGAGGGGAAGGAGGACAGGCTTAGCATAGGCCAAGCAAAGGCCCTCTCTTTGTCTTCTTCTGCCCTGATCCCCCAGGGTCTCTGCTTCTCTGTCTCTCTCTCTGAGATAGGGTCTCACTCTGTCGCCCAGGCTGGAGTGCAGTGGTGCAATCATGGCTTAATGAAGCCTTGACCTCTCAGGTTCAAGTGATCCTCTCGCCTCAGCCTCCTAAGTAGCTGGGATTACAGGCATAGTGGCCACTAAGTCCAGCCAATTAAAAAAAAATTTTTTTTGTAGAGATGCAGTCCCCCTAGGTGGCCCAGGCTGATTTTGAACTCCTGGCCTCCAGTGATTCTCCTGCGTTGACCTCCCAAAGTGCTGGGATTACAGGCATGAGCCATCATGTCCAACCCAACATGCTTAATCTTGACACAGACCCATGGACTATGATTATCATTCATATCACTTTTTTCTTTTCTTTGTTTTCTCTTTCTTTTCTCTCTCTCTCTCTCTCTCTCTCTCTCTCTCTCTCTCTCTCTCTCTCTTTCTTTCGGAGGCTCATTCGGTTGCCCAGGCTGGAGTGCAGTGGTGCGATCTTGGCTTACTGCAAACTCCGCCTCCCAGGTTCAAGCGATTCTCCTGCCTCAGCCTCCCTGGTAGCTGGGATTACAGGCGCCCTCCACCACACCTGCCTAATTTTTGTATTTTTAGTAGAGGGTTTCACCATGTTGGCCAGGCTGGTCTCGAACTCCTGACCTAAGTGATCCATCTGCCTCGGCCTCCCAAAGTGCTGGGACTACAAACGTGAGCCACCATACCTGGCCTCACTTTCATTTTAGGTGAGGAAATATAGGTGAAGTGACTGGCCCAGGGCCACTCAGGTACAATGTGGATGCCGAGGTCCAACTGACCACTGGCCAGTCTGTGTCCCTCACTGCCTCTCTGCCCTATCCTCCTCGGGTCACAGGTCCACCGCTGCCTAGCCCAGGCCCAGGCCCTGACCCTGACCTTACCGTTGCTCACCATGGAGGAAAAGGTCCGCACCAGCTCCAGGAGTATAGCTGTCCCCACAGCGGATTTAGCTGCTCCTGGGCCCCACGCATCCCTCTGGGCCCCGATGACAACATAGTGATCTGGGGAGGGGATGTTTGGGACACACTTCTGACACTGGCAGTACCCAAAGTCTACCTCCTGTACCCTGGGGGCATCCTCCATCAGCCTGTATCTCTCAGCCCATCACATTTGGGCAACCCCAGCCCTGTAGTCCCTCCAGTCCCTAAAGAGGGCACCTCTCCCCTCTTGGCCCTCCCTGGATGGCACACTCCTTCACCTGGGTGCCTGCGGTCATTCTGGACTTAGAGGGTTTCTGTCACCCAGGCTGGAGTGTGCAGTGATGCGATCATAGCTCACTGCAGCTTCAAACTCCCTGGTTCAAGCCATCCTCCTGCCTGAGCCTTCCAAGTAGCTGGGACCACAGATGTGTGCCACCATGCTCGGCTAAGTTCTTTTGTTTGTTTGTTTGTTTATTTATTTATTTATTTTGAGACGGAGTCTTACTCTGTTTCCCAGGCTGGAGTGCAGTGGCGCGATCTTGGCTCACGGTAAGCTCCATCTCCCGGGTTCACGCCGTTCTCCTGCCTCAGCCTCCCGAGTAGCTGGGACTACAGGTGCCCACCACCATGCCCGGCTAATTTTTTTGTATTTTTAGTAGAGATGGGGTTTCACTGTGTTAGCCAGGATGGTCTCGATCTCCTGACCTCATGATCCACCCGCCTCAGCCTCCCAAAGTGCTGGATTACGGGCTCGAGCCACTGCACCCTGCCAATTTCTTTTATTTTTAAATATTTTGTGAAGACAGAGTCTTGGCTTTGTTGCCCCATCTTCAATTACCTACTTTGATTCTCCACTGCCATCCACGCCCAGCTACGCTTGAAAGGGCCATCTGTCCTATCTAAACTGATCTGATCTCTCTTTCATGCTTGAGTTCCTTCCTTCCTTCCTTCCTTCCTTCCTTCCTTCCCTTTCTTCCCTTCCTTTCTTTTTCTTCCTTTCTTTCTTTCTTTCTTTCTTTCTTTCTTTCTTTCTTTCTTTCTTTCTTTCTTTCTTTTTCTTTCTTTCTTTCTTTCTCTCTCTTTTCGTCTTTCTTTTTCTTTCTCTTTCTCTCTTTCTTCTTTCTTTCTTTTCTTTTTTTGAGACAAAGTCTTGCTCTGTTGCCCAGGTTGGAGTGCAATGGCACAATCTCGGCTCACTGCAACCTCCACCTCCAGGGTTCAAGCGATTCTCTTGTCTAAGCCTCTGGAGTAGCTGGGATTACAGACACGTGCCACCACGCCCAGCTAATGTTTGTATTTTTAGTAGAGACGGGGTTTCACCATGTTGGCCAAACTGGTCTCGAACTCCTGACCTTAAGTGATCCACCCGCCTCAGCCTCCCAAAGTGCTGGGATTACAGGCGTGAGCTACCACACCCGGCCTTTGCTTGAGTTTCTATTACAACATCATCCAACTTAGGCTTGCTCACTTCCAGTGCTGGGGAGCTCAATACTGGGCAACAACCCCCATTCCATCACTAGACAGGCTGGAAGGTGAGGTCTCTTCACTGCTGCCACCATCAGACCCAGTTCAGCCTCAACTCGCCAGCTTCCCTCCTCTGGGCACCACTCCTGTCCCCTCTTGGGGCCTCCTGCACCAGCCCCCTATCTTGCCAGGATGTATGGGCAGAAATTCCCCCCAGCCCACCACAAGCTGTGAGTGATACTGGACACACAGCATACCTGGCTCTGAGCGGCCTTCGATGCAGCCAAAGATGTTGTTGATGGGGGTGGAGGTCCTGTGGTTGTTGACCGCTAGCCGCAGTCCTGGCCCGGGGCCCAGGTGATAAGGGGAGCCTAGGAGGCTCCCCTGCCATTCCTGGGGGGCCACAGGGCCTTTGAGCTTCCTGGAGAGGAGGAAGGCAGAAAGGGTTGGAAGTTGTAGAGAGACCCAGAAGAGTTCAAATCACTCTTTTCCTTCTTTCTTTCCTTCCCACCCTTTCTGGCTCCAGATTGCTGCCTCTGGACCCTGCCTAGGCAGGGCAGTGCAGTCAGGGCTGCCTTGGACGGTTCTCAGCTGAGGTAGGTGTGCAATCCAGTGGGAACTTCAGTTGCCAGACAGTGAACCCTGGAGAAAGGCCGTGTCTGTCCAGAAGAGTCACTTTTTTTTTTTTTTCTTAAGAGTCAGGGTCTCGGCCAGGCGTGGTGGCTCACACCTGTAATCCCAGAATTTTGGGAGGCCGAAGTAAGCGGATCACTAGGTCAGGAGTTTGAGACCAGTCTGGCCAGCATGGTGAAATTCTCTACTAAAAGTGCAAAAATTAGCCTGGTGTGGTGGTGCACGCCTGTAATCCCAGCTACTCGGGAGGCTGACGCAGGAGAATCACTTGAACCCGGGAGGTGGAGGTTGCAGTGAGCCAAGATTGCACCACTATACTCCAGCCTGGATGACAGAACAAGACTCCATCTCAAAAAAAAAAAAAAAAAAAGAAGAAGAAGAAGAAGGTCAGGGTCTCTCTGTCTCCCAGGCTGGAGTGCAGTGGTGTAATCATGGTTCACTGCAGCCTTAAACAAGAGTCACCTTTTTCTAGTTCACCCACAGTCACCCTGTGGCCTCGCTGCAGCCTCCCTCTCTCTGCCTCCTCCTCTCCTGGTCCCCAATACTCCCCTCACCTCAGCAGGCGGGAGGCAATGTCTGCAGTGATGGGCTGGGCTGGGATGCTGGGAAGGCCCGATGATGCAACTGGAGGGAACTGGGTTTGATTGAAGGAAGGGAAGCCAGGCGTGTAGGGGTCTCCAGTTCCCAGGTGCACCTGCGGGGAAAGGGGTGCCCACGCGAAGCTGTGAGTTGGGCTTTCAGGAAAAATGAAAAACATGCCAGCCCCATTCTGAGCAAGAAGGTATGGCCTCGGGACCCAGGAACCGCAGGGCCAGCCTCCCCAGACTCACATGTCCATACACAGCCTGCTGGCTGGACAGGCTTGGCTTGTGTGGGTCCTGGGAGAAGTCCGCTGGCTCTGGGTATATGAGCACTCCTTGAGCCCCAAAGTCCTGAGCATTGGTCACCTGGGGAGGAAGGTGACTAGAGGACTCCTTCTCCCAGAAAAAAACCAGATTCATAAGGGCAGGAGAAACCAGCAAATGGCAAGGCTTTTGCTTGCAACTGTCCATCCCACGGAGAGGGCGTGGGGCCACCACCTGGCCTGTGTTTTCCCAACCTCAGCAGCTCCTGGGCAGCCCTCAAACCCCACCGGGCCCCATGGTACCCCATATTCCTGTTCCCTTCCCCATCTGATTTCCCCCAACCCCCAATTTGTTCCCAGCCAAAATTTTTTTTCCTTCTGATTCAGTTCCCAGACCAGCCAACATTTTCCTTCTTTCCTTCCTCCCTCCCTCCCTCCCTCCCTTCTCTGTTTCTCTTTCTTTTTTTTTTCTTTTTGAGACAGAATCCTTTCTGTTGCCCAGGCTGGAGTGCAGTGGTGCGATCATAGCTCACTGCAGCCTGGAACTCCTGGGCTCAAGCGATCCTCCCACCCCAGCCTCCAGAGTAGCTGGGACCACAGGCACGTGCCACCAGCCCAGCTAACTAAAATAAAATAAAATAAAATAAAATAAAATAAAGAATTTTTTTTTTTTTTTTTTAAGTAGAGAGGGGTATCTCACTGTGTTGCCCTTGAACTCCTGGCCTCAAGCGATCCTCCTGTCTTGGCCTCCTAAAGTACTGGGATTGCAGGTGAGAACCATTGTGCCCAGCTTATATTTTCTTACCATCCACATGTTTCTTTCCTGTCTCCCTCTCACAGCACCCTGAATCATTCTCACTGGCAGTCCGACCCTCCGGTTCCCAGGCCCACGCCCTCACTCTGTCCAGGGGCACTTACCTTCTGGGCGAAGCTGATCACCCCCACGCGCACTAGCAGCAGGCGGCCCGCTGGGTCCACGCCCCTGGCCCGCAGGTCCTGCAGGTCTTCGGGCCGCCCGTAGTGGGCGTACACCAGCTCTCCCTGGGGACAAGAGGACGGTGAGGCACGCTCCCCGCGTCCCAACTCCGAGACCCAGGAAAGGGCTCGTGCAGCGCCCCATCCTAGGAGCGGGCAAGAGGTGCTCACCGTGACGTTGCCGATGGCGCTGTAGGGGCAGTAGACGTCAGGGTCCTCTAGCGGCAGCTGCTCTCCGACCTTCCCGGCCTCATCGACCCAGTGCAGGGTGTTGGGGTGAGCCCTGGGGAGCGGGGCTGGTGAGCGCCCCAAGCTGCGTCCCCCTCCCGCGCGGCCCCCGCCCGCGCCCACTCACGGGTCCGGGAATTGCAGCCCCACGTAGTGCGTGTCGGTCCACACGTGGTCCAGCTTCTGGCGAGAGAGCGCCGCGCGGATATCCTGAGTCAGAGCGGCCATCCCGGCCGAGCCTGCCACCCGTTCCCGAAGGCTGGTTTGCCTAACGGGAGAGAGGTGGGGACTTTTCTGAGTGCCCGGAGGAGAGGGAGGGAAGAGGGAAGGATGCCAGAGACGTGGGGTCTCCAGGGTCAGGGGCAGCGAAGGGTTCCTGAGTTTAGGAAAAGAGCGCTCCCTGTGGACGCTTTTTTTTTTTTTTTTTTTTTAGTGTGAGTCTCCCTCTGTCGCCCAGGCTGGAGTGCAGTGGCCCACTCTTGCTCTCTGTAACCTCTGCCTTCCTGGCTCAAGCCATTTTCCTGCCTCGGCCTCCCTCCTATCTGGGATTACAGGCAGGTGCCATCATGCCCGGCTAATTTTTGTATTTTTAGTACAGACGGGTTTCACCATGTTGACCAGGCTGGTCTTGAACTCCTGACCTCAGGTGATCTGCCCGGCTCGGCCTCCCAAAGTGCTGGCATTACAGGCGTGAGCCACTGTGCAGGGCCCTCCACAGACCCATTTTCTCCCATCACTACCAGGGCGGCCCCCGAGAATCTCAAGACCTCCCACTGCTTAAAACCTGACTTCCCATAGCTGGGAGTCCTGCCCATCATCCTGTAGGTTCTTCCCAGCTCAAGCCAAACTCTCTCCCCCTAACCCCGCTCCCTCCCACGTCAACACACACACACACACACACACCAGACACCCAAACACTTTTCTTCAAAAAAGCTAACTGGGCAGGCAGAGACCCTCCTCATCTCCCCTATCCTCCAAGTGGGCCTCATGGAGACACTTTACACCAAGGTACCCAGGGGAATCACTGGTTCCTGGGCTCAAGCCATCCTCCTGCCTCAGCCTCCTTGAGCAGCTGGGACTACAGGTGTACACCACCAACCACTGATTTTTAAAAATTTTTTGTAGATAGGAAGTCTTGCTATGTTTCCCAAGCTGGTCTTGAACTCCTGGCCTTAAGTGATCCTCCCAAAGTGTTGGGACTACAGGCATGAACCACTGCGACCCGCCTCATATGTATATTTAAAGGCACACATCAAAAGCATGAGATGAGGTGCTTATGGGGAGGGGAGTGGGGAGGATCACTCAGAGATGAGGCAGGAAAATTAATGGGAAAGGAAGGTCCTTTCACCGACCAATGCATACACTGTATTATGGTCTCATGAGTACAATCAACTCCATTCTTTACACCCAACCTTAAAAAAAAATCCCTCCAATCTAATGATACTATATTGTTCAAAACACTCCAGTTCTCTCTCTTTCCTCTTAGAATGAAATTCAAAACAGTTAAAGTAGCCAGTAAGGCCCTTTAGGGCCTGAGCTACATCCACCTCACCGGCCACGTGGACCGTCTTTCCCTTCCTCCAAGAGGCCACCGTCTTCCATTTCAGACCCTTCGCAAGTGGTGACTCTTGACCTGAATATTTTTTCCACAGTCTCTTTGCCTGGCAAATTACTCATCCTGTCAGTTTGGACTCGTCAGTTCCTCAAGGAAGCCTTCCCTGAACTGCAGTCTAAATCAGGACCCTGGTTATAGTCTTTCCTTACACCCTTTTCTCTCTCTCTTTCTTTCTTTCTCTCTCTCTCTCTTTCTTTCTTTCTCTCTCTCTCTCTTTCTCTTTCTTTCTTTTTCTTTTTTTCTCTTTTTCTTTTTTTTTTTGAGGCGCAGTCTCACTCTGTCGCCCAGGCTGGAGTGTAGTGGTGCAATCTCGGCTCACTGCAACCTCTGTCTCCTGGGTTCAAGTGATTCTCCTGCCTCAGCCTCCTGAGTAGCTAGGACCACAGGCGCCCACCAACACACTCAGCTAGTTTTGTATTTTTTTAGTAGAGACGGTTTTGGCATGTTGGCCAGGCTGGTCTTGAACTCCTGGCCTCAGGCGATCAGCCCACCTTCACCTCCCAAAATGCTGGGATTACAGGTGTGAGCCACAGCGCCCGGCCCCTTTTCTTTTCTTTTTTTTGGAGATAGGGTCTTGCTCTGTCACCCAACCTGGAGTGCAGTGGCATGACCATAGCTCACTGCAACCTTGAACTCCTAAGCTCAAGCCATCCTCCTGCTCCAGCCTCCTGAATAGCTGGGACTCTAGGCATGCACCACCACACCGGGCTAATTTTTTATTTTTTTAAATTATTATTATTATTATTGACGTGGAGTTTCACTCTTGTTGCCCAAGCTGGAGTGCAATGGCACAATCTCGGCTCACTGCAACCTCCACCTCCCAGGTTCAAGCGATTCTCCTGCCTTAGCTTCCCAAGTACCTGAGATTATAGGTGCCCGCCAACATGCCCAGCTAATTTTTTTTGTAGTTTTAGTAGAGACTAAAAAGGGTGAAACAGGGTTTCACCATGTTGGCCAGGTTGGTCTCAAACTCCTGTCCTCGGAGATCCACCTGCCTTGGCCTCCCAAAGTGCTGGGATTACAGACGTGAGCCACCGTGCCCGGCCAAATTATTATTTTTTTAAGAGACAGGATGTCTCTATGTTGCTCAGGCTGGTCTCAAACTGGGCTCAAGCGATCTTCCCACCTCAGCCTCCCAAAGTGCTAGGCTTACAGATGTGAGCCACCACACTGAGCCTCACATCCTTTGCTTTTCTTTCAAAGCAATGATTTCAGTCGTAATTATGTAGTCGTGAATGATTGTTAGTTTAGTATTGGTTTTCTTCAGTGGATTGTAAGCACCATGAGAACAAAGTTAAACTGTTTTAGTCTCTGTTATCTCACCACCACCTGCTTAGCTTAGCACCTGCCACATAGTGGATCCCCCAAAATATTTGTTGGATAAATGAATTAATTATCTCATCATTGTCACCTCCAGTCCAGGCACTCCACTTCCCTGGTCACACGCCGCATCTTTTCTTTTTTTTTTCAGATGGAGTCTTGCTCTGTCGCACCGGCTGGAGTGCACTGGTGCGATCTCAGCTCACTGCAACCTCTGCCTCCCAGGTTCAAGCGATTCTCCTGCCTCAGGCTCCCGAGTAGCTGGGATTACAGGCATGCGCCACCACGCCCAGTTAATTTTTTTTTTTTTTTTTTTTGAGACGGAGTCTCGCGCTGTCACCCAGGCTGGAGTGCAGTGGCCGGATCTCAGCTCACTGCAAGCTCCGCCTCCCGGGTTCACGCCATTCTCCTGCCTCAGCCTCCCGAGTGGCTGGGACTACAGGCGTCCGCCACCTCGCCCGGCTAGTTTTTTGTATTTTTTTTTTTAGTAGAGACGGGGTTTCACCATGTTAACCAGGATGGTCTCGATCTCCTGACCTCGTGATCCGCCCGTCTCAGCCTCCCAAAGTGCTGGGATTACAGGCTTGAGCCACCGCGCCCGGCCAACCCAGTTAATTTTTATATTTTTAGTAGAGACAGGATTTCACTATGTTGGCCAGGCTGGTCTCGAACTCCTGACCGCAGATGATCCACCTGCTTTGGCCTCCCAAAGTGCTGGGATTACAGGCATGAGCCACTGCGCCTGGACTGTATCCTGCATCTTGTCATTACCCACACTCCATCTCTGGAATACTTATCCATTGAGGATCTATTGAACATCTAGTAAGTGCCAGGCACTGTGGTAGGTGCTGGAGACTCTGAGATACATAGGACATATTGTATCAGGAAGTTTTCAAGGTTCCAGAATCCTACTCTCTGAATAGACTTTGTCAGGTTCCAACTCCCCCAGTTACCCTCGCTGTACCTGCTCTTCAACCCCATTGAACATGACAAATGTCCTATAACTCCACGTCTATCATCTCCCCCCGCTGTCTCTTCCCTCTCCATCCCACCCAGAGCCATGTTTCACTCTTGTTGCCCAGGCTGGAGTGCAATGGCGCGATCTCGGCTCACCGCAACATCCTTGCTCTCTCCCCAAAACTGCTATCCGTCTTTTACCTCAGTGCCGCACCCCGCTTCTAGACCTGTCAAACTATCTACCTGCTCAGCCTGTACCCAGACAACCAAACACTGCTCAAAAAAAAAAAAAAAAAAAAAAAAAAATAGCCCTGAACAGGCTGGGCACCATGGCTCATGCCTGTAATCCAAGAAATTTGGAGGCCGAGGTAGGAGGATTGCTTGAGTCCAGGAGTTTGAGACCGGCCTGGCCAACATGGTGAAACCCTGTCTCTAAGAAAAATACATTAATTGCCGGGCACAGTGGCTCACACCTGTAATCCCAGCATTTTGGGAGGCCGAGGCAGGCGGATCACCTGAGGTCAGGAGTTTGAGACCAGCCTGACCAACATGGAGAAACCCCATCTCCACAAAAAATACAAAATTAGCTGGGTGTGATGGCGCATGACTGTAATCCCAGCTACTCGGGAGGCTGAGCCAGAAGAATCGCTTGAACCCAGGAGGTGGAGGTTGCAGTAAGCCGAGATCGCACCATTGCACTCCAGCCTTGGCACCAAGAGTGAAACTCTGTCTCAAAACAAACAAACAAACAAACAAACCATAAATTAGCTGGGCGTGGTGGCTCACGCCCGTAGTCCCAGCTACTTGGGAAGCTGAGACACAAAACTCACTTGAAATCGGGAGGCAGAGATTGCAGTGAGCTAAGATCACGCCACTGTATTCCAGCTTGGGCAACAGAGTGATAAATAAATAAATCCTGTCTCTAAAAAACATAATAATTTTGAAAAAATAAAAATGAAAAATTAAATGGGCGTTGTGGCCCCCCCGGAGTCCCACCTACTCGGGAGGCTGAGATGGGACAGTCACCTGAGCTTGGGAAATCGAGGCTGCAGTGAGCCTAGATTGCACTCAAAAAAAAAAATTAATGTAATTTAATTTAATTTTTTTTTTTTTTTTGAGACGGAGTTTCACTCTTGTTGCCCAGGCTGGAGTGCAGTGGCACGATCTTGGCTCAACGCAACCTCTGCCTCCTGGGTTTAAGCGATTCTCCTGCCTCAGCCTCCCAAGTAGCTGGGATAACAGGCATGCACCACTACACCCGGCTAATTTTGTATTTGTTTTGTTTTGTTTTTTTGAGACAGAGTCTTGCTCTGTCACCCAGGCTGGAGTGCAGTAGCGCGATCTCGGCTCATTGCAAACTCCACCTCCTGGGTTCATGCCATTTGAGACGGAGTCTCGCTCTGTCGCCCAGGCTGGAGTGCAGTGGCCGGATCTCAGCTCACTGCAAGCTCCGCCTCCCGGGTTTACGCCATTCTCCTGCCTCAGCCTCCCGAGTAGCTGGGACTACAAGTGCCTGCCACCACGCCCAGCTAATTTTTTGTATTTTTAGTAGAGATGGGGTTTCACTGTGTTAGCTAGGATGGTCTCGATCTCCTGACCTTGTGATCCGCCCACTTCAGCCTCCCAAAGTGCTGGGATTACAGGCCTGAGCCACCGCACCCAGCCTGTAATTTAATTTAAAAGCTCTGAGCAGGCTGGGTGCGGTGCCTCATGCCTATAATCCCAGCATTTTGGGAGACTGAGGTGGGAGGATTGTTTGAGGCCAGGAGTTTGAGACCATCCTGGGCAACATAGGGAGACCTCATTTCTACTAAAAAAATTAAAAATTAGGCTGGGCTCAGTGGCTCATGTCTGTAATCCCTACACTTTGGGAGGCCGGGATGGGTGGATCACCTGAGGTCAGGAGTTTGAGACCAGTCTGGCCAGCATGGTGAAATCCTCTACTAAAAATACAAAAATTAGCCGGGTGTGGTGGCAGGTGCCTGTAACCCAGCTACTTGGGAGGCTAAGGCAGGATAATTGCTTGAACCCGGGAGGTAGAGGTTGCTGTGAGCCGAGATCACACCATTGCACTCCAGCCTGGGCAACAGCGAAACTCTGTCTCAAAAAAAGAAAAAATAAATTAGCTGGGCATAGTGGCACACATCTGAAAAAATAAAGCCCTGAACATTGTTGATTCCACAGACTTAAGGTCTTCCAGCAGGTGAACCCAGCAACATATCAAAAGAGTAATCATACACCTTGATCAAGGTTAGCATTGAGCTCATGAAGATAAGGAAATCTATTAACACAAATTACTATATAAACATTAAAAAAGAGGCTGGCGCGGTGGCTCATGCCTGTAATCGCAGCACTTTGGGAAGCCGAAGTGCTTTGGCAGATCGCTTGAGCTTACGAGTTGGAGACCAGCCTGGGCAACATGGCAAAACCCTGTCTCTACTAAAAATACAAAAGTTAGCCAAGCGTGATGACACGCACCTGTAATCCCAGCTACTCAGGAGGCTGAGGCATGAGAATCGCGTGAACCTGGGAGGCGGAGGCTGTAGTGAGCCAAGACTGCACCACTGCACTCCAGCCTGGGTGACAAGAGCAAAACTCTTGTCTCAAAAAATATATAAAATAAATAAATAAATAAATAAATAAATAAATAAATAAATAAATGTATGTCTCAGTGAGCTAGGAATAAAAGGAAACTTCCTTAATTCATTTTCAAAAGCTGTCTGGAGCACAGCAAAGTTCATTCTTAATGGCAAAGTATTATAAAAGCATTGCTATTAAAGTCAGGAAATAGGAAAAGATACCTTTAACTGCCACTGTTACCTTAAATTAATGTCCTCTCCAATGCAATGAGAAATGAAAAAAAAAAAAAACTTAGAAGGTATAAGCATTGGAAAACAGAATCTCCATCTTCTACTATTTGTAGCTCAGCTGATCACCTACTTAGAAAATTCAGGCGAATCTGCTGAAAAATTACTCCCCTCCCAAAAGAGGGCTATGGGTGGACCTAGCTTCGGAATCTGCACCCACAAATGCATTTGCTTGCTTGTTTTTCTTTTTCTTTTTTTTTCTTTTGTTATTGTTGCTTGTTTGTTTTTGTTTTGTTTTGTTTTGAGATGGAAGTCTCGCTCTGTTGCCCAGGTTGGAGTGCGGTGGCGCGATCTCAAGCTCCGCCTCCTGGGTTCACGCCATTCTCCTGCCTCAGCCTCCCCAAGTAGCTGGGACTATAGGCGCCTGCCACTATGCCCAGCTAATATGTTGTATTTTTAGTAGAAACGGGGTTTCACCGCGTTAGCCAAGGTGGTGTCGATATCCTGACCTAGTGATCCACCTGCCTCAGCCTCCCTAAGTGCTGGGATTACAGGCGTGAGCCACTGTGCCCCACCGTTATTTTGTTTTTGAAACAGAGTCTCGCTCTGTCTCCCAGGCTGGAGTGCAGTGGTGCAATCTCGGCTCACTGCAACCTCCGCCTCCCCAGCTCAGGCAATCCTCCCCCTCCAAGCTCCCAAGTAACTGGGACTACAGGCACTTGCCATCATCCCCAGCTAATTTTTGTATTTTCTTTAGTAGAGACGGGGTTTCGCCATATTGCCCAGGCTTGCTTGCTTGTTTTTCTGATTCCCTAGAATGCGCCTTCTAAGAACCCCTCAGCGCTCCCTGCTACTGCCACAGGTCCAAATCTAGGCGCCTGTGTTAGGCTTTCAAGGCTTTTCTGGGTCTGTCAGGTCTGATATTGGATGCTGGACCCCTCTGATCTCAGACAGTCAGCTCCCTCACCTCCCAAATATGCCACCCTCAGAGCCTCAGTCCCCTGGAACCTCAGCTCCGAATGCCTGCCATCCTTCCCAGGACCGCTGAACAGAGGGACCAGGGAGGCAGATGGGAGGACTCAGGAGGGGGACCCGGACACCAGAGGCCTGGGCGAGGAGGCAGGGAGGCCCAGTCTGAGCAGAGGAGGGGAGGGACACTCTAGAACAGGATGGGGCAGGGCCATCCCTACCTGATGGTGTCCTCCAGGCGCCCCTCCCCCAGGAACTGCAGGAACATGGCCTGGAGGTCGCTCCAGTACAGTGTGCCCCGGTGGAAATCCAGGTCAGGCTCATAGTTGACGTCCTCACTGACCACCAACACGGAGTCTCCGCATGTCTGGCAGGACCCTCGGAAGGCGACGTAGCCCAGAAGGAAGGCTGGTGGGTGGCAAGATGGGGATTCTCTTTGTGCCCACCTCTGGACCCCCAGCCCAGGCCTTTTACTTCAGGGGAGGGGGACGACTCTCACCCCCAGTGAAGATCAGTAGAGCCGTCAGGACCAGGTAGGGGGCAGCCCTCCGTCCTGCTGCTGCCCAGGGAATGAGGTTTGGCTGCCTGGGTCTAGAGCCCAGGGGCTCAGGGCCCTTCAGCTCCATGGGGCAGAAGTGGGCCAGTGTCTCCTCCCCGTCTTCCTCTTCCTCCTCCAGGTGCCCTTTCTGGGGGCCTTCCACACGCTGGTAGACGGTCTGAGAGGATCTTGGGGACAGTTGTTGCTGTGCAGGCAAGGTGGGCATGAGATCGGGGCAAGAGGCCGGGGGGGTGGGGAGGCATCTGGCAATAATGAGGTCAGTGACTTAAGGGTGTCAAATAAGCATGGTGGCGGGGGAGTGGGGGAGGGACTGAGGGGAGCGGGCTAGAAAAGAGGGGCAGGGGTGGGAAGAAGCGAGGTCAGGACACAGGCCAGGAGGGGCCAGCGTCAGGGGCTTGGGAGGGGGCTGAGGGATGTAGAGAGAAGGCCTAAGGGGTCTTCCCAATCCCACTGGTCTTACCGCTCTCTGGAGTAGACCCCAAAGCCGCTCCATGCTTGTGCCCCCTCCTGAAGCCTGCAGGCTGTCCCCAGTGATAAACCGATAAACCGTTTGTGGGAGCCCCAGGAGGGCTCCTTATCAGCCCTGGCAGAAAGCCTGAGCCAAGGCTGCTCCTTACCACCCCCAAGGGTGGGGGCACAGTCCTGGCCTCGGTCCAACCTTCCAGACGTGGCCCCTGAGTCCAGGCCAGAGCACAAGCGGCTGTGCTCTCCCCTGCCAATCTCTCCACAGCCCCACACCTGCCTGCTCCCTGCAAAACAATCAATTTTTTGACCTTGGGGCGGACTTTGGTCTCCTAGTTCCCATCAGGGGTGGGGGAAGGGGGCCGATAGTGGGGGAGGGGAGAGACATGGGTGCCCCTCCCCTCTCCTGCTTTTACCCCTCCCTGGATCCTGGGGACCCCTTCCTCAGCCCCGCCATGCCCAGGTGGAAGATTCACCCCTAAGACATCTGCCCCTTCCTCATCTGGCTTTCAGGGTCCCCCAGTGCCCAGGTTCTATGACATATCAGCTGTCCTCCCTGCCCTGACACTTGCCCCAGTGGTATTCTAAGCTGGAGTCACCACAGTGGTGTGACTTGGGGGTTTGGTCTGGTGGTGTGCATGTGCGTCTCTTTTGAAAGCTGGTTCTCAGACTCCCTCTGGCTGCTGGAGAAGGAGGGGCACAGGTGGGAGCACATGGTCAGATGAGACCAGCGAGAGCTCCCAGATGGGGGTCCTGGGGTCATGGATCTGTGGGTCAGTGGGGAGGAGTGATCAGAGTCTCTGTCAAGGTGTGGGCAGAGCTGAGTGACCCTGGACAAATCATGGCCCTCCCTGGGCACCAGCCCCTGTTTGGTCACCAAAGGACTTGGATCACGTGGGTTTCTACCTCTTTGGGTTCTGAGGCTGATGAAAGGCCAGTTAGCCTCACTCCAGAAACACATCACAGGCAGGCACAAACTGCTAAACAGGCAGGGGGCACAGGTCCCCAAGCCCTTCCGAGGGCCCCAGGACAAGTAGCTCTCAAGAGGAAGGCTCAGGGTCCCACCAAGTTTCCCTTTGGGGTCTCCCCTGGGTAACATCAACTCCTACTCAGGTCCAGAGAAGTTCCGAGCTGCTGGGATGCACCAGCGCCCTAGGCCCCGCCCCATGTCTGTCACCACCAAGAGCCCCAGGAAGGAAGGCATAGCGCAGCTCACCTGAGCGCAGGTCCTGGGGTGCTCAGGCGCGCTGCTCCCCTGCGACCTGAGGCCTACGCTGAGGCCCCGCCCACCAGGCCCCACCTCCTGCTCCGCTCCCCCAGGCTTCACCTCCTGCTCCACCCACCTCCTGCCACGCTCACTCCAGGCCCCGCCCCTCCGCTGCAGCCTGCAGCCCCTCCCACCTCCCACCACAACTGTTACCCCCCAGCAACACCCCCGACCCTCAGTCTTCGTCGCGTGGCCTCCCCTGGGTCACAACCCCTCGGAAACCTGAGGAATCCATGGCCCCTGGGGCTGTGTCTCAGCGCCCATTGTGGGATCGGCATGGGTGTAGCAGTGACCCTCCCTCCCCTCACCTCCCTCCAGACCCCTCCGCCCACTCCCCACCCCACGGAGGCCACACTTTTTTTTTCTTAAAACATTTTTACTTCTTTCAACCCAGAAACATCACCATTTACGAAGACAAGAGGGAAAGAGGAGGGGGCGATGTGGCATGGGGTTAAGGGACTTCCAGCTGAGCTTGGGAGCAGGTGCGTGGGGAGGAGCGCCGTCAGGGACACTTTCGCTCCACGCACTGCTTCCCGCCCTCCTCATATTCCTGCTTGGAGATCCACATCTGCTGGAAAGTGCCCTGGGTGGAGGGGGCAATATCAGGGTCAGGGTGGCCTTGGAGGGAGGTGTGGACCGGCAGGTGCAGCCCCTGGGAACCCTCCAACAGGCCCCGACCACCCCTTGGGTTCACATCCCTCTGAAACCTCTCCCCACCTCATCCTCCCCTCCTCTGTCTGTCCCCTTTCATATTCAGAGGGAGAGTATCCTCTTCATATCATTAAATCAATAATTCATTCATTCAGCAAGTATTTATTGAACAGCAGTCTCTGCCCTGAGCTAGGCTCTGCTCCTGAGCTGGGGGGATGGCACGCACAGCCCCGGGCAAGCCAGCCTGCACCCAGCACTCAACACCCCCTACACACACACAGTCCTTCCCCACCAGGTGTCCTCTCCTCACTCCATCAGGGCTTCGGAACACCACTAGTCTCCCTCTTTCCCAAGGAAGATATTCCCTCCACCTCACCATTCCAACACTGTGGCACCCCATCTGAAGCCTTCAGCGTTACAACTTACCCCATGAGGGTTCCTGCAATGAGCATCTCAGAGTGTCCCTTCTCTCTCTATTTTTTAATTTTAATTTTAATTTTTTAATTTTTAATTTTTTTTTTTTGAGATGGAGTCTTGCTCCGTTGCCCAGGCTGGAGTGCAGTGGTATGATCTCAGCTCACTGCAGCCTCTGCCTCCCAAGTTCCAGCGATTCTCCTGCCTCAGGCTCCTGGGTAGCTGGGATTACAGGCACCTGCCACCACACCCGGCTAATTTTTGTAGTTTTAGTAGAGACAGGGTCTCACCATGTTGGCCAGGCTGGTCTCAAACTCCTGACCTTAGATGATCTGCCCGCCTTGACCTCCTAAAGTGCTGGGATTATAGGCATAACCCACCATGCCCAGCCTAATTTTTATTTTTTGTAGAGATGGGGTCTCACTGTGTTGCCCAGGCTGGTCTCAAACTCCTGGGCTCAAGTAATCATTCCACCTCAGCCTCCCATAATGTTGGGATTACAGATGTGAGCTACTATGCCTGGGGTTCTTTGATCTTTCTCACCCTACACACATGTGCTATCCAAGGCAGTGGCCACTAGCCTCCTGTGGCTCACCAGCCCTGGTCCAAATTGAGACATGCTCCAAGTGGAAAATACACACCCAATTTTTTTCTTTTCTTTTTTTTTTTTTAGACAGGATCTCGCTCTGTTACCCAGGTTGGAGTGTAGTGGCACAGCTCACTGCAGCCTCAACCTTCCAGGTTCAAGTGATCCTCCAACCTTGGCCTCCCAAGTAGGTGGGACTACAGGTATGTGCCACATTGCCAGCTGCTTTTTAAATTTTTTGTAGAGATGAGGTCTCACTTTATTGACCAGGCTGGTCTAGAAATTTTGGGCTCAAGTGATCCTCCCGCCTTGGCCTCTCAAAGTGCTGGGATTGCAGGCGTGAGCCACTCCACTTGGCCAGGATATATTATTAATACTTAATTTTGGGCCAGGCACGGTGGCTCACACCTGTAATCCCAGCACTTCGGGAGGCCAAGATGGGCAGATCACTTGAGGTCAGGAGTTTGAGACAAGCTTGGCCAACATGGTGAAACCCCGTCTCTACTAATAATCCAAAAATCAGCCAGGCATGGTGGTGCACGCGTGTAATCCCAGCTACTTGGGAGGCTGAGGCAGAAGAATCGCTTGAACCCAGGAGGCAGAAGTTGCAGTGAGCCAAGATTGCTCCACTGCACTCCAGCCTGGGCGACAGAGTGAGACTCTGTCTCAAAAAAAAAAGGAAAAAAACAGAAGAACTGTGTGGCTGACATGCTCCAGCCCTAAGCTAATTTCAGACTGCCAGCCTCTGTCTTTCTGACCCTAGTTTCTGTCTCCCTAGGGGACTTCCTTTCTCGTGGATGTCCTCCTTGTCTGTCATGGCCTCACTGTCCCCTCTGTGTGACTGATATGCTCCAGATGCGGGTTGCAACTCCAGCTCCCTGCTCAGTACCTTCCTTCCACCCCAGCAGCAGGTCCAGACTGAACTTACCACCTCCTGCTCCAGAACCAATCTGCCTGCCTCCTTTGCTAGTTGCCCCTTGCTGTCTACCCCATCCCCACTGCTACCCATGCTATGACTCCAGGACAATTGAAACAGCCTCCTTGCAAGGTCCTGTTGACCCCAGCTCACACCTCAACCCCAAAGACTCATGCCTGGCAGTCTTTCCAATCATGCCTGCATTGCCACATCACTCCCTGCCCCAAACCATCAGGGTCTCCCCTCTGCTGACTGAACACAGTGGGTGTCTCACCAAAATCTCATCCTGACCAATCTCTCCAACTACCTGTCCCTCTACTCCTTTTTTTTTTTTTTTTTTTTGAGAGAGAGTCTCACTGTGTCACCCAGGCTGGAGTGCAGTGGCACGATTTCAGCTTACTGCAATCTCCATCTCCTGGGTTCAAGAGATTCTCCTGCCTCAGCCTCCTGAATAGCTGGGATTACAGGCATACACCACCACGCCCGGCTATTTTTTGTATTTTTAGTAAAGACAAGGTTTCATCGTATTGGCCAGGCTGGTCTCGAACTCCTGACCTCAAGTGATTCGCCCGCCTCGGCCTCCCAAAGTGCAGGGTTTACAGGCATGAGCCACCGTGCGCGGCCTCTTCTCCCCAATTTGTAAAAGTAGAGATGGGTCTTGCTATGTTCCCCTGCTGGGTCTTGAACTCCTAGCCTCAAGCCATCCTCCCACTTCAGCCTCCCAAAGTGCTGGGATGACAGGTGCGGGTCACTGTACTGGGCCCCTGCCCCCAATTTGTGTCCTGTTCACCTTTCTGGGAACATTCATTGACCGACATTTCTCAAAAATAAATGTTCGTTGAATGAATGAATGAATGAAGAGGCAGGCAAAGTGGCGGGCGCTGTCTGGGTCTCCCCTGTCCCCCACAGTCAGTGCTAGGCCAGGTCCCCTTCCTCTCACCAGTGAGGCCAGGATGGAACCCCCAATCCAGGGGCTGAACTTGCGCTCCATGGTGCTGTTGCTGGCAATGAGTTTCAGTCGCATGCTCTGGGGGTAAAAAGGGGCTGGGGGAAGCAGACACCTAGGTTCTGGGAAGGGACAGGGCTTGGGGGGCAGGGGGAAGACTTGGGAAGCCTCAGGGGCAGGGGTTCTGCTCTGGTGGACAGAACAGAAGGAAGGACATGGGAAGAATGGGGGACTCAGTCCTGGACAGCTGAGCCAGGATGGGCTTCTGGGGCACTGGGTCAGGGGTGGGCTCCTACCGGTGGGGTCTTCTGGGAAAGCTCTCGATTGAGCCTGTCAGTGAAGCCCTGCAGCAGTGTGTTCCCGCCAGTGACAATGACACTCCCATACAGGCCCTGAGAGCAGGAAGAAGGAGTGAGCCACGGGGGACAGCCCCCCAACCCTGCCTTCCCACTTCCCCTGGGCCCCTTTGCCCAGCCTCAGCTCCGGCCTGGCCTCACCGGGCGAATGTCAATGTCACACATGCCGATGCTGGTGGTCACCACGTGGCCCACACCCAACATGGTATTCCCCGACAGGCCCTGCAGAGAGAGGTGACTGGGGCTGTGGGCCCTCTCCCCTTCCCCCAGTCCCTGCAATCCTTCCCAGCCTCCCCCACGCCCCAGGATCCAAGGACTGCAGCCAGCACCCACCCCAGTCCTTGCCACACAGCCAAACCTTGACGTTCGAGGGATCAAAGAGGCCCTCGGGGATGCGGAGTCGCTCGGCGCCATAGTCTGTGTTGTAGCCATTGGGCATCTCGTAGTGCACTGTGGGCATTTGTGCAGCCACCCTGCCCAGAAGGGAGCAGGACTCTGCCTGGGGTGCTCAAGAGGGATCAGTGGGTGGACAGCACCAGAGTCCCCCAGCCCACCCCAGGAGTCCCAGTTCTGCCCTTTCTCCCACCCCCCAGCCCTGAGCCACACTCACTGTTCATCGTAGGGGGAGTCTGAGACCTGCAGCACGGAGGCCTGGAAGTCCTGGATCACCTCCTGAAATCCCAGTGAGGGTGATGAGGGCCTGGGTTCCTCCTGAGCAACACCCCCCGCCCAGCTCCCCCTCCCTGCTCCACCTCCCATGCAAGGCCCCTGCCTCGCCGCCATTCACGGCAGGGGAGGGGGCTTCAGGGGACCCTCTCCAGAGGCTCACATTACACATGTAGTTATGCCAGGACTTGGAGACCTGGGGGAGCTTCTCCTTCTTCTTCCAGTTTGGGGGGGCGCCCTCCCGGACAGGCTCCTGTGGGGACAAAGCGTAGCAACACCCTTTCTTAGCCCACCCTGACCCCTACCCCACCTTCCTGGCACTGTTCCCAGCTCTGCAGCTAACTGGCACTGGAGGCTCTGCTGTGCTGCCTGCAAGAGGGTTTCTCACCCTTTCCTGATGGACAGGAGAGAGAATGGGGCATGCCTCTCTCTCCGTGTGTGCCCTTCATGCAGTGGATACAGCTGACCTGGAGAACACCAGGAATACAGCAGTGACAGAATCTCCAGAGAATGGCCTCCTAGGGGGCCGCGATCCACGTGAGGGCACAGGACGGAGCTAAGCACACAGTGTCACTTCATACAGCACCCTGGCTACTGCCTATTACCGTTCCACTTTACAAAAGAGGAAACTGAGGCCCAGGGAGCTTTGATATCATGCTATTGGTCACACAGCTCTTTTTTTTTTTTTTTTCAGAGTCTCACTCTGTCGCCCAGGCTGGAGTACAGTGGCGCGATCTCGGCTCACTGCAACCTCTGCTTCCAGGGTTCAGGTGATTCTTCAGTCTCAGCCTCCTGAGTAGCTGGGACTACAGGCATGTGCCACCATACTTGGCTAGTTTTTGTAGTTTTAGTAGAGATGTGGTTTCACCATGTTGCCCAGGCTGGTCTCGAAGTGAGTTCAAAGTGATCTGCCTGCCTCGGCCTCCCGAAGTGCTGGGATTACAGGCATGAGCCACCATGCCCGGCCGGTCCCACAGCTCTTGCACGGCAGAGGCAGAACTTGAACCTGGGTTTATATTGAACCCTAGAACCCACCACACTGGCCCTCACACATCCTGCTGTCTGCTAGCTGATTCCATGACCTCAGCGTATCCCTCAGCCTGTCTGGATTTCAGATGCCTCACTTATATAAGGAGAAACTGGAGCCAGGACCCACTGGGGAGCCTGCTGCTCTCTGCTCTGATATCTCGTGTGTCAGCGGGTTGACGGCCATGGGGCGAGTGGCCAGGACTCTAGTGGCAGCTCTGTGTCCCCAGAGGCCCCACCTTGGCTGCGATCATGTAAGGTGGGATGATGTCAATGGCCATCTCCTGGAACAGCTCCCGGCACTGCATGGAGATGAAGTCCCCTGCCAGAGGGGACTTGACGATGCCTGGAAGGAAGGCAGTGTCAGGATCTCGTCCTCCTGGTGCGCCCCTGCCCCTTGCCGAAGCCCCACCTTGCTGCAGGACGTAGCCGTCATGTACTGGAATGGCCGTGGTGTGGGTGGCCCCACTGTCCAGCACAAGGCCCGTGGACCGCCCGTTTGCAAAGCTGGCATCGGATGGGTAAGTCAAAGAGACAGCAGTGGCAAATGAGGGGCCTGGGCCCAGATCTGGTCTGGTCACTCTCTGCTCTGCCAGGGTCCAGCTCATCCCCAGTGTGCAAATCTCTCCTCCTGGTGATGACTCATCTCCTGGAGAAAGGCTCTGAGACCCCAGTTACTTCTTTTTTTGTTTTGTTTTGTTTTTGTTTTTTTTTGAGACGGAGTCTCGCTCTGTCGCCCAGGCTGGAGTGCAGTGGCCGGATCTCAGCTCACTGCAAGCTCCGCCTCCTGGGTTCACGCCATTCTCCTGCCTCAGCCTCCCGAGTAGCTGGGACTACAGGCGCCCGCCACCTCGCCCGGCTAGTTTTTTGTATTTTTTTTAGTAGAGACGGGGTTTCACCGTGTTAGCTAGGATGGTCTCAATCTCCTGACCTCGTGATCCGCCCGTCTCGGCCTCCCAAAGTGCTGGGATTACAGGCTTGAGCCACCGCGCCTGGCCCCCAGTTACTTCTTTACTTATTGTTTGTTTGTTTGTTTGTTTGTTTATTTATTTATTTATTTATTTTTTGAGACTGAGTCTTGCTCTGTCACCCAGGCTGGAGTGCAATCGCTCACTGCAACCTCTGCCTCTGGGTTCAAGAGATTCTCCTGCCTCAGCCTCCCAAATAGCTGGGACTACAGGTGCCCACCACTATGCCTGGCTAATTTTTGCATTTTTAGTAGACACAGGGTTTTGCCATGTTGGCCGGACTGGTCTCCAACTCCTGACCTCAAGTGATCTGCCTGCCTCGGCCTCCCAAAGTGCTGGGATTATAGGTGTGAGCCACTGTGCCTGGCCAGCCACAGCGCCCAGCCCCTTTATTTTTGGTTGTGTCCTATAGATTCCCTAAAATTAGGGTCACTATCACCCCAGTGCATAGCACAGGGTTCAATGTAAGGCAGATCCTAAAAAAAGTCAGTGTTGAAGGAGTTCTTGGGAAGGGACTGCCGCAGTGTTCTACATATCTCCCTCCTCTGTCCAGTTCCAGTGCCTGCTCTCTCCAGGGCCCAGCTCGCTGTCTGCTCAGCCTGATCCAGGGAACAGAAAGGGGCCGCTGATCTGGCCACCCCAGGCTCAGATGTGCTCAGTCCACTGGGCCTTCTGCACTAGTGGGGCGGAGGGAGGTGTCTGCCCATTGGGACACTGATCTTCAGAGAACCAGGCCTGATCCCCCAGCTCATCTCAGCTGAGCTCAGCACAGGCCCCACCCCTGCCCTCCACTCAGTCAGAGCAGCTCAGTCCAGAGGATACGCGGTGAGCACGGCCGTCTTGCATAAGAAGAAGGCAGGAATGTTGTACTGCTCGAACATCAGCTCTGTCAGCTTCTCCCGCTTGGCCCGTGTGTTCCACTGTGGAGAAAGTGCAGGAGGGGAGGATTCAAGAAGGGAGAGGCACAGACCCACATCCACGCACATGCAACCCAAACACTCACACATACACTCACGATCACACACACACATGCATTCAAACACTCGCACACACACACATGACCTAAACACTCACACATACACTCACGGTCATACACACATGCATTCATTTGCGCACACACACACTCAAACACACATACACTCACACTCACAGATACACACACACAAATACACACACATGCATTCACACTATACATACTCTCACAGTTACACATGCATTCAAACACACTCGCAAACACACAGTCAAACACACGTATACACTTGCATTCACACACACAAACTCACATGCACTCGCACATACACATATATTCACACACACACGCATTCAAAACATTTGCACAGGCCAGACACGGTGGCTTACACCTGTAATCCCAGCACTTTGAGAGGCCAAGGCAGGAGGATTGCTTGAACCCAGCAGTTCGAAACTAGCCTGGACAACATAGTGAGATGCTGTCTCATTTAAAAAAATTTTTTTAAAGTAAAGAGCTTGTGGGAATTAAAACTACATGAACAGAAATGAAAAACTCAATAGAAGGATTGGAACATAAAGTGGAGGGAATATCTTGGAAACCAAAGGAAAAAGGTAAACAGATGGAAAATATAAGAGAAAAGGGAATTAAATTAGAGGACCAATTCAGGGGGCAACAAAATCCAAATAACAGAAAATCCCAAGAGAGAAAATGGAGAGAAATAAATAACTAAATAAATATTTTTTTCACTGAATTGAAAGACATAGGTTTTCAGAGTGAAGAGACGTACTAAGTGCCTAGAGCCACGAATGAAAATATGCCACATTGAGGATAAAGTAAAAATTCTATAAACTTTCAGAAACAAAAACATTACATCAGAGGATCAGAAATCAGATGGTTTCATCCTTCTTAATGGTAACAATATATGCTGGAAGAAGGACAACGGAAAAGTGCCTTCAAGATTCTGAAGAATAATGATTTCCAACCTGGCATGTGATACCTAGCTGAGCTATCAACTCAAGGTGAGACATACAAAGTCTCAAAAAATATACTTCCCATGACCTTTCTTTAAATTTTTTTTTTTAGATGCCGGGCACGGTGGCTCACGCCTGTAATCCCAGCACTTTGGGAGGCTGGAGCAGGCAGATCACTTGAGGTCAGGAGTTTGAGACCAGCCTGGCCAACATGGTGAAACCCCGTCTCTACTAAAAATACAAAAATTAGCCAGGCGTGGTGGGAGGTGCCTGTAATCCCAGCTACTCGGGATGCTGAGGCAGGAGAATCGCTTGAACCCAGGAAGTGGAGGTTACAGTGAGCCGAGATCACGCCATTGCACTCCAGCCTGGGGAACAAGAGCGAGACTTCATCTCAAAAAAAAATTTTTTTTTAGATTATTAATTTGTTTTTCCTTTTAGACAGAGTCTCACCCTGTCGCCCAGGCTGGAGTGCAGTGGCATGATCTAGGCTGACTGCAACCTCTGCCTCCTAGATACAAGCGATTCTCTTACCTCAGCCTTCCGAGTAGCTGGGACTACAGGCATGCACCACCATGGCCAGCTAATTTTTATATTTTTGGTAGAAATAAGATCTCAGTATATTGCACAGGCTGGTCTCAAACTCCTGGGCTCAAGTGATCCTCCCACCTTGGCCTCCCAAAGTGCTGGGATTACAGGAGTGAGCCACTGTGTCTGGCCTCTCATGACTTTTCTAAGGCAGTTACTGAAGGACCTGCTCCATGAAAACAAAAGAGTGAGTCAAGAAAAGGAGTCAAGTACAGGAAACAGAACTTCTGACCAGAACAGAGGCAAAAGGATTCTATGAGATGATGGTGAAGGGAAATAACAGCACAACAGGTCTGTCCCCGGGCAGAGGGCTACTAGTGCAAACTGGACCAGGTCAGTGGGCTCCTGAAGAAATTTCTTCAAGAAGATGAAATTGATAAAATGTCTAATGAAACTGATGTCTTGACAAAAGATATAATTGATGAATAATTTAGGGTTCACACTGTTAAGTAGATAGAAAACCAGACCAAATATAATCAAACACAGGGCTGGGGGTGGTGGCCTGTCTGTAATCCCAGCACTGTGGGAGGCCAAGGTGGGTGAATCACGAGGCCAAGAGATCGAGACCATCCTGGCCAACATGGTGAAACCCTGTCTCTACTAAAAATACAAAAATTATCTGGGTGTGCTGGTGCACACCTGTAGTCCCAGCTACTTGGGAGGCTGAGGCAGGAGAATCGCTTGAACCTGAGGTGGAGCTTGCAGTAAGCCGAGATTGCACCACTGGACTCCAGCCTGGTGACAGAGCAAGACTCCCTCTCAAAAAAAAGAAAAAAAATTGAACACATTTTTTTTTTCCAGTTCTAGGAAAACAAAAAGTTGCACAAGAAAGGAAAAGTGATCATAGTGTATATTGCCTGTCTCAGTCCTGATTAACATACATAGTAATAAAAATGTAAATCTTGGGCTGGGCACAGTGACTCATGCCTGTAATCCCAGCACTTTGTAAGCTGAGGTAGAAGGATCGCTTAAGCACGGGAGTTTGAAGCCAGCCTGGGCAATATAATGAGACCCCATCTCTACAAAAGATTCTCTTAAAATTATTTCTAACTTAAAAAGAGTGTAAATACTGAATATTGATTTCTTTCAAAGTCTAAAACACAACTGGGCTGGGTGCAGTGGATCCCACCTGTAATCCCAGCATTTTGGGTGGACGACGTGGGCGGATCGCTTGAGCCCAGGAATTCAAGACCAGCCTGGAAAACATGGTGAAACCCTGTCTCTACAAAAAATTTAAAAATCAGCTGGGCGTGGTGGCTCATGCCTGTAGTTCCAGCTACTCCGGAGGCTGAAATGAGAGGATCACTTGAGCCCAGGAGACCAAGGCTGCAGAATTGTGCCACTGCAATCCAACTTGGGTGATAAACTGAGCGGAGCCCCTGTTTTTGAGACAAAATCTCAAAAACAAATAACAAACAACAACAACAAAAACAACAACAACAAAACCCACTGTACTTAAAGGAGGGTAATAGAAATATGTTGTGGCATAGGCTGGGGAGGAAAAAAGAGCTAAGTGATCATTTTCTAGAGTGGAAAATTCATTGATAATATCTAAAACTAAAAACTCCACAGGCAGCAATTTAAGTGTAATATTAGAGATATGGAAGAAAATACCCCCAAAATTAGCTAAAAAGGAGAAAAACAGTTGCTTCTATAAAGAGGAATCTATAAGGATATGGGTAAGAACATTTTTAAAAATGCAGTTTAAAAATTTTTTTAATTGTTATTGTTTTGATAAAAGAGATGGGTCTTGCCATATTGCCCAGGGTGGTCTCGAACTCCTGGGCTCAAGTGATCCTCTCGCCTTGGCTTCCCAAAGTGCTGGGATTACAGGTGTGAGCCCACATCCCCAGCTCACCAATGTTGACCAAAATAATAATAAGTTAAAAGGTCTAAAAAGTACTTGGAGGCTGGGCATGGTGGCTCATGCCTGTAATCCCAACACTTTGGGAGACCAAGGCGGGTGGATCACCTGAGGTCAGGAGTTCGAGACCAGCCTGGCCAACATGGCAAAACCCCATTTCTACTAAAAATACAAAAAGTTAGCCAGGCATGATGGCAGGTGCCTGTAATCCTAGCTACTCGGGAGGCTGAGGCAGGAGAATCCCTTGAACTCGGGAGGCAGAGGCTGAGATCTCACCATTGCACTCCAGCCTGGGTGACAGAGTGAGACTCTGTGTCAAAAAAAAAAAAAATTTAAAAAGGACTTGGAGATGGAGAAGGGCAGCAGAGTAGATAGAACAAGAAGAGAGCAGGAGGGATGGAGACTTAGGAAGGAAGGAAAGTGGTTGGGATGGGTGAGGGGAGTCTGAAAAGGGAAGGGAAGTGGCTGACATCGGTGGCTTGAGGGGAGAGGAGGAGAGGTGGATGGTGGGAAGCAGGTGCAGTGGAGATTGGGGTTGGACATGGGAAGGCAGGAGGCACTCACCGGGGCCTCGGACATGAGCACGGGGTGCAAGTTTGGCTCAGACTTGACGTGTTTGCTGTAGGTATGATCCAGGATGGCTCGGAAGCACTCCCAGTCCTCGACTGGGGCCAGAAGAACAGAGTGGAGAAAGGCAAGAGGGCAGGCAGGGGTCAGGGACAGGAAGAAAAGGAGGGAGAAAGGCCAAGCCCAAAGGAGGGTCAGTGAGTCCAGGCCCAGGGGAACATCCCCCCTTCCCAGAAACCTGCTGGGCCCCTGGGAAGGGAACCCAGCGAGAAGAACCCTGGCAGCGAGAAGAACCCTGGGGCTGCAAGGAAGACTCCTTGGGGAGTGGGGGCTGCTATGTCCCAGCGTGGGGAGTGGGCTCCCTATCTGTCAGGAGGTGATGGGTGGGGGCCCCTTACTCATGCCATTCTTGAGGGGCGACATGACCTCCGCTCCATCCCGAGGCACGTGCAGGGCATTGGTGTCGATGTGGAAGATCTTCCCTTTCTTCTCTTTGTCCCCCTCCAGCTCCAGCCCGCCCCCCTCCTCCGCGGCCAGCAGCCCCACCGTGGTGGGGAAATCAGCCTGGTGGGGAAGGGTTGGGGGAGGATCGGCAGGAGAGGGGTCACCCTCTTGCCCCTGTCCAGCCCCACGGCAGGGTCCTCAGCCCGCCCCTGGGTTTATTCCCACATTCCCGCTCAGCAGAGCTTCTGGGCGATCTGGGAGAGCCCTGGGTCACTGGAAAGCCTGAAGAAGGGTCCGGAGCCCCTAGGATTTAGAGAGGAGACTGGAAGGCTCACCTTGGGACAGTCCTCCCCAGCGTACCCAGCGCGGACTGAGAAGGAGCCAATGTCAAAGACCAGCGCCCCCACCTCATCTGTGAGGGGAGACAGGCCTGTAAGGGGACCTCCCCCGAAGTTTTTCCCGCTAGGTAGTTCCGAGAGAAAGTCAGGGCAGAGCCACAGACTCGCCACCTTCAACACCAGTCTGGAGCCGGTGGGAACTGGGCCTGGAGTCTGAGGTCCTGGGACTGGGGGTGGGGGCATCATACCGCCAGGGTCCCTTCTTGCCCACTGGCCTTGCTCAGGCCACCCTCCCGACGGGAAAGGAAGGGGCCGGGGCCAGGTGGAGGTGGGTTGTAAGGTAGAGAGGTTCGGCCCGGTGCGCACGAGAACGGAGCGCAGGGGAGGCGGGAACCCGAGCCTGAGACTGGACCAGTTCATGCGCGGAGGTGACAGGCCCCGGGGTGCCCAGAGCTCGGATGGATGGCGCGGGTTCGGAACGCAGGGGGCCGGAGGCTCGCTCACCTCCGCCGTAGACGCCCCCGCTCATAGTGCCCTCTGCGCTGCTAGCGGCCCGTGGGCGGCGGCGGGATCAGCACCGAGGCGGCCGGACAGCTCCCGGGATCCCTGGCGGGGCGGGGCGCGCGGCGACCAATTGGGAGGCCGGATCCCCCGCCCCCAACGGCGCCGCCGATTGGCTGCCAGGCGAGACAATGACCGGACCGGGGGCCGCGGATTTAAAGGGGAAGATACCCTCCGTTAGGCGACCAGGAGGAGATGGGGCAGGGGGCGCCTAGCAGGGACTTAGAGACCGTCGCTAAGGAACGGGCGGCAGAGAGGAGAGCAGGGCAGAGGCGGAGACCAAGACTCTGCAGGACGACTGATGAGGTCCCTACCCCCTTGCTTTTTGTTTTTATTAAATTTTTTGGTGGAAACGGAGGTCTTCTTACGTTGCCCAGGCTGGTCTCGAACTCCAGAGCTCAAGCGATCCTCCTCAGCCTCCCAGATAGCAGGGATTACAGGCAGGTGCCAGCACACCTGGCAAATTAAAAAAATTTTTTTTATGGAGACAGGGTCTTGCTCAGGTTGATCTTGAACTCCTGGCCTCAAGCGATCCTCCCACCTCAGCCTCTCAAAGTGCTATGCCCGACCTCTACCCCCTTACTTTTTAAAGCAAGACTGGGGAGAGAGCTCCACTCCCCAGAAGGGTCATCTGTCTTCAGGCTGCTCTGAGCCCGGTTCTGCCACACCCAGGCCTAAATGGAATTGCCGGGAGAGGGAGGGAAGGGAAGATTAAGAGAGGGACCAGAGGGGGTGGGGGTGTGTCTCCATCTCTCTCTGTTTTTTTCTTTGTTTGTTGTTTTTTTTTTAGAGACTGGCTGGTCTTGAACTCCTGGCCTCAATGTCCCAAAGTGCTGGGATTAAAAGCATGAGCCACCGTGTCCAACTTCCCTCCTTTGTCTTTCGCTGGCCCCTCTTTTCCTTGCTTTGCTCCACCCCTACCCCCACCACCCCAGTACCTGGGCGTTATACATGTGTACACATGCTTACGCACATATACATACGTTCACACACAGCCCACCTGGCTTTAGCTTCTTTTCTCCATCTCTCTCTCTCTTCAGCGCCTATTTTCCTAAGGAGGCATTTATCAACAAGAGGGTTTTTGTTTCTTTTATTTTTGAATTGGGGTCTTCCGTCACCCAGGTTAGAGTGCAGTGGCACGCTCACAGGTCACCGTAACTTTGAACTCCTGGGTTCAAGTGATCCTCTCGCCTCAGCCTTCTGAGTAGCTGGGACTTACAGGTGCACACCACCACACCTGGTTTTTTTTGTTTGTTTGCTTGTTTTAGAGAAGGGCCCTCACTATGTTGCCCAGTCTGGTCTCTAACTCCTGACCTCAAGCGATCCTCCCACCTTGGCTTCCTGAGTCATTGGGATTACAGGTGTCAGCTGCAGCACCGGACTAACAACAGGGTTTTCTACTACTTGGATCCCAGGTTCTTCTGGGCTCCTGGCACCACAGTTTTGGTAGCAAAGGCAAAGGAGCAGCTCTGACAACTTGGGGTAGCTGAGGGACTCTTATGTGAGGGTGCATGTGTCTGTATGTATGTGTCTATGTGTGTTGGCGTATGGGTGCATATGTGTACATATGCACATATGAATGCTTGTGTGTGTTGAGTGTGTGCCCATCTACTTGTCTGGGGGCGAGGGAGCTTTGAGACCAGAGATAGCACAGGAAGAGGATACTATGTGAGGTCCGCATGCCCCTGAAGGTTCTCTGCTCACCACATGCCCACCCTGGAAGAGACTCCACCCCTCCCCGGCCAAAGGACAGATGGCTTGAGCTGGCTCATGGATTACCTACTGATGACGGTGGCATTTCAATGCCTAGGGTTGGTTCCAAGTTCCAACTTGGCTTCTAAGACTGAAAGGGTCCAGGTTTCAGCGGGAGTGGTGAGCTGTAGGGGAGAGGGCTGACTCAGGCGCTGAGAGAGTGAGATTTTTCCAGAGTGACCCTAGGTCAGTCCATTGAGGCCTGGAGGAATTGGGTGGATTTCTTAAAGTGCTTACATTTCTTTTTTTCTTTTTAAGCCAGGGTCTCCCTCTGTCACCCAGGCTGGAGTGCAATGGTGCAATCTCGACTCACTGCAACATCTCCCTCCCGGGTTTAAGCAATTCTTCTGCCGCAGCCTCCCAAGTAGCTGGGGTTATAGGTGCGTGCCACCACTCCTGGCTATATTTTTTTTTTTTTTGTATTATTTTTAGTAGAGACCGGGTTTCACCATGTCGGCCAGGTTGGTCTCGAGCTCCTGACCTCAAATGAACGACCCACCTCTGCCTCCCAAAGTGCTGGGATTACAGGCATGAGCCACCATGCCCAGCCAAGTGCTTGCATTTCTTATCGTTTTAAAATGCTGAGGTGAGGATGAAAGGAATGTTGGGGTGGAAAGTGATTCTGTTCATCTTATCCCTCTCCTTTTGTTGACATTTAATGATGTTGCCTCACTTACTCTGAAGTTCACCTTGCCAATTCCCACTATCTCTTTTTTCCTCTCCACCACCCTAACCATCTCAGATTTAGAAACTTGCTCAGGCAGGGCATGTGGGGACTCATGCCTGTAATCCTGGCACTTTGGGAGGCCGAGGTGGGAGGATTGCTTGAGGCCAGGAGTTTGAGACCAGCCTGGGCAACACAGAGACCCCATCTCTCAAAAAAAAAGAAGAAGAGGAAGAAAAAGAAGAAAAGAAACTTCCCCATTCTTGACTGGGAATGGTGGCTCACACCTGTAATCCCAGCACTGTGGGAGGCCAAGGCAGGCGTAACACTTGAGGTGAGGAGTTCAAGACCAGCCTGGCCAACATTGTGAAATCTCGTCTCTACTAAAAATAAAAAAAATTAGCTGGGTGTGGTGATGCATGCCTGTAGTCCCAGCTACTCGGGAGGCTGAGGCAGGAGAGTCATTTGAACCTGGGAGGTGGAGGTTGCAGTGAGCCAAGATCGCACCATTGCACTCCAGCCTGGGTGACAGAGCAAGACTCCATCTAAAAAGAATAATAAAAAACAGAAGGAAACTTGTCCAATCTGGCCAGGCATGGTGGTGTGTACCTGTAGGGGTTTTACAGGTTTTGTTTTGTTTTGTTTTTTCCAGCTAGAACCTGAGCTCTGTCCTGGATCAGAGAGTCTGCTGGGATCAGAGCCAGGATTAGAACCCACAGCTCTTATCAGCCAGTTGAGATATGCCTTTGTTTCCTAACATCTCTGTGTTTCTCACCAAGCTGTGCTGTCTCTATCTGTAGAACAGCTGGTGGTGAGGCCCCCATCTGATTCTGGAGTCAGTGTCTAGCTGAAAGCTGGGCACACAGGACTATTCAGTAAGTGTCCCTGTGGATATGTTGAGGCCTTAATATTATTACGCATAACTTGGAAATCTGCAGTCTATTTGGTAATGAGCAGTGAATTTTCTTCTCATGGCTGGGGGGAAGCTACAGTTGGCTAACTACAGGGCAGGACTTGATTTAACTCCCAGTCTACTGTGACCAATTTTCTTTTGTCATGAGATCTTTTTTTTTTTTTTTTTTGAGACGGAGTCTCGCTCTGTCGCCCAGGCTGGAGTGCAGTGGCCGGATCTCAGATCACTGCAAGCTCCGCCTCCCGGGTTTACGCCATTCTCCTGCCTCAGCCTCCCGAGTAGCTGGGACTACAGGCGCCCGCCACCTCGTCCGGCTAGTTTTTTTTGTATTTTTTTTTAGTAGAGACGGGGTTTCACCGTGTTCGCCAGGATGGTCTTGATCTCCTGACCTTGTGATCCGCCCGTCTCGGCCTCCCAAAGTGCTGGGATTACAGGCTTGAGCCACCGCGCCCGGCCTTGTCATGAGATCTGACATAAGATTCTAGTGTATTATGGAAGTGGTTAGGGTAAAGCAATTAATACATTTCACTTGTCCATTCATTGATTCAACAAATATCCTTTTTTTTTTTTTTAAGAGACAAGTGCTGGACGTGGTGGCTGACGTCTATAAACCCAGCCCTTTTTTTTTTTTGAGACGGAGTCTTGCTCTGTCACCCAGGCTGGAGTGCGGTGGTGCGATCTCCACTCACTGCAAGCTCCACCTCCTGGGTTCATGCCATTCTCCTGGCTCAGCCTCCCCTGTAGCTGGGACTACAGGCACCCGCCACCGCGCCCGGCTAATTTTTGTATTTTTAGTAGAGACGGGGTTTCACCGTGTTAGTCAGAATGGTCTCGATCTCCTGACCTCGTGATCCGCCCATCTCAGCCTCCCAAAGTGCTGGGATTACAGACGTGAGCCACCGCGCCCGGCTAAACCCAGCACTTTGGGAGACCAAGGCAGGAAGATGGCTTGAACCCTGGAGTTAGAGACCAGCTTGAGCAACATATCAAGAACCCGTCTCTACAAAAAGTTTTCTAAAAAATTAGCCAGGCACGTTGGTGTGATCCTGTAGTCCCAGCTACTCGGGAGGATGAAGTGAGAGGATCCCTTGAGTCCGAGAGGTTGAGGCTATAGTGAACCATGATCGTGCTACTGCACTCCAGCCTGGGCGACAGAGCAAGACCATGTCTCAAGAAATAAAATAAAGAGACAGGGTCTTGCTTTATTGCTCAGCTGGAGTGCAGTGGTGTGGTCACGGATCAGTGCAGCCTCGAACTCCCAGGTTCAAGATCCTCCTGCCTTGGCCTTCCAAAATGCTGGGATTACAAGCATGAGCCCTGTGCCTGGCCAAGAAACATCTTTGATGCCTACTGTGTAGCAGGCACCATGCTATGCATAGGAGGGATACTGAGATGGGTGAGATACAGGATATCCTTGCTCTCAAGGAGCTTGGGTGCAGTGGGAAGCTCAGATATGCACGGAAGAGAGGTGAAATGGAGGACAGGGCCGGTTGCGGTGGCTCACGTCTGTAATCCCAGCACTTTGGGAGGTTGAGGCGAGCGGATCATTTGAGGTGAGGACTAATATGGTGAAATCCTGTCTCTACTAAAAATACAAAAAATTAGCTGGGCATGGTGGCATGCACCTGTAATCCCAGCTACTCAGGAGGCTGAGGCAGGAGAATGGCTTGAAACCGGGAAGCGGAGGGTGCAGTGGGCCGAGATTGTACCATTGCACTCCAGCCTGGGTGACAGAGTGAGACTCTACCTCAATAAAAAAAAAAAATAATAAATAAATAATGTAATCCTAGCACTTTGGGAGACCGAGGCAGGCGCATCACGAGGTCAGATGGAGACCATCCTGGCTAACACGGTGAAACCCCGTCTCTACTAAAAAAAAAATACAAAAAATTAGCCAGGTGTGGTGGTGGGAGCCTGTAGTCCCAGCTACTCGGGAGGCTGAGGCAGGAGAATAGCATGAACCCAGGAGGCGGAGCTTGCAGTGAGCTGAGATCGTGCCACTGCACTCCAGCCTGGGCAACAGAGCAAAACTCTGTCTCAAACAAAAAAAAAAAAAAAAAAAAAAAAAGGAGGCCCGGAGGAGAGGGGCTACCTGTCTCTAAGAATCCAGGAAATCTTCTAGAAGTGAAGTTGGAGCTAAATTGTGAAGGATGAGGCCATGTACTGTGGCTCATGCCTGTAATCACAGCACTTTGGGAGGCTGAGGCAGGTGGATCACCTGAGGTCAGGAGTTTGAGACCAGCCTGACCAACATGGCAAAACCCCATCTCTACTAAAAATACAAAAAGTTAGCTGGGTGTCGTGGTGGGCACCTGTAGTCCCAGCTACCTGGGAGACTGAGACTGAAGAATCACTTCAACCTGGGAGGCGGAGGTTGCAGTGAGCTGAGAGTGTACCATTGCATTCCAGCCTGGGCAACAAGAGTGAAACTTCATCTCAAAAACAAACAAAACACTGAAGGATGAATAGAAGCTCATAGGTGAAGAAGGTGGGAAAGATATCCAACAAAGAGAACAGCATGGACAGAGGTCTAAGGACATGAAAACTTCTGGAATATGTAGAAACGGGAGTTCAGTCTAGAAGGAGGGTTGGATGTGAGCCGCTGACAGAGGTCAGTGTCAGGAGGAGATGAGACGAAGTAATTAATGACCAACTGGAGGAGGTCGAGGCTGCAGTGAGCTATGATCACACCATTGCAGCCTGGGTGACAGAGTGAGATACTGTTTCATAAAATAAAATAAAATAAAATAAAATAAAACAAAACCAATGGGTTCATGCCTACAACTGTTTCTGTTTATTTTTCTTTCTTTCTTTCTTTTTTTTCTTTTTTTTTTTTTTTGAGACTGAGTCTCACTCTGTTGCCCAGGCTGGAATGCAGCTCACTGCAACCTCCACCTCCCGGGTTCAAGCAGTTGTCTGCCTCAGCCTCCTGAGTAGCTGGGATTACAGGCGCCCAACACCACACCTGGCCAGTTTTTGTATTTTAGGTAGAGATGGGGTTTCACTTTCTTGGCCAGGCTGGTCTTCAACTCATGACCTTGTGATCCACCTGCCTCAGCCTCCCAAAGTGCTGGGATTACAGGCGTGAGCCACCGCACCCGGCCTTCTCTTTTTCGTTTTAGAGAGAGAGAGTCTTGCTTTGTCACCCAGGCTAGAGTGCAGTCATGCACCACTGCAGCCTCAAACTCCTGAGCTCAAATGATCCTCCCACTTTGGCCTCCTGAGTAGCTGGGACCACAGGCAAGCACCACCATGCCTGGATTTTTTTTCTTTTCTTTTCTTTTTTTTTTTTTTTTTTTGGTAGAAACAGGCTCTTGCTATGTTTCCCAGGCTGGCTTTTTTTTTTTCCTTTGAGACGGAGTCTCGCTCTGTCGCCCAGGCTGGAGTGAAGTGGCGCGATCTCAGCTCACTGCAACCTCCGCCTTTTGGATTCAAGTGATTCTCCTGCCTCAGCCTCCTGAGTAGCTGGGATTACAGGCGTGTACCACCAGGTCCAGCTAATTTTTTTGTATTTTTAGTAGAGACAGTTTCACCATGTTGGCCAGGCTGGTCTTGAACTCCTGACCTCAAGCGATTCACCCACCTTGGCTTCCCAAAGTGTTGGGATTACAGGCGTGAGCCACCACGCTCCGCCAAACTATTTTTTTTTTTTTTTTTTTTTGAGACGGAGTCTTGCTTTGTCTCCCAGGCTGGAGTGCGGTGGCCCGATCTCCACTCACTGCAAGCTCCACCTCCTGGGTTCACACCATTCTCCTGCCTCAGCCTCCCGTGCGGCTGGGACTACAGGCACCCGCCACCGCGCCCGGCTAATTTTTGTATTTTTAGTAGAGACGGGGTTTCACCGTGTTAGTCAGGATGGTCTCGATCTCCTGACCTCGTGATCCGCCCATCTCGGCCTCCCAAAGTGCTGGGATTACAGGCGTGAGCCACTGCGCCCGGCCTATTTTTTTTTTTTTTTTAAACCAGACCCAAAGTGTCTACTGTGTACCAGGCATTGTTATGAATGCTTTACATACATCACATCACTTAGTCCTCATAACAACCAGACTGTTTTCCCCATTTTGCAGGGGAAACAAAGACACAGAGAGGTTGAGGAATTTGCCCAAAGTCACTCAGCTGGTAAGTGACAGAGCTGAGGTCTGAACCAAAGTATGTGAAAAGTGCTGATCCTGGAGCAAATGTCAAGTTTTCATTCATTCCATAAATATTCTCTATTTGCCTGATAGACACTGGGAATAAAAATGACTCATAGGAAGATGGATGATTAAACAAATCATTCAATAAAGTGATCTGGAGAGCCCCACATTCCATGGCCACGTTCAGGTTGGCCAAACTTGAGCCCGGTGATGATGTCTGAGGTGCTAGGGCCAGGCCTAGGCACCACAGACCCCACATCTTGGAAATGATTTGGCGTTTTGTGAGGGTCTGTTCTTTGTTCCTGAGCTCTCACCCAGGATTCTATTTTTTTGTTTTGTTGTTTCGTTTTGTCTTTTTTGAGACAGGATTTCATTCTGTCACCCAGGCTGGAGTGCAGTGGCATGATCACAGCTCACTGCAGCCTCAATCTCCCGGAGTCAAGCAAACCTTTTGCTTCAGTCTCCCAAGCAGCTGGGACAACAGGCACATGCCACTACACCCAACTGATTTTTCTTTTTCTTGAGATGGAATCTTGCTCTGTTGCCCAGGCTGGAGTTCAGTGGCATGATCTTGGCTCACTGCAATCACTGCCTCCCAAGTTCAAGTGATTCTCCTGTCTCAGCCTCCCGAGTAGCTGGGACTACAGGAACGTACCACCACGCCTGGCTAATTTTTGTATTTTTAGTAGATACAGGGTTTTGCCATGTTGGCCAGGCTGGTCTCAAACTCGTGACCTCAGATGATCTACCTACCTTGGCCTCCCAAAGTGCTGGGATTACAGGTGTGAGCCACCGTGCCCAGCCTGACTTTTGCATTTTTTGCAGAGATGAGGTTTTGCCATGTTGCCCAGGCTGGTCTCAAACTCCTGACCTCAAGCAATCCACCTGCCTCAGCCTCGAAAGGTGCTGAGATTACAGGTCTGAGCCACTGTACCTGGCCTTCACCCAGCCTTTGGCCAGATAAACCAAGTGCCTTGGCTTCACAGGGAGCCCCGGTTCCAAGATGGATGGCAAGTGCCCAGAAATACACAGTCCAGTAAAGGCTTCAACACAAATGGAGCCAGCATTGCAATAGCACACAAACAGCATTGTGGTGAAGGAAGCAATATTTAAACTAAGCCCGAGGAAATGGCCTGGGTTTTTCTGGCAGACAAGGAAGTGGAGCTGGAGGAGGGGTGAAAGGCATTCTGAGTTGAGGGGACAAGACCTGGCCTTTGTGTCATGTAAAGAAGTTGACTCTTCTCCTGGAATCCCCTGGGAACTACTGCAAGATTTTGAACAGGAGGGTTATTGATCCAACTGGCATTTTAGAAAGATATTTCTGGCAGCCGTTTGGTAGACTGATTAGAGAGGTACTAAGCTAGAGGCCAGGAAATGGGCAGAAATCAAGGTAATAGCAATTGGCACACCGTAGAAGGGATGGATTTAAGCAGTATTCAAGAGATAGCATTGGGCTGGGCACAGTGGCTCATGCCTGTAATCCGAACACTTTGGGAGGCTGAGGCAGGAGGATCACTTGAGGCCAGTGTTAGAGACCACTTTAGGCAACATATCGAGACCCCATCTCTACAGAAAAAAAATTTTTTTTTTAAATTAGCCTGTTGTGGTGGTGTGTGCCTATAGTTCTAGCTACTCAGGAGGCTGAGGCAAGAGTATCACTTGAGCCCAGGAGGTTGAGGCTACCAAAAAAACAAAAAAGAGAGAGAGAGAGTGATAACATTGACATGATAGATCCACTAGGCATAGACTGCTACTCTTATACCATTTCCCATTGCCCTTCTTTGTTTATTATGATTATCATCAATTATTGTTTTTTTGAGACAGGGTCTTACTCTGTCACCCAGGCTGGAATGCAGTGGTGCGATCATAGCTCACTGCAGCCTCAATCCCCTGGGCTCACGAGACCCTCCCACCTCAGCCTCATGAGTTGCTGGGACTACAGGCACAAATGCCACCACATCCGGTTAATTATTTTTATCTTTAGTAAACACGAAGTCTCACTGTGTTGCCCTGGCTGGTTTCGAATTCCTGAGCTCAAGCAATCTTTCTCCTTCGGCCCCCAAAGTGCTGAGATTACAGGTGCGAGTCACCATGCCCAGACTATTTTATTATTTTTTATTTATTTATTTATTTTTTTTCTTGAGACGGAGTCTCGCTCTGTCGCCCAAGCTGGAGTGCAGTGGCCGGATCTCAGCTCACTGCAAGCTCCGCCGCCCGAGTTTACACCATTCTCCTGCCTCAGCCTCCCGAGTAGCTGGGACTACAGGCGCCTGCCACCTCGCCCGGCTAGTTTTTTGTATTTTTTAGTAGAGACGGGGTTTCACCATGTTAGCCAGGATGGTCTTGATCTCCTGACCTCGTGATCCGCCCGTCTCAGCCTCCCAAAGTGCTGGGATTACAGGCTTGAGCCACCGCGCCCGGCCTATTTTTTACTTTTTATAGAGACACTATCTCACTATGTTGCCCAGGCTGGTCTTGAACCCCTGGGCTCAAGTAATCCTCCTGCCTCGGCCTCCTAAATTGCCTTCTTTGTTTGTTAATAATGTTTTAGCTGGGTACATGGATAGAGACTACATGTCCCAGCCTTCCTTGCATCTGACCAACTTCTTTTTTTCATTTAAATTAATTAATTTTTATTAATTATTTTTTTGAGATAGAGTCTCGCTCTGTTGCCCAGGCTGGAGTGCAGTGGTGCAATCTCAGCTCACTGCTCTGACTCCCAGGTTCACGCCGTTCTCCTGCCTCAGCCTCCCTAGTAGCTGGGACCACAAGCGCACGCTGCCACAACTGGCTCCTTTTTTTATATTTTTAGTAGAGATAGGGTTTCACCGTGTTAGCCAGGATGGTCTCCATCTCCTGACCTCGTGATCCGCCCGCCTCGGCCTCCCAAAGTGCTGGGATTACAGGTGTGACCCACAGTGCCCGGCTGTTTTATTTTTTATTAGAAATGTAAATAATAGAGATGGGGGTCTTGCTATGTTAACCAGGCTGGTCTTGAACTCCTGCCCTCAAGCGAACCTTCTTCTGGCCTCCCAAAGTACTGGGATTACAGGCGCTGTGTCCAGCTGCATCTGGACAACTTCTGAGTAGGTTAGTGGTGTCCTTAATCAGGAGATGACCTGTACTTCCCACTTTACCCCCCTTCCCACATTCAGATTATGATGGTGATTTCTGCCTAGGCCCCATGGAACAGAGAGATAGAAGCCACATGTTTAAGACGGCAGAGACTGGCCGGGTGCCGTGGCTTATGCCTGTAATCCCAGCACTTTGGGAGCCCGAGGCAGGCAGACTTGAGGTCAGGAGATCAAGACCAGTCTGGTCAACATGGTGAAATGCCGTCTCCACTAAAAATACAAGACTTAGCCGGGTGTGGTGGCACACACCTGTAATCCTAGCTACTCGGGAGGCTGAGACAGGAGAATCACTTGAACCCGGGAGGTGGAGGTTGCAGTGAGGCAAGATTGCACCACTGCACTCCAACTCGGGTGACAGATCGAGACTCCATCTCAAAAAAAACACAAAAAACAAAAGACAAAACAAAAAACAGAAAAGAAAAAAAAAAAAGATGGCAGAGATGTCCCCACAGTCCTGGAGTGTCTATTTTGAGGTTAAGTCACTGAATTTTGGGGAATTCTTTGTTATAGCCGCCTCGACTATACCCTAACTAATTGACCATCCTTTGGATATGGGGAGGGAGGGCCTGGGAAATATCGGAGTGGGTGCTGGTGCTGTCAACTGGGCCAGAAGATTCAGGGAAGGGATAAGGTTGAGCATGGTGGGTCTCAGGGGAAGATGATTAACTTAGTTTTGAATATGTGAATGTGAGTGGTGTATAGTAAATGGTTTTTTTGTTTGTTTGTTTTGAGACAGGATGTTGCTCTGTCACTCAGGCTGGAGTGCAGTGGTGCAATCAGAGCTTACTGCAGCCTCCAACTCCTGGGCTCAAGCAATCCTCTCACCTTAGCCTCCTGAGTGGCTGGGACCACAGGCATGCCACCATGCCTGGATAATTTTTAATTTTTTTAAAGATAGGTCTCACTGTGTTGCCCAGGCTAGTCTCAAACTCCTGGTGATGAGCCACCATGCCTAACAACCAGCTCTTCAAAAAGGGGGAGCCCTGATCGGAAGCATTTGCCAATGTCCATGATGTAAATAGAACCACCTTGGCTGAGTTCAAGTTCCTACTATCTTACTTTATTTAATTTTAATTTTATTTTTTTGAGATGGAGTTTCGCTCTTGTCGCCCAGGCTAGAGTGCAATGGTGCTATCTTGGCTCACCGCAACCTCCACCTCTCGGGATCAAGTGGTTCTCCTGCCTCAGCCTCCCGAGTAGCTGGGATTACAGACACCCGCCACCACACCCAGCTAATTTTTTTGTATTTTTTAGTAGAGATGGAGTTTCACCATGTTGACCTCAGGTGATCCACCCACCTGGGCGTCCCAAAGTGCTGGGATTACAGGCATGAGCCACCGCGTCCGGCTCTTCAATTTTCTACTACCAAGATGACTTCACTGAATAAGGAGCTGGGTGTACAATGGGCACTTGTGACCTGGCATGAGCGGATGCCAGCATGCCACTGTCCATGGGCATCTAAGTGGGGATATTCAGTCAGCCGTTGAATGTACACCAAGTCGGCACATGGGGAAGAGACATCTGGGCTGGAGACAGGTTTGAGAGTGTTATGAGCAACTAGCAGGTAAAGTCACAGTAGTGGGTGAAGTCACCAATGAATAACATGGAGAGTGAGAAGAGGAGGCCACAGTCAGGATTCTGGGAAAAACAATGTTTGCAGAGTGCCCTGAGGAGGAGGAGAGGCTAAGAAGCCAGAACAGGTAGAGGAAGGAGGCCCTGTGACCCATCAGAGCCACATCCGCCACTTGCTCTCGAGGGTCCTACCTTCTCAGACAAGGTGGCCACTCATTGGTCATTACCTGGCAACTCTGTCCTTCCTTGCATCTGGCCAACTTCTTTTTCCTCTCTCTTTCCTCCTGTCCTTCTCATTACCATCTAAATTAGCTCCAGTAGCTCCCATCAAAAATCAAATAACGGCGGGGCACTGTGGCTCATGCCTGTAATCCCAGCACTTTGGGAGGCTGGGGCGAGTGGATTACCTGAGGTCTGGAGTTTGAGACCAGCCTGGCCAACATGGTGAAACCTTGTCTCTACTAAAAATATCAAAATGAGTCGGGCATGGTGACGCATGCCTGTAATTCCAGCTACTTGGGAGACTGAGGCAGGAGAATCGCTTGAACACGAGAAGTGGAAGTCGCAGTGAACCGAGATCGCGGCACCACTGCACTCCAGCCTGGGTGACAGAGCAAGGCTGTTTCAAAAGAAAAAAAAAAAAAAGAAAAAAAAATATATATATGTAAAATTTTCCTGTGGAGACAGGGTCTCTACAATTTTTTTTGTAGAAATGGGATCTTGCTATGTTGCCCAAGCTGGCCTCAAGCGATCCTCTTGCCTCAGTCTCCCACAGTGCTGGGATGACAGGCATGAGCCACCATGCCCAGCCTAAAAAATATATATATCTTTTTTTTTTTTTTTTGATGGAGTTTCGCTCTTGTTGCCCAGGCTGGAGTGCAGTGGTGCAATCTCGGCTCCCTGCAACCTGAGTTCAAGCAATTCTCCTGCCTCAGCCTCCTGAGTAGCCGGAATTACAGACACACGCCACCACATCTGGCTAATTTTTTGTACTTTTAGTAGGTGTCACTATGTTGGCCTGGCTGGTCTCGAACTCCTGACCTCAAGTGATCCTCCTGCTTCTGCCTCCCAAAAACATTGGGATGACAGGCATGAGCCACCACATCTGGCCTAAAAAACCCCAACTATCTTGATTCCATTTCCTCTTCTCACAGCTGCACCAGCTTTGTACATGGTCCCCTACCAAGCTGAGATACCCAAAGTCTGGTCCACATTGTTTTTCTCCACTGCCTCATTTCTCACTCACCCATTGCAAATGCCCTAGGCAAAGCTACAGCGGCTTCTACCCAGTCCTCTGCACACTTCTCAGTGCAGGCTTGCTTCACGTCTCTGCAGCATTCAGCACAGTTTCCGATTCCTTTTTTGGAACCCTCTTTTCTTTTGGGTTCCAGAAGTCTGCATCCTCCTGATTTTCTTCTTAGTTCGCTGGCTTCTCCTTTGGCAATTTGTTCTCCACCTGACCTCTAAATGTCAGAGTTCCTCAGAGCTTGGTCTTAGGCCATCTTGTCTTTTCCCTGCACCTCTTTATGACGTCATCTGCTAGAATGTGCCACTCACTCCTGGGGCTCTGTTCCAACCCAGATTTCTCTGCTGAACTCCAGGACTGTGTCTACAGCCACGTATTAAACATTTCTCCTGGATTTCTCAAAGAACTAAAAATAGAACTACAGTTTGACCCAGCAATCTCATTACTGGGTATTTACCCAAAAGAAAAAACTTCTACCAGAAAGAAATATGCACTCATATGTTCCTTGCAGCACCATTCACAAGAGCAAAGACATAGAATCAGTTTAGGTGCCCATCAGCGGTGGACTGGATAAAGAAAATGGTACATATATGTTATGGAATACTATGCAGCCACAAAAATAAATGAAATGAAGAAACATGTTTTTTTGCAGCAACATGGATGCAGCTGGAATCCATTCTCTTAAGTGAATTTAGAGCAGGAACATAAAACCAAATACCATATGTTCTCATTTGTAAATGGGAACTAAACATTGGGTACTCATGGTCATAAAGATGGCAGCAATAGACACTGGGGACTACTAGGGGGAAGAGGGAAGAAGAGGGGGCAAGGGTTGAAAACTATTAATACCTATTGGGCTGGGCACGGTGGCTCACACCTGTAATCCCAGCACTTTGGGAGGCCGAGGCAGGCAGATCACTTGAGGCCAGGAGTTCAAGACCAGCCTGGCTATCCTGGTGAAACCCCGTCTTTACTGAAAATACAAAAATTAGCCAGGCGTGGTGGTGCGCACTTGTAATCCTAGCTACTTGGGAGGCTGAGGCAGAAGAACCACTTGAACCCAGGAGGTGGAGGTTGCAGTGAGCCGAGATCATGCCATTGCACTCCAGCCTGGGCAATGGAGCGAGACCCTGTCTCAAAGAAAAAAAAGAAAAACTACCTATTGGGTACTGTGCTGACTACATGGGTGATGGGATCAATTGTATTCCAAACCTCAGTGTCACACAATTTACCCATATAACAAACCTGCACATGTAACCCGTGAATCTAAAATAAAAGTTAAAAAAAAAAAAAAAAAAAAAAAAAAGAGGCCCAGCGCAGTGGCTCATGCCTGTAATCCCACCACTTTGGGAGGCTGAGGTGGGCGGTTCACGAGGTCAGATCAAGACCATCCTGGCTAACTCGGTGAAACCCCGTCTCTACTAAAAATACAAAAAGTTAGCCAGGCCTGGTGGCGCTTGCCTGTAGTCCCAGCTACTCAGGAGGCTAAGGTAGGAGAATCACTTGAACCCAGGAGGCGGAGGTTGCAGTGGGCCGAGATCGCGCCACTGCGCTCCAGCTTGGGCAACAGAGTGAGACTCCGGCCGAGTGTGGTGGCTGACACCGGTAATCCCAGCACTTTGGGAGGCTGAGGCTGGTGGATTGCTTGAGGCCAGGGGTTCGAGATCAGCTTGGGCAACATGCCAAAACCCTGTCTCTACAAAAAAAAAAAATACAACAAAATTAGCCAGGCATGGTGGTGTGCACCAGTAGTTCCAGCTACTGGGGAGGCTGAGAGGATCATCTGAGCCCAGGAGGTTGAGGCTGCAGCAAGCTGTGATCATGCCACTGCACTCCAGCCTTGGTGTCAGACTGAGACCTTGTCTCAAAAAAACAAAACCAAAAACACCAAAAAAAAATTTTCTCCACAGGCACTTCAAACCTGAAACTTCCCAATCTTAAACTCTTGATCTTCCTCCCAGAATATGTTCCATCTCAAATGTTCTGCTCGAAGTAAACAGTAACTCCAGGCCATCAGTACTAATTGTTATTTTTTTGTTTTTGTTTTTGTTTTTTTGAGACAGAGTCTCGCTCTGTCTCCCAGGCTGGAGTGCAGTGGCACAATCTCGGCTCACTGCAAGCTCCGCCTCCCGGGTTCATGCCATTCTCCTGCCTCAGCCTCCCAAGTAGCTGGGACTACTGGCCCCCGCCACCTCGCCCAGCTAATTTTTTGTATTTTTAGTAGAGACGGGGTTTCACCATGTTAGCCAGGATGGTCTCGAACTCCTGACCTCGTGATCCGCCCACCTCAGCCTCCCAAAATGCTGGATTACAGACGTGAGCTACCGCGCCCAGCCTTGTTTTGTTTTGAGACAGGGCCTGGCTCTGTCACCCAGGCTGGAGTGCAGTGGCACAAATTCAGCTCACTGTAACCTCTGCCTCAGGAGTTCAAGTCATCTTCCCATCTCAGCCTTCCGAGTAGCTGGGACTACAGGCGCACGCCACCATGTATTCTTTTTTTTTTTTGTAACGACGAAATCTTGCTATGTTGCCCAGGCTGGTCTCGAACTCCTGGACTCAAGTGATCCGCCCACTTCAGCCTCCCAAAATGCTGGGATTACAGGTGTGATCCACCATACCTGACCCTAATCCATATTTCACTGTCCATCTGCCTCCTCTATAGATTGCAGGCTCCATGAGGAGGGTGCACCTGTCATTCACAGTTGCATCCTCATTGCCTAGGGCAGTGCCTGATACATCATCAGTATACTGTATATATACACCAGTGTATATATGTACAACAGTGATGTATACTGATATATACATCAGTAAATATCAACGGAATGAGTTAAAACAGGAAAGCTTATTAGCACAGAAACCAAAGCAGAAGCAGCAGCACACATGCCCTCTTGAGATTGACAAAATTGTGCTGTAGTCCTAGGCTGCTGGTTGTTAAGTGACTTTAGGGAAGTCACTGTGGCCATCTGCAGATTGAGGAAATTGACGTAATTATCTCTGAGGTCCCTCCCAAATTCTCATGTGTAGTTGACATCTATTATCTATTGCTTATATGTCACTGAATTGGTAGGTATGCATAAATAGAATTTGCCCCTAACTACGAATGTGATTGTGTATATTTTCTTTAAAAAAAATTGGGCTTTTGTTTCTCATATTGAGAACTCTGTTATGCCATTGTTGAATTTCTCGCAGATTTCCCCCCACCCACCTTCAAACTCTACTTCCTTAGACAGATTTGGCAATAGCTTTGTAAGTGATATGGACATAATTGCCTACAATAATGAAAACCTACAGGATTCTTTTTTCATTTTCCCTTTGGCATGTTTACTATTCCCTGCCCCACCAGGCAGGGAATTCTGAGTGTGTGAGTGTGTGCACCCCTTACAAAGACGACTACTATGTTACTAACATATTTGATTTGGAAAAAACAATTGTAGGCTGGGCACGGTGGCTGACGTCGGTAATCCCAGCACTTTGGGAGGCCGAGGTGGGCGGATCACGAGGTCAGGAGTTCAAGACCAACCTGGCCAACATGAAACCCCATCTCTACTAAAAATGTAAAAATTAGCCAGGCGTGGTGGCACGCTCCTGTAATCCCAGCTACTTGGGAGGCTGAGACAGGAGATTCGCTTGAACCCAGGAGGCAGAGGGTGTAGTGAGCTGAGATTGTGCCATTGCACTCCAGTTCTGGGTGACAGAGCAAGACTGGGTCTCAGGGAAAAAAAAAAAGAAAAAGAAAAAACAATTGTTTTTGAAAAACGATTTGTAATGTCTTTCACAGAGACTAAATGAACAGTATGTTTTGATACTTTTTAAAAAATAATTTTGTCTTTTTAGATTCCGATTCATGTGCACATGAATGTACCCATGTACATGGTTGTATCTCATGATGCTGAAGTTTGGGGTAAAATTGATCCCATCACCCAGGGTACAGTACCCAATAGGTAGTTTTTCAACCCTTCCCACCTCTAGTAATCCCCCGTGTCTACTGTTCCCATCTTTATGTTCGTAAGTACCCAATGTTTAGCTCCTACTTATAAGTGAGAACATGCAGTATTTGGTTTTCTGTTCCTGCATTAATCCACTTAGGATAAAAGCCTCTAGCTGCATCCATGTTGCTGCAAAGGACATGATTTCTTCTTTTTTTTCTTTTCTTTTACCTCGCCTCCCCTCTCGTCCCCTCCCGTCCCCTCCCTCCCCCTCCCTTCCCTCCCTCCGCCCCTTTTCTTTCTTTACTTCTTTCTTCCTTCCTTCCCTTTCTTCCCTTCCCTCCCGTCTTGCTTCCTTCCTTCCCTTCCCTCTCGTCTTTTTCTTTCTCTCTTTCTTTTCTTTCTTTCTCTTCCTTCCTTCCTTTCCTTTCCCTCCCTCTCTCTCTTTCTTTCTTTTCTGCATCCATGTTGCTGCAAAGGACATGATTTCTTCTTTTTACTCTTTCTTTTCTTTTTTGCTTTCCTTCCCTTCCTTCCTTCCTTTTCTTTTCTTTCTTTTACTTTCTTTTCTCCTTTCATCTTTCTTTCTTCTTTTTTTTCTTGAGTCAAAGTCTTGCTCTGTTGCCCAGGCTGGAGTGCAGTGAGTGGTGTGATTTTGGCTCACTACAACCTCCGCCTCCCGTGTTCAAGCAATTCTCCTGCCTCAGCCTCCCCCAGTAGCTGAGATTACAGGCCCGTGCCACCACACCCGGCTAATGTTTGTATTTTTAGTAGAGACAGGGTTTCACCATATTGGCCAGGCTCGTCTCAAACTCCTGACCTCAAGTGATCTGCCCACCTTGGCCTCTCACAGTGTTAGGATTACAGGTGTGAGCCTCATCTCGTTCTTTCTTATGGCTGCGTGTTTTTATACTTTCAAATTACAAGGACTCAGTGAAGGCTATTCATTGCCTTGAACTTCCCAAAGCAGTTCCACAATCAATCGGGTTCTCAGTAAGAATCCGAGACTTGCAGGGAAAATGCTGTCAGTACCCCCATTTAACAGATGTGGAAACTGAGGCCTAGACCTACATTCTTGTCCCTTTACAGACAAAGTCCCTGGAGGAGGGGGTTCATCTAGAGGCTCGTACAGATATACTGGAATGTAAAGTTTTGGCTGCCTGGGTTCATACCTAAACTCTGCAGCCTCAGGTCTCTTTCCACTACTAGAAGATGGGGAGAAGGCTGGGTGCTGTAGCTCACGCTTGTAATCTCAGCATTTTGGGAGGCTGAGGCGGGCACATCACCTGAGGTCAGGAGTTTGAGAGCAGCCTGGCCGACATGGTAAAACCTCGTCTCTACTAAAAATACAAAAAAAAAAAAAAAAAAAAAAAAAAAATAGCTGGGCAGGGTGGCGGGCACCGTAATCCCAGCTACTCCAGAGGCTGAGGCAAGAGAATTGCCTGAACCCAGGAGGCAGAGGTTGCAGTGAGCCTAGATCATGCCACTGCACTGCAGCCTGGGCGATAGAGTGAGACCCTGTCTCCAAAAAAAAAAAAAAAAAAAGAAGGCTGGGCGCAGTGACTCACGCCTGTAATCCCAGCACTTTGGGAAGCAGAGGCGGACGGATCACCTGAGGTCAGGAGTTCGAGATCAGCCTGGACAATACGGTGAAACCCCGTCTCTATTAAAAATACAAAATTAGCCAGGCGTGGTGGCACATGCCTGTAATCCCAGCTACTCGGGAGGCTGAGGCAGGAGAATCGCTTGAATCTGGGAGGCGGAGGATGCAGCGAGCCGAGATCGTGTCATTGCACTCCAGCCTGGGCAACAAGAGTAAATCTCCGTCTCACCAAAAAAAAAAAAAAAAAAAAAAAAAAAGAAAGAAAGAAAGAAAGAAAATGGAGAGAATGTTAGCACTTAATTTCCCAGAATTGTGAGACTTAACATATGTCAGCCTGGGCAGCATAGGGAGACCCCACCTCTACCAAAAATTTAAAAATTAGCCGGGCATGGTGGCTGGGGCATGCCTGTGGTCCCAGGTACTAGGGAAGCTGAGGCAGGAAGATCACTTGAGCCCAGGAGATGGAGGTGGCAGTGACCTACCATCACGTTACTGTACTCCAATTAAAAAATAAGTGTGGGGCCAGGCGCGGTGGCTCACGCCTGTAATCCCAGCACTTTGGGAGGCCGAGACAGACGGATCACGACGTCAGGAGATGGAGACCATCCTGGATAACACGGTGAAACCCCGTCTCTACTAAAAATACAAAAAATTAGCCGGGTGTGGTGGCGGGCGCCTGTAGACCCAGCTACTTGGGAGGCTGAGGCAGAAGAATCGCTTGAACCCAGAAGGCGGAGGTTGTAGTGAGTAGAGATCGCACTCCAGCCTGGGAGACAGACTCCGTCTCAAAAAAAAAGTGTGGAACTCAATAAATATGAGTTGTTATTACAGTGGCAAGCCCTGAAAGGGGGTCTACAAAAGCCCAGTGGGCGAGGCTGAGGAAATGCCTGGGCACGACCCTTCTCATGGCATTCCCGGGGCGCCCGCATCAGCCCGTACCCACTCACGCTCGGGGACTTTCTCGGAATCGCGCTGCTTCTTCCAGCCGCCTCAAGGCGGGCCCCGTCCAGCTCTCTTTAGCTCCGCCCCCTGATGAGGGGGCGTGGCCTCCACAGGGCCGGGGCGTGGCCCAACCGGGAAATGGGGCGTCGAACTCCCCTTCCCAGTCTGGAGCCACCCAATCAAGGCGGGGCGGGAGACCGATCACGTGACCCGCAAGCGGTCTCACCCTCCTCATGTGCCAGTACCACCTCCTCCAGTCCCAGAGGGGGGATGTCTTACTCCTTTCCGGGAAGCAAACCCTTTGAGTACGGTTTGCGTCCACATAGCGTGAGGGTGAGATCCTTGGGAGCCACTGGGACCGTCTTTGCCCCCTTGGTGGGGTTTTGTCTCCTGGCTTCCCCCAAGTGCGAGGCGTTGGTCTCGCCCAGCCGGGTCTTGGGCGCGGCGGCGGCAGCCGCGTCACTGGCGGGCGGGATCCCTCCGCTCTGGGGAGGCAGCGCTGGCGGTGGGGTTGGGGCCACTGAGGAAATCCATCCGCGCCGCCGCCGCCTCCGCCGCGGAGGAAGACAGCGCCGCCCGCGCGCCGCCAGCGACCCCGCCGCAGAGTCCCACCGCCACAGGTACCTCCGCTGGCAAAAGGAGTCCTCGCGCCCCCCAGCCCCAATTTCCCGCAGGGGAACCTCTCTTCCTTCGGTCTCCCCGGGCTGGCCTCCTGGGAGCGGACGTAACTCCCCAGACCTCCCCTCCCTTCCTATCTGGCCCCGTCGCTCCCAAACCCGGAAGGGGAACTGGGGGGGACCCTCGCCCCCCACGGTGTGTGCACTTCCCCGCACCATCAGCGAAGTTTTTGCCCGACCCCAGACCCCAGCCCAGCCCCGACTGCCTCTTGCTCCCTTGGAAGTTGGGGGGCTAAATTCGGGGCTTCCTCTAGGCCCCGCCCCGCCCCCTTTCCCCACCGCCACCCTCCCGCCTGCCCCTGGGGAGCACCCCTCGTGTCCTCCACTGTCGTACCCCTGCCGGCCCTCGCCTTGCACAACCCCAAAATCGGGGAGAAGCAGGCAAGGCCGCGCGCCACCCTTCCTTTAGTCTCCACCCTACCCCCGATTTGGGTTCTGCTCGTGGTTTCTGGCCCCACTCCCCGAAACCGGAGCCCTCGGCGCCCTATTCCCTTTACAGATCCCCACCCGAAGCCCAGCTCCCAGGCACCCGCCCCCCGCCCAGCTTTCTTTTGGGCAAAATGGAGGTCGTGGGGGCTGGAGGGCCAGGCCCACTGCGCTTCGCAGCGCCGCACCAGCCCGCGCCTTCCAGCTGCGAGATCCAGGGACCCTCCCGTCACCTCTCCTGGGCCCCGCCAGACCTGCGGAGGCGGTGGCACCCCCATTTCTCTATGGGACCCTGGCTGCTATATCCCTGGAATCTGGGGGCTGCTGAGGGCCCTGCGGGGTGATGGGGACCGAGGGCTGAGAGCGTCGCCCCCGCCCCCAGTTTCTTTCTCCAGCCCTGCTTCCTTCTGCCCTGGGCCTCCGGCGGTGCCGCCAGGCCTGGGCTGCTAGTAGCTGGAAGAGGCTTTGTGCGGGCCTGGGGGTTGGGTGGAGTAAGGAGTTCTGCCTGCGCCCCCCACACCCCGATTTTGAGGGTCACCCCCTGGCACTGGCGTAGAAAGCTGAACTTACAAGGAGGGGAAATGTCAGTGGGGAATAGGAACGCCCTGTGCCTGGGGGAAGTGGGAGCTGGGTGGGGGACGCCTGGGTCGGCCGAGTGCAGTGTGTACGGCCGGATCGCACAGGTGTCCCGCGGGTGGGGAAGGACTCAGGCGCCCGGAGCGGAGCCAGCCAAGCCTCTGGGGCCCGGGCGCGAGCCCGCTGGCTGGGCCCCCCAGGTGTCCAGGGCGCCGGGGCCAGGCCGCCTGGGGCCTCCCGCCCGCGCCTGGGAGAGAGCAGCTCCGCGCTTCGGGGCCGGGGACCTCGTTGCGGAGCCGTAATTACTCGAGAGCGGCTCCCACGGGCTTTCTGCGGGCGCGGCGGGGCGGGCGGTCTCTGCGCTGGAGGGAGCAGCGGCTCGGGGCTGCCTTCCCCGCCGTTGTCACCCCCACCCGCGGCGGACGGCTAATGGGGCGCAGCCGGAGCAGGGATTATCCGGGGTGAGCTGTCCAGAACCTATTAGCTCCCAATCGGCTTTTCCCAAATCCTGTAAACAGCCACCCGGGCCGGTTCTGGGGAGGGGCGGGAGCCTGGGTCGGGCGGGGGCGATGGGGCTGGGGTGGGGTCACCCACCCTACAGGTCTCAGCCGTGGATGCGGTTGCCTTGGCAACGGGGCTAGGGTGGGGGCATTTCACCAATGAGGTGCTCTCGGTCCGGGTGACGGTTGCCTAGGCAACCCCACGAACAGCCTAGCTTCCCCCTCTGGTCGCTCCCCCCCACCCGCCACCGTCGAAGCTGGGGGTGTGTGTGGGGGGTGTGCGCCTTGTGGGGTGAATTTCAAGAGGCACCTCCCCTTTTAAAATTAGGTGCTTGGGGGGCGGTGCCGGTGCGGGCTGGGGCAGACGCCAGGTCTGTTTTCGAAGGGACACCCCCCCCCCAGTTCCTGCCGCGGGTGTCCCGCCCGGGCTGTGTCCGAGGGAGGGGTTTCCCCTGCGCTTCCTCTTGCACTTCCCGCTCCGTTTCCGGGGGGCGGGAGGAAGATTGGGGAAGTCGGCTCTTACTCGGCGACGTCTCCGTTGCCGGAGACCCTGGTTGTGCCGCCGCCCCTCCCCCCTCCCCTTGCTTACCCCTTCCGGGCCGTGCTGCAACCCCGCCTTTCCCCCCACTTCCCCGGCGGCCTCGGGCCTGACGTCAGCCCTGCATCCCCCAGGCCTCGGGCCAGCGGCCAGGAGCTGCCTCCCCCAGCCCCCGTCCCGCGGCCCCCAGCCGCCCCCAACCCCGCCCCACGGGCCCGGCGCCATGAGTGAGCTGGAGCAACTGAGACAGGAGGCCGAGCAGCTCCGGAACCAGATCCGGGTGAGGGCCTGGTGCGGTATGGGCCGGGAGGTGTGTACACCTCCCGGTGCCCTGGACCGGGCTGGGTGAGGGTGTTGGTGGGGGAAGGGGGAGGGAGGGCTCCTTAGTGGCTCAGAATCTGATTTTGTCCACTCCTGTCTTCTCGCCCTCTCCTACCCATCCTACCGTCTCTTGCATCTCTTTGGCTCTGCCATTCCCTATAGGATGCCCGAAAAGCATGTGGGGACTCAACACTGACCCAGGTGAGGGCACTTGGTGGTCAGGAGGTGACTGGGGTTGGAGGGCAAGGATCGGAGGCCGCTGCTCACTGCAGTCCTGCTACCTGGGCCTCCCTGAGCCCATTCTGTCTCTACCTGCAGATCACAGCTGGGCTGGACCCAGTGGGGAGAATCCAGATGAGGACCCGGAGGACCCTCCGTGGGCACCTGGCAAAGATCTATGCCATGCACTGGGGGACCGACTCAAGGTGTGTGTGTGTGTGGGCTGGCGCTGTGGGCCGACTTTCTAGCAGGCTGTGGGAGCAGCCTCCGATCTGGTGGGGTGAGTAGGCCACCAGAATACCCAGAGTATGTCTGGAAATAAGGTGACTCCCAGACATGCCCGCCAGACCTGGACAGGCAGGACCATGCTGGTGAGAACTTGTGGGCTGCAGTTGGAGACTGTCTCTCAGGTGGCTCATACCTGTAATCCCAGCATGTGGGGAGGCCAGGGCAGGATCACTTGAGCTCAGGAGTTTTGAGACCAGCCTGGGCAACATAGTGAGACCCTGTCTCTACTAAAAATTGAAAAATGAGCCGGGTGTGGTGGTGCTCGCCTTGTAGTCCCAGCTATGTGGGGGAAGCTGAGATGGGAGGATCACTTGAGCCTAGGAATTCCAGGCTGCAGTGAGCTGTGATGGTGCCACTGCACTCCAGCCTGGACAACAGAGACCCTACCTTCTCCTACCCAATGGGAAGGGGGTGTGTCTTGCTTTCATGGCATCCTTCTGCTCTCCCTGCACCATTCCCCACCAGGCTGCTGGTCAGCGCCTCCCAGGATGGGAAGCTCATCATCTGGGACAGCTACACCACCAACAAGGTAGGGTGGTGCGGGCTGGGGGGTGGGGCAGGGTCACAGGGCCCTGACTGGCTCTGACCCTGGCGCTGCCTCTGCTCCACAGGTTCACGCCATCCCGCTGCGCTCCTCCTGGGTCATGACCTGTGCCTATGCGCCCTCAGGGAACTTTGTGGCCTGTGGGGGGCTGGACAACATCTGCTCCATCTACAGCCTCAAGACCCGCGAGGGCAACGTCAGGGTCAGCCGGGAGCTGCCTGGCCACACTGGTGAGGGGCCTGGCCCGGCTAGCACCCTTTTTGGGGTCGGGAGGTGCACTGCCCTCCGTGTGGAGACCTGGCTGACCAGCTCCTTCCCCAGGGTACCTGTCGTGCTGCCGCTTCCTGGATGACAACCAAATCATCACCAGCTCTGGGGATACCACCTGGTGAGGCTCTGCCAGGGCTGAACAGTCTGGGCGAACTCACACTTCCTGCCTCAGGGGCCACTGTCCCAGTGCTCAGCACGCAGCGTGCACTGTAGTCTATCTCTCCTGGTGGGCACTAAGGGGGTCAGGGAGGGATGCATCCCTTTCCCCCCTAAGGCTCTGACAAGAACCTCCCTGAACCCTTTCACAGGGTTGGGCTCACGTGGTGGGGAGGGGAGGGCAGGGACTCTGTTCTTTGCCCCGTCTCTTATCTTTTCCTTCTTCCTGTCACCTCTCCAGTGCCCTGTGGGACATTGAGACAGGCCAGCAGACAGTGGGTTTTGCTGGACACAGTGGGGATGTGATGTCCCTGTCCCTGGCTCCCGATGGCCGCACGTTTGTGTCAGGCGCCTGTGATGCCTCTATCAAGCTGTGGGACGTACGGGATTCCATGTGCCGACAGACCTTCATCGGCCACGAATCCGACATCAATGCGGTGGCTGTGAGTTCTGGGGCGAGTTGGGCCAGGCCCTCTCCACCAGGCTCCTGGCCCTGCCCCTCGCCCTCACCCCATCCCGGTCCCGTGTCCTGCAGTTCTTCCCCAACGGCTATGCCTTCACCACCGGCTCTGATGACGCCACGTGCCGCCTCTTCGACCTGCGGGCCGATCAGGAGCTCCTCATGTACTCCCATGACAACATCATCTGTGGCATCACCTCTGTTGCCTTCTCGCGCAGCGGCCGGCTGCTGCTCGCTGGCTACGACGACTTCAACTGCAACATCTGGGATGCCATGAAGGGCGACCGTGCAGGTGAGAGCTGGGGGCCCAGGCTGGGCGGGTGGGGACCTGGAGCCTAGGCCAAATGGGTTCTGACTTCTCCCTTCCTCACAGGGGTCCTCGCTGGCCATGACAACCGTGTGAGCTGCCTTGGGGTCACCGACGATGGCATGGCTGTGGCCACTGGCTCCTGGGACTCCTTCCTCAAGATCTGGAACTAACGGCCCCACCCCTGCTGGGCCCAGGCCGGGAGGGGCCCTGCCCACGCCCACACTACAGGCCAGGGCTGAGGGGCTGGGCGCACTCCCAGCCCCCTTCCCTGGGCCACGGGGCCTTGGGTCCCTGCCCTCCCACCCAGGTTTGGTTCCTCCCGGGGCCCCCACTGTGGAGATAAAAAGGGGATGGAATGGGGGAAAAGGAGGGGCAGGAGGCCCTCATCCTTCTGCTGCCCTGGGGTTGGGGCCTCACCCCTCTGGAGGCCCAGAGGCAGGAGGTGGAAACCCCAGGAGCTGGCTTTTTTAAAACTGGTTTTATTTTAATTTTTATTATATTTTCAGTTTTTCCATAAAGGAGCCAATTCCAACTCTGTACCTGGTCTCTGCCCTTGCTGTGTCCTTGTTTCTGAACTTTGCTGCCTGAGGGCTGCTGGCGGTGTGGGTGGTGGGGAGGGTATGGGGCCCACCAGGCAGCTGGGGCTGGGGACAGGGTCTGCACTCTCCCTCAGAGCAAAGCGGAAACCCCATCCCAAAGCCTTCCATCCAGAGGTTGTTGGATAAGCAGCCCCCCGCCGTGGTCTCCCCCATCAGGCTGCTGACCAGAGCCAGCCTGACCAGGCGGACCCTGCTCGGAGCTCCTAGTTCCCAACTCTGCGCAGAGCCACTCATCCCCATGGCTCTCCCCAGATAACGAGCAGCGGAGGCGGAACGGGAGAACACACACCAAGTTTTATTGGGAGAAGGGAGTATTTACAGGAGCAGGTAAAGAGGGAAGTCACACAGGGTGGAGAGGGGGCGGGGAGATTGTGGGTACAAGGCAGACAGGGAACACGGCGACCCCTGCACCCACCCCAACCCCAGGAAGGGCAGGGGAGCAGCGAGGGCCCAGGAAGACCGGGGCCGGGGGAAGGACAGCAACAGGGTCTGAGTCCCTGGGCAGGGGGGCTCAGGGGCTTGTAAACATTGACCACTCTCAGAAAGGGATGGGGGTGGGAGAGGGCTCCCCCTATACTTCCTCACAGGGTTAAGGCCTCTCCAGGCTCATGGGCCCCCTAAATCCAAAGTCTCTTTAGCTGGGGAGAAGGGGCAGGAAGAGACAGGAAAAGTGTCCCCCTTCCCCTGCATTGGCTGCGGCAGGGGTGGGGGGGTTACATTCAGTCACAACAGGAGTCTCCCCCACACCTGGCGAGAGGGAAGGGGAGCTGGGGGCCAGCAGCAGCAAACACTCCCCCCGGCCCGTCACCCCTTATTGCTTTAGAGAGAATATTGTCTTTTCAGGGACGCTAACACTGTGGGAACCAGGGAGAAGCAGGTGGGGGCCCCCCACCCCGAGGCCAGCTTGATCCCCCAACACTGACCTAGTTGCCACTTTGGTGCAAAAAAAAAAAAAAAAAAAACCCTAACAACAAAAAACCAAACACCATCTTTCTGGGGCTAGATGGGGAAAGAAAGGGGCCACTCCCCACGTCCCCAGGGCAGGAGGGAGAAATACATTCATGGAGGGAGGCAGTGGCGGAGCCTTGCCCTAATACTGCACTCTGAGCAATGAGGTCAATGGGAGGAGCTGGATGAGAAACCCAAAAGACAAAACTTACAAAACCCAAAATGGGTGGAGACGAACCCAAGTAGGGGACTGGGAATAAGAAGTGGGTGAGCAATAGAAGGGGCAGCTTCCCCTGACCCAGGAGCCGCACGCTTCTCTTCACCCCAACCTTACCCAACGGTAAAAAGCGCATCATATCAGACCTGGGAGACCTCCTGCTCCTCTCCCATTTGGTCGGCGGAAGGGTCAGGTGCAGAGCTGGGTGGTCCGTACCTCACAAGCTGGCTGCAGGCTGGGGCCCCAGGTGGCAGTCCCTCCACTGCAACCCTAAGCCCAAAGCCACCCACTCCTTGCCTTTGAGGCCCCTCCTCCTGCTCCCTTCACGGGAGAAACAGCTCAGCCTTCTCTCTGCAGCCTCCGGAGCAATCATCCACCCCCGCCGCTCACAGAGGTGAGGCAGGAGCCAGGCAGGGGTGAGGTGGGGGCTTACGGCCCAAAGAATACATTCACGTGGCAAGGCAGAGAGCTGGGGCTTTCAGGTTCAAACCCAGGGTGTCCCCCAAAATGGCAGCGGTGGAGGACGCCCCTCACCAAGGCCAGAGTCAGAGTCCTGCTGCCCCACCCTGCCAGCCAGAGAGGTTGGCACAGCCTGGCCCCTCCCATCTACTCGGCCAGCACAGGATGGCAGCCAGAGAGCTGGGACAGCTCTTCCAATTTGTGCAACTGTCCCCCAAAGCAGCGAAGCCAAGGGGCTACTTTGGCCCCACCCCGGACACCTCAGCCAGCCCTGGCGAAAGGAGCTGCTCATAGCGGGTCCAGTGGGTGGGGCTCAGACAGGCCTCCTGTGCAAACTGCTGGCCCTCAGCCTCCAGTTACCCCATGGCCCACCTTCCGGGGGGGTAAGTGTGGCCTTGGGGGCCAGGCAGGACAGGTCCACGGGGCCTGTGTCCCCACTGCCCCAAAATAACAGTGTGTTTTTTCTTTCAGCCTCCTAACCATTTTTTTTTCATTTTTCATCTTTTTTCTTAAAAAAACAAAAAAAAATCCTCTGTGGACCTTCCATCGTCACACCCACTATCCTAACAGCGGGAAGGGGTGTTTAGAGTCTAGTTTTTAACAATATTTTTGCCTCTCCTAACTTTTCTTCAAAGTCGTTTAAAATTAAAAAAAAAAAATAAAAAGAAAACCCCCTCCCCCAGTCTGTAAAGTGCCTCGTGGTGGGTGAGTTAAGGTGCATCGTGTGTTTGTAACAAGTGCTGGGGACCCCGCCCCTGCCTCCTCCTCTGCTCCCTGCGGGGAGCCTGCAGGCTGGGACCCTCAGTCCATGCCGCCGCAGCCACCCTGGCCTACAGCCCAGGGGCTGGGGGTCCGGGCTGGTCAGTAGTCATCCACGCTCTCGATCTCACCAGAAGATCCGTGCAGGGAGTACCCTGAAGCCGGGGAGAAGCTGGGTCTGAGCTCTCTCCTGGGCTCCTCCTGCCCTGTGCCAAGGAAGTCCCGCTCCTGCCCCAGCCCAGCTCACCCAGGATGCTGGGGTCTGAGTGCAGCATCAGTGCCCGCCTCTTGGCCTTGCTGCCCTCCCCGGGGCCGAGTTTGGTGCTGTGGTTGGCCTGGAAGGCCGTCTGCAGGGAGGCGCTGCTCAGCCACGCCTCCTAAGGCAACGGAGAGGAGGGTGAAGGTCAAGAAGTGCCAGGCAAGCCCACCCCAGCTACTGGTGCCGGGTGCCTCACCTGCTGCTGCTGCCGCTGTTGGCTGGCTTTCTGCTTGGCCCTCCGCTCCAGGAATTGTTTGGCAAATTCTTTGGCTTCCAGCGTGTCCCCCAAGCAGGAACGGATATAATCGTGGACATCATAGGGGGATTCCACCTCCTTGAGGATCGCTACAGCCATGGGCACTGCAGGATGAGCGAGGGCTGTCAGGGCCCCCTGGCCAGGTCTGGAGCCCCAAGCCCCGCCCACTTCCTGGGACCCGCTCACGCACCGTCCAGGCTGCCTGTGGCGCTCAGTGTGTGCAGCATCTGCTCACACCACTGGGTGAAGCCATCCTGGGGCCTGGGGATGCCCTGCAGCAGCTTCAGCAGCTTCTCTTCTTCCTCCGTCTTTTTGCGAATGGGCCGACCTGATAGGTGGCTGTACGAGTCACTGAAGGGGGTGGGTGAGTCAGGGTCGGAAATCAGCTGGCGGGGGGCGGGAGAGTCTGCCACCTTCCCTCCCAGGGCCACCCCAAGCCTCCAGGTGCCACGCCCACCTGAGAGATGGGCTGCTCCGGCTGTTCTTCAGGCCGAGGCCGCGGACCAGGCTCCCGCCGCTCTTGGGGGTGTCCTCCCAGAGCCCCAGGCTGCTGCTTCCGCCCCCACTCTTGTCTGGCCCGCCCCACAGCGGCCCAGCCTCAGACACCCACTGGTTCAGGGGGGCAGTGCCCAGGCCCCCAAGCTGCTACAGATGGCAGAAGATCAGAGTGGCTCAAAGAAAGGCACCCCAGAAAAGCAGACAGGGAGACTTGTTTAGGTGGCATAGGGAGAGGAGTGAGGCGAGGGCCACAAGAGCTGTTGCCATCACAGGAGGGGCTGGGGTTTGGGCTGCACAAGTCTGGGCTTAGTGATCCCCCTCCCTATGCCACCCTGGAAACCGCATGGGGGGGTCCTGGGAGGTTCCTGGCCTGCTCACCACTCGGTGGTTGGGGGCCTGGGCCCGAGCTGGCTCCCGAGGTGGGGGCTGTTTGTGCAGCTGCCGCTCGCCCTCCAGCTGCAACTCCAGGAGTGTCTTCATGGACAGCCCCTGCTTGGCCAGGCCAGCCCAGAGTGGGGGCGGGGAGCTGGGCGCGGGGGGCACGGGGACTGCCTGCTGCTGCTGCTGTAGCAACTTCAGCAACAGCTCCTGCTGCCGTACCTAAGAGGGGGACACAGTGAGGGGACCTGACGAGGGCTCTCTCCCCAGCCAGCTGAGGCTCGGGAGCACCCACCTGCTTGCGCCGAAACAGCTCTTCCTCCTCTTGCCGCCGCTTCTGCTCCTCCTGCTGCTGCTGGCGGCGCTTCTCCTCCCGGCGCTTGCGTTCCTCTTCCTCCCGCTTCGCCCTGAGCTCCACTTCTCTGCGCTCCTGGAACTGAGACCAGTGGCTGATCAGGGGAGAGCTGCAGGGGACAGCTTGGGGCCTGCCTCGGTCCCCCCTTTCATTCCCAGGGCCTCAGCCCCAGGATGCCTACTCACTTTATGTTGCAGCTGGAGTTGTTCTAGAATTGGACCCTGAGTCGAAGAGTTAATTGGTATGTCCCAAAGACTGGCCTCACCACCTGCAGGGGGCAGGGGGCAGAGGCAGCTGCAGGTGGGCACTTGGGCCCACTGATCCAGTCCAGCCGCAGCAGTGGGCTCCCCAGCCAGAATGGCAACGAGGGGTGCAAGGGTGGGGAGCAGACCCCAGACCCCAGTTCACCCGGAGACTGCCTTGGGGGTGGGGGGCCAGGCAGGCCACACACCTGACTGTGATGAGGCTGAGGTATGTACGTCCCAGAGGCGGCCCGAATCCGGCACCGACAAGGACCGGCTCATCGTCGGGAGCAGGTTCTGGTCCCCGCCTCTGAGGAGCAAATCGTGGATTCTCAGGACCCCAAATCCATCTCTGGTCTGCCCCCGTTCCCTACCCTGTATCCTGAGGGCTAGCATGCGCCACGCACCTGGGGGGTTTGAGCGCCTGGAGCTGCTGCAGGAATGCCGTGAGCTGCTGCTGCTGCTGCTGCGGCGGCGGCGTCAGGTCCCCTAGAGCTGCCTTTTCTCGAAGCGCGCATTGTGGGAGCTGGCGGCTGCAAATGGGACAGTGGAGGTGGTGGGCCACAGAGCCAGCTCCGGGCCTTCTCCCAACCCACCCCAGGCCCCCCATACCTGCTGACCAGCTGAAGAAACTGCTGGTGCTGCAGCTGCTGGTACAAGGCAGCCGCGGCCAGCTCCTGCTGCTTCTTCAGCCGCTCCTGGTCCATGTTTCCCTGCTCGGGTGAGAGTTCGGCCAGTGCCCGCAGCAGCGAAGAGGGGACTCTGCTGGACTCCTGCCCACACCCCTTACACCCTGTCCCTCCATGCAGGGGAGAGGCGGCTCACCAGCAGTGGGGGTGGTGAGGGCCCTGGGGCGAAGGGCACACGGCCCCACATCTTGATCACCTCGCCTAGAGGCTGGAAGCCCTCATCACAGCCCCGCTTCACCAGCAGTGACATGGAGAAGTAGCCAGCCTGGAACCACTCTGCCATCTCCTGTGTCGTGAAGGGGCCTGGACAGGGAGCAAGGGAGCAGGAGAACCACTGTGGTCACAGGGTAGGCCAGAGACACCCTGAACCAGAATGGCCCTGAGCAGCCCTCCCATCCCACACAAGTACCTTGGATCTCGCCCTGCGGATCCTTGTAGAACCACTTCCGGGCAGCTCCATGGCTGAGCGGGAGGGCAGTGGCGGCTGCAGAATGGCGTAGGCCCTGGGTCTGCATGGCAGCTGTGAACTGCTCCTCCTCCAAGGAGCTGTCCTGCAGGGAAGCCACCAGCTTCTCCGCCTCCTGGAAGCCCAGGAAGAGAAGAAAGTCTCAGCTGCCAATCTCAGCACCATCAGGATGGGGATGGAGCTTGGGATGGGGATGGAGCTTGGGATGGGGATGGAGCTTGAGCTGGGGCCGGGGCCGGGGCCAAGCAGGTCAGGTGGTCAGGAGAAGTGTGAAGGGTCCCTCCCACTTTCTCAGGCCCCCACACCTGCTGCAGGTGCTTTAAGCCTTCATCATCCTCCAGATCTCCAGGTGGGCCAGCAGGGGAGCCCACCCCAGGACTCAGCTGGATCCCCCGAATATCATCTGGAAGGCATGAGGACAGGAGGTGGAAGGGAGGGCGGCAAGGAGACAAGATAGCCTCCGCCCACCCTCACTCCAGAACACTGAGCTCTTGCCATGGCTCCTCAATGTGAATGCCCTGTGTGCCCACCCCCACAAAAGGGGACCACTTTCTCTCACAGCCCCAGGGCACCCGGGAGGTAGGTCATCCTCCCTTCCTACCTTCGGCCACTGGGGGCTCTTTCTCCGCAGCTTCGTCCCCATCCCCGTTTGTCCCCCAGAGTGGGCCCAGGGTGGGTAGTGGGGACGGGGAGCTGGACTTCTCCTCCTGAGGAGGCAGTGGGGTCAGCTCCTTCCCACCTAGAAGAGGAAGATGGCCAGAATTCAGAACCAAGGGCTGGGCCTGCCACGCGAGTGAGTACAAGCCCTTGAGTGTGTGGCTGGACCCACGGGTCACCCTCCCCCGGGCCAAGTCCACCACTTCACTTGGGTCAACTCAACTAATGGTGGAGCGGGAATGCGGTGCCCTGACCCTTGCCTCCATGTGCCAGACGCAGCAGGAACGTATCAACACTGCACAACACCATACAACCCCGCAGACTTCACCCCAGGTTCTGCAGTTTCTTCAATGGACTTTCAAAGGTCATTCTGATTATGCCTGATTTCTATCTGGTACACTGCCTTGAAGACATGGCTCTGCTAACCCCTGGTTCCTCCCCACCTCTCAACACTCTTCTTCCACTTCTAAGTAGCCTGATCCTACAGGTAGGTGGGCAGCAAGTGCCCAGCCTGGCAAAGAACCCCCATGCCAGTCTGGCCCGGCCCCAGGCCCGCTGGGCACCTCACAGGCTCACCCGCCTCAGGCCCTTCCTCCTCTAGCCCTTCGGAAGGCTCCTCCTCCTCCTCCAGCCCTTGGAAGTCCAGCTCCTGCTCCTCAGGAATGGGCTCCTTGGGGCCCTTCTGCATGGGGCAGGGGTGGGGGGCAGAGAACAGCTGGGTGGGTGAGGAGGAAGAGGACCCCAGCAGGGCAGGTTCCCACCCTCACCTCCTTGCAGATACCTTGAGAGGCAAGAAGGCCCCAGAGGCATCAAAGGTGCCCATTTCTTCATCCTCATCGTCCAGGCACCACTCTGGGAGCCCATCCTTGTCCTCCTCAAAGCCGTCAGGCACTCGGCACCGCCGCAGGTGAGAGCTGCCTCCCCCTCCCCGCCCCTCCTCTTCACCACACCCGCCTCGATCCCCTCGCAAATCAAATTCAAACTTGCGCCTCCGTTCCCCATGTTCCCGCCAGCCAGCAGAGCGGGGACCGCCATCTGCGCAGGAAAAGTCAGGGAGAAGAAGAGTGGGTACCCAAGCAAAGCTGGCGGCCCTCTCTGCTGCAGCTCATGGAGCACCTCCAGGGCTGCTGTCCCAGCCACTCCCACACCAGCCAGCCTCTGCTACCTCCCAGGGGCTACAGGAGCCCACCCTCTCATGACAGTTCCTGCTCCCCACTGCCCTCACCAATGCTACTGGGCCCCAATCTCACCAGGGCTGGCGGAGCGCCAGCGGTCGCCATCTCGCCGGGGCCCTGCCCCAAGCCTCCAGCTGCCCTCCTCCTCCTCCTCCTGCTCCTCCCGTAAGGAGCGCCAGTTCTCGCTGTCTGAGCGGGCATGCTCCTTCCTTGGGCCAGCCCCTCCCTCCTCAAACCCACATCGTGCTGGGAGATGGAAGAGAGGGGCAGTTATCAGAAAGGCAGCGTGGTACCTGGACCCTCAGGAAACGTGGGGAGCCAGCTCCAGGCCCTCCTGCCCCCAGCACCTCTGAAATAAACACCCTCAGACTGGGCCACCCATCTTGATCCTCCCCGCTGCCCCGGCCGCCGCCCTCAGCAACCTCGTACCTCCATCCCGCCTTGCTGACTTCTCAAACCGCCTGTCGCCTCTGCAGGAGGGGAAACGTGTGGGTCAAAAACAGTACAGCCTCCCCACCCACCCTTTGCGACCGCCCCATGCCTTGTCCACTGTGCCCTGAGGCAGTGGAGGGAGGGAGGGAACAGAGGAAACCAGGGGTCAGGAGAACAGGGATCTCTGACAGGGCTTATCTGGTAGGCCTCTGTTACCCTCTAGCAACAGGAACCAGGCCTCCCTCCCTGGCCTGCCCTGCTCTATGCCACACCCCCTCCTGGCCCCACCTGTCATCCCAGCTCTGGCTGCGCTGGATCTCCCGGGGGCTTCGTCCAAAGGCCCCATCACCTTCTTCAATGCTTCTTTGGTAAAAGCAGCTGTCACCGCGGCCACGGCCTAGATAAGAGGCCAGATGCACACTGAAACCTGCTGCACGTCCTCAAAGTCAGGGGCCCTGATCTGCCTGCCCCCGGGACACGCCATCACCCCTCTACCTCGGCTCCGCGTGCTGCCCCTGCCTCGGGAGGTGCCAGTCAGGGGGGGGCCAGCCCCTTTCCCCATCAGCCTCAGCACAGCCACGCTGTTCACTGACAGGGAGAAGTTTCTCTGAGGAGGGAGCCAGGGGCGGGAGTGAGGACCCAGGTACCTGACCACCCCCACTCCCACCCCACAGCACCCTCCCGGCCTGTCTCCCCAGCACTGGCCCCTCTCCTCCTAGCCCGACTCACGGCCACCCCTCCCCGGCCCCCGCAGCCTCAGCTCCTGGCCTGGCCCCACCTGTTCCTCCTCAGTCAGCGGCTCCAGGGCCAGGGGCTGCAGTGGCTCGTCCTGCAGCACCGCGGCAAACTCCTTGTCCTGCAGCTCTTCTGGGACCTGGCGGTGGGGTGGGACAGCCAAGACACCACATGCTGCCAGATCCCCTCCATGGGCAGAGACCACCGCCGCCAACAACCCTCGTCCACGCACCCACCTTGTTCTCCTTGACGTAGAGGGCCAGCATCTCCTCTCGCCCATAGCGGTAATCAGCCAGCTTGTATTTGGGCATGGCAGGGGATGGAGGTGGGGAGGCCACGCTGCCGCCCCCAGACAGGGCCCTGAGCCTGGACACGACACAGAGAGAAGAAGACAGGTCAGGGCAGCCTGACTGTGCTTTCCCGAATCTCCACGGCAGCCGAGGCACATGTGACTCACCACTCAGGCCCAAAGTTGAGTGTCTCTGCTGCCATCGTGGGGCTGGGCGTGTTTTCTGAGAGGCCGGGGGTGGGGAGGAGGGGACCTGGCGTTCGCTCTCCAAACACCTGTGGGGGAACGGAGCCATGGAGAACAGCACACGAAGGAGACCTTTCAAGTGCAGGGAGGACACCCCGGGGTACATCCTGGTAGGCATGGCAATGCGCCCCGGACTAGCTGGTGGGTCACCTGGGGTCTAAAAGGACTCACCTGAGCCAGCCACGTGGCCACTCACACCATGAGTTACCCAGAGATGAGTCCAGACGGTGAAAGACCTGGGGGAGGCGAGGAGATGGGAAGCTCGAGTCCTTCCGGCCTCCGTGGGGCAACCTCCCTCGGCCCAGGGCTCACCTGGCAGCCTGGCCCAGGAAGCAGGAGGGCAGGGGCTGGTGCTGGAGTGAACGAGGGTCCCCAAGCCACTGGGAATTGGTCTGGCCTCCGTAGAGCCTGGGAGCGACCTTTACATCTGGGAAAGACCCTTAAGGAGAGCAGGGGGGAGGAGATAGGGTTCAGGACAAGGCTCTGCTGGCAGCCCTGCCCTGCCCTGCATGACGGGAGAGGTCCATTCGCTGGGTGGTATCTCTGGGCATCAGCACCCTCACCACCCTCTCTGGGAGGCTGAGACAGGAGGTGCAGCGCAGAACTCAGGGAGGGAGGCAGCCGAGGCCAGGATGGATGTTCAGGGCAAAGATAAAACAAAAACAAGCAAGCAAGCAAAAACTCACTAGAGCCACAAATAGCTTACAGAGAAAAGGTCAGTTACGGAGAGAAGGATTAGAAATAAATCTAGGAGCAAAATTCTTTCCTTTATGAAAAAAATCACAGTTGGCTGCTCAGAAGCTCAAATCCAGGGGCTTGGTCTGGGGAGAAACCCAGTGAAAAGGAGCAGGAGGTGATTCTAGGGCCACAGACTGGTACATGACGAGGCTCCAGGCAAGCCTGAGCCAAGGCACCTCGGGCTGGTTTCCCCCACAGGAATCACACCCAGACCACCGCCCCCCAATCAAGAACGGAGGCTGAAACAACCAAGCCACCAAGGGAACGAGGATCTCAGGATACCGGCTGGGAAGCAGCCTCTGGCACCATCAGGTGGAAATAAGGTCAGGGCAATGGAGGCTGGTGGGGGTGCAGCGGCAGCCTGTTCCTCTAAGGGACGATGGAGGGGACTCTCAGGAGGAGGCGCATCCCTGGGGACCCCGGCAGAGGACTCAGGCGGGTGGGCGGGGTCCAGGCGCTGCAGAGCTGTTGTCACTGGCTGGGAGGGAGGCTGGCCCGGCTTGGTGCTGCAGCTCCCATCAACTCCAGGACGCCACAGTCTGGGAAAGAAGAGGAAGGGGGTTCCACCAGGATGCTAAGGGGGAAAGGCCATCAGCCCCAGCTGAGCCAGCAGCCCATGACATGCCGAGGCCTGCTCAGAGTCCCAGCACCCCAGGGGGAACCACAGGGCTCAGAGGCAACCCAGGGCCAGGGTGGCCTCCCCTGGGGCCTCTCCCTCCTCAGCCTCGGGTGGATGCTCCGGTGGTGGTGTGCTCCACGCCACGCAAAGCCACCAGCCTGTCGCTGACTGCAGGTGGCCTCCTAGAGCAATCTGGGGACTGGATGAGACTTGAGGACATGATGCTAAGTGAAACAGACCAGCCAAAAAAGGAGAGTTAGACCTTACTTCTCTTTCATGAGGTCTCTAGAGGAGGCACTCACTGAGGGAGGAAGGTAGAAGGGCAGTCACCAGGGGCTGAGGGGACAGGGAACTGTTGCTGAAGGGCCCAGAGCTTCAACTGAGGAGCAGATCCTGGGGCCGCTGGTAGTCAGGGCCAGACACCAATGTGAGTGTACTCAGTGCCACAGAACAGCACAGTTAGAGACAGTTAAAGTATCCAAATTTTGTTGTACATTTTACCACAATAATCACTTTTTAAAAAAACCTTTAGGGAACAAAAGGTATCTGGAGATAACCACCGCATACCTAAGTTTTCCCCACTCCAAGAAAAACACCCCACATTCCTTCAAATCAGCCTCAGGAGAGGCTGTTTTGAGCCTCCTCCAGTTCATTCCTTCTAGAAGGCCTGAAGCTCATCCTGCAGGCATGAGGGTGGGAGAGGGTAGAACAGAAAAGGCACCACCTGGCCAGCACAATGGCTTATACCTATAATCCCAGTACTGTGGGAGGCTTGAAGAGAGAAGTCCGAGACCAGCCTGAGTAACAGAACAAGACCATGACTCTACAGAAACAATTCTAAACATTTTTTTAAAAAGAAAAAGCGGCCAGGCGTGGTGGCTCATGCCTGTAAACCCAGCACTTTGGGAGACCGAGGCAGGAAGATCACCTGAGGTCAGGAGTTTGAGACCAGCCTGGCCAACGTTGCAAAACTCTCTACTAAAAATACAAAAATTAGCCGGGCCTGGTGGTAGGTGCCTGTAATCCCAGCTACTTGGGCGGCTGAGGCAGGAGAATCGCTTGAACCCAGGAGGCGGAGGTTGCAGTGAGCCGAGATCGCGCCCCTACACTCCAGCCTGGGCAACAGAGCAAGACTGTCTCAAAAAACAAAAAAAATCTTAAAGTAATGGCCTCACACTGCCCCCTGCCAGGCGCAGCAAGGGCAGCTCTCCTGGGTTCCTCCCGCTGGAGTCCCCCATCCTGACTGTGTCTTAGCTGCAAGGGGCACACACAAGGGGGAGTGGCTCATGCAGCCTGAGGACAGCGACACCAAGACAAGGGAGAGAGCAGGCCCAGAGCAGGAAAAAGCCCATGCCACCTGCCTTCTTGGGAAGAAACCAGGAGACTGAGGTTAACTCTCTAGGTGCCCCCACAGCAGGGTCTGGTGCTGGAAGCTGGTAGTGCCTGGCCCCATCCTTGGACTAAAGGAACTAGTGGCGCAGCTGCAGGCTACCATGGGGCTCCCACCCTCCAACAGGTTCTGGACTCAGGGCCCCTCTGCTCCTCAGGGGGCTCCTGGCCAAGTCTGGAGATATTCTGGGCTGTCACCACTGGGCAGGGGGTGCACAGGGCATCCCCACAGCCAAGAGCTATGTGACTCCAGATTCCAAGCACGCCAGTGCTGAGATGCCCTCCTCTGCGCCACGAGCACGGGCAGAGCCCTCGGGGGTCTACTGGGCCAAGGGGAAGGCAAGGGAAGCCAGGTGTGTGCAAAGCTGGGTCACTCTCCTCTCTGAACAGCAGGGATATCATTCCCTAATTACACTGTCCCACGAGGGAAATCTGAAATCCTGCCAGGAGGAAATCTTTGAGAAAAGAACAGATTTTTTTTTTTTTTTTAAGAAAAACTGCCTAAGTTTGTCTATTGCAAGCTCTCAAAGCCAGGCATCTGATTCCTGTCCAATGAAGACAAGAGCAGGAGGTGGCGGGGGGGATGGGGGACCGCCACCTGCCCGCCTCAGCTTTTCCGGCTGAGCTTTCTCAGCTCAGGGTCTCCTCCTCACAGGCCCCTTCCAGCCTGTCCCCCGCCCTGGCCCTTCCCTCAAGCCTCGCCCCCTCCCCACCCCTTCTCTTTCTCAGGCCTGTCTACCCTCAGTCCCCCAGCATCTGAATCAATGCTTTTGAAAGACTGCCCCCTGCCGGAAACAAGGGGCGAGGACATGCTGGGCCTGGGTGCTCCAGCAGGCACCAGGGCGCGGGAAGGGAGCCCGCTCTCTGGGGCTCAGAACTCAAGGGAGAAGGAAAAGACGGAGAACAGGCGGTTCCAGTGCACATTCAGCTAAGAACATTATCTCCTCACTCCATCACCCCTAAAATTAGCTCCAACACGGAGCACTGTGCCTTGGCACAGAACAGTGCCACTTAAACAGAAGCAGAGTCCCCAGTTCCCCAACACTGGAGCCACCGCCCAGCCCCAGGCCTGCTGGAGGGGACCTGGGCCTTTCTCAGGATGGAGATTCTCCAAGCGTGGTAGGATGAAGACGCTGAGGCTTAAAGAAGAGATGCAAGCCCGCATTCCTGGCGGCTGGTCAGTTATCCCTGCTCTCTCCTCTCTGAGCCATCCCAACAAATCACACCACCGCTTGGCAACTGCCTACAAGTTAACAGTTTTTAAGCATTTTCACTCTTTACCTCCTGTGATCCCTTTTGCCCACTTGCCCAGCCATGGGCTCCAGCCAGGGAAAACAAGGAGGAAGCTGCTCCGACAGTGTGCCCCGACATCCTCGACACTCTATGGAATACTGGAGGTGTGCACGATGGCAGTAATGACCATCCCAAACTCTCAAGCGTTACTCTGTGAGTTTGAAGCCATTTCACATTTGTTAGACTTTCAACCTCCTTCATCTAGCCGCCTCCTCTCATCTTCTCTCCTCTATAGTGGGCTATTTTTCTTTTTTAATTCCCAAATTCTAATAGCACATGTAAAAGTTAGGGCTAACGCATCAGATCACGGACACAAGACTGATGTGTCCAACAGGAGAACAAGCTAGTTCAGAAGTTTAAGCACATGGTCCACTTGACTAACCACCCCATGGGACCCTCAGGGCCCCTGGTTCCCAGGCAATGGCAGGGACACCAAGTCCAGGTCTACCCCCAAATCCTTCCCAATGACACGACAGACCGCTGGGGTACCAAGACCTACAATCTAAGAAAATCAGATTAGAGCTGGCTAGCCTGGTGGAGGGTGGCTAGCCTAAGTCTGCAAAGGGCACAGGAAAGATGGGAAGGAGAAAGAACCCCAAATCCCCCATGTCGACAGCAAAGAAGAGACCCTTACTGGTACCACCGATGGTGTTTCCATGCCAAAGGCCAGGGGTTGGCGGGGTTCTAAATCGAAACTGCTATATGGACTCGAAGGGGCAGTGCAAAGAGGATGGGAAAGCGGACGATCTTCCAGAACAACACTTTGAAAGGCAAGAGGGAAGTAAGGCTTGGGTGATTGGAAAAAAAAAAAATTCAATCCAACTAACAAGTCTTTATGTAGCATCTCCCAGTTCCTGGCACTAGGATACAACAGACCTAGAGTCTCACCGGGAAAGCGAGTAATGACTGTGTAACAGAGGAGACAAACAAGGGGCTCTTAAAAAGTTACTTGGAAATTTTTTTTTTTTAAGGCAAGGTGTGAGAGCTGTGGCCAGGGAGCTGCTGCACCGAGGGTCATGAGCTGGGAAGGGCCTGGCCTGGGACGGGGAGGGAAAGCAGTCTCTACTATGGAAGGTGTTTCCCGCGGTTGTGCAACTGGGAAGGAGACCCCAATGACCCAGCACTAAGATCGCCGGAGCGAAAGGAAACGGAGGTGAGGAGGACTCAGGCGAGGTGCCTGGGTGGAGGAGAAGGCTTCCATGTTGGCCAAAGTCGTGGAAAGCTTGGACTTGGGGAACAGCAAGGCCCAGCTCCTTCCGAGGGGAACCCAAAGGCGCGCTGGGGAGAACTCCGGGGAGCGCGGGGCCCGGACACCTTAGGACGCTAGGGTCGGGGGCCCCCAGGCGGCCCACAGCAGGGCTTGGCAGAGGCCCGGGGGCGACCGTTAGGAGCGCGGGGGTGGAAGGCGGCGGGCCGGCCCGGGAGGACGGCGTGCCCTTCAGGGAGGGGCGCCAGGTGCGCGGGGGTCGAGCGGTCGCCCCCCAAGCCGGGCGCCGGCCTCCTGGGGCCTCCCCGAGGCTGGCCGGCTCTGGGGGAGGGTCCCGGCGGCGGGGAGGGGCCGGAGCGGGCGGGAGGGCGGGCGGACGCACCGGGCGGCGGCGGCAGCGGCCTCGGGGAGGAGACGGGGGAGGGTCCTCGTCGGCGGCCCGCGCGCTGGCTCCAGCGCTTCGCTAGCTCGCGGGCTCGGCGCGGCCGCCGCGGCGTCGGGGGCGGGCCTGCCCCGGGGCCGGGCTGTGAGCTGGGGGCCGCGGGAACGCCGGGCGCTTACCGCGGGCGGCGCAAGGGTCCGGTCCGGGGCGTGGGCGGCGCGCGGCGGGCTGGGGCCGGGGACGGCGGCGGCGACGGGGGAGGGGACGCTGGCGCTCCCGCGGCGGCCGCTCCTCTGTGTTTGTGTTTGTAGCAAGATGGCTGCCCGCCTCGCACCACGTGACGCGGACGCGGGGCCGCGGGGCCGCCCCCTCCTCCGCCGCCGCCGCCGCCGCCGCCTCCCTCCGCGGCTCCGGCCTGCGCCGCCTCTCCTCTTGCGCTCCTCGCGTGCCCCGCGCGCCGCTGTCCGGACGCCAGTCGCCCCCGACAGCCCCCACCTTCCCGCCCCGGCACGTGACCCGGGCGCCCGGCTGGTCACGTGACGTGGGCCCCTAACTGCGGGCGGGGTCGGCCCCGGAGCGGCCCCTTCTTCCCCACCTCCTCCGACCCTGCGACGCGCGACCCTTGGAACCGAGGCCGCGGCCTCCCTGGCGGTCCAGTTTCCTCCAGGAAGCCCGCCTGGATGACAGGAGACAATAAAATCCAGAACCCTTCATCAGGCGTCCTGGGATGTGTGAAATAAGTGGCTCAGGCAGATGAGTTGACTCTCAAGAGCCTCTTTTATTTTTTTTTCTTATTATTTATTTAATTATTGAGACAGCGTGTGGCTCTGTCGCCCAGGTTGGAGTGCAGTGGCGCGATCTCAGCTCACTGCAACCTCCACCTCCCGGGTTCAAGTGATTCTCGTGCCTCGGCCTCCCGAGTAGCTAGGATTACAGGCACACACCACCAAGTTCGGCTAAATTTTTGTATTTTTAGTAGTGAAGGGGTTCGCCATGTTGGCCAGGCTGGTCTAGAACTCCTGACCTCAAGTGATCTGCCTGCCTCGCCCTCCCAAAGTGCTGGGATTACAGGCGTGAGCCACCGCGCCCGGCCTCTATATATTTATTTTTTTGAAGCAGGGTCTCACTCTTGTCACCCAGGCTGCAGTGGACTAACCCGATCTCGGCTTACCGCAGCCACCAACTGCCATGTCTCAAGCGATCCTCACATCTCAGCCTCCCGAATTGATGGGACTATAGGTGTGCATCATAGTGCCCAGATAACTTTTTTATTCTCTGTAAAGATGGGGGCAGGTGGTGTGTCTCACAACATTGCCCAGGCTGGTCTTGAACTCCTGGCCTCAAGGGATCCTCCTGCCACAGGCTCTTGAATAGCTAGGACTACATCCGTGTGCCACCACACCCAACTAATTTTTAAAGTTTCTTGTTTGTGTGTTTTCCAAGACAGAGTCTTGCTGTCGCCCAGGCTGGAGTGCAGTGTCGCGATCACAGTTCACTGCATCCTCTTGCCCCCTGGGCTCAAGCAATCCTCCTGCCTCAAGTGCCCTGAGTAGCCAGGACTACCAGGGCACACCACCACACCCAGCTAATTTTTTTTTTTTTTTTTTTTGTAGAGACAGGTTTCCCCCATTTTGCCCAGGCTGGTCTTGAACTCCTGGACCCAAACGATCTTCCTCCCAAAGTCCTGGGATTACAGGCATGAGCCACCATGCCTGGCCTCTCAAAAGTCTCTGTTTCTCTTACAGAAAGATGTTAACACTGCTCTGCGCCCCACCCCCGACCCCCAACTCCACACTCTTCAGTGAGTGCTGTAAGAATTAAAATAAGTGAATGTGAAAGGCTTTGACAGGAGAGAAACTGCTATGCAAATGTGAGGTGACTGAAACCCCCTTTGTTTAAAAAGAGGACTTTTCAAGAACGACTGGCTGAACTTTTTCAGAGCTGCAAAGTTCCGCGTATGCTTTCACCTTTTTCATTGGAAGTTACTCCAGAATGTATACCTTACTGCTGTTGCCCAACACAATGTAATCCTCAAAACAAGGAAAAGGTAAGTTCATGACCTGGAATTTGAGTGCCTGGTGTCTTGCCATGATAGACTTCAGGAACTATTATACCTGGAACAACTTTTGTTTCCCCCACCAAGTACTACTAGGCTTCTCTGCACTTGGCGTTTTCCTGTTTTCCTTTTTTAACTGTTTTATTTATTTAAGAGACAGGGTCTTGCTCTGCTCCCCAGCCTGGAGTGCAGTGGCACAGTCATGGCTCACTGGGGCATCGACCTCCTAGGCTCAAGTGATCCTCCCTCCTTAGCCTCCCGAGTAGCTGGGACTGCAGGGAGTGGCACACCACTATGCCCAGGTATTTATTTATTTATTTATTTATTTATTTTGAGAAAGAGTCTCACTCTGTTGCCCAGGCTGGAGTGCAGTGGCGTGATCTCAGTTCACTGCAACCTCCGACCCCAGGTTCAAGCCATTCTCGTGCCTCAGCCTCCCAAGTAGCTGGGATTACAGGTGTGTGCTACCATGCCTGGGTAATTTTTGTATATTTAGTAGAGGGGGTTTCATCATGTTGGCCAGGTTGGTCTCAAACTCCTGAACTCAAGTGATCCACCTGCCTCAGCCTCCAAAAGTGCTGGGATTACATGTATGAGCACTGCGCCTGGTCTGGCTATTATTTTTCACTTTCAAATTTTTGTACAGACTGAAGTATCACGATGTTGCCCAGGCTCTTCTCGAACTCCTGGGCTCAAGGAGTCCTTCCATCTCGGCCTCCCAAAGTGTTGGGATTATAGGCGTGAGCCACTATGCCTGTCCTGCTGTCTGTTTTTATATTTTATTTAATTTTGAAATTTTTTTCAAGACAGAGTTTCGCTCTGTCGCCCAGGCTGGAGTACAGTGGCGTGATCTCAGCTCAGTGCAACGTCCATCTCCTGGGTTCAAATGATCCTCCCAACTCAGTCTCCTGAGTAGCTGAGACTACAGGTGGGCGCCACCATGCCCAGCTAATTTTTGTATTTTTAGTAGAGACAGAGTTTCACCATTTTGGCTGCCTCGGCCTCCCCAAGTGCTGGGATTACAGGTGTGAGCTGCCACACCCGGCTAATTTTTGTATTTTTAGTAGAGACGGGGTTTCACCATTTTGGCCAGGCTGGTCTTGAATTCCTGGCCTCAAGGGATCCTCCCACCTCAGCCTCCCAAAGTGTTGGGATTATAGGCATGAGCCACCGTGCCCTGCCACCTAGCTTCCTTTCTCAAAGAGGGAGTTCATAGGCTTTAATTTCTGGTGACGTCAGCATCAGTATTCACACTTTACAGTTGGTGGGGATTACTTGTCCAAAGTCACAAACTGGTGTCCAGGAGATCCAGGGAGACCCCTCTAGTCTTCTACCCTGGTTGTATTACTCAGTTCTCATGCTGCTAATAAACCTTGTCCTTCCTTGAGCCCAGAAAGACAAGGTTGTGCACTCCAGCCTGGGCAACAAAGTGAGTCCTTGACTCAAAAAGGGAGAAAAGTGAAAAAATAAAGAGGCGGGCCAAGGTGGGTGGATCACGAGGTCAGAAGATTAAGACCACCCTGACCAACATGATGAAACCCCATCTCTACTAAAAATACAAAATTAGCCAGGCGTGGTGGCTCATACCTGTAATCCCAGCTACGAGGGAGGCTGAGGCAGGAGAATCGCTTGAACCTGGGAGGCTGAGGTTGTGGTGAGCACAGATTGGGCCATTGCAGTCTGGGCAACAAGAGCGAAACTCCGGCCGGGCGCGGTGGCTCAAGCCTGTAATCCCAGCACTTTGGGAGGCCGAGACGGGCGGATCACGAGGTCAGGAGATCGAGACCATCCTGGCTAACACAGTGAAACCCCGTCTCTACTAAAAATACAAAAAACTAGCCGGGCGTGGTGGCGGGTGCCTGTAGTCCCAGCTACTCGGGAGGCGGAGGCCGGAGAATGGCGTAAACCCGGGAGGCGGAGCTTGCAGTGAGCTGAGATCCGGCCACTGCACTCCAGCCTGGGCGGCAGAGCGAGACTCCGTCTCAAAAAAAAAAAAAAAAAGAGCGAAACTCCGTCTCAAAAAAAAAAAAAAAAAAAAAAAAAAGAAATCACTTGGACCTAATGTGTTTTTGTTTGTTCAGGTGCTGCTCTGTAAAATGTCTTGGTCTGTGTTCTAAACTTGCAAACTTTTTAACTAAACAAAGAGATTTGATTAGAAGGTTAATGGAGATGAAAGAGTGGTCTCACGCAAAACCAAACAGCCAGCCTCTACCTTTTTTTTTTTTTGGAGACAGAGCCTTGCTCTGTTCCTCAGGCTGGAGTGCAGTGGTGCAACCTCCGCCCCTCCGGGTTCAAGCGTCTTGTATTTATAGTAGAGATGAGTTTTGCCATGTTGGTCAGGCTGATCTCAAACTCCTGACCCTCAGGTGATCCGCCCGCCTCGGCCTTCCAAAGTGATGAGATTACAGGCATGAGCCACCATTACTGGCCCCTTTCTTTTCTTTCTTTCTTTTTTTTTTTTTTTTTTTGAGACGGAGTCTGCCTCTGATGTCCAGGCTGGAGTGCAGTGGCGCCATCTCGGCTCACTGCAAGCTCCGCCTCCCGGGTTCGGTTCACGCCATTCCCCTGCCTCAGCTTCCAGAGTAGCTGGGACTACAAGTGCCCACCACTTCGCCTGGCCAATTTTTTGTATTTTTAGTAGAGACGGGGTTTCACCGCGTTAGCCCGGATGGTCTCCATCTCCTGACATAGTGATCCGTCTGCCTTGGCCTCTTAAAGTGCTGGGATTACAGGCAAGAGACACCGCGCCCAGCCCCCCCGCCCTTTTTTTTCCGTAATGGCGGATTCCTCTTCTGTGTTTTCCATCGATGAAATGCAAGGAGAGGGCTGGATGCGGCGGCTCACGCCTGTAATCCCAACACTTTGGGAGACCGAGGCAGGTGGATCACGAGGTCAGGGGTTCCAGACTAGCCTGGCCAACATGGTGAAACCCCGTGTCTACTAAAAATACAAAAATTAGCCGGCGTGATGGCGGGCGCCTGTAATCCCAGCTACTCGGGAGGCTGAGGCAGGTGAATCACTTGAACCTTGGAGGCGGAGGTTGCAGTGAGCTGAAATCGGGCCACTGAACTCCAGCCTGAGAATCAGAGCGAGACCCCGTCTCAAAAAAAAAAAAAAAAAAAATGCATGTAAGGGGATAAGGACTATCTTGTTGTCAGATCGGTTTATTGTCAAATTGGTTTATTACGGAGCTTGTCTTCACCCACTTAAATTGCGAGCCTTGATACTTATCTGGATATCAGAGTTTGCAAAACATATTTTAAGTACCATGGAAAGACATACGACCTGAGTAATGGAGTGATAGCTCATAAACAGTGCTTTTTGTTAATTATGACATAATGGGCCTTAAAATTAATTTATTGCATTCAGAATTACTTTTGACCCTGAGCTAAGTTCTTTGTTCAACCAAACATAACTGCGTTGTAAGTCACCAATGACCTCCACATTGTGAAATCTACTGGTCCATTATCTTATATGACCTGTTACCAGCCAGTGACATAGATGGTCACTCCCTCCAGAAATGCCATCTTCACCTGGCTTTCTGGATGCTATATTCTGTTGGTTTTCCTCCCACCTCACTAGCTGCTATTTCTCAGACTTTTACTGGTTCCTCCTCTTCTCCCCATCCTCCCAGGGCTCAGTCCTTCAACACCTCCACATTGGAACAGGATATGGGTAGGGCACAGTGGCTCACATCTGTAATCCCAGCACTTTGGGAGGCTGAGGCGGGAGGATCGCTTGAGCCCAAGAGTTCAAAAGCAGCCTGCACAACATAACGAAACCCTATCTCTACAAAAAAATAAAATAATTAGCCGGGTGTGGTGGTGCGCACATGTAGTCCCAGCTACTCAGGAGGCTGAGGTGGAAGGATTGCTTCAGCCAGGGAGGCGGAGGTTGCAGTAAGTGAAGATCAAGCCACTGCACTCTAGCCTGGGTGGCAGAGCCAGACCCTGTCTCAAAAAAAAATGAATGGGATATAGGACATACTGCTAAACATTCCTGTCTCTGCCTAACCATTACTTCCTCTTGGAAAACCCTGGATCCCTCAAGATGATATTGGCTGTCTCTCCTTGGGAATCCACCCAATCCTATTCATGTCCCCTCCTGTTAGCACAGGTCACATGATCATGCTTACCTTGTCTTGCACACTAAAATATGAGCAGGTGAGCACAGTATTATGTAATATAACTGGTATGTTCGCAGCCTAACAGGTCACCTTGATCCATCCCTTATAGCTGTGTAATATTCCATGGGATGAATGTGCCATAGATTGTTTACCTTGCACTGATCAAAAGTTATCTGGAGGTCGGTGGCTCACACCTGCAATCCCAGCGCTTTGGGAGGCCGAGGCAGGAGGATTGCTTAAGTACAGGAGTTCAAGCCCAGCCTGGGCAACACAGGGAGACCCCCATCTCTACATAATAAATTAATATGAAAAAAAAGCCATCTGGGTTGCTTCTGGTTGGGCTATTACAAATAAAAATGCTATGGATGGGCTGGGCGCGGTGGCTCATGCCTGTAATCATAGCACTTTGAGGGGCTGAGGCAGGTGGATCATGAGGTCAGGAGTTCAAGACCAGCCTGGCCAAGATGGTGAAACCCCATCTCTACTAAAAATACAAAAAAATTAGCTGACATGGTGGCACGCGCCTGTAATCCCAGCTACTCGGGAAGTTGAGGCAGATAATTGCTTAAACCTGGGAGGCAGAGGTTGCAGTGAGCTGAGATTGTGCCAGTGCACTCCAGCCTGGCCTGAGTGACAGAGTGAGACTCCATCTCAGAAAAAAAAAAAAAAAATGCTATGGATGTTCATGTACAGGTTTTTAAATGCTGAGAAATACTCTTGCTGGGTCATTTGGTAAGTGTACATTTAATTTTAGAAGGAACTGCCAAACTGTTTTCTAGGATGGCTGTACAATTTTATACTTCCACAAGCAGTGTATGAGAGATCCAGTTTCCCTGCATTCTTATCCACACTTGGTATTGTTAGGATTGTGTATTTCAGCCATTTCAATGCATGTTATTGGTAGCTTGTCATGGTTTTCGTGTGTATTTCCTTAATAGCTAGTGATATTGAACATCTTATGATGTGCTTATTTACCATTCTTATACTGTCTTTCACTGAAACGTCCGCTTGAGATTTGCCCATTTTCTTTTTCTTTCTCTTTTTCTTTTTTTTTTTTTTTTTTTTTTTGCCAGAGCCTTGCTCTGTCGCCCAGGCTGGAGTACAATAGTGTGATCCTGGCTCACTGCAACCCCTGCCTTCCAAGTTTAAGCGATTTTCATATCTCAGCTTCCCGAGTAGATGGGATTAACAGGCGCCTGCCACCAAACCCAGCTAATTTTTGTATTTTTAGTAGAGAGGGGGTTTCACCATGTTGGCCAGGCTGGTCTCGAACTCCCAACCTCAGGTGATCCACCCACCTCAGCTTCCCAAAGTGCTGGGATTACAGGCAAGCGCCACCGCTTGCTTGCTTGCTTCCTTCCGTCCTTCCCTCCTTCCTTCCTTTCTTTTTTTTCTTTCTTTCCCTCCCTCCCTCCCTTCCTCGCTCCCTCCCTTCCTTTTCTTTTTCTTCCTTTCCTTCCTCTCTCTCTTTCTTTCTCAGAGCCTCACTTTGTCACCCAGGCTGGAGTGCAGTGGTATAATCACAGTTCATTGCAGTGTTGTCCTCCTGGGTTCAAGCAATCCTCCTACCCCAGCCTCCGGAGTAGCTGGGACTACAGGCACACACCACCATGCCTGGCTATTTTTTTTTTTTTTTTTTGAGACGGAGTCTCGCTCTGTCGCCCAGGCTAGAGTGCAGTGGCCAGATCTCGGCTCACTGCAAGCTCCGCATCCCGGGTTTACGCCATTCTCCTGCCTCAGCCTCCCAAGTAGCTGGGACTACAGGCACCCGCCACCTTGCCTGGCTAGTTTTTTTCTATTTTTTAGTAGAGACGGGGTTTCACCATGTTAGCCAGGATGGTCTCGATCTCCTGACCTCATGATCCGCCCGTTTCGGCCTCCCAAAGTGCTGGGATTACAGGCTTGAGCCACCGCGCCTGGCCCATGCCTGGCTAATTTTTAAATTTTTTATAGAGACAGGATCTCACTGTGTTGCCCAGGCTGGATTTGCCCATTTTCTAATTGGGTTATTTGGTTTCTACTTCTTGAGCTTAGAGAGTGCTTTATATATGCTGGATACAAGTCCTTTGTCGGATATGTGATTTGCAAATATTTTCTCCCAGTCTGTGGCTTCTCTTTTCATCTTATTAATGTGGTCTTTCACACAGCAAATGTTTAAACATCTTGATGAAGTCCAATTTATCAATGTTTTTTATTTTGAGACAGAGTTTCACTCTTGTTGCCCAAGCTGGAGTGCAATGGTGCAATCTCAGCTCACTGCAACCTCCGCCTCCTGGGTTCAAGCAATTCTCCTGCCTCAGCCTCCTGAGTAGCTGGGATTACAGGTGCATGCTACCACGCCTGGATAATTTTTTGTATTTTTGGTAGAGGTGGGGTTTCATCATGTTGGCCAGGCTGGTCTCGAACTCCTAACCTCTGGTGATCCACCCACCTCAGCTTCCCAAAGTGCTGGGATTACAGGCATGAGCCACTGCGCCCAGCCCAGTTGTTTTTCTTTTATGGATTGTGCTTCTGGAGTCACGTCTAAGAACTCTTCATCTTTGGCCGGGCGCGGTGGCTCAAGCCTGTAATCCCAGCACTTTGGCAGGCCAAGACGGGTGGATCACGAGGTCAGGAGATTGAGACCATCCTGGCTAACACGGTGAAACCCCGTCTCTACTAAAAACTACAAAAAAACTAGCCGGGCGAGGTTGCGGGCGCCTGTAGTACCAGCTACTTGGGAGGCTGAGGCAGGAGAATGGCGTAAACCTGGGAGGCGGAGTTTGCAGTGAGCTGAGATCCGGCCACTGCAGTCCAGCCTGGGCGACAGAGCGAGACTCTGTCTCAAAAAAAAAAAAAAAAAAAAGAACTCTTCATCTTTAGCTGGGCGTGGTGGTATGTGCCTGTAATCCCAGCTACTCAGGAGGCTGAGGCAGGAGAATCTCTTGAACCCGGGAGGCAGAGGTTGCAGTGAGCTGAGATCCTACCACTGCACTCCAGCCCGGGCAACAGAGTGAGACTGCGTCTCAAACAAACAAACAAACAAAAAAACAAAACTCTTCGCCTGACCCTACACCATGAAGTTTTTTCCTAGATCACTATCCATTTTGTATTAACTTTTTGCATAGGGCTGAGGCTCATTGCTTTGCCTATTTGTACAATTGTTTCAGCACCACTTGAAAAGATCGTGCTTTCCCCATTAAAACACTTCTGTACCTTTGTCAAAAACAAGTTGGTTGGCAGTGGCTCACGCCTGTAATCTCAGCACTTTGAGGGAGCTGAGGCAGGAGGATTGCTTGAGTCCAGGAGTTCGAGATCAGCCTGATCAACATAGTAAGACCGGCCGGGCACGGTGGCTCAAGCCTGTAATCCCAGCACTTTGGGAGGCCGAGACGGGCGGATCACAAGGTCAGCAGATCGAGACCATCCTGGCTAACGGTGAAACCCCGTCTCTACTAAAAAATACCAAAAAAAAAAAAAAACTAGCCGGGCGAGATGGCGGGCGCCTGTAGTCCCAGCTACTCAGGAGGCTGAGGCAGGAGAATGGCGTGAACCCGGGAGGTGGAGCTTGCAGTGAGCCGAGATCCGGCCACTGCACTCCAGCCCGGGCGACAGAGCGAGACTCCGTCTCAAAAAAAAAAAAAAAAAACCAAAAAAAAACATAGTAAGACCTCGTCTCTACAAAAAATAAAACAAAATTAGTTGGGTATGTGGTGTGTGCTGATAGTCCCAACTACTTGGGAGGCTGAGGTGGGAGGATGACTTGAGCCCAGGAGGTCGAGGCTGCAGTGAGCCAAGATTGTGCCACTGCACTCCAAGCCTGGGTGACAGAGTGAGACACTGTCTTATAAACAAACAAAATTTATTTATTTTTATTTTTATTTGTTTTTGAGATGGAGTCTCGCTCTGTCACCCAGGCTGGAGTGCAGTGGCGATCTCGGCTCACTGCAAGCTCCGCCTCCCAGGTTCACGTCATTCTCCTGCCTCAGCCTCCTGAGTAGCTGGGACTACAGGCGCCCACCACCACACCCGGCTAATTTTTTGTATTTTTAGTAGAGACGGAGTTACACCGTGTTAGCCAGGCTGGTCTCGATCTCCTGACCTCGTGATCCGCCCACCTCAGCCTCCCAAAGTGCTGGGATTACAGGTGTGAGCCACCGTGCCCGGCAAAAAAATTTATTTTTTAAAGAGAGTTAGGGCCGGGCGCGGTGGCTCACGCCTGTAATCCCAGCACTTTGGGAGGCCGAGACGGGCGGATCACGAGGTCAGGAGATCGAGACCATCCTGGCTAACATGGTGAAACCCCGTCTCTACTAAAAAATACAAAAAACTAGCCGGGCGAGGTGGCGGGCGCCTGTAGTCCCAGCTACTCGGGAGGCTGAGGCAGGAGAATGGCGTGAACCCGGAAGGCGGAGCTTGCAGTGAGCTGAGATCCGGCCACCGCACTCCAGCCTGGGTGACAGAGCGAGACTCCGTCTCAAAAAAAAAAAAAAAAAAAAAAAGAGAGTAAAGAGAGTTAGTTGACTGTACTTGTGTGAATCTATTTCTGAGGTCTCAATTCCATCTTATTGATTTATGTGTCTATCCCACTGGGGAGACCATAGTTTCTTGGTAACTATATTTATATAGTAAGTCATAAAATCAGGTAGATAGTATGATTCCAACAACTTTTTCAAAGTGGTTTGTTTTTTTTTTTTTTTTTTTTTTTTTTTTTTTTTTTTTTTTTTTGAGATGGAGTCTCGCTCTGTTGCCCAGGCTAGAGTGCAGTGGCCGGATCTCGGCTCACTGCAAGCTCCGTCTCCTGGGTTCCCGCCATTCTCCTGTCTCAGCCTCCCGAGTAGCTGGGACTACAGGCGCCCGCCACCTCGTCCGGCTAGTTTTTTTTGTATTTTTTTAGTAGAGACGGGGTTTCACCGCTTTAGCCAGGATGGTCTCGATCTCCTGACCTCGTGATCCGCCCGTCTCGGCCTCCCAAAGTGCTGGGATTACAGGCTTGAGCCACCGCGCCCGGCCTCAAAGTGGTTTTAACTATTCTACTTCTTTTGCCTTTCCATATAAAGTTTAGAATAAACATCTATATTTAATACAAAAAAACATTGCTGGGATTTTTGTAGGAATTGCATTACGCCTATAGATCAATTTGGGTTTTTGTTGTTGTTGTTTGAGACAGAGGTCACTCTGTTGCCCAGGCTAGAGTGCAGTGGCGGGATCTCAGCTTACTGCAACCTCTGCCTCCGGGGTTCCAGCTAGTCTCCTGCCTCAGCCTCCCGAGTAGCTGGGATTACTACCAGGTGCACGCCACCACGCCCAGCTAATTTTGTATTTTTAGCAGAGATGGGGTTTCACCATGTTGGCCAGGCTGGTCTTGAAATCCTGACCTCAAGTGATCTGTCCGCCTTGGCCTCCAAAGTGCTGGGATTAAAGGCGTGAGGCACCACACTCGGCCCCTATGGATTAATTTGAAGAGAATTGGTATCTTTACTATAATATGTTGGATCTTCCAATTCAATCCTAATCTTGTGGTTAATGAAAGAATCTGAAGTAAAGGAAAGAACTATGGGATTGAAATGGGGTGCTGGGAGCAAATTTCTCTGGAATCTGAACTCTCTTTGACCTTTGATAAAATGGGGTTGGACTCCATCCTAGGGAAGTGAGAAGGGTCTGGGAGACATAAATATATGCCAACTCACCTGTGTAGGTTTACAGTTTACAACATTACCTGGGGTTTCACAACTCAACTGCAAGAAAGGAATTAGCATCCCCGTTGTTTTTAAACCAGTGTTTTCATATCCTTTATTCCCAAGTCAGTGTATTTGTCAGTTTGAATGTTACATGTATGATAAAACAGATTATGAAAAGTATACTTACGATGAGAACATTATTTTATATAACTGATCATTGAATATGCAACCTCTTGTAACAATAACTTAATGGACCCAACTCTACCTTCTGAATGGACAAATTTTATGATTCTCCTAAAACGTTTTGAGTTGGGTATAGTTTCTTGTTGCTTCTTCCTGTGACCCAAGGCTTAAAAATGAGGCTGGGCACAATGGCTCACGCCTCTCAACCCAGAGCTTTAGGAGACCAAGGCGGGAGGATCACTTGAGATCAGGAGTTTGAGACCAGCCTGGCCAACATGGTGAAACCCCATCTCTACTAAAAATACAAAAATTAGCCAGGCGTGATGGTGCATGCCTGTAATCCCAGCTACTCAGGAGGCTGAGGCAGGAGAATCACTTTAACCTGAGAGACAGAGGTTGCAGTGGGCTGAGATCACACCTCTGCACTCCAGCCTGGGCAACAGAGCGAGACTGTCTCAAAAAAAAAAAAAAAAAAAAAAAAAGAGGCCGGGCGCGGTGGCTCAAGCCTGTAATCCCAGCACTTTGGGAGGCCGAGACGGGTGGATCACGAGGTCAGGAGATCGAGACCATCCTGGCTAACACAGTGAAACCCCGTCTCTACTAAAAATACAAAAACTTAGCCGGGCGAGGTGGCAGGCGCCTGTAGTCCCAGCTACTCGGGAGGCTGAGGCAGGAGAATGGCGTGAACCCGGGAGGCGGAGCTTGCAGTGAGCTGAGATCCGGCCACTGCACTCCAGCCTGGGTGACAGAGCGAGACTCCGTCTCAAAAAAAAAAAAAAGAATGAATCTCTGGAAACTAGCAATTAGAGCCAGACCTCCCCAGGACCAAGGAGACAGGAGTCGGGGAAAAGGACACTACAGATGATGCCCACAGTCTCAAGCACTGTGGCATATGCTTGACTTCAGAGCATTCTGGCGCTCAAGGTCAAGTGTGGAGCCATCTATATATCCTGTCAACGCAAATGCCTGCAACCGCTACAATTAACAGGATATGGGAGAGAGGAGGCGCATCATGTGTGGAGGAATGAATCAGTCCCAACAATTATGTGAACATTTCGAAAATTTCAATACCAAGGATTAACTTCTAAAATACAACTTTACATACTGGCGCATGCCTGTAGTCCTAGCTATTCAGGTGGCTGGGGCAGGAGGATTGCTTGAGCCCAGGAGGTTGAGGCTGCAGTGAGCTATGATCACACCACTGCACTCCAGCCTGGGCAACAGACTGAGACCCTGTCTCAAAAAAAAAAAAAAAAAAAAGACAAGTTTAGGCTGAGCACAGTGGCTCACACCTGTAATCCCAGCACTTTGGGAGGCCAAGGTGGGAGGATCGCTTGAGCCCAGGAGTTTGAAACCAGCCTGGGCCACAAAGTGAGACTCCATCTCTACAAAAAAAATTAAAAAATTAGCTGTGCATTGTGGCACACACCTGTGGTCCCAGCTACACAGGAAGCTGACACAGGATGATGGCTTGAGCCCAGGAGTTCAGGGCTGCACTCAGCCATGTTCATGCCACTGCATTCCAGCCTGGGTGACAGAGGAGGACCCTGTCTCAAAAAAATGAAGTAAATTGGCCAGGTGCAGTGGCGTGTGCCTGTAATCCCAGCTACCCAGGAGGCTAAGGCACAAAAATCTCTTGAACCTGGTAGGCGGAAGTTGCAGTGAGCTGTGATCACACCATTGCACTTCAGCCTAGGCAACAGACTGAAACCCTGTCTTTAAAAAAAAATAAAAATAAAAGACAAGTTTAGGCTGAGTTAAGCCCAGTGGCTCACACCTGTAATCCCAGCACTTTGGGAGGCCAGGGTGGGAGGATCGCTTGAACTTAGGAGTTCAAAACGAGCCGGGGCCACAAAGTGAGACTCCATCTCTACAAAAAAATTTTTAAAACTCAGCTGTGCGTTGTGGCGCACACCTGTGGTCCCAGCTACACAGGAAGCTGACACAGGATGATCGCTTGAGCCCAGGAATTCAGGGCTGCAGTGAGCCGTGTTCACGCCACTGCACTCCAGCCTGGGTGACAGAGTAAGGCCCTGTCTCAAAAAAATTTAACAAATTGGCCAGGTGCTGTGGCGTGCGCCTGTAATCCCAGCTACTCAAGAGGCTGAGGCACAAGAATCGCTTGAACCTGGTAGGCAGAGGTTGCAGTGAGCTGAGATCACACCACTGCAGTCCAGCCTGGGCCACAAAGTGAGACCCTCTCTCAAAAATAAATAAATGCAAGTTTATAGTCAGAAGCTATACAGCTAGCCATTCACCAAAATGCATGTGCAATATGGTGGGGGAGCTGTTGTGAACATCCCCATTTGAATGCTGGGCAAACAGAGTAGTTCAAGGTCCCCAAAGGATGCAGCAGGTCCTACTAATTTCAGAAGGGAACTCTGTAGAAATCATCCAGTCTGGGCAGAGCCCCCACTCCACTGGCCTGGAGAGCCACGAATACGGCGCGCGTCCTCCCCACCTTGCCCACCAGGGGGCGACAAGTCCCTGTTAAGGGGTCGCGGGCCGCAGAGCTGGTGGGAAATGGTTGAGGGGCGTGTGTGGGTTAGCGTTCCTTGGGGACCCGTGAAGCCTGGGCTTAGGGCCCACAGCGTGGGTCCCCAGCACAGACAGGAGGCGGACAGCTTCCCGTGAACTGCAGGGGAGTCCCGGGACGCTGTCCTCCAGCGAGGTGGGGACCGGCTACGTCCCTCAGTTCCCCCCTCGGTCCTCGGGCCACAGGGACATTAGACTAGGGGGTCAGTTCTTCCAGCCCTGCTCAGGCCTCTTCTGACTAGAGGAGCTGCGACGAACGCGGAGTTCAGGCCTCTTGGCGACCGCGGTCTCCTGAACTCGACCCCCTCCCTGCTCCCATGGGGAAGAACCCCGCCCCTAGAACGGCCTCCCCTCCAGGTGTCTCCCCTACACTACCCCTCCGCCAGCCCTAAGGAGGCCGACCTTGCCCCTTCTAGCACCTCCCCTGCTTGGACCTGGTCCCCGCCCTCGGCCGCCCGCTAGTCCCCGAGGCGTACACGTGGTAGATCCCGTCAGTCCCGGAAGTCTCGCGTTACTCAAATGCCTCGCGCAGTCGCACTTGCCCTCAGGAAAGGGGCGGGGTGAACGGAAGCCGGGAAGGAGATTCGTGGTTCGCGGGGTGCGGGCGCGCGTGCGCACTCCGCAGCCCGTTCAGGACCGCGGCGCTGGCAGGGTGCCCACGAGCCGGCGGGTTGGTTGCGCCCCCATCCTTCTTTCCCTGGGACCTGGGGTCGCGGTTACTTGGGCTGGCCGGCGAACCCTTCAGTGACCTGGCGAGGAGCGGGCCTCGCGCGCCTGGAAGGCTCTGTGGAGCGAAGAGAGTGAGCACGGGAGGGGCGGCGGAGAGGCGCGAGGTTGGGGGAGACGCGGGATCTGGAGGTGGGTAGGAGGGGACGAGGGGCCGGAAGGAAACAGGGATGTCGAGTGTGTCCCCTCTCGGGTGCACCTTTTGTTTTTGTATTTGTTTCAGACAGCGGCTTACTCTGTTTACCAGGCTAGAGTGCAGTGGCGCGATCCCGGCTCACTGTAGCCTCGAACTCCCGATCTCAAGCGATCCTCCCGCCTCGGCCCGGGTAATTGAAAAAAATTTTCTTAAGACAGGGTCTTGCTGTGTTGCCCAGGCTGGTATCAAACACGCGGGTTCCAGTGATCCTCCCGCCTCGGCCTCCCAAAGTGCTGAGGTTACAGGCGTGAGCCACTGCTGGGCCAGGTGCACCCTTTGTACAGGAAAAGGGGTAGGAAAGGCTTCGAGGTCACTGTGATCCCTCTGATCTCGTCCCTTTCCCATGCCAGGGCACACAGCATGGCAGAAAACCGTGAGCCCCGAGGTACCGTGGAGGCTGAACTGGATCCGGTGGAGTACACCCTTAGGAAAAGGCTTCCTAACCGCCTTCCTCGGAGGCCCAATGACATTTATGTCAACATGAAGACTGACTTTAAGGCCCAGCTGGCACGCTGCCAGAAGCTGCTGGACGGAGGGGCCCGGGGTCAGAACGCGTGCTCTGAGATCTACATTCACGGCTTGGGCCTGGCCATCAACCGCGCCATCAACATCGCGCTGCAGCTGCAGGCGGGCAGCTTCGGGTCCTTGCAGGTGGCTGCCAATACCTCCACCGTGGAGCTTGTTGATGAGTTGGAGCCGGAGACTGATACACGGGAGCCACTGACTCGGATCCGCAACAACTCAGCCATCCACATCCGAGTCTTCAGGGTCACACCCAAGTAGTTGAAAAGACACTCTTCCACTTATCCCCTCCATGATGTGGCTGTTCGCATGCCGAGTACTGGACCTTGGACCAGAGCCATGTAAGAAAAGGCCTGTTCCCTGGAAGCCCAAAGTACTCTGCATTGAGGGGGGTGGTAATTGTTTCTTGGTGAGCCCAGTTAGTGGGTCTTCCTGAGTGAGTGTGTGTGTGTGTGTGTGTGTGTGATCTGTAACTATTGCCATATAAATAAAAAATCCTGTTGTACTAGTGTCCTGCCACCTCCACGGCCACTGACTCTTTCCTGTGTAAATTCTGTGTGTGCCTGAATAGGGATGGTAGGAAACGCTACAAGTATCTAGCTGAAAGGGGAACCCAAGTGTTTCTTGCCTCCATAGAGAACATAGATTATGCTATGCAGTGTAACAAAACAGTACAGTGCAGAAGCCCAGTCATCCCAATGTTTGTTTTAACGATTTTCATCTTCTAGTTGGGTGCAGTGGCTCCAGCTTGTAGTCCGAGCTACTGGTGGAGGCTGAGGCGGAAAGATCGCTTGAGCCTGGGAGTTTGAAGGTACAGTGAGTTATGATCGTGCCATCTGCACTCCAATCTAGATGACATACTGAGACCCTGTCTATGCAAAAAACACACTTTTTTTTTTTTTTCTGAGATGAAATTTTGCTCTGTCACCCAGGCTGGAATACAGTAGTGCCGTCTTGGCTCACTGCAAGGTCAGCCTCCTGGGTTCAAGTGATTCTCCTGCTTCATCCTCTGCAGTAGCTGGGATTACAGGTGAGCGCCACCACGCCCCACTAATTATTTTTGTATTTTTAGTGGAAACACCATGTTGGCCAGGATGTTCTCGAACTCCTGACCTCAAGTGATCTGCCCGCCTCGGCCTCCCAGATGCAAAAAATTTTTGAAAACTAAATGGGTGTAGTGGCTTGCACCTATAATCCCAGCTACCTCATTGGCTTAGGCAAGAAGATCGCTTGAGCCCAGGAGTTCGAGGCTGCAGTGAGCTGTGATCACCACATTACACTCCAGCCTGGGTGACAGAGCAAGACCGTATCTCAAAAAGAAAAAAAAAACGAAGCAAACTAAGACTTCAGGACCTTCTTAGTGTCAGGCTCCGTGGCAGGGAGTGACAATTGGCTTCATTTAATTCCTGGACCTGCAGGGCCTGCCGAGATGGCACCCGGGCTTTCAGGTCCAGAGCCCTTCAGACCCTTTTTCTTTTGTTTTTTTTTTGAGACAGTTTCACTCTGTCATCCAGGCTGGAGTGCAGTGGTGCGATCTCAGCTCACTGCAACCTCTGCCTCCTGGGTTCAAGGGATTCTTCTGCCTCAGCCTCCTAAGTAGCTGGGACTATAGGCGTGCACCACCATGCCCTGCAATTTTTTGTATTTTTAGTAGAGAAGGGGTTTCACCATGTCAGCCAGGCTGGTCTCAAACTTCTGACCTTGAGCATTCTGCCCGCCTTGGCCACCCAAAGTGCTGGGATTACAGGTATGAGCCATTGTGCTCAGCCTTCAGACCCTTCTCACTGGGCTGCTCCAGTGGCAAAGGGACCCCCCCCCCCCCACGTAATTACTGGGCACACAGGTAATACTTTCTGTTTGGATATTTGTGGGATGGCCTGATTTTTCACATTTATCAAACTAGAGTCAACTAAAGCAATGTTTATCAAAGCGGGTTGTGACCCATTTGTGGGTCACAGCTTCTTAAAAAAAAAAAAAGGCCAGGGGCAGTGGCTTACGCCTGTAATCCCAGCACTTTGGGAGACTGAGGTGGGCAGATCACAAGGTCCGGAGATCAAGACCATCCTGGCTAACACAGTGAAATCCTGTCTCTACTAAAAAATACAAAAAATTAGCCAGGCGTGGTGGCACATGCCTGCAGCCCCAGCTACTCTGGAGGCTGAGGCAGGAGAATCACTTGAACCAGGGAGGTGGAGGTTGCAGTGAGCTGAGATCGCGCCACTGCACTCCAGCCTGGGTGACAGAGCAAGACTCGTCTCAAAAAAAAAAAAAAAAACAAAAACGAAAAAAACAAAGCCGGGTGTGGTGGCTCACGCCTATACTCCCAACACTTTGGGAGGCTGAGGCAGGACCAGCCTAGGCAACATGGTGAAATCCCATCTCTACAAAAAATATAAAAAGTTATCTGGACATGGTGGCACAAACCTGTGGTCTCAACTACTTGGGAGGCTGAGGTGGGAGGATTACCTGAGCCCAGGAAGGGGAGGTTGCAGTGAGCTGAGATCATGCCAGTGCACTCCAGCCTGGGCGACTCAGCAAGACCTTGTCTAAAAAAAGGAAGGAAAAAGAAAAAACAACCCAAGTTTAAAAAAAAAAAAAGTGCAACTTAAATGGTGGTGTTTTATTGCAGATTTTTTTGTTTTTTTGAGGCGGTGTCTCTATCACCTAGGCTGGAGTTTAGTAGCACAATCTTGGCTCACTGTAACCTCTGCCTCCCAGGTTCAAGCGATTCTCCTGCCAGTAGCTGGAATTATAGGCACGCGCCACCACGCCCGGCTAATTTTTGTATTTTTAGTAGAGACGGAGTTTCATCATGTTGGCCAGGCTGGTCTCAAACTCCTGACCTCAGGTGATCCACCTGCCTCGGCCTCCCAAAATGCTGGGATTACAGGTGTGAGCCACTAGGCCTGACCAGCAGATTTTTCAGTTAGGCATGTGTATTATATATATGTGTAGTATAATAGGATGTACATTGTGTTTTTTACCGTTTGAGGTCATAAGCGTTTAAGAGCCTCTGATTTACAGGTTAGGAACAGAATTTCATTCTAATTCAACTGAAGGTAGTTTGATTTGGAGGTCTGAAGATCAGGCTTCTAATTCATCAAAATCCCTTCCTCTGGCATCCGCATATGAAATGGTCCCTACATTTAAGGAGCTCACCATCTAATTGGGAAGGTGGATACATAATTTTTTGTGAATGAGTAAGATGTATAAGACATAAAAGTAGCAATGATAAGGAAATGTGGAGATGGAAAGGGCTAATAACTTCCTGCTGGGACCCAAAATGGTTTCACTCACTTTCGATCTGGGTGTTGAAGGATAAATAGGAGTTTGCCGGGCAGAAAAGAGGGGAGACGGCATATTTGGCAGAGAGATCATAGTGGGGTGGGGAGATGGGTGGATTTGGCTGGGAATGGTGACTCATGCCTGTAATCCCAGCACTTTGGAAGGCCAAGGAGAGAAAATCGCTAGAGCTCAGGAGTTTGAGACCAGCCTGGGCAATAGAGTAAGACTTCGTCTCTATCAAAAATTTAAAAATTAACTTGGCTTGGTGGCATGCACCTGTGGTCCAGTTACTCAGGAGGCTGAGGTGGGAAGATTGCTTGAGCCCAGGAGGTTGACGCCACAGTTAGCTGTGACTGAGGGCTTGCGAAACAGCAAGAACCTGTCTCAAAAAACAGTGGGCAGGGAGGGGATTAATGAATAGGCAGCTACGTTCTGGGACTGGAGGGACTCGAGGTGGCTAGAAAGCAGGAGGTACTGGGAGACAGGGCTGCAGACATTTCCTTTTTTTTTTTTTTTTTTTTTTTTTTGAGACAATCTCTGTCACCAGGCTGGAGTGCAGTGGCGTGATCTTGGCTCACTGCAACCTCCGACTCTCTGGTTCAAGCGATTCTCTTGCCTCAGCCTCCTGAGTAGCTGGGATTACAGGTGTGCACCACCACACCCAGCTAATTTTTGTGTTTTTAGTAGAGACGCGGTTTCACCATGTTGGCCAGGATGGTCTCTATCTCCTTACCTCGTGATCCACCCGCCTACGGCCTCCCAAAGTGCTGGGATTACAGGCGTGAGCCACTGCACCCGGCTGGCTGCGGACATTTCTATCGGGCCACATCCCTTCCATCAGCCTGACCGCAAGGCTTCCTTGCCTGGGAGCCCCCCGGTAGCTGAGTGGGGAGCCAGCAGGAAGCTGGATGGAGCTGTGTCTCCCTGCACGTATGTGCTCCGGGCCTAAGCCCAGCAGAGGTGGTGGCAGGCAGCCTTTCCCATCTAGTTTGTTTTGGCAGTTCCCTCCTGCAGCCTATTTGTTGTTTCTACTCCATGTTTTCTCACTGCTTGCCAGTGGGGCTTCCCTCAGTGGCAGTTCTGCAGAAACAGACCTCCACATTGCCACTGAAGGAAGAGCGGGGCCTGGGGCTCACTCTTTTGTGTGTGGGGGGCCCTGAGCCAGGTTCCTGTATCTACTGGAGTCCATGCAGGGCAGGTGGGGTAGGGAACTCTGCCTGCAGGCCCGTCTATAGGGAGGCTGGCTCCAGTCTCCGTTCTCCTCCTACTGTCTCTCCAAAGTGACTTCCATCAAAGCTCGGGAGGCCAGGAACAGTGAGTCATGTCTGTAATCCCAGCACTTTGGGAGGCCAAGGCAGGCGGATCACCTGAGGTTAGGAGTTCAAGACCAGCCTGGCCAACATGGTAAAACCCCATCTCTACTAAAAATACAAAATTAGCTGGGTGTGGTGGCAGACACCTGTAATCCGAGCTACTCAGGAGGCTGAGGCAGGAGAATTGCTTGAACCTGGGAGGCGGAGGTTGCAGTGAGCCAAGATCGTGCCATTGCACTCCAGCCTGGGCGACAGAGCAAGACTCAGTCTCAAAAAAAAAAAAAAAAGCTTGAAAAACAGGGGAGAGGGGTAAGGAGATGGAGGCAGAAGGTGTGTGCAAATGCAGTGCCCTGCCCTCCTTTTTACATTTTATTTTTTTAATTTATTTATGTTAGAGACAGGGTCTCACTCTGTAGTCTAGGCTGGAGTACAATGGTACGATCATAGCTCACTGCAACCTCGAACTTCTAGGCTCAAGCAATCCTCCTGCCTCAGCCTCCCAAGCAGTTAGGACTACAGGCAAAAAAAAAAAAAAAAAAAAAAAAAGTAAGAGCTACTATTGTTTTCTTTGTTTGTTTATCTGTTTGTTTTGAGATGGAGTTGCGCTCTTGTTGCCCAGGCTGGAGTGCGATGGCATGATCTCGGCTCACTGCAACCTCCACCTCCCGGGTTCAAGTGATTCTCCTGCCTCAGCCTCCTGAGTGGCTGGGATTACAGGCATGTGCCACTAAGCCTGGCTACTTTTTGCATTTTTAGTAGAGACGGGGTTTCACCATGTTTGCCAGGCTGGTCTCGAACTCCTGACCTCAGGTGATCCGCCAGCCTCAGCCTCCCAAAGTTCTGAGATTACAGGCATGAGCCACCGCACCCAGCCAAGAGCTAGTATTTAGTATGAAGCCATTTTGCTAAGAAATAGTTTTACGCTTCTTAATAGGAATGGGGAGAAGTGAAGGAAGGCAATTTTGTGTGTGTTTAATTCTCAAGTCTGAGTTATTAGTCTCTGCCAGACTCAGTTGTCACTCGCGTAGCAGGGAAGGGGACAGGGCCTTGAAATATTAAGTGGTTTAGTCAGGCTGATGATCCTGCTAGAGAGGCCCAGCACTTTGTCCCAGGTGAGTTTCTGGTGCTTGGTCAGGAGTTGGGGGGAAAAATGGTGTTTCACAAACCCTCAAACCACGAGAGAGGTTGGACAAGAATGTGTCAATTGTAGTTCCTTAGGAAACAGAGGTCCAACTGCACAGAGATTTGGAATGAGGTAAAGGTCATCCTACCAGAAGGAAGCCTGTGAAAATGGCCACTTAAGTTCCCATCTTCCTAATGAGATTATGGGCGTTTTTCAGTTTGTGTGTTTGAGTTTAGCGCTGTTTTCTAATTTTGGTCACGTATTGTTTTTGTAATGAGCAAAAGTTCATTACAAAAGTTGTTTTTTTTTTTTTTGAGATGAAGTCTGGCTCTGTCGCCCAGGCTGGAGTCCAGTGGCACAATCTCTGCTCACTGCAACCTCCGCCTCCTGGGTTCAAGCAATTCTTCTGCCTCAGCCTCCTGAGTAGCTGGGATTACAGGTGTATGCCACCATGCCCAGCTAATTTTTGTATTTTTAGTAGAGACGGGGTTTCACCATATTGGCCAGACTGGTCTCGAACTCCTGACCTTGTGATCCGCCTGTCTCAGCCTCCCAAAGTGCTGGGATTACAAGCGTGAGCCACCGTGCCTGGCCTACAAAAGTTTTATGAAGCCTATTCCTGACTGATCCTTTGTTCTCTAAGTAAGTTGATCAGGCAGTTATCAAACTGATGAGGGGCCAGGCAAGGTGGCTCATGCCTATAATCTCAGCACTTTGGAAAGCTGAGGTGGGAGGATCATTTGAGGCTAGGAGTTCGAGACCAGCCGGGGCAACACAGTGAGACCCTGGCTCTATAAAAAATAAGCAAGTTATTTTTTATAGAGTTATATTTTATAGAGTTATATTTTTTATATAAAAAATAAAGAAGTTAACCAGGCGTGCCGGTGCATGCCTGGTGTCACAGCTACTTGGGAGGCTGAGGAAGGATGATCATTTGAACCTAGGAGGTCGAGGTTGCAGTAAGCTATGATTATGCCACTGCACTCGAACCTGGGGAACTGAGGAAGATCCATCTCTAAATAAGTAAAAGTAAAGCTGATGAGATACCTCAAGAAGTTATTTTATTGCCCAATCCAGTAACTAATAAATATCTGATGAATGAATGGGTCAGTGGATACATGGATGGTGCAGAGGAGAATGGCTTGCTGTCTCCTGTATAACAAGCCTGTGCTCCCTTAAGAAAAGGCAACCATCTTGTCACTTGAAGTATGCAAACAGAGGGTGGACTTTCGCCCTCACAGGACCTGCTAGATTCCTTCCAACTCAGTCTATTAGTCTTGTTTGCTATTAGACAAATATACTTCCCTGAAAAGGGAAAAATTATTTACTGGTTGATGAACTAAGACATGAGCAGAAGAGCTTACATAGGCCAGGCACAGTGGCTCACGCCTGTAATCCCAGCACTTCGGGAGGCTGAGGTGGGTGGATCACCTGAGGTCAGGAGCTTGAGACCAGCCTGACCAATGTGGTGAAACCCCATCTCTACTAAAAAAATACAAAATTAGCCGGGTGTGGTGGTGCACGCCTGTAATCCTGGCTATTTGGGAGGCTGAGGCAGGAAAGTTGCTTGAACCCAGAAGGTGGAGGTTGCAGTGAGCCAAGATCGCGCCATTGCACTCCAGCCTGGGTGACAGAGCAAAACTCTATCTCAAAAATAAATAAATAAATAAATTACCAGGCATGGTGGCTCACGTCTGTAATCCCAGCACTTTGGGAGACTGAGGCAGGTGGATCACCTGAGGTGGGGAGATCGAGACTGTCCGGGCTAACACGATGAAACCCTGTCTCTACTAAAAATACAAAAAATTAGCTGGGCATGGTGGCACATGCCTGTAATTCCAGCTACTTGGGAGGCTGGGGCAGGAGAATCACTTGAACCCAGGAGATAGAGGTTGTGGTGAGCCAAGATCGCACTACTGCACTACAGCCTGGGCAATAAGAGTGAAACTCCATCTAAAAAAAAATTAATTAATTAATTAAATTAAAAATATATATAGACACCCAGAGACACCTCCCTCCACCCCACTATTCTGATGACACTTCTTCAGTAAGTTGCATGGTAGGGGCAGCTATAATATAATACCCAAGGTAAAGTGCCATGAATCTGTCCCTGGCTCCCCAGAGAAACAGGAGACGATGCTGGAGAAGGCTAAGGAATACACTGGACATTTGGTCTCCAGGTCTCCCAAGAAAGGACAATAGGAGAAATGATAAAGTGGGGAGTAGGGCAATAACAGCTAGTGTTTATCGATTACCATGTGCCAGGAGTTCCATAATCCCACCACAGCTGTGGGAGGCAATCACTATCATTTCTTTTTTTTTTTTGAGACGGAGTCTCACTCTGTCGCCCGGGCTGGAGTGCAGTGGCCGGATCTCAGCTCACTGCAAGCTCTGCCTCCCGGGTTTACGCCATTCTCCTGCCTCAGCCTCCTGAGTAGCTGGGACTACAGGCGCCCGCCACCTCGCCCGGCTAGTTTTTTGTATTTTTTTAGTAGAGACGGGGTTTCACCGGGTTAGCCAGGATGGTGTCGATCTCCTGACCTCGACACCATCTCCTGACCCCATCTCGGCCTCCCAAAGTGCTGGGATTACAGGCTTGAGCCACCGCGCCTGGCCAATCACTGTGATTTCTACCTCCCCACTCTGCGAAGAAGGCTCAGAGATAAAGTCATCTGCCCAAGTTAGGCGCCTGGCAAGTCAGTGGCAGAATTCAGGCCACCAGGCCGGGCGCAGTGGCTCAGGCCTGTAATCCCAGCACTTTGTGAGGCCGAGGCAGGCGGATCACAAGGTCAGGAGTTCGAGACCAGCCTGACCAACATGGTGAAACCCAGTCTCTACTAAAGATACAAAAATTAGCCCGGCGTGGTGGCGTGTGCCTGTAATCCCAGCTACTCAGGAGGCTGAGGCAGGAGAATCACTTGAACCCGGGAGGCGGAGGTTGCAGTGAGCCGAGATCACTCCACTGCCTGCACTCCAGCCTAGGCAACAGAGGAAGACTCCAAAAGAAAGAGAATTCAGATCACCAATCCAAGCACTCCTGGTCACCAGACAACCAACCCCTTGAAGCCACCAGGCCACAGATCTGTTTGCTGAGAACAGAAACCTGGATGTCTGGTTCTATCAACGATTTCCTGACGAAGCAAGTAGCCCTTGCCTCATGGTCTCCAAACTGACTTGGCAAAGGATTTTCCTTTGGTTCTCCAGCAGGAATCCCTTCTTCAGCATTCTTTTTTTAATTTTTTTAAGAAAGACAGGGTGTTGTTCTTTCGCCCAGGCTGGAGTGCAGTGGTGCGATCATAGCTAACTGTAGCCTCCAACTCCTGGGCTCAAGCAATCCTCCAGCCTCAGACTCCCAAGTAGCTGGGACTATAGCCATGTGCCAGCATGCCTGATGAATTTTCTCTACAGTAGCTAGGACTACAGGCATGTGCCAGCATACCTGACGAATTTTCTGTAGAGACAGGGTCTTCCTATGTTTCCCAGGCTGGTCTGAAACTCCTGGGCTCAAGGGATCCTCCCTCCTTGGCCTCCCAAAGTGCTGGGATTCCAGGCGTGAGCTACCACGCCTGGGCCTCCAACATTCTTGCTTCCTTCATAGTTCCCCAAAGGCCACCCAACAAGGTCCCCAGCCACCTCCCCTCCTAGCACAGAAGGTCTTCTGGGCCTCTGGCTGAACTCGAGCTGAGCTGAGAAGCCACTGCTTGGAAATAAGGAGGGAAAGAGAAGCCAGGAGGCCCCCCCTCCCAAGTCTGACTCCAGGCAGCTGGGACTCCGTGCTGCCTGGGGGTCTGGGACAGCTCAGGGGGGCTGTAAATTTGCTTCTGCTCGGATTTCCGATCCGAATCCGCTGCCAGGAGGAATCCGTGGAGCACGGCCTGCTTCCACGCCCGCCATCCTCCTGTCACAACTGGCCCTTTTCAAACCCTGCCTTAGTGGCTGCCTAGTCAGGAAGTGCATGGAAGCTTCTCACGCCCCAGGATCCCAGGGAGCTGGGTTGACCGGGGGATAGCTCAGTGCCCCCTCTAGGCTGGGCCCTTCTCTGAGCATGTACTGGAGGGACCACATAATGCAATCCACACATGGGTGGTGACCACAGAAAAGGGACATGCTGGATGCTTGGTAGACACAAAATTGCATCAGAACTTCCATACGCAGCCCTTCGCTCTCTTCAATGGCCAGGGCACCTGCACTACATGACTCCAGCTGCTACCATTCCCATCAGAGTCTCTATGGACGCCCCTGGGAGTTGTGAAGTGCTCAACTTTGATGGCTGTCCATGGCAGCCCTGCCAGTGAGATGCCTAAGACATGTACATAAATGACGGCAGTGCCAGGGAAGGAGACGATTTCCTGCTGGGAGATCAGGAAAGGCTTCATGGAGGAGGCGATGCACAGATTTGGGCTTTAAAGAAAAGGGGGAGATGATGTGGGAGGGTAATCCAGGAGGAGCCAAGGGCAGGAAGGCACAAACCATCTCCTGTGGTGGAGGGAGTGGGAGTGAGCAAAGCGGGAGAACAGGCTGGAATGTGAAGTGGATGGTGGACCTTGGAGGGTCTCAGTTCTGAGGCAATAGGAAGCCGTGGCAGGTTCCTGTTCAGGGAATTGGCACAAATGAGGCTGACGCTCTGCAGTGGTCCTGGGCCTGGGGGTCAGCATCATGTTAGAAGAGCAGGCAGATGGTGAGGGTGGGGGGCACTGGGCAGAGGGATGGTGGGCATTGGACTGGGAGCCCCACGGAGCTTCTTGTTTTCTTCCTGTTCCTCAAGGACAGATGAATGGACCCTGCATTGCATAGTATCCAAGAGGCTCTGGGCTCCAAACCAGCCTCTCCCCTCTTAGCAGAATTACTATGGCTTCAAGCTGGGTGCGGTGGCACACGCCTGCAATCCCGGCACTTTGGGAGGCCGAGGTGGGCAGATCACTTGAGGTTAGGAGTCCGAGACCAGCCTGGCCAACATGGCAAAACCCCATCTCTACTGAAAATACAAAAATTACCAGGCGTGGTGGCACATGCCTGTGATCTCAGCTACTCCAGAGGCTGAGGCAGGAGAATCGCTTGAACCCGGGATGTGGAGGTTGCAGTGAGCTGAGATCGTGGCACCACTGCACTCCAACCTGGGCAATAAAGTGAGACTCCATCTCAAAAAGAGAATTACTGGCCGGGCGCGGTGGCTCAAGCCTGTAATCCCAGCACTTTGGGAGGCCGAGATGGGTGGATCACTAGGTCAGGAGATCGAGACCATCCTGGCTAACAGGGTGAAACCCCGTCTCTACTAAAAAATACAAAAAGCTAGCCGGGCAACGTGGTGGGCGCCTGTAGTCCCAGCTACTCGGGAGGCTGAGGCAGGAGAATGGCGTAAACCCGGGAGGCGGAGCTTGCAGTGAGCTGAGATCCGGCCACTGCACTCCAGCCCGGGGACAGAGCGAGACTCCGTCTCAAAAAAAAAAAAAAAAAAAAAAGAGAATTACTATGGCTTCGGATTGGGTATGGGATGGACCAAGATCCTGTCCTCTCTCCCAAGCTGCAAATCACAGCTCTCTCTCCAAAAGCCCCAAGGGACAAGTCAGTCACCACTCCTATCCAGCAGGCTCCAGCATTTAGAGGCTGGTGCCCCTGGCCCATCTCCTGCTCCTCCTCTACTGCAGACAAGGATGTAGGGACCCCTGAGAAGCTGTGTGAGGGGACGGGCAGGTCCCACAGCCCAAAAGGCTCCTCCTTCTCTAGCTGCATCCACCCCACCCATCTGTCTCCGGCCCCCTCTCTATGGTTAGGTCAGGGCATTGACGCAGGAGTCAGGGTCCTGGGAGAGCAGAGGCTGGGGAAGGGGAGCAGCCAAGATAGAACGCACGTGCACCCATGTGTGGACGTGAGTGTGCATGTGCACGTCCCAGGACTCTGGAATGGAGCAGAACCAGTTGCCAAGTGGGGCTGGGGGAGCCTGGACAGCAGGTTTGGGAAGGTTCAAGGTGAGCAGAAGATGCAGGGGAGCAGGGTCTGAGGGAATCAGGCCAGCCAGAAGCATACCAGCCTCTGTCTCCTGACCCCCAGCCATCCATCTTGCCAAACCACTCATTTTTTTTTTAAGACAGGGTTTCTTTCTGTTGCTCAGTCTAGAGTGCAGTGGCGTGATCATAGCTTACTGCAGCCTCGACCTCCTGGGCTCAAGAGATCCTCTGACTTCAGCCTCCTGAGTAGCTGAGACTACAGATGTGCACCACTATGCCCAGCTAATTAAAAGAAAAAAAAAAAATTATAGACACGGGATCTCACTACGTTGCCCAGGCTGGTCTCAAACTCCTGACCTCAGGCAATCCTCCTGCCTCAGCCTCCCAAAATGTTGGGATTACAGGTGTGAGCCACCACACTTGGCCCAAACCCCCCTCCCATCAAGCTGTTCACCTCACCACACCCTCATGGTCCCTCACCCCCAACAGGTCTTTTTTCAAGTCACTTTCTCAGCCTGGTGTCTCTGACTACCTTATTTTAGATACCCCTGCCCGTGCCTTTTCTCCTTAGTTCTTCCAGCTGTTTGAAATTCTCTATCTTTTCTTCCTTTCTTTTTTTTCTTTTTCTTTTGAGACAGGGTCTCACTATGTTGCCCAGGCTGGAGTGCAGTGGCAAAACCACAGCTCGCTGCAGCCTCAACTTCCTGGGCTCAAGTGATCCTCCCACCTCAGCCTCCCAAGTAGATAGGACTATAGGCACACGCCACCAAGCCCAGCTAATTTTTGTAATTTTTTTTTGCAAAGATGGGGTTTCGCCATGTTGCCCAGGCTGGTCAAGTGATCCTCCTGCCTTGGCCTCCCAAAGTGCTGGGATTACAGGTATGAGTCACTTCCCCCAGACGAAATCTTCTATCTTGTACTCATTTTTGTATTCATCATCGGCAACCCTACTAGAATGTCAGCTCCACCAGGGCAGGCATTCCTGGCTGTATCATTCACTGCTCTATCCCCAGGTCCTTGGCCACGGGTAGGTAGGAAATCCATAAATATCTTTTGAATGAATGAGTGAATGTTTCCCACTCTTTCCAAACAAAATCCAAATTCTTCAGAGAGGCATTCAAGGTCATAGACAGCCTGACTCCTCCCTAAGCAGCACCCTGACCTCATCTTCCACCTCTCTCTCCTCCACCCTCCCTTCTGCACACCTGACTTTCCATTCACTTTGCTGAATCAACAATCCCCCACCCACCTCATACCTCTTCCCATAGATGCCCTAACCCCCTTCGAGGCTGAGGTCATTGTCATCTCCTCCCTCAAATCTTCCTTGATTTCTCCCAGCTAGCGGTGAGTTCTCCCTCTTCCAAACTCTTACAGCTCAGATCTGCACATTCCAGTCTTTTTTTGTTTTTGAGACAGGGTCTCACTCTGTCGCCCAGGTTGCGGGGCAGTGGTGTGATCATGGCTCATTGCAGCCTCAATCTCCTGGGCTCAGGTGATCCTCCTGCCTTAGCCTCCTGCATATTTGGGACTACAGGCGTGAGCCACCACACCTGGCTAATTTTCTTTTTTCTTTTTTTAGAGACGCGGTCTTGCTATGTTGTCCAGGCTGGTCTCGAACTCCTGGGCTCAAAGGATTTTCCTGCCTTGGTCTCCCAATGTGCTGGGATTACAGGTGTGAGCTGTGTCGCCTGGCACTTTCCTGTCTTTTTTTTTTTTTTTTTTTTTTGAGACAGAGCCTTGTTCTGTCGCCCAGGCTGGAGTGCAGTGGCACAATATCGGCTCACTGCAACCTCCGCCTCCTGGGTTCACGCCATTCTCCTGCTTCAGTCTCCCGAGTAGCTGGGACTATAGGCGCTTGCCACTACGCCCGGCTAATTTTTTGTATTCTTTAGTAGAGACGGGGTTTCACTGTGTTAACCAGGATGGCCTCGATCTGCTGACCTCGTGATCCACCCGCCTCGGCCTCCCAAAGTACTGGAATTACAGGCATGAGCCACCGCACCCGGCCACTTTCCTGTCTTTTATGAAACCTAAGTGGGGTAGGCTGGTAGTTTCACCACACCCATTTGACAGATGAGGACATTGAGGGCTCAAGGACGAGGCCACTTTCTAAGGTGTGAGAGGTCAGTTAGTCTTGGTCTCCTGCTCTGGGAATCTCACCCATCTGGCTCAGGGCTTTCAGAAGCCATAAAACCTTAGCTGTAAATCCCAGCCCCCATCACTCTTGGTGTTAGCTGTATTTCAGCGTTCTTAAGAACTCGGCCATGCAGCCTAGCTAACCTACACCACAGGTCAAATAAACAGATGTCAAGGTGCATGTGTAGCCTGCACAATGGACTGTGTGCTCTGTGCACTAAAAGTTAAGTGTCTGGGGTGGGGGCTGGGTGCGGTGGCTCACGCCTGTAATCCCAACACTTTGAGAGGCCGAAGAGGGCTGATCACCTGAGATCAGGAGTTCAAGACCAGCATGGGCAACATGGCAAAACCCCATCTCTACTAAAAATACAAAACATAGCCGGGTGTAAAGGTGCGCCTGTAGTCCCAGCTACTCCGGAGGCTGAGGCAGGATAATTGCTTGAATCCAGGAGGCAGAGTTGTAGTGAGTGGAGATGGCACCACTGCACTGCCTGGGCAACAGAGGGAGGCTACGCCTCAAGAAAAATAAAAACAAAAAAAAACTTAAGTGTCTGGGTTTGCAGAGTCCTAGACAGTGAGGAATGGGGTAGGGAGGAAGAACCCCAAATTTCTTGCCCTATTTGCCCCCATCAAATTCCTCAACATGGTTAACATTGTTTCTAGAACATGTCCTGGGATTGTGGGAAGGGAGACCACCCATTTGCCCGTCCCTGAAGCTTCTGGGCTTCCGGACCCAGGTACTTCGCGGGAACCCAGCAACCCAGGCATCTCTGAGTCTCCGCCCAAGACCGGGATGCCCCCCAGGGGAGGTGTCCAGGAGCCCAGCCTTTCCCAGATAGCACGCTCCGCCCGTCCCGAGGGTGCGCACCCGGCTGCACTCCCCTCCCGGGACCCAGGGCCCGGGAGCAGGCCCCATGACCAGCACGGGCCGTCTGCAGCAGCCCCGCTCACGCCCCAGCGAGCCTCAACCCAGGCGTCCTGCCCCCTGCTCTGACCCCGGGTGGCCCCTACCCTTGGCGACCCCTCACGCACACAGCCTCTCCCCCACCCCCACCCGCGCACGCACACATGCAGATAACAGCCCCGACCCCCGGCCGGAGCCGCAGAGTCCCTGGGCCACCCCGGTCGCTCGCTGCGTGCGTCCCGGAGCCGGACCGGGGCCACCGCGCCGGCTCTGCTCCGATCCCGCGCCCCCTGGACAGCCGCCCTCTCCTCCAGGCCCGTGGGGCTGGCCCTGCCCCGCTGAACTTCCCGGGATGAGGACTCCCGGTGTGGTCACCGGGCGCGCCCTAGGTCGCTGAGGGACCCCGGCCAGGCGCGGAGATGGGGGTGCACGGTGAGTACTCGCGGGCTGGGCGCTCCCGCCCACCCGGGTCCCTGTTTGAGCGGGGATTTAGCGCCCGGGCTATTAGCCGGGAGGTGGCCGGGTTCAAGGACCGGCGACTTGTCAAGGACCCCGGAAGGGGGAGGGGGTGGGGCAGCCTCCACGTGCCAGCGGGGACTTGGGGGAGTCCTTGGGGATGGCAAAAACCTGACCTGTGACGGGAACACAGTTTGGGAGTGGAGGGGAAGAAGGTTTGGGGGGTTCTGCTGTGCCAGTGGAGAGCAAGCTGATAAGCTGATAACCTGGGGGCTGGAGCCACCACGTATCTGCCGTATCTGCCCGAGGGAAAGCCTCTGTCACACCAGGATTGAAGTTTGGCCGGAGAAGTGGATGCTGGTAGCTGGGGGTAGGGTGTGCACACCGCAGCAGGATTGAATGAAGGCCAGGGAGACAGCACCTGAGTGCTTGCATGGTTGGGGACAGTAAGGACGAGCTGGGACAGAGGCGTGGGGATGAAGGAAGCTGTCCTCCCACAGCCACCCTTCTCCTTCCTCCCCGCCTGACTCTCAGCCTGACTCTGTCTTCTAGAATGTCCTGCCTGGCTGTGGCTTCTCCTGTCTCTGCTGTCGCTCCCTCTGGGCCTCCCAGTCCCGGGCGCCCCACCACGCCTCATCTGTGACAGCCGAGTCCTGGAGAGGTACCTCTTGGAGGCCAAGGAGGCCGAGAATGTCACGGTGAGACCCCTTTCCCAGCACTTTCCACAGAACTCACACTCAGGGCTTCAGGGAACTCCTCCCAGATCCAGGAACCTGGCACTTGGTTTGGGGTGGAGGTGGGAAGCTAGGTACTGCCCCCCTACATAAGAACAAGTCTGGTGGCCCCAAACCATACCTGGAAACTAGGCAAAGAGCAAAGCCAGCGGGTCCTGTGGCCTGTGGGCCAGGGTTAGAGCCCTCAGGGACCCTTAAGTCCCCGGGCTGTGTGCATTTCAGATGGGCTGTTCCGAAAGCTGCAGCTTGAATGAGAATATCACCGTCCCAGACACCAAAGTTAACTTCTATGCCTGGAAGAGGATGGAGGTGAGTTCCTTTTTTTTTTTTTTTTCCCTTTCTTTTGGAGAATCTCATTTTGCGAGCCTGATAAGATGGAAGGGAGAATGATGGAGGGAAAGGTAAAATGGAGCAGCAGAGATGAGGCTGCATGGGCGCAGAGGCTCACATCTGTAATCCCAGGGTTTTGAGAGGCCGAGATGGGAGAATTGCTTGAGCCCTGGAGTTTCAGACCGACCTGGGCAGCATAGTGAGATCCCCCATGTCTACAAACATTTAAAAAAATTAGTCAGGAGAGGTGGTGCATGGTGGTAATCCCAGATACTCGGGAGGCTGAAGCGGGAGGATCACTTGAGCCCAGGAATTTGAGGCTGCAGGGAGCTGTGATCACACTACTTCACTACAGCCTCAGTGATGGAGTGAGGCCCTGTCTCAAAAAAGAAAAGAAAAAAGAAAAGTAATGAGGGCTGTATGGAATACGTTCATTCATTCATTCATTTATTCAAGTCTTATTGCATACTTTCTGTTTGCTCAGCTTGGTGCTTGGGGCTGCTGAGGGGCAGGAGGGAGAGGGTGGCGTGGGTCAGCTGACTCCCAGAGTCCACTCCCTGTAGGTCGGGCAGCAGGCTGTAGAAGTCTGGCAGGGCCTGGCCCTGCTCTCAGAAGCTGTCCTGCGGGGCCAGGCTGTGTTGGCCAACTCTTCCCAGCCTTTCGAGCCCCTGCAGCTGCACATGGATAAAGCCATCAGTGGCCTTCGCAGCATCACCACTCTGCTTCGGGCGCTGGGAGCCCAGGTGAGTAGGAGCGGACACTTCTGCTTGCCCTTTCTGTAAGAAGGGGAGAAGGGTCTTGCTAAGGAGTACAGGAATTGTCCGTATTCCTTCCCGTTCTGCGGTACTGCAGTGACCTGTTTTCTCCTTGGCAGCAGGAAGCCATCTCCCTCCCAGATGCGGCCTCGGCTGCTCCACTCCGAACCATCACTGCTGACACTTTCTGCAAACTCTTCCGAGTCTACTCCAATTTCCTCCGGGGAAAGCTGAAGCTGTACACGGGGGAGGCCTGCAGGAGAGGGGACAGATGACCAGGTGCGTCCAGCTGGGCACATCCACCACCTCCCTCACCAACACTGCCTGTGCCACACCCTCCCTCACCACTCCCGAACCCCATCGAGGGGCTCTCAGCTAAGCGCCAGCCTGTCCCATGGACACTCCAGTGCCAGCAATGACATCTCAGGGGCCAGAGGAACTGTCCAGAGCACAACTCTGAGATCTAAGGATGTCGCAGGGCCAACTTGAGGGCCCAGAGCAGGAAGCATTCAGAGAGCAGCTTTAAACTCAGGAGCAGAGACAATGCTGGGAAAACACCTGAGCTCACTCGGCCACCTGCAAAATTTGATGCCAGGACACGCTTTGGAGGCAATTTACCTGTTTTTGCACCTACCATCAGGGACAGGATGACCTGGAGAACTTAGGTGGCAAGCTGTGACTTCTCCAGGCCTCACGGGCACTCCCTTGGTGGCAAGAGCCCCCTTGACACTGAGAGAATATTTTGCAATCTGCAGCAGGAAAAATTACGGACAGGTTTTGGAGGTTGGAGGGTACTTGACAGGTGTGTGGGGAAGCAGGGCGGTAGGGGTGGAGCTGGGATGCGAGTGAGAACCGTGAAGACAGGATGGGGGCTGGCCTCTGGTTCTCGTGGGGTCCAAGCTTTGTGTATTCTTCAATCTCACTGGCAAGAACTGAAACCACAGATATGACTCTTGGCTTTTCTGTTTTCCGGGAACCTCCAAATCCCCTGGCTCTGTCCCACTCCTGGCAGCAGTGCAGCAGGTCCAGGTCCGGGAAACGAGGGGTGGAGGGGGCTGGGCTCTACGTGCTGTCTCACACAGCCTGTCTGACCTCTTGACCCTACTGGGCCTGAGGCCACAAGCTCTGCCTACGCTGGTCAATAAGGTGGCTCCATTCAAGGCCTCACCGCAGTGAGGCAGCTGCCAACCCTGCCCAGGGCAAGCCTGCGGTGCACTGAGATTGTCATCAAGGAGAGGGAGCCCAGAGGATGGGTCCCTTTGGGGGTTTTGGGGGCTGATAACAGCTGCCAACCCTGGTCACTGGCCCTTGTTAATTTCTGCCTCTTCTTTAGTCTTTTCGGCTGATGCCACACTCCCAGCATCAGCCTTCCGCCTCAATGCACACCCCTGCTAAGCCCAGCTGCCTCCTTTACTCACTTGGAGACTGTCACCATGAATGCTGTCCTCTGAAATTCACAAAAGGGGCGGTACATACAGGTGCGGTTGGAGCCACCTCTATAGATAGCATCTGCTCAGGGACAAGGGTCACTCTAGGTGGTTCATTTATATATTTGTGATTTTGTTTGTTTGTTTTTAGAGACAGTGTCTTGCTCTGTTGCCCAGGCTGGAGTGCAGTGGTGCAATCATGGGTCACTGCAGCCTCAAACTCCTGGGCTCAAGCGATCCTCCGGTCCCAGACTCCTGAGTAGATGTGACTAAAGGCATGCATCGCCATGCCCTGCTAATTTCTTAGTTATTTTAATTTTTTTTAGAGATAGAGTCTTGCTATGTTGCCCAGGCTGGTCTCAAACTCTGGGCTCAAGTGATCCTCCCTCCTCAGCCTCCCAAAGTGCTGGGGTTACAGGTGTGAGCCATTGCGCCTGGTTTATTCCTTCTACCTAATCTCTACCTGCTCCCTCACTCCCCTGGGGTGGGGGACATGGAACGAATGAACTCTACTTCCACTCTTAATTTCTACTTCTCATTTTTCCCTTTACTCTGACCACAACTTCAGATTCCTTCTCAGAAATAATGCTTCAGTGGGAAAGGACCACCTGGGAGGGACCTGTGCAGATGGCAAAAACTGTCATAAAACTGTATGGGAGGCCAGGTACAGTGGCTCATGCCTGTAATCCCAGCACTTTGGGAGGCTGAGGCGGGTGGATCACCTGAGGTCAGGTGTTTGAGACCAGCCTGGCCAACGTGGTAAAATCCCATGTCTACTAAAAATACAAAAAATTAGTCGGGTGTGGTGGTGGGCTCCTGTAATCCCAGCTACTCTGGAGGCTGAGGCAAGAGAATCACTGAACCTGGGAGGCGGAGGTGGCAGTGAGCCGAGGTTGTGCCACAGAACTCCAGCCTGGGCGACAAGAGCGAAACTCCGTCTCAAAAACAAAACAAAACAAAAACAAACAAACAAACAAACAAACAAACAAAAACAACTGTATGGGACCCCAGTCCTGGTTGTTATCCCATATATGAGGGCCCGCCTTTCTGCTTGTAGCATCATCTGTAGAGAAGTCAGCCTGTGTTCCCCTGCATATATGCAAACGGGAGAGAATGTTTTGCAATCTGCTTCAGGAAAAATTACGGACAGGTTTTGGAGGTTGGAGGGTACTTGACAGGTGTGTGGGGAGCAGGGCGGTAGGGGTGGAGCTGGAATGTGAGGAGTCTTCGAAGGGGAGGACCCAAGAGAATTTTCCCTCTGTTCTAACCTGCTTCTGGGCTACAGTGCCCTCTTCAGGTCTTACAGGGAACTGCTAGAGAATCCTTAGGCCTGTGACCTTGAACATTTCTCTCTTTTTCTTTTTCTTTCCCTCCCTCCCTCCCTCCCTCCCTTCCTTCCTTCTTTCCTTTTCTTTTCTTTCTTTCTTTTTTTTTTTTTTTTTTTTTTTTTGCAATGGAGTCTCACTCTGTCACCCAGGCTGGAGTGCGGTGGCGCGATTTCGGCTCACTGCAACCTCCGCCTCCTGGGTTCAGGCGATTTTCCTGCCTCAGCCTCCCGAGCAGCTGGGACTACAGGCGCCTGCCAACACACCTGGCTAATTTTTTGTATTTTTAGTAGAGATAGAATTTCACCATGTTGACCAGGCTGGTCTCAAACTCCTGAGCTCAGAGGATCCGCCCACCTAGGCCTCCCAAAGTGCTGGGTTTACAGGCGTGAGCCACTGCGCCCGGCGGTGACCTTGTACATTTCAATACACATTTGTATTGTGGTTTCCACAGATGGCATTTGATTCTTGCACCACGAATGCTGTGAGTCAGTAAAGGAGAAATCTCCCTCTTAGGCTGCTGACATTGGAACTAAGAGGCTTGTTCTTAAGCCGAAGGAATCTGGCTAATAAGAGACCGAGCTAGAACCTGAGCACAGGATTTAGGACTCCTAACCCCAAAGGCTGTCCACCTCTTAGCCTGATTTGTAGTCGAAGGCTCAGACATCTCATCAACGAGTAACCTGCTTTTTCCTCCCTCCTCCCCCGCTGCAGGATACAGGGTCACTGATCTTATTCCACAACTCTCTTCAGACTTCTTACTGCTTTCAGTTTCTAAAATACAATAATAAAAAAAAAATAGTAATTTTCAACCAGATGTTGTGGCTCATGCCTGTAATCCCAGCACTTTGGGAGACCAAGGTGGGAGGATCCCTTGAGCTCAGGAGTTTGAGACCATCCTGGGCAACATAGTGAGACCCCCATCTCTACAAAAAAAAATTTAAAAATTAGCGGGATGTGATGGCATGCACCTGTAGTGCCAGCTACTTGGGAGGCTCAGGGCAAAACAGCACTTTGGGAGGCCGAGGTGGGCGGATCCTCTGAGCTCAGGAGTTTGAGACCAGCCTGGTCAACATGGTGAAACTCCATCTCTACTAAAAATACAAAACATTATCCAGGTGTGTTGGCAGGCACCTGTAGTCCCAGCTACTCGGGAGGCTGAGGCAGGAAAATTGCCTGAACCCGGGAGGCGGAAGTTGCAGTGAGCCGAGATCGCGCCACTGCACTCCAGCCTGGGAGAATCACTCAAGCCTGGGAGGTTGGGGCTGCAGTGAGCTGTGATCACACCACTGCATTCCAGCCTGGGTGACAGAGCAAGATCCCATCCCCACCCCCACAAAAATGGTAGTTATCAAACCTGAACTGTCTGAACCCTCCTGGGATGGATGTGAGAGGCGAATACGTTAGAAACATTTAAAACATTTATTCCAAGTTTATAAAATGGCTACTGTGAAGCCAGCCTTTGCACTAAGTGCTAGGATACATGAAACAACACTCATAGCCCAGTGTCCAGTGGGCAGCCTCCTGGGGGCAAAAAGACAGACACACATTAATTCATTTTATTTTATTTTATTTTATTTATTTTTTGAGACAGAGTCTTGCTGTATCACCCAGGCTGGAGGGCAGTGGTGCAATCTCGGCTCACTTCAACCTCCACCTCCTGGATTCAAGCATTTCTTGTGCCTCGGCCTCCCAAGTAGCTGGGATTACAGGCACATGCCACCATACCTGGCTAATTTGTGCGTGTGTGTGTGTGTGTGTGTGTGTGTGTGTGTGTGTGTGTGTGTTTGAGACGGAGTCTTGTGCTGTCGCCCAGGCTGGAGTGCAGTGGCCGGATCTCAGCTCACTGCAAGCTCCGCCTCCCGGGTTTGTGCCATTCTCCTGCCTCAGCCTCCCGAGTAGCTGGGACTACAGGCGCCCGCCACCTCGCCCGGCTAGTTTTTTGTATTTTTTAGTAGAGATGGGGTTTCACTGTGTTAGCCAGGATGGTCTCGATCTCCTGACCTCGTGATCCGCCCGTCTTGGCCTCCCAAAGTGCTGGGATTACAGGCTTGAGCCACCATGCCTGGCCTTTTTTTTTTTTTTGTGGTAGAGATGGGTTTCTCCATGCTGGCCAGGCTGGTCTCGAACTCCTGATCTCAAGTGATCCACCCACCTCAGTCTCCCAAAATGCTGGGATTACAGGCGTGAGTCACTGCACCTGGCCTTGATGCACATTAATTCAAACACAGTCATTTTGGTATGGGACTCAGTGCTAAGCTGTGCAATGCCAAGAGGCCGGGGAAGCAAAGAACCACAGGAGTTAAAAGAACTAAGTGAGGCCCAGAGTCCGTGCTGAGAGGCAGATTCCCAAGGAAAGTGTTGCCAGATTTCAGAGGTTCTTCGAGTGCAGGCCAGGAAAGGAACTTTCCTCTGAACTATGATTATGGTTATAATTAACAACACATTCAATCTGTGGCATCTGCATGCTACGATTCTCACCCCAACTCCACGAAGCAGGAGTACAATGAGGATCATCCGCATTTGTCAGATGGGGAGCTAAGTTCTGCTGGAAAGTGACAGAGCCAGCTCTTTTGACTTTCCAGTGGGGACAGGAGCCAGCAAAGCCTAGTTCTGAGTCAAGAGGTTACATAATTGTTTAAAGATGATGCCTTCTGTTTGTACAGAGCTTGGCTATTTACATGAAAAGCATGTGATTTCCTGGCCTGCTTTTCATTTGCTCTCCTAATGCCAAGAGGAAGGCCGGGATGTTGGAGGGTCCTCATTTTGCAGAGGAGGAAACTGAGGCCCAGAGAGATTATAGGCCTTGCCCAGGTCATAAAACACGGAGATGGGGCTGGACGAAGTGGCTCATACTGGTAATCCCAGCACTTTGGGAGACTGAGGTGGGAGGATGGCTTGAGCACAAGAGTTCCAGACTGGCCCCAGAAACATAGGGAGACCCTATCTCTAAAAAAAATTTTAAAGTCATGGGGCGTGATGGTGTGCACCTGTAGGCCCAGCGGAAGCAGGAGGGATCACTTGAACCCAGGGATTTGAGACTGCATTGAACTATGACTACAGCGCTGCACTCCAGCCTGGGTGATAGAGCAAGATCCTGTCTCAAAAGAGAGAGAGAGAAAAAAAAAAAAAGTCTGGGTGTGGTGGCTCAGGTCTGTAATTCCTGCACTTTGGAAGACCAAGGTGGGTAGATCACTTGAGGTCAGGAGTTTGAGACCTGCCTGACCAACATGGTGAAACCTCATCTCTACTAAAAATATAAACATTAGCCAGGTGTGGTGGTACACGCCTGTAATCCCAGCTACTTGGGAGGCTGAGGCATGAGGATTGCTTGAACCCGGAAGCAGAGGTTGTAGTGAGCCGAGATGGAGTCGCTGCACTCCATCCTGGGCAACAAGAGTGAGACTCCATCTCAAAAAGAAAAAAAAAAAAAAGAGAGAGAAAGAGTCCCTTTTCTCTCTGACCCAGGGTCACCAGGGAGAAGAAAGAGAAGAGACAGAGTGGATGAGACAGCTGTGGTCAGCAAGGCGTGTCCATCTTCCGCGACCGACTCCTTCCCATTCAATCCCCTGCTGTGGGCTCCTGCTTCTTCCCTGTGTAGGCAGAAGGTACCTATCAACTTCCCTTCTTCCCAACTCTCCGCTCTGAGTACTGCCCTAGAAGCCAACTCAGCTGCCTCCTGCTGCCCCAGCTCTCCATCTTAACTAGAGCCTCTCACTCCTGGGTACCCATTGCCTCAAATCCTGCCTCTGGGCCCAAGCAGCAGGCTGAACAAAGACCTGTCCCCGGCTGGGTGTGGTGGCTCACGCCTGTAATCCCAGCACTTTGGGAGGCCGAGGCGAGCAGATCACGAGGTCAGGAGAGCGAGACCATCCTGGCTAAGATGGTGAAACTCCATCTTTATTAAAAATACAAAAAATTAGCTGGGGGTGGCGGCGTGTGCCTGTAGTCCCAGCTACTCCGGAGGCTGAGGCAGGAAAACGGCATGAACCCAGGAGGTGGAGGTTGCAGTGAGCCGAGACTGCGCCACTGCACTCCAGCCTGGGCGACAGAGAGAGACTGTCTCAAAAAACAGACAAACAAACGACAATAACAACAAAAAAACCTGTCCCCAGTTCACAGGTCACCTAGGAATTTTTTTTTTTTTTTTTTTTTTCTGAGATGGGTTTCGTTCTTGTTGCCCAGGCTGTGGTGCAATGGAGCAATCTCAGCTCACTGCAACCTCCACTTCCCGGGTTCAAGTGATTCTCCTGCCTCTGCCTCCTGAGTAGCTGGGATTACAGGCATACGCTACCACACCCGGCTAATTTTGTATTTTTAGTAGAGACGGGGTTTCTCCATGTTGGTCAGGCTGGTGTCAAACTCCCCACCTCAGGTGATCAGCCCACCTCAGCCTCCCAAAGTGCTGAGAATACAGGCATGAGCCACCGCGCCTGGCCAGTCACCTAGGATTCTACTGGAATTACTGAACTAGGATTCTATTGGAATTACGTGATCTCACCACGGTAGGGCTTGTTGCTGGGGTTGCATTAGCTAAATAGGGCCTTTTAGACACTGGAATCTAAGCTGAATGCTAATTTTATTATTTCAAGCTGGTCAAAGTTAATTCTACTAAAATTCCATCATAAAACTGTGGCATCGTGAAAGATTGTTGGCAACAGATAAATAGATGATAGTATAGTTTCTCAACTTATGGGAGTCATGCCCAAATGTCTCTAAACTCCCTTATTTATTTAAGAAAATTGATTACTAAAAATGGCCGGTGGCTCATGCCTGTAATCCCAACACTTTGGGAGGCCAAGGTGGGCGGATCACCTGAGGTCAGGAGTTCTAGACCAGCCTGAGCAACATGGTGAAATCCTGTCTCTACTAAAAATACAAAAATTGTCTGGGCGTGGTGGTGCACGCCTGTAATCCCAGCTACTTGGAAGTCTGAGGCAGGAGAATCACTTGAACCTGGGAGGCGGAGGTTGCAGTGAGTTGAGATCGTACCATTGCACTCCATGCTGGGCAACAAGGGCAAAACAAGAGAAAAAAAAAGTATGTGACCAGGCGCAGTGGTGTACACTTGTAATATCAGCACTGTGGGAGGCCAAGGTGGGAGGATCACTTGAGGCTGGTAGTTCGAGACCAGCCTGGTCAACATAGCAAGACCCCATCTCTATAAAAAAATGTTTTTAAAAATTAGCTGGGCTACTAAAAAGTAGGCTGTAGTTCCAACTACTTGGGAGGCTGAGGTTGTAGTGAGCTATGATTGAGCCACTGCACTCCAACCTGGGTGATAGAGTGAGACACTGGATCAAAAAAAAAAGTGACTGCCACACATAGATTTCTTTCTTTTATTATTGTTATTATTATTTTTTGAGACAGAGTCTCACTCTGTCACCCAGGCTGGAGTGCAATGGCGTGATCTTGGCTCACTGCAACCTCCACCTCCTGGGTTCAAGCGATTCTCCTGCCTCAGCCTCCTAAGTAGCTGGGATTATAGGTGCACATCACCATGCCCAGCTAATTTTTGTATTTTTAGTACATGCTGGGTTTCACCATGTTGGCCAGGTTGATCTCGAACTCCTGGCCTCAGGTTATCCACCCTCTTTGGCCTCCCAAAGTGTTGGGATTATAGGTGTGAGCCACTGCACCCAGCCAACATCATAGATTTCTGTCTTTAAAAAAATCTTGGCTGTACTGATTGAGCCTCCTCCACAGTCTTACAGAGGAAGGAGCTAAAACACAGAGAGGGTGAGAAAAGTCCCTAAAGACACACAGCAAATTTAGGACTGGGCTCCAGTTCTCTCCAGGGGTTTTCCACAGCCCAAGATCTCTCATACCTGTTCCTGCAGCTGCCAGTCTTGTCAAGGTTGCCAGTCTCTGGGGCCTTGCTGGTTCCTGACTCCCTAAAATACAGGGCCCAAGGGTCCTCCCCAATTTTCCTGTCCTGCCTTGAGCTCCCCACCCCCACTTCCAGACAGATTGGGAGCTGTGACCCCCAGCTCTGTGGTCCCAAAGGGAGGTCAGCTAAAGCAGCCACCAGGGGACTCATTGCCCAACAGGGAGTGGCTATTATCAATGTCTTCTGCTGCTCTTCCCTGGGTTAACCATTTCCTGACCCTTGCCCCTCTGTTGATTCCTCTGCTAACCTGGTATGGAGGAAGGGTGGACAAGGGCTTGGGATGGGCACCCTTGATATCCCCAGCTCTGACACAAACAGGCAGGGGGGCTCTCAGTCCTCAGATGTAATCCCTGCCTGGGTTCTGTTGGCATTCCGTGGCGAGGCTCTTCAGCCTCATTTGGGCAGAAGGGGTCCTGGGGACTGCAAAGGGGCTTTCTTTTTCTTTTATTTATTTCTTTTTAGAAACATGGTCTCCTTGTGTTGCCCAGGCTGAAGTGCGGTGGTGCCATCATAGCTCACTGTAGCCTTGAACTCCTGGGCTCAGGCGACCCTCCTGCCTCAGCCTCCTGAGTAGCTGGAACTACAGGTGCGCACCACCACGCTTAGATAATTTTTGTATTTTTTGTGTAGAGGGTGGGTTCTCACTATGTTGCTCAAGCTGGTCTCAAATTTCTGGGCTCAAGCAATCCTCCTACCTTGGCCTCCCAGAGTTCTGGGATTACAGGCACAAGCCACTGCACCTGGCCATTTCTTTCTTTCTTTCGTTATTTTTTGAGACACATTTTTGCTCTTGTTGCCCAGGCTGGAGTGCAATGGCGCGATCTTGGCTCACTGCAACCTCCGCCTCCCAGGTTCAAGCAATTCTCCTGCCTCAGCCTCCTGAGTAACTGGGAGTACAGGCATGTGCCCCCATGCCCAGCTAATTTTTTTGTATTTAGTCGAGACTGAGTTTCACCATGTTGGTCAGGCTGGTCTCGAACTCCTGACCTCAAGTGATCCGCCCACCTCGGCTTCCCAAAGTGCTGGGATTACAGGCATGAGCCACTGTGCCCAGCCTCCGGCCATTTCTTAATATGATCCAACCACATACCTACTGATAAATATTTATCATGATAATTTTTCCTATTGTAAACAATGTTGCAATTAACATCTTTAGGTATGGGCAAATTTGTGCAAAGTGCATGTACTTCTGCAGCAAGATTCCTAGAAAGGAAATGTTAGGTCAAAGATATGCACATTTGAAAGTTCAATAGTCATTGTCAAATGCCTTCTAAGAAGTCTTCTGGCCAGGCACAATGGCTCATGCCTGTAATCCCAACACTCTGGGAGGCCAAGGTGGATGGATCACCTGACATCAGAAGTTCGAGACTAGCCTGACCAACATGATGAAATCCCATCTCTACTAAAAATACAAAATTAGCCGGGTGTGGTGGCGCATGCCTGTAATCCCCACTACTTGGGAGGCTGAGGCAAGATAATTGCTTGAACTCAGGAGGCAGAGGTTGCAGTGAGCTGAGATTGTGCCATTGCACTCTAGCCTGGGTGACAGAGAGAGACTCCTCCCCAAAAACAAACAAGCAAAGAAACAAACAAACCAAAAAACAAACGCCTTCTAAGAAGTTTTCACCGTCTGGGCACAATGGCTCATGTTTGTAATCTCAGCACTTTGGGAGACTGAGGCAGGAAGATCACTGGAGCCCAGTAATTTGAGACCAGCCTGGGCAACATAGTGAGACCCTATCTCTATAAAAAAACAAAAACAAAAACAAACCCAAAAATTAGCTAGGCATGGTGGCTCGTGCCTGTAATCCCAACTACCCTGGGAGGCTGAGGTGGGAGGATTGCTTGAGCCTGGGAGGTTGAGGCTGCAGTAAGCTGTGATGGCACCACTGCACTCCAGCCTGGGCCACAGAGTGAGACCCTGTCTCAAAAAAAAAAAAAAAAAAGTTTTCACCAACATTCTTTTTTTGTTTTGTTTCGAGACAGGGTCTCACTCTGTTGCTCTGGCTGGAGTGCAGTGGCTTGATCATAGCTCACTGCAGCCTCGAACACCTAAGTCCTCCCGCCTCAACCTCGCAACCAGCTGGGACCCACCGGCACATACTGCCATGCTTGGTTTATTTTTACATTTTTTGTGGAGACAGTGTCTCACTCTTTTACCCAGGCTGGTCTCTAGCCTCAAGCAGTCCTACCATCTCTGCCTCAAAAAAGCACTTGGGATTAGCAGCATGAGCCACCGCACCTGGCCACCAACCTACAGTCTTATCATCACTGAGTTCGTATCTACCTGCATCTTGTCCAACACTTCATACTACCGATCTTTCAAATTTTTGTCGGCTGGGCGCACTAGCTCACGCCTGTAATTCCAGCACTTTGGAAGGCCAAGGCAGGCAGATCACTTGAGCCCAGGAGTTTAAGACCAGCCTCGGCGACATGGCAAAACCCTGTTTCTGCAAAATATACAAAAATTAGCCGGGCTTGGTGACGTGTGCTGGTAGTCCCAGCTACTCCAGAGGCTAAGATGGGAGGATCACCTGAGCCCAGGGGGTTGAGGCTGCAGTAAGCCAAGTCATGCTGCTGCGCTCCAGCCTGGGTAACAGAACAAGGTCCTGTCTCAAAAAAAAAAAAGGTCAATATAAGAGTCATAGTTTTAATTAGCATTTCCCTTATTACTAGTGAAACAGAACAGCTTTTCAGATGTTTGCTGGTTGTTTGTATCTTTTCCTCTGTGACTTATCTTTCTCAGTGATTTGCCAATAGGCATTTGCAGTCCTTTTTTATTTTTGACATGGAGTCTCACGATCTCAGCTCACTACAACCTCCACCTACCAAGTTCAAGCGATTCTCGTGCCTCAGCCTCCTGAGTAGCTGGGATTATGAGCATGTGCCACCACCGCTGGCTAATTTTTTGTATTTTTAGTAGAGATGGGGTTTTGCCATGTTGGCCAGGCTGGTCTTGAACTCCTGACCTCAAGTGATCCACCCACCTTGGTGTCCCAAATGCTGGGATTACAGGTGTGACCCACCACATCTGGCCGTTTGCAGTCCTTCCTTCACCTAACTCTCCAGTTGCCACCGTTGCCAGTTATAGAATTTTAGGTTTGAAATGGTTTTCTGTTGGAATTCTGCAGACAATGTTCCGCTGCCTCTTAGACTCCATGGTTGCTATTGAAAAGCCGGATGCCATGTTGATTTCTGATCGTTGGTATATGACCTGTTATTGTCTGTCTGAAAGTGTTTCAGATCTTCTCTTCCCTGATAGTCTGAAATCCAGTGCTTCCATGGGTCTCTGTGTATTCATCACCCTGGATACCTTTTTAATCTAGAGACTTGTATATTTCAGTGCTGGATATTTTCTTGTGTGTTTTTCTTTTTAAAATAATAATTTCTTTTCCTTTGTTCTCTCTTTTTGAACTCCTTTTGTTTGAGGTTAGACTTTTGTTTGAGATTGATCCTCCAAACCTGTTTCCTTTTTGTTTCTTTCTCTTTTTTTCCCCCCTTCTCTCTAGTTTATTTCCCTCAATTTCAATCTACAATGCTTCTACTGGATGGTAAATTTCAACTCTCGTAGTTTTAATTTCCCAGAGCTTTTCTGTTTCTGTGTTTCTCTGTTCATTTTTCATGGCATCCTTGGAAGGATGCCAAGCTAAGGAGGCCAGGGGTGAATAAAAGGGGTCCAGGCTCCCAACTGTGCCCTTCTCCTCTCCCCTGGGAGCCACCACTGAGGTTCCTCATGGTTCCTCCAGTCTGGACTCTGCTGCTGCTGGTGGGGGCTGCCCATCTCAGGTAAGCTGGGCCCAGCGGGTAATGATAAACCAGGGTCAGTTGAGGGTGGCTGTAGGAATATGGAAGGGCAGAGCTGGAGGGGGTGAGCAGGCTAACTACAAAAGACCTGGAGAGAGGCCGGGCGCGGTGGCTCACACCTGTAATCCCAGCACTTTGGGAGGCTGAGGTGGGCGGATCACGAGGTCAGGAGATCAAGACCATGCTGGCCAACATGGTGAAATCCCGTCTCTACTAAAAATACAAAAAATTAGCCAGGTGTGGTGGTGCACACCTGTAGTCCCAGCTACTTTGGAGGCTGAGGCAGGAGAATCGCTTGAACCTGGGAGGCAGAGTTTGCGGTGAGCCGAGATCATGCCATTGCACTCCAGCCTGGGTGACAGAGTGAGACTCCATCTCAAAAAAAAAAAAAAAAACCTGGAGAGGAAGGGGGAAACCCGGTGGGATGGAAATGGGTTGACCTTGACTGCTGACCAGGAAGGGGGAGAGCTGCACAGGCCCAGAGCCTGGAATTAAGGGGCAGGTTCTGGGAGCAGGACAGGGCTACAATGTGAGAAGGGACAGAGGAGGTGCAGAGCTGGAAGACACATCTAAGGCTAGGAGAGAAGGATCGAGGGGTCAGGCCCTCAGGAAATGGACAAGACCTAGGGTGGACCCAGCTGATGAGGGAGACTTAAGTATGAGGCAGCAAAGAAATGACGGATGACAGGCCGGGCGTGGCGGCTCACCCCTGTAATCCCAGCACTTTGGGAAGCCGAGGCAGGTGGATCACCTGAGGTCAGGTGTTCGAGACCAGCCTGACCAACATGGTGAAACCCTGTCTGTACTAGCCAGGTATGGTGGTGCCTGCCTGTAATCCCAGCTACTGGGGAGTCTGAGGCAGGAGAGTCACTTGAACCCAGGAGGCAGAGATTGCAGTGAGCCGAAATTGCACCACTGCACTCCAGCCTGGGCAACAAGAGTGAAATTCCGTCTCAAAAAAAAAAAAAAAAAAAAGAAATGATGGATGTCTTGGTGTCCTGCAGTGTGTTTGGGAGAATTTGAACAAGTAGAACTTCAACAACAAAAAACTGAGGTCTGAGCACAGTGGCTCCTACTTGTAATCCCAGCACTTTGGGAGGCCAAGGTGGGAGGATTGCATGAGGTCAGGAGGTCATGGCCAGCCTGTGCAACATAGAAAGACCCCATCTCTATAAAAAATAGAAATAAATTAGCTGGGTGTGGTGGCATGCTCCTGTAGTCCCAGCTACTGGGGAGGTTGAGGTGGGAGGATTGCTGGAGCCCAGAGGTTTGAGGCTGCAGTGAGTTGTGATTGCACCACTGCACTCTAGCCTGAGTGCCAGGGAAAAGAAAAGAAAAGAAAAAAAAAAAGAAAAAAAGTCAAGTCACATACATTCACTGCATAAACACGGATCATCCTTACGTGACCACTCAGAAAGCTCATAGTCACTGAATGACTTATAATTCTTATAATTCTTTTAATTCTTGATAATGACAAGAGTTGCATTTTTGCTTTCTCCAAACCACCCCCAAGGAGAGAGAAGCCTCCGGACAAGAAGCTGGTTGTTCGCAGCTCTGGGAACAACTGTGAGTTGGAAACCAGGAGTGCTAAGATTCCTCCTCCCTCCTCTGAACCCACATTCTGCCACCAGAACGCCAGTGCCTGAGTTCCTAGCAGAAGCAGCCACCTCCAGTCCCCTCCTGGCATCAGCCAGGACTACAAAACGTGTCCCGCCAGACCAAGTCCAGCCCTCCAACCTCGGTTCATGTCCCCGACCTTGGCATTCTGTCCACTCTCCCAGACCCGAATTTCTCCTAAAAGATTCTTTCTTTCAAATCTCTGCTCTGGGCCGGGTGCTGTGACTCACACCTGTAATTCCAACACTTAGGGAGGCCGAGGTGGGAGGATGGCTTGAGGCCAGGAGTTTGAGAGCAGCCTGGGCAACACAGTAAGACTCTATCTCTACAAAAAACAAACAATTTCTGCTCTGGACCCCAAGTCTTTGTGACAGCTTTCTTTTTATTTTCTTTTTTTGAGACGGAGTCTCCCTCTGTTGCTCAGGCGGGAGTGCAGTGGCGTGATCTTGGCCTCACTGCAAAGGTCACCTCCTGGGTTCAAGCGATTCTCTTGCCTCAGCCTCCCCAGTAGCTGGGACTACAGGTGTGCGCCACCACACCCGGCTGATTTCATGGCAGCTTTCTCTAAGCGTAGCAATCTTGCTACTTCCATCTCCCAGTGTGGTTCTGGGCCCTGCCCCTGTCCTCTCTGAAACCTCACAGTGACCCGTTCTTCCTAGACGTTCTCACCCAGTGTGATTTTGAGGATGACGCCAAACCCCTCTGTGACTGGTCCCAAGTGTCCGCAGATGATGGAGACTGGGTTCGAGCCAGCGGGCCCTCTCCCACTGGCACCACCGGGCCTCCCGGGGGGTACCCCAATGGAGGTAAGCGGCTACGGTTTCCGGGGGACCATGAGCAGGGAGGTGTCTGGGAGGCGGGGATGGCTAGATGGAGGGAGAAGGGAGGCAACCAGAACGGAGTGCCTGGGCTCTGAGAAGGGGATGGGTGGGGGCAGCCCTCGGAGGTGACTGGGCCTCAGGGTCCTGGGCTCTGCCTCCCCCAGAGGGCAGCTATCTGCATATGGAATCCAACAACTTCCACCGTGGGGGTGTGGCCCGCCTGCGCAGCCCCAACTTATGGGAGCAAGGCCCCCTCTGCGTGAACTTCGCCTACCACATGTTTGGGCTGTCTTGGGGCGCCCAGCTCAGGCTGCTGCTGCTCTCGGGTGAAGAGGGCCGCCGCCCCCACGTGCTCTGGAAACACCGGAACACCCAGAGACCCTCCTGGATGCCCACCACTGTCACTGTGCCCGCAGGGTTCACCCTGCCCACCCGAGTAAGGCCAGGGGCAAATTCTGGGACCTCAGGGGAAATCTGGGTGTCGGGGAGCCTGGGGGTGGGGATGTGGCAAAAAGGGATTGTGGGGGCCAAGCCATCTGAAATCAGGAAGGAAACTAGGAGCCAGGAGGCCTGGCTGAGGGGCTCATGGGGTTGGGTCCATTTATCCTCTTGCAGCTGATGTTTGAGGGAACACGGGGTAGCACTGCCTACCTGGACATTGCCCTGGATGCCCTCTCTATTCGCCGGGGCTCCTGCAATCGCGGTGAGTCCCTGTCCCTCCTCCTCCCACCGCCTGCCCTCGGACCCTTTTCTCTCTGCCCTTGCACAACCACCCAGGGTGGCAGGAGCAGTTCATGGACCAGGAGTCTAGCTGCTTCCCCTGCCTCTGCCCTCCACGCCAGAGGCAGAGATCACGCCACTGCACTCCAGACTGGGTGACAGAACAAGACTCTGCCTCAAAAAAAAAAAAAAAAAAGATGAAAATGAAAGGTGCCAGAGAAAGGAGATGAGGAGCTGGCTGTACTGGGTCTGCCAGGTGGAGCTTGTAGGGCTTTGACTCTGGTAGCAGCCACGCTTAAAGAGAGGTCTCCTCCGCCCAGCACTGTGGCTCAGGCCTGTAATCCCAGCACCTTGGGAGGCCAAGGTGGGAGGATGGTGTGAGGCCAGGAGTTTGAGATCAGCCTGGGCAACATAGGGAGACCCCCATGTCTACAAAAGAATTTATTTATTTATCTATTTGAGACAGAATTTCACTCTTGTCACCCAGGCTGGATGCAGTGGCGTGATCTCGGCTCACTGCAACTTCCGCCTCTTGGGTTCAAATGATTCTCCTGCCTCAGTCTCCGAAGGAGCTGGGATTACAGGTGCCCACCACCATGCCTGGCTAATTTTTGTATGTTTAGTAGAGCTGGGGTTTCATTGTGTTGGCAAGGCTGTTCTAGAACTCTTGACCTCAGGTGATCTGCCCACCTCAGCCTCCCAAAATGCTGAGATTACAGGCTTAAGCCACCGCGCCTGGCCAAAAACTTTTTAAAAATTAGCCGCGTTGGCCGGGCACGGTGGCTCAAGCCTGTAATCTCAGCACTTTGGAAGGCCAAGATGGGCGGATCACGAGGTCAGGAGATTGAGACCATCCTGGCTAACATGGTGAAACCCCGTCTCTACTAAAAAATACAAAAAACTAGCCGGGTGAAGTGGCGGGTGCCTGTAGTCCCAGCTACTCAGAAGGCTGAGGCAGGAGAATGGCGTGAACCCGGGAGGCAGAGCTTGCAGTGAGCTGAGATCCGGCCACTGCACTCCAGCCTGGGCGACAGAGCGAGACTCCGTCTAAAAAAAAAAAAAAAAAATTAGCTGGGCATGGTGGTGCCACCTGTAGTCTTAGCTACTCAGGAGGCTGAGGTGGGAGGACTGCTTGAGTCCAGGAGTTCGAGGCTGCAATGAGCTATGATTACACCACTGTACTCTTAGCCTGGGTGACAGAGACCCTGTCTCTAAAAAAGAAGAAAATATTATATCTTCCCTTCTTTCTTTCCTCTCAGTCTGTATGATGCAAACATGCAGCTTTGACATTCCAAATGACCTCTGTGACTGGACCTGGATCCCAACTGCCTCCGGGGCCAAGTGGACTCAGAAGAAAGGGTCGTCGGGAAAGCCAGGCGTGGGGCCTGATGGCGACTTCTCTAGCCCTGGTAGTGAGTAGCGGCCATGCTTCTGTCCGTTGACTTTCTGGGCACCACGCACCCTACTGTAATTGCCCTGGGACGGTCTGGCATGAACACCTACAGCTTCAAGCCTCTTATCAGCTCAAGTTTCACGCAGGAAGCTGATTTCAAGAACCCAGCCAGCCTCCCCCACCACCGCCCTACAAGCTCTACCTGGCACACCCAATACAGCCAGCTCCTCATCTCCTTTCTCTGGCACCTTTCTTTTTTTTTTTTTTTTTTTTTTTGAGACGGAGTCTCGCTCTGTCGCCCAGGCTGGAGTGCAGTGGCCAGATCTCAGCTCACTGCAAGCTCCGCCTCCCGGGTTCCCGCCATTCTCCTGCCTCAGCCTCCCGAGTAGCTGGGACCACAGGCGCCGCCACCTCGCCCGGCTAATTTTTTGTGTTTTTAGTAGAGACGGGGTTTCGCCGTGTTAGCCAGGATGGTCTTGATCTCCTGACCTTGTGATCCGCCCATCTCGGCCTCCCAAAGTGCTGGGATTACAGGCTTGAGCCACCGCGCCCGGCCCCATTTTTTTTTTTTTTTTTTTTTTGAGGCAGAGTCTCATTCTATCACCCAGTCTGGAGTGCAGTGGCGTGATCTCTGCTCACTGCAACCTCTGCCTCCTAGGTTTAAGCAATTCTCCTGCCTCAACCTCCCGAGTAGCTGGGACTACAGGCATGCACCACCACACCCGGATAATTTTTGTAGTTTTTGTAGAGACAGGGTTTCACCATGTTGGCCAGGCTGGTCTCGAACTCCTGACCTCAAGTGATCCACCTGCCTCAGCCTCCCAAATGCTGGGATTACAGGCATGAGTCATTGCTTCTGGCCCCTTTCATTCTTCATTCATTCAAGAAATACTGAGCACCTACAATATGCCAGCTGCTGTCCTAGGCACTTGAGATACACCAGTGTACAAAACAGACAAGGAAGAGTAGGGTGGGGTAGTGGGGGACAGTTACCTAAACAAAGTAAATATAGTTATAAAGTGAGCAGTGCCACTGGGAAAATAAAAAGTTGAACAAGTTTGGAGCCAAGTGCACTGGCTCACGCCTGTAATCCCAGCACTTTGGGAGGTGGAGGCAGGCAGATCACCTGAGGTCAGGAGTTTGAGACCAGCCTGGCCAACATAGCAAAACCCTGTCTCTACTACAAATACAAAAAATTAGCTGGGCGTGGTGGTGTGCGCCTGTAATCCTGTAATCTCAGCTACTCAGGAGGCTGAAGTGGGAGAATTGCTTGAATCTGGGAGGCGGAGATAGTGCCACTGCACTCCAGCCTGGACAACAGAGTGAGACTCCGTCTCAATAAAAATAAATAAGTAAATAAATAAATAAATAAGGCCTTAAGCCCTGGCCCCACCTTCGCTGGAAGCCGGCCAGCCCTCTCTGCCACCCCTCAGCATTTTAAAATTATGTACTGTGGACTGTGCCCAGGAGCTTCAGTAAATGCTGGCTGGCCTTTTGGCTTTTTATTTTTCCTTTTTCTCCCTTTCCATTTCCATCTTGCTCGCTTCCTTATATTTTCTTCGCCTTTCACTTTTTTTCTTTCACTTTTTTTTTCTCCCATTTCTCCTCTTCCGTTTCTCATAGGTCTCCTCGATTTTATTTTCTTTCTTTCTTTTTTTTTTTTTTTGGATACAGAGTCTCATTCTGTTGCCCAGGCTGTAGTGCGGTGGCGCCATCTCAGCTCACTGCAACCTCTGTCTCCCGAGTTCAAGCGATTCTCCTGACTCAGCCTCCCGAGTAGCTGGGATTACAGGTGCCCGCCACCACACTCGGCTAATTTTTGTATTTTTAGTAGAGACGGGGTTTCGCATGTTGGCCAGGCTGGTCTTGAACGCCGGACCTCAGGTGATCCACCCGCCTCGGCCTCCCAAAGTGCTGGGATTACAGGCGTGAGCCACTGCACTCAGCCGTGAGTTACCAATTATTTATTTATTTATTTCTGAGACAGAGTCTCCCTCTGTCTCCCAGGCTGGAGTACAGTGACTTGATCTCAGCTCACAGCAACCTCTACCGCCCAGGTTCAATTGATTCTCCTACTTCAGCCTCCTGAGTAACTGGGACTACAGGTGTGCGCCACCATGCCCAATTAATTTTTGTATTTTTAGTAGAGATGGGGTTTCCCTATGTTGGTCAGGCTGGTCTCGAACTCCTGACCTCAGGTGATCCGCCCGCCTCAGTTTCCCAAAGTGCTGGGATTACAGGCGTGAGCCACTGCGCCAGCCCGTCTCCTTGATTTCTCTTTCACCATTTCCCCACTTCCTTTCCTTTCCCTTCCCTCTTCCTTCCCGGTTGTTTCCTTTCTCTCCTTCCTCCTGCCCATTCCCGCCATTCCAGCCTCTTCGTCGCCGCTCAGGATCACACCTTCCGCAGGAGTGAGCGCGCACCAGGCAGGACCGAGCGCGCGCCAGGCGTGACTCCCTGGGACTCGGGCGCGAGCACGCACGCGAGCGCGCTCCCCACGAGTTGGCAGCCGCTTATATTTTCCTCTTCGCTACCAGTTGCGTCACCTAGCGAGGTCCACGCTGATTGGCTGTCTGAGCTGGGGGCCGAGGTGGTGTTGGGTGAGAGGGGGTTTGCCGCTTGCTGGTCTGTGTCAGAGCCGCTGTGACTCTCACCAGTTTGTGTGAATAGGTTATGTCCAGCGGGTAAAGAAAAGGAAGAGGCAACCAGGTGTAGTGGCTCAAGCCTGTACTTGAGCACTTTGGGAGGCCAAGGCGGGAGGATTGCTTGAGGCCAGGAGACCAAGACCCGCCTGGGCAACATAGTGAGACCCCATCTCTTAAAAAAAAAAATTAGCTGGGCATAGTGGTGTGCACCTGGAGTCCCAGCTACTCGGGAGGCTGTGGCAAGAGGATTGCTTGAGCCCAGGAGTTTGAGACCTATGCCACTACACTTTAGCCTGGACAACAGAGCCATACCCTGTCTCAGAAAAGAAAAAAGAAAAAAAGGAACAGGCTATGACTCTAGTGGACCTTAAGAGTTAGCACCCAGGCCAGACGTGATGGCTCGTGACTGTAATCCCTTGGGAAGCCAAGGTGGGTGGATCATTTGAACCTAGGAGTTCAAGACCAGCCTGGGCAATGTGGGGAAACCCCATCTTTAAAAAAAAAAAAAATAGAAAAATTAGCAGGGCTTGGTGGCGCACACCTGTAGTCCCAACTACTTAAGGAGGCTGAGGTGGGAGGACCACCTGAGCCCGGGGAGGTTGAGTCTGCAGTGAACCATGAGAGCCATGATTGCGCCACTGCACTCCAGCCTGGGCAACAGAGTGAGACTGTCTCAAAAACAAAAACAAAACAACAAAAAAGAGTTAACACCCAAAAGACAAAGTTCTAGTTGCTGCTTTGGAGAAGGTGTCTGGCATTTCCCATGGCAGCGCCGGGTCCTTACCCAGCCCAAGTATTTCTGGGAAAGTCAAAGACCTCAGTCAGTTGGCATAGGACTACATTGGCACTGCCTGATTCCAGGCTGCTGTTGGGGCTCCCCAGGGACAAGTCCCCAGCCTCCTCAGAGCCCTATCTCTGCTGCCATCTTCCCTCAATTCCATCCACCTCAATTCCCTGGCCTTTTGCTTCACAGGTGGCCACTACATGCTCCTGGACCCCAAGAATGCAAGACCCGGGCAGAAAGCCGTCCTTCTGAGTCCCGTGAGCCCGTCCTCCGGCTGTCTGAGCTTTTCCTTCCACTACGTCCTCCGGGGCCAGTCTCCTGGTGCAGCCCTCCACGTTTATGCTTCCGTCTTGGGTTAGAGCGGAGAATTCACGGGATTTACACTGACTGGGCGCATCTCCCAGGGTTGGCTTGATGGGGAAACATGGGGCATTCCTCAGGGTCTAGGGAGGTCTGGAATATGTGTGAGATTATTCCATGAAGTGGAAATCATGGCTGGGAGGGCTCTTTGGGAGGCCGAGGCGGGCAGATCACGAGGTCAGGAGATCGAGACCATCCTGGCCAACATGGTGAAACCCTGTCTCTACTAAAAATACAAAAATTAGCTGCCTGTAGTCCCAGCTACACAGGAGGCTGAGGCAGGAGAATCGCTTGAACCCGGGAGGTGGAGGTTGCAGTGAGCTGAGATCGTGCCACTGCACTCCAGCCTGGCGACAGAGTGAGACTCCATCTCAAATAAAAAAGAAGGTTGTGCTGGCCTGGCACGGTGACTTACGCCTGTAATCCTGCACTTTGGGAGGCTGAGGCTGGTGGATCACTTGAGGTCAGGAGTTTGAGACCAGCCTGGCCAACATAGAGAAACCTTGTCTCTACTAAAAGTACAAAAATTAACCAGGTGTTGTGGCACACGCCTGTAATCTCAGCTACTCAAGAGGCTGAGGTAAGAGAATCGCTTGAACCTAGGAGACTGAAGTTGCAGTGAGCCAGGATAGTGCCACTGCACTCCGGCCTGGGCAACAGAGCAAGACTCCATCTCAAAAAATAATAATGATAAATAAATAAAATAAAAAAGAAGATTGTGCTTTCATTTGGCGGTAATGGTCCCCAACTATACCCTCTGCTCCTCATCCTCCTGGGTATAGTTCAAAGTCATTTCCCAGTCCCCTTAAGCTCACTTCTCCCTCCGATTCCTTTCACTACAGGGAGCATCCGGAAACACACTCTCTTCTCAGGACAACCTGGGCCCAACTGGCAGGCTGTTTCTGTCAATTACACAGCCGTGGGACGGATACAGGTACAGAGAAGCAAGGGGTCAGGTCCTTGCACATGGTAGGCACACCCAATGTTGAAATAAATTGAGGGGGCGTGGTGCTGTGGCGCATGCCTGTATTCCCAATACTTTGGGAGGCTGAGGAGGGAGGATTGCTTCAGGACAGGAGTTCAAGACCAGCCTGGGCAACATAGCAAGACCCCATCTCTACAAAAAAATACAAAAATTAGGTGGGCATACTCGGGAAGCTGAGGTGGGAGGATCATTTGAGCCCTGGAGATCAAGGTTGCAGTGAGCTATGATCGCACCACTGTGCTCCAGCCTGGAAAAGAAAGCAAGACCCTGTCTGGGAAAAAAAAAAAATGAGGCTGGGTGTGGTGGCTCAAGCCTGTAATCCCAGCACTTTGGGAGGCCGAGAATGGTGGATCACGAGGTCAGGAGATCGAGACCATCCTGGCTAACACGGTGAAACCCCGTCTGTACTAAAAAATACAAAAAACTAGCCGGGCGAGGTGGCGGGCACCTGTAGTACCAGCTACTCGGGAGGCTGAGGCAGGAGAATGGCTTAAACCTGGAAGGCGGAGCTTGCAGTGAGCTGAGATCCGGCCACTGCACTCCAGCCTGGGCGACAGAGCGAGACTCCGTCTCAAAAAAAAAAAAAAAAAAAAGAAATGAATTGAGGGTCTGGGACAGGGAGTAGGGATTCTGGGTCGTGGAATGGAGCCGAGTCAGATCAGGGGCTTAGGGGTATGGGCTGTGTGCTCACTCCCAGCCCATCTCCCTTTTTCTCCAGTTCACCGTGGTGGGCGTTTTTGGAAAGACCCCAGAGCCAGCTGTGGCAGTCGATGCAACCAGCATTGCTCCTTGTGGGGGTGAGAACAGGCCCTGGGAGGCCCGGATCTCTCAGAATCCGGGGTGGGCTGGGAGAGGGCTGGAGAGCATCACTCAACTTGCTTAAATATCCTATTTTGATCCCCCAGAGGGCTTTCCTCAGTGTGACTTTGAAGACAGCGCCCATCCCTTCTGTGACTGGGTCCAGACTTCCGGGGATGGTGGACACTGGGCCGTCGGACATAAAAATGGACCCGTCCACGGCATGGGTCCCGTGGGAGGTTTCCCTAATGCAGGTGAGGAGATTGAAGAGCGCTCGCGCCAAGGAATCACTCAGTCTGCTCCCAGGTAGTGGGCTGGCTGCTGTGACTGGTGGGAGAAGCTGTTTCGGGCGGGGGAAGATCAGTCCACAGGTGTTTATTCGGAAGTTGCCATGGTACCGGAACTCTGGAGATAGCAGAGTAACTTAAAGATTCTCAGGGCGGGGGGATCACTGAAATCCTAAGAAAACCCGGGCAATCTCACTTCATGGAGCCCAAGGCTTCAAAACCCACCACCTCATTTTCAGTCTAGACATTTATGAGTGGCTCATGCCTGCAATTCCAGCACTTTGGGAGGCTGAGGCGGGAGGATTGCTTGGGCCCAGGAGTTTGAGCTCAGCCTGGGCAACATAGTGAGAACCCCATCTTTAGAAAAAAAAAAAAAAATATATATATATATATATATATATTTTAAATTAGCCAGATGTGGTGGCGTGTGCTTGTAGTCCCACTTACTTGCAAGGGGTGGGAGGATCGCTTGAGCTCAGGAGTCGAGGCTGCAGTGAGCTGTGATTGAACCAGTACGCTCCAGCCTGGGCAACAGAGTGAGACCTTGTCTCTAAAAAATAAAAATAAAAAAATAGGCCAGGCATGGTGGCTCACACCTTTAATTCCAGCACTTTGGGAAGCTGAGGCAGGTTGATCACTTGAGGTCAGGAGTTCGAGACCAGCCTGGGCAACATGGTGAAACCCTGACTCTACTAAAAATATATAAAAATTAGCCGGGAGTGGTGGTGTGCACCTGTAGTCCCAGCTACTCAGGAGGCTGATGCGGGAGAACTGCCTGACCCCAGGAGGTAGAGACTGCAGTGAGCTGAGATCACACCACTGCATTCCAATCAGGGCAACAGAGTGAGATTCTGTCTTACAAAAATATAAAAAGAAATAATTTTTTAAAACGACAATAATGAGGGCAGGGTGCAGTGGCTCACACATGTAATCCCAGTGCTTTGGGAGGCTGAGGCGGGTGGATCACTTGAGGCCAGGAGTTTGAGACTAGCCTGGCCAACATGGTGAAACCCCACCTCTACCAAAAACACAAAAATTAGCCAGACATGGTGGTGCACACTTGTAATCCCAGCTACTTGGGAGGCTGAGGCAGGAGGATCGCTTGAACCTGGGAGGTGGAGGTTGTAGTGAGCTGAGATCGTATCACTGTACTCCAGCCTGGGTAACAGCCTGGGTAACACACACACACACACGCGACATTAATGAATGTAATCTAGGTTGCTGGTTTGCTTCTCTGTTTTTTTTTTTTTTTTTTTTTTGAGATGGAGTCTTACTCTGTCACCAGGCTGGAGTGCAGGTGTGATCTCAGCTCATTGCAACCTCCACCTCCCGGGTTCAAGTGATTCTCCTGCCTCAGCCTCCCGAGTAGCTGGGATTACAGGCACGCACCACCACACCTGGCTAATTTTTGTATTTTTAGTAGAGACGGGTTTTACCATGTTGGGCAGGATGGTCTTGATCTCTTGACCTCGTGATCGGCCGGCCTCGGCCTCCCAAAGTGCTGGGATTACAGGCGTGAGCCACTGTGCATGGCCGCTTTTCCCTTTCTTTGTGACCCCACCTTCTTTAGTTAGATGTCTAAAATGAGCAGAAAAAATAATGCTATGACCTGGGGAATTTGAGTGTTTGCTCAGATCCCTGTTCAGAAAGCAAAGCTTCGCTAAAGCAGCAGTTGGTATGTCCTGTGCAGGCTTCTTATCTTGCCTGTTCCCTTCCTTTGCCCAGGGGGTCACTATATCTACCTTGAGGCTGACAAGTTCTCCCAGGCAGGGCAGTCGGCCAGACTGGTGAGCCGGCCCTTCTGCGCCCCGGGTGACATCTGCGTGGAGTTCGCGTACCACATGTATGGCCTTGGGGAGGGTACTATGCTCGAACTCCTCCTGGGAAGTCCTGCGGGGAGCCCTCTGATTCCTCTCTGGAAACGCCTGGGGTCTCAGCGCCCTTACTGGCAGAACGCCTCCGTCACCATCCCCTCAGGACACCAACAGCCCATGCAGGTGAGAGACAGAGGCGGGGGTCCTGTCTGTGTGGGGTGAGAGGGCCAATGCCTGGGATCTGGGGGCGCCACCAGTGCTGAAGAGGTGGAGAACTGGAAAGAGAGTCAAGAAAAGGGGAACTTCATGTTACGGAAAGTGAGAAAGGGGCCGGGACAGGGCTGGACCGTTGAGGCTGGAACAAGGTGACATTTTGGCAGAGGACAGACTCTATGCCCAGCGGAATCACAGAGTTGCTGGAGATTCATTTTTGTTTCTCTCTCCATCTTTCTCCCTTGTCGCCTTCAGCTGATTTTCAAGGCCATCCGGGGCAGCAACATGGCCTTTGTGGTTGCTATGGGTTTCATCTTGATCAATCCTGGGACTTGTCCAGGTAAGACTAAAGCCCAGGCTCCAGGAAGGGGGCAGTGCCCTGAGATCACCATTCCCCAGGGTTCTCTCTATGACCTGCTTAAAATGCAGGTCCTGGCCGGGTGCGGTGGCTCAAGCCTGTAATCCCAGCACTTTGGGAGGCCAAGACGGGCGGATCACAAGGTCAGGAGATCGAGACCATCCTGGCTAACACGGTGAAACCCTGCCTCTACTAAAAAATATAAAAAACTAGCCAGGCGAGGTGGCGGGCGCCTATAGTCCCAGCTACTCGGGAGGCTGAGGCAGGAGAATGGCGTGAACCCGGGAGGCGGAGCTTGCAGCGAGCTGAGATCCGGCCACTGCACTCCAGCCTGGGCGACAGAGCGAGACTCCGTCTCAAAAAAAAAAAAAAATGCGAGTCCTCCCTGGAGCCCGAATTCTCACCCAGCTGGCTTTATTTTCCATCTTCTACCCACCTCTCCTTCCCCTGCACTTCAAGATGTTTGCCTGGGTGAATGTGGCTTAGATACCATGGATTTTGGGGGCTGGATCCAGAACTCCTTCCTTCCCCTGCAATCTTGAAGGCCAGACCCATATCCTATTCATTTTTGCTTTTCTCGTACCTGGCACAATATCTGACATATATTACTGTTTGTTGAGTGAATAAAGGTTGGGGGTTGGGAGTAGAAAGAAAGGTGTAAATAAGTCGCCCATTGGAGCCCACTCCAATTAGATGGTAGTGAAGAGGGTGGTGGTATGGTTTTGACTAAACTCCAGGGATTCTTTTTTTTTTTTCTTTTCAGTAAAAATGCTACCAGAGCTTCCTCCCATATCTCCAGTTTCTTCCACTGGCCCTTCTGAAACCACCGGCCTCACAGAAAACCCTACAGTTTCCATAGAAAAACCCACCGTCACCACAGAAAAGCCCACAGTCCCCAAAGAAAAGCCCACCATTCCTGCAGAAAAACCCACCATCCCTACCGAAGAGCCCTCTTTCGCCACAGAAAAACCCACCATCCTCACAGAAGAGCCCACCATTCCCACAGAAAAACCCACCACTCCCTCAGAAAAACCCACCATCCCTACCGAAGAGCCCTCTTTCCCCACAGAAAAACCCACCATCCCCACAGAAGAGCCCACCATTCCCACAGAAAAGCCCACCATTTCCACAGAAGAGCCCACCATTCCCACAGAAAAGCCCACCATTTCCACAGAAAAGCCCACCGTCCCCGCAGAAGAGCCCACTACCACCACTGAGGAGACCACCATCTCCACAGAAGAGGCTGCCATCCCCACAGAAAAACCCACTGTCCCCATGGAAAAACCCACTATCCCCACTGAAGAAACCACCACCTCCATTGAAGAGACTACCATCTCCGTAGAAAAACCCACCATCCCCACAGAAAAACCCACTATCCCCACGGAAAAACCCACCATCCCCACGGAAAAACCCACCATCTCCATTGAAGAGACTACCATCTCCACAGAAAAACCCACCATCTCCACAGAAAAACCCACCATCCCCACGGAAAAATCCACCATTCCCACAGAAAAACCCACCATCCCCACGGAAAAACCCACCATCTCCACAGAAAAACCCACCATCTCCACAGAAAAACCCACCATCCCCATTGAAGAGACTATCATCTCCACAGAAAAACCCACCATCCCCACAGAAAAACCCATCCCCACAGAAAAATCCACCATCTCCACAGAAAAACCCACCATCCCCATCGAAGAGACTATCATCTCCACAGAAAAACCCATCATCCCCATTGAAGAGACTATCATCTCCACAGAAAAACCCACCATCCCCACAGAAAAACCCACCATCTCCACAGAAAAACCCACCATTCCCATTGAAGAGACTATCATCTCCACAGAAAAACCCACCATCCCCACAGAAAAACCCACCATCCCCACAGAAAATCCCACCATTCCCACGGAAAAGCCCACCATCCCCACGGAGAAACCCACCATCCCCACGGAAAAAACCACCATCTCCCCAGAAAAACCCACCATCCCCACGGAAAAACCCACCATCCCCACAGAGAAGCTCACAGCCCTGAGGCCACCCCATCCCAGTCCCACAGCCACTGGGGTGGCAGCCTTGGTGATGTCTCCACATGCTCCAAGTGCCGCTATGACCAGTGTGATCCTGAGCACTAACACAACCCCCAGACCCAATACAGGTATGAGGTGGATGGAGCGTGGGCCAAGGCTGAATGTGAGAGAGAGTGACTAGGAGAGAGTCAGGGAAAGGGATGCTTCTGGTAGAAAGCTTCTAGTTGCTTCTAGATGCTTCTAGTGCTCTCAGGGCAGAGCTGAAGCAGTCCATGGTGACTTCAGAGGAAATGGGGAGGACTGCCCAGAGTGAGAGGGACGGCAGGGCTGGAGTGGGTGGGGGTGTCAGGACCCAGCCACGAGGCTTCCTTCTCCTTGTTTGTTATTGAGATATAATCCATATTTCATAAAATTCACCCTTTTAAAGTGTACAATTCTAGGCGGGGCATGGTGGCTCACACCTATAATCCCAGCACTTTGGGGGGCCAAGGCAGGAGAGTTGCTTGAGCACAGGAGTTTGAGACCAGCCTAGGCAACATACATAGCAAGAGCCTGTCTCCACTTTAAAATGGAAAAAAAAATAAAAATAAAAAAATTAGCTGGGTGTGGTGGTGCACACCTGTAGTCCCAGCTACTCGGGAGGCTGAGGTGGGAGGATCGCTTGAGCCTGGGAGGTTGAGGCTGTAGCAAGCCATGACTGGGTCACTGTACTTTAGCCTGGGCAACAGAACGAGACCCCATCTTAAAAAAAAAAAAAAAAAAAAAAAAAGCAAAAGCAATTCTATGGTTTCTAGTGTATTCCCAAGGTTGTGCAACCATTATCACTTTCTTTTTTTTTTTTTTTTTTTTTTTTTTGAGACGGAGTCTCGCTCTGTCGCCCAGGCTGGAGTGCAGTGGCACTATCTCGGCTCACTGCAAACTCCGCCTCCCGGGTTTACGCCATTCTCCTGCCTCAGCCTCCCAAGTAGCTGGGACTACAGGCGCCCGCCACCTCGCCCGGCTAATTTTTTTGTATTTTTAGTAGAGACGGGGTTTCATTGTGTTAGCCAGGATGGTCTCGATCTCCTGACCTCGTGATCCGCCCGTCTCGGCCTCCCAAAGTGCTGGGATTACAGGCTTGAGCCACCACGCCCGGCCCCCCATTATCACTTTCTAATCCAGACATTTTCATCACTCCAAAAAGGAACCCTGTACCTATTAGCAGTCCTCACTCCACCTTCCCCCAGCCCCTGGCAACCACAAATTTCTTTCCTTTATCCATGGATTTGCCAGTTCTGGACAGTTCATACAAATGGAATCATGCAATATGTGAACCTTTATGTTTAGCTTCTTTCACTGAGTGTAATGTTTTCCGGGCCATCCATACTGTAGCATGCATCAGGACTTCATTCCTTTAAAAAAAGTATTTCTTATTGTTTATATTTTTGAGACAGGGTCTCGCTCTGTCACGCAGGCTGGAGTGCAGTGGCGTGATCTCGGTTCACTGCAACCTCCGCCTCTGGGGCTCAAGCAACTATCCTGTTTCAGTCTCCTGAGTAGCTGGGGCCACAGGCCTGCACCACCAGGACTGGCTAATTTTTGTATTTTTAGTAGAAACGGGGTTTCACCATGGTGGCCAGGCTGGTCTTGACCTCCCAAAGTCCTGGGATTACAGGGGTGTAATCTTGTAATTACACTTCAGTCTCGGCCTCCCAAAGTCTTGGGATTATAGGGGTGAGCCACTGTGTCCGGCTCTAGGGTTTCACCCTGTTGGCCAGGCTGTTCTTGAACTCCTGGCCTCAAGTGATTCACCTGCCTCGGCTTCCCAAAGTGCCGGGATTACAGGTGTGAGCCACCGCGCCCAGCCTAAAATTGTTTTATTTTTAAATTTGTTTTGTAGGGATGGGGTCTCACTATGTTGCACAGGCTGGTCTCAAACTCCTGGCCTCAAACAATCCTCCCACCTCAGCCTCCCAAAGTGCTGGGATTATAGGTGTGAGCCACCACACCCAGCCTTCAGGCCTTGTTATGGCTGAATAATACGGTCCTGTTTCCTAGAGAAGAACTTGAGTTTGGGGGTAGAGGAGAGACAGGGAGACTCCCTGAGAAAGCTGTGGAATGAAAGCATGACAGAGGCTGTTTTCTCCTTAGAGCGCTGCCCCCCAAATGCACACTACGAATCCTGTGCTTGTCCTGCTTCGTGCAAGAGTCCCAGGCCTAGCTGTGGGCCACTCTGTCGGGGGGGCTGTGTCTGCAACCTTGGCTTTTTGTTTAGTGACAACCACTGCATCCAGGCCTCTTCCTGCAATTGCTTCTACAACAACAACTACTATGAGGTAAGCCCCTCGGGATGCTCTGGTCCCATGAGGGAGATTGATGGCAGAACACCTGGGTTCCAGCTCCATCTGCTCCCCAGGTGAAGGAACGGGGATCACCGGATAGTCCCAAGGGGTCAGCTCAGAAGCAATGGTTACACGACAGCGAAGTTTTTCATTCATTTCTTTTTTTTTTGAGACAGGGTCTCGCTCTGTCGCTCAGGCTGGAGTACAGTGGCATGATAGTGGCTCACTGCACTTCCTGGGCTCCAGTGATCCTCCCACCTCAGTCTCCCAAGTAGCTGGGACTACAGGCACATGCCACCGTGCCCAGCTAATTTTTGTATTTTTGGTAGAGACAGGGTTTCACTACGTTGCCCAGGCTGGTCTTGAAATCCCGTGTTCAAGCAATCCTCCTGCCTCAGTCTCCCGAAGTGCTGGGATTGTAGGCATAAGCCACTGTGTCTGGCTTGCCACATTTAGTTTTTTCTTTTTTGAGACAAAATCTCGCTCTGTCACCCAGGCTGGAGTGCAGTGGCACGATCTCAGCTCACTACAACCTCCACCTCCTGGGTTCAAGCAATTCTCTGCCTCAGTCTCCCAAGTAGCTGGGATAACAGGCTCACGCCACCATGCCCGGCTAATTTTTGTTATTTTTAGGAGAGATGGGGTTTCACCATACATTCTTTACCTCTTTAAATCTTTTATCCGTATTTATAAAGTGTACACGATAAGATTTTCTACCTCATATAAGATTGTTGCAAAGACGAAATTAAGTTCTAATACATACAATTACTTAATAAGTGTTAATTATTATCGTTAGCAATTTATGATAAATATATGCAACCTATTAATTAAAAGTGCATTAAAGGGCCCGGCACGGTGACTCACACCTGTAATCCCAATACTTTAGGAGGCCGAAGTGGAGGGATTGCTTGAGCCCAGCAGTTTGAGGCTGCAGTGGGCTATGATTGCACCACTGCACTCCAGCCTGAGTGACAGAGAGACCCTGTCTCTAAAAAAAAAAAAAAAAAAAAAAAGTGCATTAAGTAATTCATTAATGTTCAGAGCCTCTTCTCAGCTCCAGGTGTTCTTCTTCCCATTGACATTACAGCTTCTGCTTGTCCCTTTTGGGACTATTATTTCCTTCCCTTACCCCCTTTAACCAGTCTCCTGGGTCTCTCTGAGTTGCTGCTGAGATTAGCTTCAGCCACAGCCTGGGCAGAAAGATCTGTTACAACCATTGGCACCAAGAGGCTCTTCCCTCTGCCCTAGGAGGCGTGTATTCGCTTCTTTTTTTTTCTTTTCTTTTCTTTTCTTTTGGTGGGGGGGGCAAACTATTCATTCACTGTCCTCTATTGATGCAAAAACCATTCTAGCCGTTTTTGTTTGTTTGATTGTGAGACAGAGTTTCGCTCTTGTTGCCCAGGCTGGAGTGCAGTGGCGCCATCTCCACTCACCACAACCTCTTCTTCCCGGGTTCAAGCAATTCTCCTGCCTCAGCCCCCCAAGTAGCTGGGATTACAGGCACGAGCCACCACGCCCGGCTAATTTTGTATTTTTGGTAGAGACGGGGTTTCTCCATGTTAGTCAGGCTGGTCTCGAACTCCCGACCTCAGGCGATCCACCCGCCTTGGCTTCCCAAAGTGCTAGGATTACAGGCGTGAGCCTCCGCACCTGGCTGTATTCACTTCTAATAGGTTCATTTATGCATTCAAGAAATGTTTGTTTAGTACTTTCTTCAAAGGTTTTTTTTTTTTTTTTTTGAGATGGAGTCTTGCTCTTGTTGCCCAGGCTGGAGTGCAATGGTGCCATCTCCACTCACCACAACCTCCTCTTCCTGGGTTCAAGCAATCCTCCTGCCTCAGCCTCCCAAGTAGCTGGGATTATAGGCATGAGCCACCACGCCCAGCTAATTTTGTATTTTTAGTAGAGACGGGGTTTCTCCATGTTAGTCAGGCTGGTCTTGAACTCCCGACCTCAGGCGATCCACCCGCCTCGGCTTCCCAAAGTGCTGGGATTACAGGTGTAACCCTCTGCACCCGTCTGTATTCACTTCTAATAGGTTCATTTATGCATTCAAGAAATGTTTATTTAGTACTTTCTTCAAAGGTTTTTTTTCTTTTTTTTTTTTTTTAGAGATGGGGTCTGGCTCTGTTGCCCAGGCTGGTCTATGAACTCCTGGGCTCAACCCATCCTCCCATCTCAGCCTCCCGAAGTGCTGGGATTACAGTGGTGAACCGCCACACCCAGCCTATGTAGTACTTTCTACTCTCCTGGCCCTGGGGTTGCTATGGATAGGTCGTGGTCCTTGCCCTCATAAAGCTCTCAGATTCAGAGACACACATGGGGTTTTGGTTTACTCCATTCAGCAAGTATTTATTGAATGAGAGCGTTCATGGGAGGACTAAGATGTTGGGTAAAGACAGACATTGGCAGGGTGCAGTGGCTCATGCCTGTAATCCCAGCACTTTGGGAGGCCAAGGTGGGCGGATCACCTGAGGTCAGGAGTTCGAGACCAGCCTGGCCAACATGGAGAAACCAAGTCTCTACTAAAAATACAAAAATTAGCCAGGCGTGGTGGTGCACACCTTTAATTCCAGCTACTCGGGAGGCTGAGGCATGAGAATCGCTTGAACCCGGGGGCGGAGCTCACAGTGAGCCAAGATCGTGCCACTTCACTCCAGCCTAGGCAACAGAGCAAGACTCCATCTCAAAAAAAAAAAAAAAAAAATGACAGACATAAGGCTGGGTGCGGTGGCTCACACCTATAATCCCAGCACTTTGGGAGGCCAAGGCAGGAGGGTCACTTGAGCTCAAGAGTACAACACCAGCCTAGGCAACATAGCAAGACTCCATCTCTCCAAAATGTTAAAAAAAAAAAAAAAAAAAAAAAGTCGGGCATGGTGGCATGTGCCTGTAGTCCCAGATACTTGGGAGGTTGAGGCAGGAGGATGGTTTGAGCCCAGGGGGTCAAGACTGCAGTGAGCCATGATTGCGCCACTGCACTCCAGTCTGGGCAACAGAGTAAGACCCTGTCTCTTAAAAAACAAAAACAAGTGGGAGGAGAGAAGCGTTCTGGGAGGAGAGAAAAGTGTGTGCAAATGTGCTGTCATGGTGAGAATATCAAGTATCAAGTAGGTGGTGGGGAGAGGAATCACATGAGGAAGGTCAGGTCTGCATGGGAGGGCAGCCTCTCTCCCGGGCACGGTGGAGGGAAAGAAAGAATAGCTGGTCACGGAGGCTCACGCCTGTAATCCCAGCACTTTGGGAGGCTGAGGCAGGTGGATCACCTGAGGTCAGGAGTTCAAGGCCAGCCTGGTCAACATGGTGAAACCCCATCTCCACTAAAAATACAAAAATTAGCTGGACACGGTGGTGGGTGCCTGTATTCCCAGTTACTCAGGAGGCTGAGCCACGAGAATCACTTGAACCTGGGAGGCAGAGATTGCAATGAGCTGAGATCAGACTCCATCCAAAAAAAAGACAGAAAAAAGGAGGGAAGGAAGGAACAAAGACAAAGAAAGGAAGGAAAAAGGAAAAGAAAGGAAGGAAGGAAGGAAGAAACGAAAGAGGGAAGGAAGGGCCGGGCTCAGTGACTCGTGCCTGTAATCCGAGCACTTTGGGAAGCCGAGGCAGGCAGATCTCCTGAGGTCAGGAGTTCGAGACCAGCCTGGCCAACATGGAGAAATCCCATCTCTACTAAAAATACAAAAAATTTGCTGGGCATGGTAGTGGGCATCTGTAGTCCCAGCTACACAGGAGACTGAAGCAGGAGAATTGCTTGAGCCCGGGAGGTGGAGGTTGCAGTGAGCCGAGATCGCACCACTGCACTCCAGCCTGGGTGACAGAGTGAGATTCCATCTTAAATAAATAAATAAATATAAAAAAGAAAAAGAAAAGAAAAGAGAGAAGGACTCTAGGAGCTATATGACCATGTGACCTCACTTCCCTTTCTCCCAGCCTGGGGCAGAGTGGTTCAGCCCCAACTGCACAGAACGTTGCCGCTGTTGGCCAGGGAGTCGGGTCGAGTGCCAAATCTCTCAGTGCGGGACACACACTGTGTGCCAGCTTAAGAATGGCCAGTACGGATGCCACCCCTATGGTGAGAGCCCCTCCCCATGCTGTCCCCGCCTGCCAGCCTGTTGGAGTGGACTTGATGCCAGGATCCCAATCCCTCGATTGAGCAGAGGAACGGGGGCCTGCCACCAGGCATCGGGTGGGCCGGCGTGTGGGGTCCAGCCTGGAGGGACCACAGAAGCAGCTTCGCCTGTTCTTTCCCCCTCCCAGCAGGCACTACCACCTGCTTGGTCTACGGAGATCCTCACTATGTCACCTTTGATGGGAGGCACTTTGGCTTCATGGGCAAGTGCTCTTACATCTTGGCCCAACCCTGTGGCAACTCAACAGGTAGGCCCTGGAGATGCCTCCGCGGTCTGGGGGAAGGGTCTGTGGGCAGTACTGCTGGGCATGAGGCATGGTGGGTGGCAGGAAGTGGCAGGGCGCAGATGGGGGAAGAGGCAAAATAGGAGCAAGTTCTTCTGTAAGGTGAGGGTTGAAGGCCGGGCACAGTGGCTCACACTGGTAACCTCAGCACTTTGGGAGGCTGAGGCAGGAGGATCACTTGAATCTAGGAGTTTGAGACCAGCCTGGGCAGCACAGCAGGACTCTCATCTCCATGAAAAAAACAAAAAAATTAAAAATCAGGCTAGGCGCAGTGGTTACGCCTGTAATCCCAACACTTTGGGAGGCCGAGGTGGGTGGTTCACCTGAGGTCAGGAGTTTGAGACCAGCCTGGCCAACATGGTGAAACCCCGCCTCTACTAAAAATATAAAAAATTAGCTGGGCATGGTGGCAGGCACCTGTAATCCCAGCTACTCGGGAGGCTGAGGCAGGAGAATCGCTTGAACCCGGGAGGCAGAGGTTGCAGTGAGCAGAGATTGTGCCACTGCACTCCTGCACTCTAGCCTAAACAGTAAGAGTAAAACTCCATCTCAAAAAAAAAAAAAAAAAAAAAAAAAACAGCTGGGTGTAGTGGGACACACCTATAGTCCCAGCTACTTGGGAGGCTGAGGCAGGAGGATCACTTGAGCCCAAGAGTTGGAGGCTGCAGTGAGCTGTGATCACACCACTGCACTCCAGCCTGGGTAGCACAGTGAGACCCTATCTTGAAAAATAAATAAATACATACATAAATAAAGTTAAAAAAATAAAAAAGAAGAAGAAGAAGGTAGTGGTTGGGGAGCACAGACGCCCTGGAGGATGTTCTAGCCACTGAACGGAGACAGACACGTTGCGGCTGCAGGCTCTCCTGACAGAGGCAGTTGTGGTCTGCTGCTGTGTGGGTCCGGCCTCCCCTGCTGGACTTTGGGGTCAGTGTCTCTGTGGTGTTCATCTCTCAGGGCTTAGGGCACTGCTTATGGCGGATGTTGAGAAATGAGCCACTGGACTCTTTTCATTCTTCTCCCCACCCAGACCCATTCTTCAGGGTGACAGCCAAGAATGAGGAGCAGGGACAGGAAGGTGTGTCCTGCCTAAGCAAAGTCTACGTGACCCTTCCCGAGACCACCGTCACCCTGCTTAAGGGCAGACGTACTCTGGTGAGCCCTGTTCCGCCCCCACCATCCTTGCAGGGTCTCACTGTGTGTCCTGGCTGACTCTTCCAGGCCCTGAACCCTTCCATGGATGGGATTCCACAAGACAGTGGCCTGCAATCCCAGCTCCTTGGGAGGCTAAAGTGGGAGGATTGCTTGAGGCCAGGAGTTTGAAGCCAGCCTGGGCAAGATAGCAAGACCCTGTCTCTTTAAAAATAGAAAAAATTAGCCTGGTGTGGTGGCACTTGCCTACTGTCCCCTCTACTCCAGAGGCTGAGGTGGGAGGATTGCTGGAGCCTGGGAGGTCGAGGCTGCAGTGAGCTGTGATTGCACCATGGCACTCCAGCCTGGGCAACATAGTAAGACACTGTCTCTTAAAAACAAAAACAAAACAATGGTGAGGAAACTCCAGTCCACTCCTGGTGGATGAGATTGTTAGGCTGCTGTGGATGGTGTCCTGCCTTCCAGCCATGGAAATGGAAGTCTGCTGGGGTCGTCCTTGACCCCCAGATCTGTCTCTCTGTCTCTTGCCTCTGCCTTGCCTTTCCAGGTTGAGGGTCAGCGAGTTACTCTCCCAGCCATACCCTCTAAAGGCGTCTTCCTGGGTGCAAGCGGGCGATTTGTGGAGTTGCAGACGGAGTTCGGTTTGCGGGTGAGATGGGATGGTGACCAGCAGCTGTATGTGACTGTGTCCAGGTGAGGCGGTGTCCCGGCCAGGCAACTGCCACTTCTTCTTGCTGCCCACCCTGCCCACTCCCCTTCCATCCCTGGCAGCACTACTTGATCCTTTATGCATCTCCTGATGGGTGGGAAGCACCCTGCTTAAGTGGCAGGGCTCTCTTTGGACCAGGAGACAGGAGAAAATGGTTTCAGGGCATGTGATAGATAGCAGGATGGACGTACATGCTTTGGTAATGTGCTAGAAGAAGCACTAGTGAGTTCTGGAGGCTTTCAGAAGGGCAGACACCTGGTCCCATTCTCAAAGGAAGAGTGGCTCCCCAGATGGACAAAACAAGGGAAAGAAAGATTCTTTTTCTTTTTCTTTTTTTTTTTTTTTGAGACAGGATCTCTCGCTCTGTTCCCCAGGCTGGAGTGCAGTGGTGCTATCTCGGCTCCCTGCAACCTCTGCCTTCCAGGTTCAAGCGATTCTCCTGCCTCATCCTCCCAAGTAGCTGGGATTACAGGCATGCACCACCATGCCCAGCTAATTTTTGTATTTTTAGTAGAGACAGGATTTCACCATGTTGGCCATGCTTGTCTCAAACTCCTGACCTCAGGTGATCCTCCTGCCTCAGCCTCCCAAAGTCTTGGGATTACAGGGGTGAGCCACTGTGCCCAGTGAAAGAAAGACTTTAGAAAAATAATTTATAGCGGCCAGGTGCAGGGGTTCCCGCCTGTAGCTCTGCACTTTGGGAGGCTGAGGTGGGAGAATCCCTTGGGGCCAGGAGTTCCAGACCAGCCTGGGCAACATAGTGAGACCCCATCTCCACCAAAAAAATTTAAATATTAGCCAGGCATAGTGGTCTATACCTATAACCTCAGCACGCTGGGAGGCCGAAGCAAGAGGATCACTTGAGTCCAGGAGTTCCAGACCAGCCTGGACAACATAGTGAGATCCTGTCTCTTAAAAAATAAAAAACAAAATTAGCTGGTTGTGGCAGTACTTGCTTGTAGTCTCAGCTACTCAGGAGGCTGAGGTGGGAGGATCGCTTGAGCCTAGGAGTTGGAGGCTGCAATGAGACGAGATTACACCACTGCGCTCCAGCCTGAGCCACAGAGGGTGACCCTATCTCTAAAATAAATAAATAAATAATTTGGCCAGGCACGGTGGCTGACGCCTGTAATCCTAGCACTTTGGGAGGCCGAGGCAGGCAGATTATCTGAGGTCAGAAGTTCGAGACCAGCCTGGCCAACATGGTGAAACCCCGTCTCTACTAAAAATACAAAAAAATTAGCTGGGCATGGTGGTATGTGCCTATAATCCCAGTTACTTGGAAGGCTGAGGCAGGAGAATTGCTAGAACCTGGGAGGCGGAGGTTGCAGTGAGCCAAGATTGCACCACTGCACTCCAGCCTGGGTGATAGAGGGAGACTCCATCTGAAAAAAAGAAGAATAAAATAAAATAAAAATAAATAAATAAATAAGGCGGGAGTGTTTTAGGGCCAGCAAGGGGTTTGCTGTGGCTGGACAATGAACAGAGGGGAAGGAGGCTTGGGGGAGAGCCATGGGGTCCTCTTGTCCAGTCCGCACCTCTTCATCCTCCTCACGCCCTCTGCTTTGGGACCCCAGCTCCTTGCCTTCTCTGCCACTGCCCCTCAAGGACCGAGGCTCCTCCTCTCCATTAACGCCAGCTCCTCTCCTGTTCCCCCAGCACCTACTCTGGCAAACTCTGTGGTTTGTGTGGAAACTATGACGGCAACAGTGACAATGACCATCTGAAGTCGGACGGCAGTCCAGCAGGAGACAAGGAGGAGCTGGGGAACAGCTGGCAGACGGACCAGGACGAGGACCAGGAGTGAGCAAGGAGCCCTCCCACGGGGGCCCCGGGAGGGTCCTGTCCCCTTCCTGGCACTCTCTTTCTTTCTTTTTTTTTTTTGTTTTTGAGATAGAGTCTCCCTCTTTCGCTCAGGCGAAAGTGGTGCGATCTTAGCTCACTGCAACCTCCACCTCCCAGGCTCAAGCAATTCTCCTGCCTCAGAAACCCGATTAGCTGGGATTACAGGCGCTCACCACCACACCCGGATAATTTTCTTATTTTTGTAGAGATGGGGTTTCACCATGTTGGCCAGACTGGTCTCAAACTCTTGGCCTCAAGTGATTCACCTGCCTTGGCCTCTCAAAGTGCTGAGATTACAGGTGTGAGCCACCACGCCACCATGCCCAGTCCTCCCCCGCCCCATTTTTTTTTTTTTTCTTGAGATGGGATCCCCCCTCTGTCTCCCAAGCTGGAGTGCAATGGCACGATCATGGCTTACTGTAGCCTCAAACTCCTGGGCTCAAGCAATCCTCCCTTCTTTGCCTCCCAAGTAGCTTGGATTATACCATGCCCAGCTAACTTTAACAAAATGTTTTGGTAGAGATGGGGAGTCTCACTATGTTGACCAGGCTGCTGGCCCTCCCCAACTTTTCTTTTTTTTTTTTGAGATGGAATCTTGCTCTGTCACCCAGGCTGGAGTATAGTGGCACAGTCTCAGTTCACTGAAACCTCTGCCTCCTGGGCTCAAGTGATTCTCGAGCCTCAGTCTCCCTAGTAACTGGGATTATAGGCACACGCCACCACACCTGTCTGATTTTTGTATTTTTAATAGAGACGGGGTCTCATCATGTTGGCCAGGCTGGTTTCGAACTCCTGACCTCAGGTGATTCGCCTGCCCTGGCCTCCCAAAATGCTGGGATTACAGGCATGCACCACCGCATCCAGCCTCTGCCCTCCCTTTAAAAATGACTGGCATTGCCCCTTTCTCCTCTCTACCCTGGAGACTTCAAGTTGTTCTTTCAGTTGTTCAATATTCTTCTTTGTTTGTTTGTTTGTTTTTAGAGACAGGGCCTTGCTCTGTCACCCAGGCTGGACTGCAGTGGTTCAATCACACCTCACTGCAGCCTCCAAGTCCTGGGCTCAACTGATCCTCTCACCTCAGCCTCCTGAGTAGCTGGGGCTATGGATGTGCCCCACCAAACCCAGCTAATTTCATATTTATTTTTGTACAGATGGGATCTCACTGCGTTGCCCAGGCTGGCCTGGAACTCCTGGGCTCAAGCGATTCTCCCTGCCTCGGCCTCCCACAGTGCCTGGCCAGGGCTCGGTGTTCAGACGTCCTCTGGGAGGGGTTTCTCAGCTGACAGGCTGGTTTGCCAACCAGGACCTGGCCTGCCAACCTTGCTGCCTGCTGGGTTAGGGCTCAGCTGGAAGCGAGTCTTTGTCTTTAGGGCATTTGGGGTGGGTCTCTTGCAGGTGTCAGAAGCACCAGGTGGTGAATCCCCCGTCTTGTGATTCATCTCTGCAGAGCAACATGTCGGGGCCAGGATTCTGTGGACGGCTGGTCGACACCCGTGGCCCGTTTGAGTATGAAGGAGGGCAGGCAGGGTCACGCAGGGGTGGTGCTTGGCACCTGGGCTCCTCCAAGGGTCTGGCCCCATCCACCCCATTCCCCCTGACTTGGTCTCTCCCTGCAGGACATGCCTGCTGCATGTGAAGGCCACTTCCTTCTTCGACAGCTGCATGCTTGATATGTGCAGATTCCAGGGACTGCAGCACCTGCTGTGCACACACATGTCCACCATGACCACCACCTGCCAGGACGCAGGCCATGCTGTGAAGCCCTGGAGGGAACCCCAGTTCTGCCGTGAGTTGTGCCAAATGCAGGGGAGAGGCCAGGCGCAGTGGCTCACACCTGGATCCCAGCACTTTGGGAGTCTGAGGCGGTGGATCACGAGGTCAGGAGTTCGAGACCAGCCCGGCCAGCACGCTGAAACCCCGTCTTTACTGAACATACCAAAATTAGCCAGGCATGGTGGCATATGCCTGTAGTCCTAGCAACTCTGGAGGCTGAGGCAGGAGAATCGCTTGAACTTGGGAGGTGGAGGTTGCAGTGACCCAAGATTGCACCACTGCACTCCAGCCTGGTGACAGAGTGAGACTCCATCTCAAAAAACAATAAAAATAGGCTGAGCACGGTGGCTCACGCCTGTAATCCCAGCACTTTGGGAGGCCGAGGCGGGTGGATCATGAGGTCAAGAGTTCAACACCAGCCTGGCCAAGATGGTGAAACCCTGTCTCTACTAAAAATACAAAAATTAGCCGGGTGTGGTGGCACATGCCTGTAATCCCTGCTCCTCAGGAGGCTGAGGCAGAGAATTGCTTGACCCCGGGAGGCAGAGGTTGCAGTGAACTGAGATCGTGCCATTGCACTCCAGCCTGGGTGACAGAGCGAGACTCCATCTCAAAAATAAATAAATAATAAATAAATAAAATAAAAATACAAAAATTAGCTGGACGTGGGAGTGGGCGCCTGTAATCCCAGCTACTTGGGAGGCTGAGGCAGGAGAATCGCTTGAACTCAGGAGGTAGAGGTTGCAGTAAGCAGATATTGCATCACTGCACTCCAGCCTGGGCAACGAGAGTGAAACTCTGTCTTTAAAAAAAAAAAAAAAAGTGTTTTTGTGCAGCCAAGTCATCACATGCAGGCACACGGTACAGGCCCTAGGCAGGGGAGGCAACGAGGCTGCCTCCCAGCTCCTGGTGTGGCCCAGCTCTTTGGGGAAGCTGCTTCAGGGCAGGTCTATCCCCTGACTCAGACCTCACAGGTGGCCCCATTCCCCTGCAGGCCAACAGCTCACCTGGGGCATGTTTTTACAGCAGCGTGACCAGTGGTGGGTCGGTCAGTTCCCACCATAGGTCTATCTAAGGCTCTCAGGGCAGGCGCCTTAGTGCTGGCCCTGCAGCCCCAGGGAGCCAGCCAGGCTTCTTGGGGAAGCTTCTCACAGTCACTCTCTCTTCTCGAGAAGCCTGGAGCTGGGACCCTCCCGAACGTGTCTTTCCTGTTTCCCACCTGGCCTCGTGGCTTGTTCGTCTCCTTCTCACCCAAGCTTTTCCCTCCACCAGCAATGGCTTGCCCGCCCAATAGCAAGTACTCCCTGTGTGCCAAGCCATGCCCTGACACCTGCCATTCAGGATTCACCGGCATGTTCTGCTCAGACCGGTGCGTGGAGGCCTGTGAATGCAATCCAGGCTTTGTCCTCAGTGGCCTCGAGTGCGTACCTCGCTCCCAATGTGGGTGCCTCCACCCTGCAGGCAGCTACTTCAAGGTGAGCGGCTTCGTGGACCTCTCAGCCCTGCAGCCAGAAAGGGCCTGCTCCCTGCTCTCACACCCCCTGCAAGCTCTTTCTTTTCTTTTTGTTTCTTGTTTTGTTTTGTTTTTGAGACAGAGTTTCTCTGTCCCCAGGCTGGAGTGCAGTGACGCGATCTTGGCTCGCTGCAACCTCCGCCTCCTGGGTTCAAGCAATTACCCTGCCTCAGCCTCCCGAGTAGCTGGGACTACAAGCGTGTGCCACCATGCCCAGCTAATTTTTGGATTTTTAGTAGAGACAGGGTAGGGGGCGGTTTCACCATGTTGGCCAGGATGGTCTTGACCTCTTGACCTCGTGATCTGCCCACCTGGGCCTCCCAAAGTGCTGGGATTATAGGCATGAGCCACCACACCTGGACCTTGGTTTTTTTTTGTTTTTTGTTTTCTGTTTTTGAGACAGAGTCTCACTCTGTTGCCCAGACTGGAGTTCAGTGACACGGTCTCAGCTCACTGCAACCTCTGCCTACTGGGTTCGAGTGATTCTCCTGCCTCAGCCTCCCGAGTAGCTGGGATTAAGGCACGCACTACTACGCCAGGCTGATTTTTGTGTTTTTAGTAGAGATGGGATTTCGCCATGTTGGCCAGGCTGGTCTCAGACTCCTGACCTCAAGTGATCCGCCCACCTTGGCCTCCGAAAGTGCTGGGATTACAGGCGTGAGCCGCCACACCTGGCCTCGGATAGATCAGTTTTGGTTGAAATGATGAACAGACCCAGAAATGATGAAGTGACTGAAGCAGTGAATGGATGCCGAGCTTTTGCAGCGAATCTCGGAGCTTCAGGAAGAGAGGATGTCTCCCCACGATTAAGCCAGTGATCTGGACAGCTCTGGTGGGCTCTGGTGTCAGATCTGGGAACAAACAAAACAAAACAAACCACTTTCTCTTCCTTTCCTGCTGTCTTCCCCCAGGTAGGGGAGCGGTGGTACAAGCCGGGCTGCAAAGAGCTGTGCGTCTGTGAAAGCAACAACAGAATTCGCTGCCAGCCCTGGAGGTGTAGGGCCCAGGAGTTCTGTGGCCTGCAGGATGGTATCTATGGCTGCCATGCCCAAGGTGAGCCATCAGGGTGGAAGGTGAGCCAGGGGCTGCCCAGGCAACACCAGGCAAGGTGATGGGTCCTGCCCAAAGCAGCTTCCCCAGACAGCTGAGTCTCCACCAAGGCCTAGGAGGGGCAGCATTGTCAAGGACCCAGAGGGTGAGGTTGGGGATGTCAGTGTTTCTCTTCGGCAGCTCCAAACCAAGCCAACCACACTTCCTAGGGAAACACCGCATCTGTGGCTGGGCAGTGGGGACCATGCCGGTGTGGACCCGCCAGTGTGGCAGCTCTGGGTCAGAGCTTCCGGGGAGTGGAGCAGTGAGACCGTGAACTCCATCTTCTCCTCCGCAGGTGCCGCCACCTGCACGGCCTCGGGCGATCCCCACTACCTGACCTTCGATGGCGCCTTGCACCACTTCATGGGCACCTGCACCTATGTCCTGACCCGGCCTTGCTGGTCCAGGTCCCAAGACAGCTATTTTGTTGTGAGCGCCACCAATGAGAACCGCGGGGGGAACCTGGAGGTCTCCTACATCAAAGCTGTCCACGTGACAGTCTTTGACCTCAGCATCTCACTGCTCAGAGGCTGTAAGGTCATGGTGGGTGTCTTTCTCCTGCCTCCTGAACCCTGAACACCCAGCCTGCTTGCTTCTCTCCTCTGACCCTCCTTGCCCACATGCCCACCTCTCTGGCTCCTTAGAGCACCTGGGAGGCACCTGCAGCTGACCCAGACCCTCCTCCTTGGACTCCCTCCTCCCTCTGTGAAATGCCCACCGGCACCAGCCCCTCCTGCTCCCAGTTTTTTGCTCCCCACCAACCGCTTTTTTTTTTTTTTTTTTTTTTCTGAGACAAGGTCTTGCTCTATCACCTAGGCTGGAGTGCAGTCGTGAAATCATAGCTCATTGTAGCCTTGACCCCCTGGGCTCAAGTGATCCTCCCGCCTCAGCCTCCCAAGTAGCTGGAACTACAGGCACGCACCACCTGCATGGCTATTTTTTTTTTTTTTTTTTTTTACTTTTTGTAGAGACGGGGTTTCTCCATGTTGCCCAGGCTGATCTTGAGATCCTGGGCTCAAGTAATCCTCCTGCCTTGGCCTCCCAAAGTGCTGGGTTTGCAGGCATGAGCCCCCGTCCTTGACTTTAACCCAAGTTCCTTCCTGACTCTCCTTTCTACGTCCTCCCTGCCTCTGAAGCTGAATGGCCATCGGGTGGCCCTACCTGTGTGGCCTGCACAAGGCCGGGTGACCATAAGGCTCAGCAGCAACTTTGTCCTCCTCTACACGAACTTTGGGCTCCAAGTTCGCTACGACGGGAGCCACTTGGTGGAAGTGACAGTCCCCTCCTCCTATGGCGGCCAGCTCTGCGGGCTGTGCGGTGAGTTTCCTGGGCACCTGCAGGGAAAGCTGGGGCAATGAGGAGGCATGTGACCTGGTCCCCCCACATCTCTGTGAGGTGTTCTAAGTACTTGTCAACTGACTAATTGGTTGAGGACATTAGGCATGAAGGTAGGAGTTAAGGGAAGACGGAGATGAAGAGACAGAAAGGGGCCACGTGCAGTGGTTCATGCCTGTAAATGCAGCACTTTGAGAGCCCGAGGAGGGCAGATCACTTGAGGTCAAGAGTTCGAGACCAGCCTGGCCAACATGGTGAAACCCTGTCTCTACTAAAAATACAAAAATTAGCTGGGCATGGTGGTGCACGCCTGTAATCCCAGCTACTCGGGAGGCTGACGCAGGAGAATCGCTTGAACCTGGGAGGCAGAGGTTCCAATGAGCCGAGATCACGCCTATACTTCAGCCTGGGCGATAGAACAAGACTGCATCTCAAAAAAGAAGAAAAAGCAAAAGAGACAGAAAGGGTTAACTTTGCTATGTAGAGTGAAGAGTGAGGGTGCCTCTTCTGGCCAGGAGGTTGGTGGCCCTGGGGCCTGGCCTGCTGGGGGGCCCTTTGTTGCCTGTTTTAACGACTCCCTCCTCCAGGGAACTACAACAACAACAGCTTGGACGACAACCAGCGCCCCGACAGAAAGCCTGCGGGCGATTCCGTGCAGCTGGGGGCAGCCTGGAAGTTACCTGAATCCTCTGAACCTGGGTGAGCTGGGGGCCGGGGGAGCCAGGCAGGAGGGGCTGGGCCAGGGAAAGGCCTCGGGGGGCAGCTTGGAAGTGTCCTCTGTGTGTCCCCACTCCCTCTGTGCTGTACTTCCCTACTGGCCAGAAACTGGCAATCTTGCCGGTTTAGACTCTCCAAGATTGGAGTTGGTAAGAAGTTATTCTGACCTCCCACGCCCCCACGCCCACGCCTACTGACTTCTATGTTTAGTGATCTCTTTGGAGGGTCCACTTGCGTTCACCCTGAGGTCTAACCTTTTTCCTTCCTGCTGCATCTCCTGGCCTTCCCACTTGAGGGCACCGTTTTGTCCTCTTCTCCTGTATCCCTCTCTCTTTCCCTGCCCACTTTTTGTTTTGTTTTGTTTTTGAGACAGAGTCATGCTCTGTCACCCAGGCTAGAGTGCAGTGGCACAATCTTGGCTCAATGCAACCTCCGCCTCCCAGGTTCAAGTGATTATCCTGCCTCAGCCTCCCAAGTAGCTGGGATTACAGGTGCTCTCCACCACGCCCAGTTAATTTTTGTATTTTTGTTTGAGACAGGGGTTCTCCATGTTGGCCAGGCTAGTCTCAAACTCCTGACCTCAGGTGATCTGCCTGCCTTGGCCTCCCAAAGTGCTGGGATTGCAGGTGTGAGGCACTACGCCCAGACCCTTGTCCACTTTTGCTTCGGTTTGGGAGATGGTTCCTCAGGCCCTCAGGTCTTCCCTTCCCTTTTTCCTTTCCTTTTTTTCTTTTCTTCTCTTGAGATAGGGTCTTGGTCTGTTGCCCAGGCTGGAGTGCAGTGGTGCAATCATAGCTCACTGAGGCCTCCAACTGCTGGGCTCAAGCCATCCTCCCACCACAGCCTCCTGAGTAGCTGGGACTATAGGCACATGCCGCCACACCCGGCTAATTTTTTAAAGTTTTGTGTAGAGATGGGATCTCACTATGTTGCCCAGCCTGGTCCTGAACTTCTAGTCTCAAACAGTCCTCCTACCTTGGCCTCCCAAAGTGCTGGGATTATAGGCATGAGCCACTGTGCCCAGCCTGTAGGCCTCAGTTTCGATTCTCTCCTCATTCAGCTGTTTCCTTGTGGGTGGCAAGCCCTCCAGCTGCCAGGAGAACAGCATGGCAGACGCCTGGAACAAGAACTGTGCGATCTTAATAAACCCTCAGGGTAAGACATGTCCCTGCTGGCCCTTTTTCCTCCCTGAAGGACAGGAGGCTGGAGAGGGAGTCTAGTCAGGGAGGGAGAAACAAAACCAGAAACAGATGGAAAGGCACGAGGAAGGCAAATGGGACCACAGGACCAACCAGCGGTCACCTTCTTGGGACCTATGACTGATGGGTCTGTATTTGTGTCTCAGGCAGTAAATAAATCCGGGATTTCTTTTCTTTTCTTTTCTTTTCTTTTCTTTTCTTTTCTTTTCTTTTCTTTTCTTTTCTTTCTTTTTCTATTAGAAATGTTTTAATAGGCTGGGCGCAGTGGCTCATGCCTGTATCCCAGTACTTTGGGAAGTTGAGGAGGGCAGATCATGAGGTCAGGAGTTCGAGACCAGCCTGGCTAGCACAGTGAAACTCTGTCTCTACTAAAAATACAAAAAATTAGCTGGGCCTGGTGGTGGGCACCTGTAGTCCCAGCTACTCGGGAGGCTGAGGCAGGAGAATCACTTTAACCTGGGAGGCAGAGGTTGCAGTGAGCTAAGATTGCGCCACTGCACTCCAGCCTGGGCCACAGAGTGAGACTCTGTCTCAAAAAAAAAAAAAAAGAAAGTTTTAATAGAGATGGGGGACTCTCACTGTGTAGCCCAGGCTGTTCTCGAACTATGGACCTCAAGGGATCCTCCCCTTGGCCTCCCAAGTAGTTGGGGTGACAGGCATGAGCCACGACGCCTGGCCCTTTTTTCTTTTTTCTTATTTTTTAAAGATAAGGTCTAACTCTGTTGCCCAGGCTGGAGTGCAGTAGCACGATCACAGCTCACTGCAGGCTTGAACTCCTGGGCTCAAGTAATCCTCCCGCTTCAGCCTACAGAGTAGCTGGGACCACAGGCATGCACCACCATGCCCAACTAATTTTTTTTTTTTTTTTTTTTGAGTTGGAATCTCGCTCTGTCACCCAGGCTGGAGTACAATGGTGTGATCTCGGCTCACTGCAACCTCCGCCTCCCAGGTTCAAGTTATTTTCCCACCTCAGCTTCCCAAGTAGCTGGGATTACAGGCCTGTGCCACCAAACCCAGCTCGTTTTTGTATTTTTAGTATTTCACCATGTTGGCCAGACTGGTCTTGAACTCCTGACCTCAAATGATCCGCCTACCTCAGACTCCCAAAGCGCTGGGATTACAGGCGTGAGCCACCGTGCCCGGTCTAATTTTTTAATATTTTGGAGATGAGGCCTTGCTATGCAGCTCAGGCTGGTCTTGAACTCCTGGGCTCAAGTGATTCTCCTGCTTTGCTCTCCTAAAGTGCTGAGGTTACAGGCGGGAGCCACCACACAAATCTGGGTTTTGTTTGTTTGTTTGTTTTGTTTTTATTCTCTGTTGCCCAGGTTGGAGTGCAATGGCACAATCATAGCTCATCCTGCCTCAGCCTCCCGAGTAGCTGGGACTACAGGTGTGCACCACCATGCCCAGCTAATTTTTGTAGAGACACAGTTTCACCATATTGCTCAGGCTGGAAAATCCAGGGTTTTTTTTGTTTGTTTTGTTTCATTTTGTTTTGTTTTTGAGACAGAGTCTCGATTTGTTGCCCAGGCTGGAGTGCAATGGCGCTATCTCAGCTCACTGCCACATTTGCCTCCTGGGTTCAAGAGATTCTCCTGCCTCAACCTCCCGAGTTGCCTAGACTACAGGCGCTCTCTACAATGCCCTGCTAATTTTTGTATTTTTACTAGAGATTGGGTTTCACCATGTTGGTCAGGTGAGTCTCGAACTCCTGACCTCAAGTAATCTGCCCGCCTCGGCCTCCCAAAGTGCTGGAATTGCAGGTGTGAGCCACTGTGCCTGGTGGGAAAATCCAGGTTTTGATTGAAGTGGATGTCAAATCAGACCCCAGGGAAGCCACATGGCCCTGCTCCTTCCCAGCCCCTCCCCTGGCTCACCTGCCTTCTTTCTTCCTGCAGGACCCTTCTCTCAATGTCACCAGGTGGTGCCTCCCCAGTCCAGCTTTGCCAGTTGCGTGCATGGCCAGTGTGGGACCAAGGGCGACACCACGGCCCTGTGCCGCTCCCTGCAGGCTTACGCGTCCCTGTGTGCCAGAGCTGGCCAGGCTCCTGCCTGGCGGAACAGAACTTTCTGCCGTGAGTGACTGGCCACCTGTTCCCACAGCCTGTAGGAACCCTCCAGAATTCTGCCCTCCCTTTCTTCCTCTAAATTCTATATATATATATTTTTTCTTTGAGATGGTGTCTCGCTCTGTTGCCCAGGCTGGAGTGCAGTGGCGCAATCTCGGCTCACTGCAACCTCCACCTCCTGTGTTCAAGACAAAGTGGGCGGATCGCCTGAGGTCAGGAGTTGGAGACCAGCCTGGTCAACATGGCAAAACCCTGTCTCTATTAAAAATACAAAAATTGGCCAGGTGTGGTGGTGAGCACCTGTAATCCCAGCTACTTGAGAGGCTGAGGTGGGAGAATCGCTTGAACCTGGGACGCAGAGGTTGCAGTGCACCGAGATTGCACCACTGCAGTCCAGCCTGGGCGACAAGAGTGAAACAAAAAACAAGAGTGTAAAACAAAACAAAACAAAACAAAAAGTTCTGGCGATGGATGGTGGTAATGGCAGCACAACAATGTGAATGTACTTAGTGCTGTTGAAGTGTACATTTAAAAATTGTTGCCGGGCGCGGTGGCTTATGCCTGTAATCCCAGTACTTTGGGAGGTCGAGGCAGGTGGATCACGAGGTCAGGAGATTGAGACCATCCTGGCTAACACGGTGAAACCCTGTCTCTACTAAAAACACAACATATTAGCCAGGCGTGGTGGCGGGCACCTGTAGTCCCAGCTACTTGGGAGGCTGAGGCATGAGAATGGCATGAATCCGGGAGGCGGAGCTTGCAGTGAGCCAAGATCACACCACTGCTCTCCAGCCTGGGTGACAGAGTGAGACTCTGTCTCAAAGAAAAAAAAAACTGTTAAATGGTAGATTTTATGTCTGGTTTTTTTTTGTTGTTTTGCTTTTGAGAGTCTCGCTGTCGCCCAGGCTGGAGTGTGGTGGTCTGACCTTGCCTCATTGCAACCTCTGCCTCTCAGGTTCAAGAGATTCTCGTGCCTCAGCCACCTAAGTAGCTGGGACGACAGGCGTGCACCACCATGCCCAGCTGATTTTTGCATTTTTAGTAGAGATGAGTTTCACCATGTTGGCCAGCCTGATCTCGAACTCCTGACCTCAGGTGATCCACCTGCCTCAGCCTCCCAAAGTGCTGGGATTACAGGTGTGAGCCACCATGCCCAGCCACTACTAGGAGCTTTTGACGCCCCAAGGTTTGGGGGCTGGAAATGCCACCCCGCTCTTCCTAATGCTCTCATTTTCCTTAGCTATGAGGTGCCCACCTGGCAGCAGCTATAGCCCCTGTGGCAGCCCCTGCCCAGCCACCTGCAGCAGCCTAAACGACCCGAGGGACTGCCCCAAAGCACTGCCCTGTGCTGAGAGCTGCGAATGTCAGAAAGGCTACATCTTGAGTGGAACCTCCTGCGTGCCCCTTGGCCAGTGTGGCTGCACCGAGCCAGCGGGCTCCTACCATCCGGTGAGAGGCCAGCTAGCAGGGGCCCTGCCCTTTCCAGGCCCACATGTTTGGGGTCAGGGCAAGCTCAGGAGAGGCAGGAGGAAGGCTCAGAACCTGGAAGGGGCAGGGCTGGCCAAGGCTGGGGGACGAGGAGGAAGGCCAGATGCTGCAGCCAGCTTCAACCGGGACATCAGCCCATCTCCTGATTCCAACTTTCTGTTGGCTCTGCTGATCCCTGTGGCCCACAGGTCGGGGAGCGCTGGTACACAGAGGACACCTGCACCAGGCTCTGCACCTGCTCCATCCACAACAACATCACCTGCTTCCAAAGCACCTGTAAACCCAACCAGATGTGCTGGGCCCTGGATGGGCTACTCCGTTGTCGGGCCTCAGGTAGGAGGACCATGGTGATAGGGGGACTCCACAGCCCTGAGGCCAGCTCTCCCAACTCCCCAACAGACTCCCTGCTGCCTGTAGCACTGGGGTTCAGGTTTCGGCTCATAACTCTGCTGCAACAAAGAGCTTCCTGTGGGAAAGATGACCTCCAACTGCTGAGAAGGGAGACTCACCCATCCTTCTCCTGCAGCGGCCACCAACTTAGATGGAATATTATAAATCCTTTCCTGGGGCCGGACACCGTGGCTCACACTTGTAATCTCAGCACTTTGGAAGGCCAAGGCAGGCAGATCACTTGAGACTAGGGTTCAAGACCAGCCTGACCAACATGGCTACACCCCGTCTGTACTAAAAATACAAAAATTAGCCTGTAATCCCAGCTACTCGAGAGGCTGAGGCAGGAGAATTGCTTGAACCCAGGAGGCAGAGGTCGCAGTGAGCAGATATCATGTCATTGCACTCCAGCCTGGGTGACAAGAGCAAAACTCCGTCTCTAAATAAATCTTTCCCTGGAGGCCAGGCATGGTGGCTCATGCCTGTAATCCCCGTGCTTTGGGAAGCTGAAGTCAGAGGATCACTTGAGGCCAGTAGTTCAAGACCAGCCTGAGCAACATAGTGAGACGCCCATCTCTACAAAAAACAAAAACTAAAAAATTAAAAATTAAAATTAAAGACATTGCACCTGTAGCTCCTGCTACCTGGGAGGCTGAGGTAGGAGGATCTCTTGAGCCCAGGAATTAGAGTCTGCAGTGAACTATGATCTTGCCACTGCACACCAGTCTGGGTAACAGAACAAGACCCTGTCTCTAAAAAAAATTTTTTTTAATTAGTTGAATAGGGTACTTCATGCCTGTAGTCCCGGATACTCTGGAGGCTGAGGTAGGAGGACGGCTTGAGCCCAGGAGTTTGAGGCTGCAGTGAGCTATGATCATGCCACTGCATTCCAGCCTGAGTGACAGAGAGAGACCATGTCTCAAAAAAGAAAAAAAAAATCCTTCCTCCAAAGAATCATGCCCCCCTCAGCCTATAAACTTCACGCCTCCTAACCCTGGCCCCAGGTGTTTTTTCTTTTTTTCTTTTCTTTTTTTTTTGTTGAGACGGAGTCTCACTCAGTCGCCTAGGCTGCAGTGCAGTGGCGTGATCTCGGGCTCACTACAAGCTCCGCCTCCCGGATTCACGCCATTCTCCTGCTTCATCCTCCCAAGTAGCTGGGACTACAGGCACCCGCTGCCACGCCCAGCTAATTTTTTGCATTTTTAGTAGAGACGGGGTTTCACCATGTTAGCCAGGATGATCTCGATCTCCTGACCTTGTGATCCACTCGCCTTGGCCTCCGAAAGTGTTGGGATTACAGGCGTGAGCCATCGCGCCCGGCCTTTTTTTTCTTTTTTTGAGGTAGTGTCTTTGTCGCCCAGGCTGGAGTGCAGTGGCGCAATCTCAGCTCACTGCAACCTCCGCCTCCCTGGTTCAAGCGATTCTCCTGCCTCAGCCTTCCAAGTAGCTGGGATTACAGGCACATGTCACCACACCCTATTTTTTTTTTTTTTTTTTTTTTGTATTTTTTTAGTAGAGACGGGGTTTTGCCATGTTGGTCAGGCTGGTCTCAAACCAGCCCGCCTCGGCCTCCCAAAGTGCTGGGATTAGAGGCATGACCCACTGCGCACAGCTGGACCTAGAGTCTTGACTCTTTTCTGGAAGGCAGGGAGAACCCAGGACTAGTTTCCCAGGGACCCTGTACCTGCCAGAGGAACATCATAGCCCAGCTGTCTCTCTGTCCTCCCAGGTATGGGAGTGTGTCAGCTCCCAGGGGAGTCCCACTACGTGAGCTTTGATGGTAGCAACCATTCCATCCGGGACACCTGCACTCACGTCCTGGTGAAAGTATGCCACCCCGCCATGGCCTTGCCGTTCTTCAAGATCAGTGCCAAGCATGAGAAGGAGGAAGGTGGAACTAAGGCTTTCCGCCTTCACGAGGTCTACATTAACATCTACGACGCCCAGGTCACCCTGCAGAAGGGCCACCGTGTGCTGGTGAGCTGGGTGTGGTGACCGGGCCTGGGAGGGAGTATTGGGGAGGGGACTCCGGTCCCTGCTCCTACTTACCATCACTGTCCTCCTGTTTAGATCAACAGCAAAAAGGTCACCCTCCCCGCAATCTCCCAGATCCCCGGGGTCAGCGTCAAGTCCAGCAGCATCTACACCATTGTTAACATCAAGATCGGGGTGCAAGTCAAGTTTGACGGGAATCATCTCTTAGAGATTGAACTCCCCACAACCTACTATGGAAAGGTGAGGAAAACATCTGGCTCTGCTAGCTGGGGAGGCAGCCCCAGGGAGATTGGTGGCTGGCAGGGATTGGGGGCAGTGTTCACATCGTGCCTGCCCAAAGAGGCCACTCCTCAGGATGGAGCAGGGCAGTGGTGGTGCGCGCCTTTCTGTGTAGGATGGACAAGAGTGTTTCCAGGAAAAAACAGGAAAAACCGTTCTGGCTGGGCGTGGTGGTTCACGCCTGTAATCTCAGCATTTTGGGAGGCCGAGGCAGGTGGATCACCTGAGGTCAGGAGGTCGGGATCAGGCTGGCCAACATGGTGAAACCCTGTCTCTATTAAAAATAAAGATTTAAAAAATTAGCTAGGGGTGGTGGTGCGCACCTGTAATCCTAGCTACTTGGGAGGTTGAGGCAAGAGAGTCACTTGAATCCGGGAGGCGAATAGTGAAGTGAGCCGAGATCATGCCACTGCACTCCAGGCTGGGTGACAAGACCCGAAACTCAAAAAGAAGGGAGGGAGGGAAGGAAGGAAGGAAGGAAGGAGGGAGGGAGGGAGGGAAGGAAGGAAGGAAGGAAGGAAGGAAGGAAGGAAGGAAGGAAGGAAGGAAGGAAGGAAGAAAAACTGCTCTCGTGGAAGGAAGGAAGGAAGGAAGGAAGGGAGAAAAGCCACTCTTGTGGAAGGAAGGAAGGAAGGAAGGGAGGAAGGGAGGAAGGAAGGAAGGAAGGAAGGAAGGAAGGAAGGAAGGAAGGAAGGGAGAAAAGCTGCTCTCGTGGAAGGAAGGAAGGGAGGGAGGGAGGGAGGGAGGGAGGAAGGAAGGAAGGAGGGGAGAAAAGCTGCTCTCGTGGAAGGAAGGAAGGAAGGGAGGGAGAAAAACCGCTCTCGTGGGAGGAAGGAAGGAAGGAAGGAAGGAAGGGAGGAAGGAAGGAAGGGAGAAAAGACGCTCTTGTGGAAGGAAGGAAGGAAGGAAGGAAGGGAGGGAGGGAGAAAAACCGCTCTCGTGGGAGGAAGGAAGGAAGGAGGGAGGGAGGGAGGGAGGGAGAAAAGCCGCTGTCGTGCTTCCCCAGCACCGAAAAACCACTCTCCCCACCCAGGTCTGCGGCGTGTGCGGGAACTTCAATGATGAGGAAGAGGATGAACTAATGATGCCCAGCGACGAACTAGCGCATAGTGATAGTGAATTTGTGAACAGTTGGAAAGATAAGGACATTGACCCAAGGTAGTGGTCCCCTAAGACCCTCTAGCTTTTCTTTCTTTTTTTTCCGAGACGGAATCTTGCTCTGTCACCCAGGCTGGAGTGCCATGGCACGATCTCGGCTCACTGCAACCTCCACCTCCCGGGTTCAAGAGATTCTCCTGCCTCAGCCTCCCGAGTAACTGGGATTACAGCCACCCACCACCATGCCCAGCTAATTTTTGTAGTTTTTAGTAGAGATGGGGTTTCACCATGTTGGTCAGGCTGGTCTCGAGCTCCTGACCTCAGGCCATGCGCCTGCCTTGGCCTCCCAAAGTTCTAGGTAATCATGAGCCACCGCACATGGCCCCTCTAGCTTTTCTTTTTTTCTTTTTTTTTTTCTTTGAGATGGAGTTTTGCTCTGTTGCCCAGGCTGGAGTGTCAGTGGCGCAATCTTGGCTCACTGCAACCTCTGCTTCCCAGGTTCAGGCAATTCTTGTGCCTCCACCTCCCGAGTAGCTGGGATTACAGGTGCATGACACCACGCCCCACACCTGGCTAATTTGTGCATTTTAGGTAGAGACAGAGTTTCACCATGTTGGCCAGACTGGCCTTGAACTCCTGACCTCAAGTGATCCACCTGCCTCAAAGTGCTAGGATTACAGACGTGAGCCATTGTGCCTGGCCACCCCTCCAGCTTTTCATAGTAACATGAGCTAGGGAGCCAGACTGTAGGGCACACCTGGGGCAGGAAGACCAGAATGTTCCTTTTACCGTCTTCAATTTTTAAATTTTTTGTAGAGACAGGGTCTCGCCACGATTGCCCAGGTTGGTCTCAAACTCCTGGGCTCTAATGATCCTCCCGCCTCGGCTTCCCAAAGTGCTGGGATTACAGACCAGAATGTTGCTTTGTGTGTGTGATTTGAGAGTGATGACTTCTGGGCATTCTGGGGTGATGTGTGTAATTGATCCATCTCAAGGCTGCTAGAACCCACTTGGGGAAATGTGAAAATCTTCTTTTCCTCACTTAGAAACCTTGGAGGAGGAGGCCGGGCGCGGTGGCTCAAGCCTGTAATCCCAGCACTTTGGGAGGCCGAGACGGGTGGATCACGAGGTCAGGAGATCAAGACCAGCCTGGCTAACACGGTGAAACCCCGTCTCTACCAAAAAAGACAAAAAACTAGCCGGGCGAGGTGGCGGGCGCCTGTAGTCCCAGCTACTCGGGAGGCTGAGGCAGGAGAATGGTGGGAACTGGGGAGGCGGAGCTTGCAGTGAGCTGAGATCCGGCCACTGCACTCCAGCCTTGGTGACAGAGCGAGACTCCGTCTCAAAAAAAAAAAAAAAAAAGAAACCTTGGAGGAGGAGCAGGAGCAGTGGCTCATGCCTGTAATTCCAGCACTTTGGGAGACCAAGACTGGAGGATCACTTGAGGCCAGGAGTTTGAGACCGGCCTAGGCAACATAGCAAGACCCCGTCTTTATAAAATATTAAAAACTAAAATTAGCCAGGCATGGTGGCACATGCCTGTAATCCCAGCTCCTCGGAAGGCTAAGGCAGGAGAATCGCTTTAACCTGATACGTAGAGGTTGCAGTGAGCCGAGATCACACCACTGAACTCCAGCCTGGGCGACAAAGTGAGACCTTGTCTCCAAATAAACCAAAACCAAAAATTAGCTGGGTGTGGTGGCGCGCACCTGTAATCCCAGCTACTCAGGAGGCTGAGGCAGGAGAATTGCTTGAACTCGGGAGGCGGAGGTTTCAGTGAGCCAAGATTGCACTATTGCACTACTGCACTCAAGCCTGGGCGACAGAGTGAGACTGTCTCCAAAAAAAAAAAAAAAAAAGATAAACAAAAAAAAAAACAAGCATTGGTTGGGCGTGGTGGCAAGTGCCTGTAGTCCCAGCTACTCGGGAGGCTGAGGCAGGAGAATCTCTTGAACCCAGGAGGGGAGGCAGAGGTTGCAGTGAGTCGAGACTGTTGCATTGAACTCCAGCCTGGGAGACAGAGCAAGACTCCCTCTAAAGAAAAAAAAAAAAAAATTGTGTCATGGTAGAGGGACAACTGTCCCTAGGCTGATTCTTTTCCCTTCCCAGTTGTCAGAGTCTCCCGGTAGATGAGCAGCAGATTCCAGCGGAACAGCAGGAGAACCCGAGTGGAAACTGCAGGGCGGCCGACCTCCGCAGGGCGCGGGAAAAGTGCGAGGCAGCGCTCCGGGCTCCCGTATGGGCCCAGTGTGCCTCCCGCATAGACCTCACGCCCTTCCTGGTAGGCTGTACGAACACCCTCTGTGAGTTTGGAGGTCTCCACCAGGCCCTCTGCCAGGCTCTGCAAGCCTTCGGGGCCACCTGCCAGAGCGAGGGCCTCAAGCCCCCACTCTGGAGAAACAGCAGCTTCTGCCGTGAGTGTGCCCTGCTGTCACCCCAAACCCCCTTTCCCTCTCTGCTTCCCTGAGAGCTCCCTCACTCTCCTTCCTGTTTGTTCCTAATTCAGCTCTCATTGTCTCTTTGACAAGGACTATTTTTAAATTATTTATATATACATATATATATATATATATATATTTTTTTTTTTTTTTTTTTTTGGCTGGGTATGATGGCTCATGCCTTTAGTCCCAGCACTTGGGGAGGCCAAAGTGGGTGGATCACCTGAGGTCAGGAGTTCGAGACCAGCCTGACCAACATGGTGAAACCCCATCCCACTGAAAACACAAAATTAGCTGGGTGTGGCGGCACATGCCTGTAATCCCAGCTACTCAGGAGGCTGAAGCAGGAGAATGGCTTGAACCTGGGAGGCAGAGGTTGCAGTGAGCCGAGATGGTGACATTGCATTCCAGCCTGGGCAAAAAGGGGCAAAACTCTGTCAAAAAAAATTTTTTTTTGAGATAGGGTCTCACTCTGTCACCCAGGCTGGAGTGCACCACCACACCAGCTAATTTTTGTATTTTTAATAGAGATGGGGTTTCACCATGTTGGCCAGGATGGTCTCGATCTCTTGACCTCGCAATTCACCCACCTTGGCCTCCCAAAGTGCTGGGATTACAGGCGTCAGCCACCGCGCCTGGCCAAGAAGGTTTATTTTTCTTTTTTCTTTTTTTTTTTTTTTTTGAGACGGAGTCTTGCTCTGTAGCCCGGGCTGGAGTGCAGTGGCCGGATCTCAGCTCACTGCAAGCTCCGCCTCCCGGGTTTACGCCATTCTCCTGCCTCAGCCTCTGGAGTAGCTGGGACTACAGGCGCCCGCCACCTCGCCCAGCTAGTTTTTTGTATTTTTAGTAGAGACGGGGTTTCACCGTGTTAGCCAGGATGGTCTCGATCTCCTGACCTCGTGATCCGCCTGTCTCGGCCTCCCAAAGTGCTGGGATTACAGGCTTGATATTTTTCTTTAACGCACTCTCTCATTCTAGGAGCAAAGCAGAGGTGCAGAGGGCGCTGCAGAGCTTCTCAGGGCCAGTGGAGGCAACATGAGCACAGCAGCCTGAGCTGGCCGGAGGGTCAGGGTGAACGCAGCGCACAGGTCCTGTACAGAATGGGGCCTCTGCTCAGCTGCCCCACAGCTGGTGGGCATCACCGTGGGTCCAGTGTGACCAGACCCTCTGATTTTTTTTTTTTGGAATAAGCTATAAGCCTGAGTTTTTATTTGATATTGCCATACTTTTTTTTTTCTTTTCTTTTCTTTTTTTTTTTTGAGTTTCACTGTAGCTCAGGCTGGAGTGCAGTGACATGATCTCGGCTCACTGCAACCTCTGCCTCCCAGGTTCCAGTGATTCTCCTGCCTCAGCCTCCAAGTAGCTGAGATTACTCGCATGTTCCACCAGGCCCAGCTAATTTTTGTATTTTTATTAGAGACGGGGTTTCACCATATTGGCCAGGCTGGTCTTGAACTCCTCACTCAGGTGATCCACCTGGCTCAAGCCTCCCAAAGTGCTAGGATTACAGGCGTGAGCCACTGCGCCTGGACATGAAAAATAACAAGTCTTAATTTGAGTTTTTATTATGAGTGAGATTGGACATTTTTTCATATACTTAGGAACCCTTTGAATTTCCCTTTCTGTAAACTATCTGCTCATAGCCAGTCACCATTTTTCCACTAGGTCGTTGGTCTTTATTGAACTATTTCATGGAAGTCCTTTATCTATTATGGAAAGTAGACCTTTATTAGTGCTCTGAGTTACACAGTTTTCCAGTCCTTTTTGTTTTCATCTTTTGGCTTTTTTCTTTTCCATGCAGGAAAAAATTTTTTATGGGGTCAAATATATTAATCTTGTTTTATGTCTTCTGCGTCTTGAGCAATAGCTATAAATGCGAGCCGCACAGAAGCTACAAAACAGTTCGCTGATTCTTTACTCTAGAAATTTTGTTTGTTTGAGACTGGGTGTGGTGGCTCAAGCCTGTAATCCCAGCACTTTGGGAGGCTGAGACAGGCGGATCACGAGGTCAGGAGATCGAGACCATCCTGGCTAACACGGTGAAACCCCGTCTCTACTAAAAAAATATACAAAAATCTAGCCGGTCGTGGTGGTGGGCGCCTGTAGTCCCAGCTACTCGGGAGGCTGAGGCAGGAGAATGGCGTGAACCCGGGAGGCGGAGCTTGCAGTGAGTGGAGATTGCGCCACTGCAGTGGTGCGATCCCGGATCACTGCAACCTCCACCTCCCGGATTCACGCGTGGCGCAATCTCCACTCACTGCAAGCTCCGCCTCCGGGGTTCACGCCATTCTCCTGCCTCAGCCTCCCGAGTAGCTGGGACTACAGGCGCCTCCCACTACGCCTAGCTAATTTTTTTGTATTTTTAGTAGAGATGGGGTTTCACCATGTTGGCCAGGCTGGTCTCAAACTCCTGGCCTCAAGTGATCTGCCCGCCTCGTCCTCCCCAAGTGTTGGGGTTACAGGCGTGAGCCACTGTGTCCGACCTGCTCTAGAACTTTTATGGTTTCATTTTTTTATATTTAAGTGAGGTTGTTTTTTTTTTTTTGGTGTATATTAAGTTTTTGACCCATGAGGATTTATCCTGATGTGTAAAATGAGGTGTGAATCAACTTCGTTTCTGTTTTTCTCCAGAAGGCTAGCCAGCTGTTCCAACATTATTAAATGACGAGTCTGTCTTTGCCCAGGGACTGAGATTCCACACTTTATCTTCTACTAAATTCCCATATATATTTGGATCCTTATCTGAGCTTTCTCCTCTGTTCTATTGGTTCATCTGTATTTGCATGTAACAGTAACACAAAGTCGTAATCACTGAAAATTTAAAATGAGCTTTGGACTGGGCACAGTGGCTTACGCCTGTAATCCCAGCACTTTGGGAGGCCGAGGTGGGCGGATCACCTGAGGTCAGGAGTTCGAGACCAGTCTGGCCAACATGGTGAAACCCTGTCCCTACTAAAAATACAAAAATTAGCTGAGTGTGGTGGTATGTGCCTGTAATTCCAGCAACTCAGGAGGCTGAGGCAGGAGAATTGCTTGAACCCAGGAGGTGGAAGTTGCAGTGAGCCGAGATTGTGCCATTGCACTCCAGCCAGGGTGAAAAGATCAAAACTCTGTCTCAAAAAATAAATAAATAAAAATAAAATAAAATAAAATAAACGTTGACTTATGGAGGGACATTTACTACTGATGGCTCTTTTTTTTTTTTTTTTTAGGGATTTCCTGGCTTTTCTGGTTTGCTTATGTCTTCAGCTCAACTTTGAAATCATCTTGTCCTATTAAAAGCACACACGTTTGGGCCGGGTGTGGTGGCTCACGCCTGTAATCCCAGCACTTTGGGAGGCCGAGATGGGCGGATCACGAGGTCAGGAGATCAAAACCATCCTGGCTAACATGGTGAAACCCTGTCTCTACTGAAAATGCAAAAAAATTAGCTGGGTGTAGTGGTAGGCGCCTGTAGTCCCAGTTACTCGGGAGGCCGAGGCAGGAGAATGGCATGAACACAGGAGGCGGAGCTTGCAGTGAGCCGAGATCATGCCACTGCACTCCAGCCTGGGCAACTCAGTGAGACTCCGTCTCAAAAAAAAAAAGCACACACACATATAAAATACTTTTGGTGGCTGGGTGTGGTGGCTCACGCCTGTAATCCTAGTACTTTGGGAGGCCAACGAGACCAATCTGGCCAACATGGTGAAACCCCATCTCTACTAAAAATACAAAAATCAGCCTGGCGTGGTAGTGCATACCTGTAATCCCAGCTACCCGGGAGGCTGAAGTAGGAGAATCTCTGGAACTGGGGAGGCAGAGGCTGCAATGAGCCTAGATCACTCCTGGGTGTCAGAGAGAGACTCTGTCCCCACACCCCGCCCCCCACCACAAAAAATATTTTTGGTATATTTTATTGAGATCACATTAAATGTGTACATTCACTGAGGCAGAACTAACATCACCATGTTGCTGAACCTTCCTATCCATGAACATGGTATGCATTTCCATTTGTTCACACTACTTTTGCTTAAGGGCCTTTCTTTAACTCTCCCAACAGAATTAACACCTCCCTTCTCTGTGCCTCCATCATGCCTTGTATACTCTTGCCTGTCAACACACCTACTGATCATGCACATCAAGGTCATGTTGCAGTTACTGTTTGACCACGGTCCTTCATGCTGACTTGGGAGAGTCATTCTTGTTCCTTTTTTTTTTTTTTTTTTTTTTTGAGACAATCTTGCTCTGTTGCCCAGGCTGGAGTGCAGTAGTGTGATCTTGGCTCACTGCAACCTCTGTCTCCTGGGTTCAAGCGATTCTCCTGCCTCAGCCTCCTGAGTAGCTGGGACTACAGGCACCTGCCACATGCCCAGTTAATTGTTGTATTTTTAGTAGAGACGGGGTTTCACCATGTTGGCCAGGGTGGTCTCGATCTCCTGACCTCATGATCCACCCACCTCGGCCTCCCAAAGTGCTGGGATTACAGGCGTGAGCCACGGTGCCCAGCTGCTTGTTCCTTTCTTTCCCCCAAAGCCTGGCACACAACCCATACTTAGTAAATGTTTTCTGAATGAATAACAAAAGAACAAAAAAAAAGCTCCCTAAGCCTTGTTGGTCATCCACCCGTAGCCTGGTTTCTACAATCCCTGCCCACCCTGGCTCCCCTGTGACCCTCTCCACTGACCCACTGTCTCCTTCACCCACAGCTCTGGAATGCCCTGCCTACAGCAGCTACACCAACTGCCTTCCCTCCTGCTCACCCTCCTGCTGGGACCTGGATGGCCGGTGTGAGGGCGCCAAAGTCCCCTCTGCCTGTGCTGAGGGCTGCATTTGTCAGCCCGGCTATGTGCTGAGTGAGGACAAGTGTGTCCCCAGAAGTCAGTGCGGCTGCAAGGATGCCCATGGTGGCTCCATCCCTGTGAGTGGGCATGGGAAATGGGACTGGAGGCAACACAGCTTGAGGGTGGTGCTTTCTCCTTTTCTCCGTCTCTCTCTGCCTGGGATACCCATGACTTTACAGCTGGCCCAGGGGTGTGAAGGCTGGTGTAAGTGGCACATTGATCTCTAGCCAGGTCTGGGCTGATGGCACATGATTTGGGTTTTGGATTTGAGGAATCCAAACAAGGAGCATGTGGCATGGTATAGTGGAAAGACCATGGGCTCATTTCAAGCTGATGTTGGATTGAATCCTGATAGTGCCACTGATGCGTCAGATGACCTCTGTTATCTCCGTTTCCTCATCTGTAAAATGGGTTCAGTAATACCTCCTGCACAACATTATGTAAGACACCAAGCACAAACACAGTGCCTTTTTCTTTTCTTTTCTTTCTTTTTTTTTTTTTTTGAGGTGGAGTCTCCCTCTATTATCCAGCAGGCTGGAGTGCAGTGGCATGATCTCTGCTAGCTGCAACCTCCGCCTCCTGGGTTCAAGTGATTCTCCTGCCTCAGTCTCCTGTGTAGCTGGGATTACAGGCAAGCGCCACCATGCCCTGCTACTTTTTGTATTTTTAGTAGAGATGGTGTTTCGTCATGTTGGCCAGGCTGGTCTTGAATTCCTGACTTCAAGTGATCTGCCCGCCTTGGCCTCCCAAAGTGCTAAGATTACAGGCGTGAGCCACCACACTTGGCCCGCACAGTTGTCTTTTGGATGTTCACATGACACTGTGGCTGCCTCTCACCAGCATTAATTAAACCATTTAGATGGTGGGCTAGGCTGCTGGGGCAAGAGGAAGGAGAACTGGCCCTTCCCTCTTCACTCTTTTTTTTTTTTTGAGACAGAGTCTCACTCTGTTGCCAGGCTGGAGTGCAGTGGCGTGATCTTGGCTCACTGCAACCTCTGCCTCCTGGGTTCAAGCAATTCTCCTGCCTCAGCCTCTCGAGTAGCTGGGATTACATGCGCGGGCCACCACGCCCGGCTAGTTTTTGTGTTTTTAGTAGAGAAGGGGTTTCACCAGGTTGGCCAGGCTCGTCACAAACTCCTGACCTCAGGTGATCCGCCGTCTCGGCCTCCCAAAGTGCTGAGATTACAGGCGTGAGCCCCTGCGCCCAGCCCCCTCCTCACTCTCTTTCTCTTCCTGTAACTTCTACAGCTGGGCAAGAGCTGGGTCTCCCGTGGTTGCACGGAGAAGTGTGTCTGCACAGGAGGAGCCATTCAGTGCGGGGACTTCCGATGCCCCTCTCGGTCCCATTGCCAGCTCAGTTCCGACAACAGCAACAGCAATTGTGTCTCGGACAGTAAGGGGAGCGACCGGGGAGGTTGGAGAGGGGAGCAGTTGGGGCCAGGGCTGAGGTAGAGGAAGAGGCAGGGTGGGAAGGGGCTTAGCCTGAACCCCAGCACAGTCAGGGGTTGGAGCAGGCGACTGGATCAGGAGGCCTGGCCTCCAGTCTGGCTCTTGCCAACTCTGTGGCCATGTGCCAGGTCCTGATCCTCTCTGGAACCCTCCACCTGTAGGGCAGAAAGAGGGGACTGGCCAAGGCGATCCTCCAAGGTTTTTGTTTGCTTGCTTGTTTGTTTTTTGAGACAGAGTCTTGCTCTGTTGCCCAGGCTGGAGTGCACTGGCACCATGATATAGCTCGCTGCAACCTCAAATGCCTGGAATCAAGTGATCCTCACACCTCAGCCTCCCAAGTAGCTGGGACTACAGGCATGGACCACCACACTCAGCCAATTTTGCTATTTTTTTTTTTCCTAGAGATGGGGTCTTGCTATGTTGCCCAAGATGGGCTTGAACTCATGGGCTCAAGTGTTCCTCCTGCCTCAGCCTCCTAAAGTGTTGAGATTACAGGCATGAGCCACTGTGCCCGGCCCCTCTAAGGTTTTTAATCAGGCCAGGAGAGAGAGGAAGTTGAAGATCAAGGATCCAGGGAGGCTGGGCATGGTGGTTCACACCTGTAATCCCAGTACTTGGGAGGCTGAGGTGGAAGAGTCACTTCAGCCCAGGCGTTTAACACCAGCCTGGCCAACATAGGAAGACCCTGTCCCTACAAAAAAATTTAAAATAAAAAAAAAATAAGGTGTAGTGGCTTGTGCCTGCAGTCCCAGCTACTCAGGAGGCCGAGGCAGGAGAATTGCTTAAGCTTAGGAGTTTGAGGCTGCAGTGAGCTATGACTGCACCACTGCACTCCAGCCTGGGACACAGAATGAGACCTTGTCTCAAAAAAATAAAATAATAATAATAATAAAAAGGCCTTTAATTGAATGTCAGCAGGTATTGGGGAAAAAAAAAAGTCCAGGTATCAGGCCTGGTGGCTTATGCCTGTAATCTCAGCACTTCAGACTTTGGGAGGCTAAGGTGGGAGGATTTCTTGAGGCCAGGAGTTCGAGACCAGCCTGGGCAATGTAGTGTGGCCCCCATTTCTAAAAAAAGAAAAAAATTAGCTGAGGGTAGTGGTACGCACCTGAAGTCCCAGCTACTCTGGAGGCTAAGGCAAGAGGATCGCTTGAGACCAGGAGTTGGAGGCTGCAGTGAGCTATGATTGTACCACTTGCACTCCAGTCTGGGTGACAGAATAAGATCCTGTCTCAAAAAGAAAAGAAAAAGAAGAAAAAAAGAGAAAAGAAAAGTTCGAGGGAGCCTGAGCCTAAGAGGGTGGTCACAGGGGATGTCACCGTAGGGGAGGGACTTTGGGGACCGTTACACCTGGGCAGGGTCCCTTCTCAGTCTTTTGTTTTGTTTTTTGTTCTTTTTTTGAGATGGTGTCTCACTCTGTCACCCAGACTGGAGGGCAGTGGCGTGATCTCGGCGCTCACTGCAACCTCCGCCTCCCAGGTTCAAGCAATTCTCTTGCCCGGTAGAGAACTACCAAGTAGCTGGGATTACAGGCACGCACCCACCATACCCGGCTAATTTTCGTATTTTCAGTAGAGACAGGGTTTTGCCATGTTGGCCAGGCAGGTCTCAAACTCCTTACCTCAGGTCATGCACCCACCTTGGCCTCCCAAAGTTCTGGGATTACAGGCATGAGTCACTGCGCCCGGCCCCTTCTCACTGTTTGACTTCTTCGCAGAGTCTGAACAATGCTCAGTCTACGGGGACCCCCATTACCTCACATTTGACGGCTTCAGCTACCGCTTCCGGGGCCGCATGACCTACGTTCTGATCAAGACTGTGGATGTACTGCCTGAGGGGGTGGAGCCCCTCCTTGTGGAGGGACGCAACAAGATGGATCCGCCCAGGAGCTCCACCTTCTTGCAAGAAGTGATTACCACTGTCTATGGCTATAAAGTGCAGCTCCAAGCTGGTCTGGAGCTTGTGGTAAGAGCTGGGCCAGGGCCTGGTGGGTGTGGGGAGGCAGGTGGACCAGGTAAGCCACCTGGAGTAGAAAAGTCAGAGATCCCTGTTCCCTGGGACGTTTGTGACGGTTGGGCTGGTTGTAAAATCAGGGTCAGCAGGATGCAGTAGTTCACGCCTGTAATCTCAGCTACTCAGGAGGCTAAGACAGGAGGATCACTTGAGCCCAGGAGTTCAAGACCAGCCTGAGCAACATAGCAAGACCCCACATCTCTGCAAAAAATTTGAAATGAGCTGGGTATGGGGGCGCACACCTGTAGTTCCAGCTATTGGACAGGCTGAGGCTGGAGGATCTCTTGAGCCCAGGAGTTTGAGGCTGCAGTGAGCCAAGATCTTGCCACTGCACTTTAGCCTGGGTGACAGAGAGAAAGTGTCTCAAAACCAAAAACAAATTCAGCAACAAGCTCTTGTCGTGTGGGGAGGCAGCAGAGGCTGGCAAGACACAAGAGGAAGAGAGGAGGAGGAGGACAGAACATGAGGTGTGTGAAGGTCAATCCTGGGCTGAAGAACCAATGGCATCCACTACACCAATGTATTTTTATTTTTTGAGACAGAGTCTCGCTCTGTCACCCAGGCTGGAGTGCAGTGGCACCATCTCAGCTCACTGCAACCTCACCTCCAAGGTTCAAGTGATTTTCCTGCCTCAACCTCCCTAGTACCTGGGACTATAGGCATGTACCACCACACCCAGCAAGATGGGTTTTTGTATTTTTAGTAGAGACACGGTTTCCCCATGTTGGCCAAGCTGGTCTGGAACTCCTGACCTCAAGTGATCCGCCTGCCTCAGCCTCTCAAAATGCTGGGATTACAGGTGTGCGTCACCATGTCCGGTTAATTTTTGTATTTTTAGTAGAGATGCAGTTTCTCCATGTTGGCCAGGCTGGCCTGGAACTCCTGACCTCAAGTGATCTGCCCACCTTGGCCTCCCGAAGTGCCGGGATTACAGGCGTGAGCCACCACACCCAGCCTCACTGCACCAATTTTTTGCAAGGAAGGACTTGGGCTGGGAAGGGGGCAGACCTCACAGAAACGTCCGCCACATGAATAGCAAAGCCCACTGGGGTATCTTATTCCACTGTCTGCACGGAGACGTATGGAGATGACCCGGAAAAGCAAAGCCCAGCCAGGAAACGGCAGCAGGTCAGGTGGATTCAGCGCTCCCTGTTGCTCCTGTCTTCCCTCTTTAGGTCAACAACCAGAAGATGGCCGTCCCCTACAGGCCGAATGAGCACCTGCGGGTCACCCTGCGGGGCCAACGGCTCTACCTGGTCACCGACTTTGAGCTGGTCATCAGTTTCGGTGGAAGGAAAAATGCAGGTACCGGAGAGAGGGGAAAGAAGAGCAGAAGGGCCGTTTCTGAGAAGTTGGAGGGAAAATCCTATCTAAGATAGGCAAATCCTGGTGAGCGGACTCAGCCCGGTAGTGGGGCACCCAGCTCCACAGGAGGACCAGGAGGAGGTCGGGTGAGAACAGGTGGAAAGCAGGGGGCAGAGTCTTGGCCAGGCGCTGTGGCACCAACCTGTAATCCCAGAGCTCTGGGAAGCTAAGGCAGGAGGATCGCTTGAGGTCAGAAGCTCAAGACCAGCCTGGGGAACATAGCGAGACCCCCGTCTCTACAAAAAAAAAATGTTTAAAGGCCATGCGCGGTGGCTCATGCCTGTAATCCCAGCACTTTGGGAGGCTGAGGCAGGCGGATCACCTAAGGTCAGGAGTTCAAGACCAGCCTAGCCAACATGGTGAAACCCCATCTCTACTAAAAATACAAAAATTAGCTGGGTGTGGTGGTGGGGGCCTGTAATCCCAGCTACTTGGGAGGCTGAGGCAGGAGAATCACTTGAACGTGGGAGGCGAAGGTTGCAGTGAGCTGAGATGGTGCCACTGCATTCCAGCCTAGTGACAAGAGCAAAACTCTGTCTCAAAAAAAAAAAAAAAAATTTTAAATGAGACAGGTATGTTGGTACATGCCTGTAATCCCAGATTCTGGAACTGGAGACGCTAAGACAGGAGGATCACTTGAGGCCAGGCATTCGAGACCAGCCTGGGCAAACATAGCAAGACCCCATCTCTACAAAAAATAAAAATAAAAAATTAGCTGGATGTGGTTGTGCACACCTGTAGTCCCAGCTACTGGAAAGGCTGAGGAGAGAGGATCACTTGAGCCCAGGAGTTGGAGGCTGCAGTGAGCCATGATTGAGCCACTGTACTCCAGCCTGGGCAACAGAGCAAGACCCTGCTTTAAAAAAGTTAATTAAGGCCGGGCGTGGTGGCTTACGCCTATAATTCCAGCACTTTGGGAGGCTGAGGCAAGCGGATCATGAGGTCAGGAGATGGAGACCATCCTGGCTAACACAGTGAGACCCCGTCTCTACTAAAAATACAAAAAATTAGCCAGGCATGTTGGCGGGTGCCTATAGTCCCAGCTACTCGGGAGGCTGAGGCAGGAGAATGGAGTGAACCTGGGAAGCAGAGCTTGCAGTGAGCGGAGATCGTGCCACCACACTCCAGCCTGGGCGACAGAGCAAGACTCTGTCTCAAAAAAAAAAAAAAAGTTAATTAAATAAAAAGAGTAAGGGCTGGTTTCAGTGCTCATGCCTGTAATCCCAGTACTCTGGGAGGCCGAGGCAGGCAGATCACTTGAGGTCAGGAGTTCTAGACCAGTTTGGCCAACATGGTGAAACACCGTCTCTACTAAAAATATAAAAATTAGCCAGGCATGATGGTGTGTGCCTGTAGTCCTAGCTACTTGGGAGGCTGAGCCACGAGAATTGCTTGAAACTGGGAGGCGGAGGTTGCAGTGAGCCAAGATCACGCCACTGCACTTCCAGCCTGGGCAACAGAGCAAGACTCTATCTCAGAAAAAAAAAAAAAAAAAGAGTAAGGAGTCTCACTTCTGGGGGCCCCCTTCCTCCCACAGTGATCTCCCTACCCAGCATGTACGAGGGGCTCGTGCGTGGCCTGTGTGGAAACTACGACAATAACCGCAAGAATGACATGATGCTGCCCAGTGGCGCCCTGACCCGGAACCTCAACACCTTTGGCGACAGCTGGGAGGTGAAGACCGAGGACGTCCTCCTCCGCTTCCCCAGGTGCGTGGCCTGGAAGGGATGAAGCTGGGGAGGTGAACAACAGTGTCTGTGCACGGTGGCCGCTAGCCCTCCTGTCCTCAGCAGAGGATGAAACTCCAAGGAGAGGGTGCAGAGAGGCCTGGATCCTCCAATTCCGTCATTCCCTCTCACCTGACTCTGGGGGTACCCGCTCAATGGAAATCCCACTCTGTGCCCCCGCTCTGCGCTCAGCCTGCCTTCCCAGTTCTTCTTCTTCCTTCTTTTTTTCCTTCTTCCTTCTTTCTCCTCCTCCTCCTCCTCCTCCTTTTCCTCCTCCTCCTTTTTCTCTTCCTCCTCCTCCTCCTTTTCCTTCTTCTTCTTCCTCTGTCACCCAGGCTGGAGTGTAGTGGCGTGATCTCAGCTCACTGCAACCTCTGCCTCCCAATTTCAAGCGATTCTCGTGCCTTAGTCTCCCGAGTAGCTGGGACTACAGGCATACACCACCACTCTTGGCTAATGTTCATATTTTTAGTAGAGATGGGGTTTCACCATGTTGACCATACTGGTCTTGAACTCCTGACCTCAAGGGATCCGCCCACTTTGGCCTCCCAAAGTGCTGGGATTACAGGTGTGAGCCACCACACCCAGCCCCATTTCTTATTTCTTTTTTTAAAATATATTTTTTAGAGATGGGGTCTTGCTCTGTTACCCAGGTTGGAGTGCAGGGGCGTGATCTTGGCTCACTGCAGCCTCCACCTCCTGGGCTCAAGTATCCTCCTGCCTCATCTCCCAAGTAGCTGGGACTCCAGGCAGGCACCACCACACCCGGCTAATCAGTTGTTCTTCTTCTTTCCCCACTTCACCTTCCTCGGGGCCTCACCTGACCCCGTGGCTGTCTCTGCCGCAGGGCTATACCAGTGGAGGAAAGACGAGGGGTGGAACTGGGCCTCCGCGTGTCCGAATGTAGCCCGGAGCAGTTGGCGAGCAACAGCACCCAGGCCTGTAGGGTGCTGGCAGACCCCCAGGGCCCATTTGCTGCCTGTCACCAGACAGTGGCCGCAGAGCCCTTCCAGGAGTGAGTCATGGGCCCAGGACTTGCGGGAATGGCCCAGGTGCCTGCTCTGGTCTTTCCCTGGGGCCTCGTGCCCACTTCCTGACCCAAGCTCTGTGTGGTTCACTCCTCCGTTCTCCCTGTGGCCTCATTTCCTTGTGACCCTCCCTGGACACCGACTGATGTCTTTCTATTTGGGGTTCCAGGCTCTCTTCTGCAGGGGTGGGTCTCCTCCCCTCCCCAAACTCTGACTGCACCCTTCCTGCCCCCTCTCCGCCCCAGGCACTGCGTGCTGGATCTGTGCTCCACTCAGGACCCAAGAGAGCAAGAGGAGCTGCGCTGCCAGGTCCTCAGTGGGTACGCCATCCTCTGCCAGGAGGCGGGCGCTGTCCTGGCTGGCTGGCGGGACCGCACCCTCTGCGGTGAGGCACTGCCCCTCCCCGTGCCGACCCTGACCCCTCTGCCATCCACCTCTGCTGAACACTTTTCCCACCACTGCCTCATCTCGGACTTTCTGTCTTAGTCTCAGCATCCCTCGAATTTCTGTCTCAGTCCCAGGTCCAAGTCAGCACAACCAGCAGCTTGCCTCCTTCTCTGCCCCTACCTGGGAGCCTCCCAACCCCATCCCACATCCCACTCCTTCCTGTCAAGGTCCACCTCTGCTCAACCAGTTCCTTCAAACGCTCTAATGTTGCAGACAAAAAGACCCTGGATGGGCTGGGCGTGGTGGCTCACACCTGTAATCCCAGTGCTTTGGGAGGCCGAGGCTGGAGGATGGCTTGAGCCCAGGAGTCCCAGGCTGCAGTGAACCATGACCGCACCACTGCACCCCAGCCTGGGCAACAGAGCAGCATCCTATTTTAAAAAAAAAAAAAAGAAAAGAAAGAAAGAAAAAGAAAAAAGAAAGAAAGAAAAAGAAAAGACTAGACAGGCTGGGCGTGGTAGCTCACACCTGTAGCTTCACCACTTTGGGAGGCTGAGGCGGGAGGATCAATTGAAGCCAAGAGTTTGAGACCAGTTTGGGCAACACAGTGAGACCCCATCTCTATAAAAATTTTAAACAAATTAGCCAGGTGTGGTGGTGCATGACTATAGCTCCAGTGACCAGGGAGACAGGTGGGAGGATCACGGGAACCCAGGAGTTGGAGGCTGCAGTGAGCTGTGATAACACCAGCCTGGGCACTCCAGCCTGGGCGACAGAGTGAGACTCCATCTCAAAAAAAAAAAAAAAGAAAAAGAAAAAAAGACCCTAGATGAAGCTGCGATGCGTTCTGGCTTCCTGCCTATAAGCAACTCTGAGTGTTTTTGTTGTTGTTGTGGTTGTTTGAGACGGAGTTTTGCTCTTTGTCGCCCAGGCTGGAGTGCAATGGTGCGATCTTGGCTCACTGCAACCTCCGCCTCCCGGGTTCAAGTGATTCTCCTGTCTCAGCCTCCCGAGTAGCTGGGATTTCAGGTGCCCGCCACCATGCCCGGCTCATTTTTGTATTTTTAGGAGAGAGGGGATTTCACCATGTTGGCCAGGCTGGTCTTGAACTCCTGACCTCACGTGATCCACCTGCCTCATCCTCCCAAAGTGTTGGGATTACAGGTGTGAGCCGCTGCGTCCAGCCTACTCTGAGTTTTATTGGGTGACCTTGCCCCTGTTTGGCCTGCCCAGCCCCAGCCAACTTCTGACCATGATTGTCCCCACAGCCATGGAGTGTCCAGCAGGTACTATGTATCAGAGCTGTATGACACCCTGCCCAGCGTCCTGTGCCAACCTGGCGGACCCCGGGGACTGCGAAGGCCCCTGTGTGGAAGGCTGTGCCAGCATCCCAGGCTATGCCTACAGCGGCACCCAGAGCCTCCCGCTGGCTGACTGTGGCTGCACCAGCAATGGCATCTACTACCAGGTCCGGGCTGGCAGCGGGAGGGCCCGGGGAACAGAGGTGCCAAGGAGAGCCAGACCAGGGATGGAACCGGAACGTCTCCTCCTGACCCCTCCCCTTTCTAGCTGGGCAGCAGCTTTGTGACTGAGGACTGCTCTCAGCGCTGCACCTGTGCCAGCTCACGGATCCTGCTGTGCGAGCCATTCAGCTGCAGAGAGGGGGAGGTCTGCACCCTGGGGAACCACACCCGAGGCTGCTTTCCAGGTGAACCTGCACCCCTGCCCGGTTCCAAGCTGCCCCATGCCCTGGGGCATCCATGGACCAAGGATCGTCCCCTTGTTGTCCTGGGGACTCTTCCACATTGATTTCAGGACGTCTGTCCCTGCCTTTGTAGGGAGAGACAAAGGGCAAAGATCTCCCCTTCCCTAAGCATCCACGACCTGCCCAATCCTTCCCTAGCATTCCTTCCCATTATCTCCTTCAGCCCTGGTGGTTAGCACAGCACTTCTAATTTATACATAACAAACATGGAGTTCAGAGAGGTTAAGCAGTTTCCTGCCTGTAATCCCAGCATTTTCCAAGGTGAAGTGGGAGAATTGCTTTGAGCTCAGGAGTTCAAGATCAGCCTGGGCAATACAGGGAGACATCGTCTCTACTAAACATTAAAGAAAAAAAGAGCTGGGTGTGGTGGTGCACTCCTGTAGTCTCAGCTACTTGGAAAGCTGAGGTGGGAAGATCACTTGAGCCTAAGAAATTGAGGCTACAGTGAGCTATAATTGTGCCACTGCACTCCAGCCTGGGTGACAGAGTGAGATCCTGTCTCTAAAAAGAAGAGAAGAGAAGGGAGGAGGGGAGGGAAGGGGAGAGGAGGGAAGGAAGGGAGGGAAAGGAGGGGAGAGGAGGGGAGAAGAGACAGAGGGAGGGAGGGAGGAAGAGAGGAAGAAAGGAAAGAAGAGATGAAAGAGTTTCGAAGGGCCGGTGCACGGTGGCTCACGCTTGTAATCCCAGCACTTTGGGAGGCCGAGGCAGGCGGATCACAAGGTCAGGAGATTGAGACCATCCTGGCTAACACGGTGAAACCCCATCTCTACTAAAAAAATACAAAAATTAGCCAGGTGTGGTGGTGGGCGCCTGTAGTCCCAGCTACTTGGGAGGCTGAGGCAGGAGAATGGTGTGAACCTGGGAGGTGAAGCTTGCAGTGAGCCGAGATCGCGCCACTGCACTCCAGCCTGGGCGACAGTGCAAGACTCCGTCTCAAAAAAAAAAAAAAAGAGTTTCGAAGGAAGGAAGTTTCCCCAAAGCCCAGGGCTAGTGAGGCAGGGTTGGGAGCCAGGCTGGCTGACCCCTGGCCAGTCTCTGGCAGCCACTACTTTCTGCCCTGGCGTCCCAGCCTCCAGCCAGCCCTCCCCTGAGCAGGGAATGTCCTCCCAGGGCCCCCCTCCCACAACCCTGTCTGTCCTTGCAGAAAGCCCGTGTCTGCGGAACCCCTGTCAGAATGACGGGCAGTGTCAGGAGCAGGGAGCCACCTTCACCTGCGACTGTGAAGTTGGTTATGGGGGAGACCTCTGTACGGAGCCTCGAGATGTGCCACCTCCCAGAAAGCCAGGTGAGGGCATCATCCAAGGCCCTGTACCCTCACAGCCTCTTCCCGGCTGACAACCACAGAATGATTCTATATGTATTATATTCACATATAGAATTATATGCATTATAATATGTTATAGATATATATTATAAACAATATCGATTTGTATATATAATTGATATTAATATATTATGTTGTATGTTAATTATATATTTATATATTGCATATATTATAGTAGGAATTGTATTATAATATAATCCCTAGAAATTAGCCAGACAAGCATCCTCAAAAAACCAGTCCTGGCCGGGCGCGGTGGGTCATACCTGTAATCCCAGCACTTTGGGAGGCCGAGGTGGGCGGATCACAAGGTCAGGAGATCGAGACCATTCTGGCTAACACGGTGAAACCCTGTCTCTACTAAAAATTCAAAAAGTTAGCCAGACGTGGTGGTGTGTGCCTGTAGTCCCAGCTACTCAGGAGGCTAAGGCAGGAGAATCACTTGAACCCGGGAGGTGGAGGTTGCAGTGAGCCAAGATCAAGCTACTGCACTTCAGCCTGGGTGACAGAGCAAAAATCTGTCTCAAAAAAAAAAAAAAATTAGCTGGGTATGGTGGCGCACAGTTGTAATCCCAGCTACTCGGAGGCTGAAGCACGAGACTCGCTTGAACCCGGGAAGCAGAAGTTGCCATGAGGTAAGATCGCACTACTGCGCTCCAGCCTGGGTGACAAAGCAAGACTCCATCTCAAAAAAAAACCAAAAACCAAAAACCAAAACAAAACAAAAAACCAGTTCCTGTGCCCACCTCCTACCTATATACTGTGGAATCTTCTCTCTGAAGCCCAGCTCCCCATTCCTGTGACCTGTATCTCTCACCCCTGCTGCTTCCTCCTCCTGTGTCCATCGGTGCCTCTCCAGCACCTTCCACTGTCCTTCCCTGTCCCAAACTACAATTTCCATGAGCCTCTGGGCCAGCGGTTCTCCAGCTTTATCTTGTCTAAGATTGAAGAGGGGGTAACTTGTGAACATGTGTATTCCAGAACACACCCCGAAAGATCAGATCCGGTAGGTCTGGAGTGGGCCCAGGAATCTTTTTTTTTTTTGAGACAGAGTCTTGCTCTGTTGCCCAGGTTGGAGTGCAGTGGCATGATCTCCACTCATTGCAACCTCCGCCTCCCAGCTTCAAGTGATTCTCCTGTCTCAGCCTCCTGAGTAGCTGGGATTACAGGCGCCGGCCACCACGCCTGGCTAATTTTGTATTTTTAGTAGAGACAGGGTTTCGCCATCTTGGCCAGGCTGGTCTCGAACTCCTGACCTCAGGTGATCCTCCCACCTCAGCCTCCCAAAGTGCTGGGATTACAGGCATGAGCCACCGCACCCAGTCAGAATCTGCATTTTCAACAAGGGCCCAGGAAACTATGGAAGTGACTCCAGGGCTACTCTTTGAGAAATGCTGGCTGAGATGACACCTGGACTCTAGGGCACCTACGAGGAACAGCTACCCCCTCTAAATAGGCTTAAGGGAGGGCAGGCATGGTGGTTCATGCCTGTAATTCCAGGACTTTGGGAGGCTGAGGCAGGAGGATCGCTTGAGCCCAGGAATTCAAGACCAGCCTGGTAACATAGCAAGACCCCATCTCTACAAAACATCACGAAAATTAACTGGGTGTGGTGGCATGTGCCTGTAGTCCCAGCTACTTGGAAAGGAGGCTGAGGTGGGAGGATCGCTTGAGCCCGGGAGTTCAAGGCTGCAGAAAGCTTTGATTTGGCTACTGCACTCCAGCCTGGGCAACAGAGCCAGACCCCGTCTAAAAAGGCTTATGGGAAACAGAAAACATTGTGGGGGTAGGGGCGCTAAGACCTTGGAGTCCCTGGAGGTGAGAACCTCCTGGAGGGAGAAGCAGACACACCTAGAGATTTAGAGAGATGAGGTGCCCTGGGGTAGCACGCAGTCCCCAAAAGGGAGTGCCCATCAGTCCCCACCCTTCCCGTCTCACGTTCGACCTAATGTCTCTTCCCCGCACCTGGAAGCATCTAACCCGGTGGCCGTCCTACTGGGACTGCTGGTGCCTGTGGTGGTCGTAGTACTGGCTGTGACCAGAGAGTGCATTTATAGAATGAGGAGGAAGAGGTGAGTCCTGGAAAGAGGAAGGGCGGGTGGGGTGTGCAAATGGGGAAGTGCAAACGGGGGAGCGGCTGGGCCCATAAAGGGCCACTCGGGGACCCATGTCTATTCCCCCATGCCTTCTAGAGAGAAAATGCAGAGCCAGGAGCGAGACAGACTGGCCAGGCTGGTGGACACAGGTGAGAACCGACCCCACAGCCCGGAACCTCGGGGCCTAGAGTTGAGTCTCCTCTCATACATGGTTTTCTTGCTTTCTCCTCAGATATTGTTCTGGACTGTGCCAGTTAAGTTGCTCAGTTTTGAGTTGTCTTCAAACAAGAAGATTAAATAAATATACGTATTTATTTATTTGAGACAGGGTTTTGCTCTATCATCCAGGCTGGAGTGCAGTGGCACAATCAGAGCTCACTGCAGCCTCAACCTCCTGGGCCTCCTGCCTCAGCCTCCCGGGTAGCTGGGACTGCAGGCATGCGTCACCATGAGGGTTAAATTTTAACATCGTTGTTTTTGTAGAGATAGGGGAGAGGGTCTCACTATGTTGCCCAGGCTGGTCTCAAACTCCTGGCCTCCAGCAATCCTCCCGCCTTGGCCTTCCAGGGCACTGCAGTTACAGGCATTAGCCACGGCACCTGGCCAAAATTATTTATTTTTGTTTTGTTTTTTTGTTGAGACAGAGTCTCGCTCTGTCTCCCAGGCTGGAGTACAGTGGTGTGATCTCTGTTCACTGCAACCTCCGCCTCCTGGGTTCAAGCAATTCTTCTGCCTCAGCCTCCTAAGTAGATGGGATTACAAGTATGCACTACCTTGCCTGGCTAATTTTTGTATTTTTAGTAGAGATGAGGTTTTGCCATGTTGGCCAAGCTGGTTCCCGAACTCCTGACCTCGAGTGATCCACCCAACTCGGGCTCCCAAAGTGCTGGGATTACAGGCGTGAGCCACCGTGCCTGGCCCAAAATTATGTATTTTTGAGACGTGAATGTCCACATGATTATGGTGGAGGAAGTTGGGTCTTAGATGGAGGAAAACGAGGGAGAGAGGCACGTGGAGGACTAGGTAGGGCTGGGTTCTGTGCAAAATGTCTAGAGGGGAGAGGAACCTAGGTTTGAGGTAAGGGTGTTGTCCCTGAGAGAAAACCACATGGGGGTGGCCCATTCGGTCCCGGCAAGGCTGACATCACTGGGGGAGACAGAAGGAGCAGGGAGGGCAGAAGGAACAGGGCAGCCAGGGGAATGGAGGGTGGGATGCAGCCCCAGACCCTTGGCTTCTGATTTAGGAGAAGACTTCACCCCAGGAATCCGAGTGCTTAGAGGATATGGCCTCTGGCTCCCCACCAAGGTGATTCTGAGAAATTTTACATATCAAATAGAGACTAAGGTTGGGGAATGTGGCTTTTTCTTTTTTCTTTTTTTTTGGAGACAAGGTCTCACTCTGTTGCCCAGGCTACAGTGCAGTGGTGCAGTCATAGCTCACTGCAGCTTTGACCCCCTGGGCTCAAATGATCCTCCCATCTCAGCCTCCTGAGTAGCTGGTACTACAGGTAGGCACCACTACGCCTGGCTAATTTTGATGTTTTTTGGAAGAGAGAGGGTCTCACTATGTTGCCCAGGCTGGTCTTGAACTCCTGGGCTCAAAGAGCTCAGCCTGCCTCCACCTCCCAAAGTACTAGGAATACACGTGAGCCACCTCGCCCAGCCAAATGTGGCCTGCCTGCCTTCCCTCCCTCCCTTCCTTCTTTCCTTCCTTCCTCCATCCTTCCCTTCTCCTTCCCTTCCTTTTCTTCCTCTCTTCCTCCTTCATTTCCTTCCTTCTTTCCTTCCTTCCTCCCTCCTTCCCTCCCTCCCTCCCTGCCTCTCTTCCTTCTTCCCTCCCTCCCTCTCTTTTTCTTTCTTTCTCTCTCCCCTCCCTCCCTTCTTTCCTTTTTTAGAGATAGGTGCTTCCTGTTACCCAGGCTAGAGTGCAGTGGTGCAGTCATAGTTCACCCCCACCCAGGTCCCTCCCACACTTCCTCGGGGGTACAAAACATGGGTGATGTGTCACCAAGGGAAGATGGGACAGAGGACTCAAGAGCCCGAGAGACTCCAGAAGAGGGCAGTAGAGGTGAGAAATTGAGGACAAGACTCCCTGGGCTGGAAAGGGCCCAAGCTGTGATTTGGGGTCCAGCACTGACACAAACACGACAACAGGGGGCGACGGAGGTGCAGAAATGGAAAAAGCAGGTCGGGCGTGGTAGCTCACGCCTGTAATCCCAGCGCCTTGGGAGGCTGAGAGGGGAGGACTGCTTGAGGCCAGGAGTTTGAGATCAACCTGGGCAACATTATGAGGCGCAGTCTCTACAAAGAATAAAAAATCAGCTGGGCATGGTGGTGCGCTACTCGGGAGGCTCAGATGGGAGCTTGAACTCCTGGGCTCAAGCCTCAGCCTCTCAAGTAGCCAGGACTACAGGCGCACATCACCACGCCCTGGCTAAAAAAGTGGGTTTTTCCAAAAAAGCAAATCAGCCTGTGACCCCGTGGGGAGGCCCCCACCCTCGGCATTCCTCCATTTCCCAAAAGGGGCTGGGGGTTACTGAGGGCGGGGTCTGGGGTCTGCGTTGCTGAAGAATTCTGACCTCTATCCTAGTAGGAGTGACCCACTCACCCCAGCCTGAGGCCAAGGTGCAAATGTCCCGCCCCCTTCCTTGGGACTCCTGCCTCCCATCAGGCAGGTCCTTGCTTGGGAGTGGGGACTGGGACGTTTTGCTTGGGCTCTAAGAAGGAAAGGAAGGCTTGCTGGGTGCGGTGGCTCACACCTGTAATCCCAGCACTTTGGGAGGCTAAGGCGGGCGGATCTTTTGAAGTCAATAGTTGGAAACTAGCCTGGCTAACATGTTGCAGTGAGCCGAGATTGCACCACAGCACTCCAGCCTGGGCAACAGAGTGAGACTGTCTTAAAAAAAAAAAAAAAAAAAAAAAAAGGGCCAGGTACGGTGGCTCACGCCTGTAATCCCAGCACTTTGGGAGGCCGAGGCGGGCAGATCACGAGGTCAGGAGATCGAGACCATCCTGGCCAACCTGGTGAAGCCACATCTCTACTAAAAATGCAAAAAAAACTAGGCGGGCATGGTGGCGGGCGCCTGTAGTCCCAGCTACTCAGGAGGCTGAGGCAGGAGAATGGTGTGAACCCGGGAGGCGGAACTTGCAGTGAGCCGAGATCACACCACTGCACTCCAGCCTGGGCAACAGAGCAAGACTCCATCCCAAAACAAAACAAAACAAAACACTGACAATTGGGCTGGTGGAGGATCGGGACGTAGGACCCCAAAGGGGATTTGGGTTTGGGGATGTCAAAACAGGGAGGATAGGCTGGGTGTGGTGGCTCACACCTGTATTCCCAGTGCTTTGGGAGGCTGAGGAGGGAGAGTTGCTTGAGGTCAGGAGTTGGAGACCAGCTTGAGCAACACAGCGAGTCCCTGTCTCTACAAAAATGTAAGAAATTATTGGGTGACTGAGGCGGGAGGACTGTCTGAGCCCAGGAGTTCCAAGCTGTAGTGAGCTATGATTGTACCACTGCACTCCAGCCTGGGCAACAGAACAGGACCCTGTCTCTAAAGAAACCACCAACCAACCAGGGAGGATTGAGTTCTAGAAATGTATTATACTCTGCGCTCATCCTCTGGGATGACACGCCCTGAGGCCACCTTCGTGGAAGGAAGGAAGACCCAACATGGGGAAGGAAAGGACCCTGGGAAGGAAGGGTCCTGCCCAGTGAGACTCTCCCTTTCCCTAGCTGGGAGAGCATTCGCGCTGGGGAGCTGGATGTGGCAGGAAGGCTCAGGGCAGCCTGGAGTTGTTGGGCTGGACCTCAGGGGGCTTCTGCAGCCCCCTGCCCTGACCCCAGCTCCCCACACTGGGTCTTCACTCTTGGCCTCTCTGCTGTGCCTCTGCAATGCCCATTAACTTTTCTTCAGCTACCAGCTCTCTAGGATACCTTATCTAGCCTGGATGTCTGGTTGGCAGGGGAAGAGGGTGGGC